>NC_053040.3:280697394-281322394 GCF_002575655.3 Aegilops tauschii subsp. strangulata | reverse complement strand
AATAAAATTTAGGTCTCGTGTTTACTCATATCAATGGCATAATCAACTAGCGAGCAATAATAATAAATATCGGATGACAACACTTTCTCAAAACAATCATAATATGATATAACAAGATGGTATCTCGCTAGCCCTTTCTGAGACCGCAAAACGTAAATGCAGAGAACCTTTGAAGATCAAGGACTGACTAAACATTGTAATTCATGGTATTAGAGATCCATTCATAGTCATACCCAATATAAATTAATAGTAATGGATGCAAATGACAGCGGTGCTCTCCAACTGGTGCTTTTTAATAAGAGGATGACGACTCAACATAAAAGTAAATAGATAGGCCCTTCGCAAAGGGAAGCAGGGATTTGTAGAGGTGCCAGAGCTCGGTTTTGAAATAGAGATAAATAATATTTTGAGTGGTATACTTTCATTGTCAACATAACAACCGAGAGATCTCGATATCTTCCATGCTACACACATTATAGGCGATGCCCAAACAGAATGGTAAAGTTTATACTCCCCCACCACCAACAAGCATCAATCCATGGCTGGCTCAAAACAACGAGTGCCTCCAACTAACAAGAGTCCCGAGGGAGTTTTGTTTGCAATTATTTCGATTTGAGTTGCTTAGAGCATGGGACTGGGCATCCCGGTGACCAGCCATTTTCTCGTGAGTGAGGAGCGGAGTCCATTCCTCTTGAGAATAACCCGCCTAGCATGGAAGATACAGACAACCCTAGTTGATACATGAGCTATTCGAGTATGCAAAACATAATATTATTTGAAGGTTTAGAGTTTGGCACATACAAAATTTACTTGGAACGGCAGGTAGATACCGCATATATAGGAAGGTATGGTGGACTCATATGGAATAACTTTGGGGTTTTAAGGAAGTGGATGCACAAGCAGTATTCCCGCTTAGTACAAGTGAAGGCTAGAAAAAGACTGGGAAGCGACCAACTAGAGAGCGACAACAGTCATGAACATGCATTAAAATTAATAAACATTGAGTGCAAGCATGAGTAGGATATAATCCACCATGAACATAAATATCGTGGAGGCTATGTTAATTTTGTTTCAACTACATGCGTGAACATGTGCCAAGTCAAGTCACTCGAATCATTCAAAGGAGGATACCACCCTATAATACCACATCACCACCATTTTAATAGTATGTTGGCACGCAAGGTAAACCATTATAAACTCCTAGCAAATTAAGCATGGCATAAGAAACTATAATCTCTAATTGTCATTGCAAACATGTTTATTCATGATAGGCTGAATTAGGAACGATGAACTAATCATATTTACAAAAACAAGAGAGGTCGAGTTCATACCAGCTTCTCTCATCTCAATCAGTCCATCATATATCGTCATTATTGCCTTTCACTTGCACGACCGAACGATGTGTATAATAATAATGGTGCACGTGCATTGGACTAAGCTGGAATCTGCAGGCATTCCCCCAAGCTTAGGCTTTTGGCCTAAGTTGGTCTATGCCCATGGATCAAAGTTGTAGTTGGGGTTGTACTGAGAAGGAGCCTCGGGGTACCACTGATTGGCGATCTCCTTCGGATCCCACTGGTAAACAGACTGACGTGGAGGATCAGGTTGTGGCTCCGGCTCTAGCTCTGTAGATGGTGTGTGGTTCTGGTAGGCATGAAATGCCTCCGGCAGAACAAGATACTTGCCTGAAGATAAGTCAAACAAAGAAGGAGCAAGCAAAGTAATAGTCTCAGGGCGATTCTTATCAAATATCAGCCTGTACTTAGGCATCTTTTCGTTATTCTTAACGATAAAATCATGTGCTACCATACTCTTATAATCTAGAAAAATAGGAGGCGGCAACTTTTCTTCTTTCTCATAATGCCTAATAGGTATGTTAAAGTGTGTAGCGAGGCGCGAGGCGAAGATACCTCCCAAGATGGGACCCTTCGTGCGGTTAAGACTTAACCGTTTGGCAATGATAGCGCCTAGGCTAAAAGAGTTATCACGAAACAAGGCATGGCCCAAAATAAAAAAATCAGGGGCACTAAGGTTTCCACAGTTTCTGCGAACAATTAAACATCTACAACAAATATCGCAAAGTAACGCAGAACCGGAAAATGTATGCTAGTAATTCTTGCATCGGAAACTTTCCTTGTTTCCCCTATAGCAATCATATCAATAAACCCTTCCACATCATTACGATGTGGTTCCTCTATGCTGCCAGTAAGGGGTATCTTACAAACCTGGCAGAAATCAGAAAGGGACATCTCCTTATGGTCTTCATATAAATAAAATTCCACTGAAGGTGGTGATCTCCTAGCATGGAAATGAAAATTTTGCACGAAAATATTAGGGAGTAAGAGATACTATTCGCGCTGGTCGCGGAGGAAGTCGGTGAGGCCTTCATTCTCAACCAAAGAATAGAAATCATCATGAATCCCGGTTGCTGTTAAGAACTCATCACAAGGCCATTCACAGTGCCGAACCTCTGCGGTGCGAGGGAGATTATATTTGGGCCTCTTATCCTCTTCACTTTGCTTATCCCTCGAGCTTCGGCTCGAAGAGCCCCTCAAAAATATCTTCATCTATTCCTGAAAATTTCTGAAAGTTTTAGTAACTGAAAATAAAAGTGAACCAAACTCAACAAAATTGATAGCAACTACTCCCACAAGTGCCTAGAGACTATATCATGCATTAGAACTACTTGGGACCATATAAATTTGACATGCAAGATCAAGAATAGGGTCACCTAGGCAGAAAAAATTTGCAATGAATAAAGCACTAGAACAAAAACTAATTGGACCATTGGAGGAGTCACATACCGAAGAACAATCCCCCAAAGCAGTTTCGTGAGTGGAGCTTTGAGCTAGGAGATCGAAAATCACAGCAAAATGTGCTAGAACTCGTGCTTGAGCTGGTTGGTGATTTTTTTGGGAGGAAGAAGGAGTGTGTGGTGGCTGGAATAACTGGAGGGGAGCCACCATGGGCCCACGAGGCAGGGGGGCACGCCCAGGGAGGGTGGGCGCGCCCTGGACCCTCGTGGCCAGGTGCTTGCTCCCCCTGATGTGTTCTCAGTGCCAGATATTCTCAAATATTCCAAAAAAAATCATATTTCATGTTCAGGGCATTTGGAGAACTTTTATTTTCGGGGTATTTTTATTGCACGGATAAATTAGAAAACAGACAGAAAATACTATTTCTGCTTTATTTAATCTAAATAACAAAAAGTAAAAGGAAGGTACAGAAGGTTGTGCTTTCTAACTTCATCCATCTCATGCTCATCAAAAGGAATCCACTAACAAGGTTGATCAACTCTTATTAACAAACTCATTCCAAATAACATGGAACCGGAAAAATTTCGAATAACACTATGTTACCTCAACGGGGATATGCACATCCCCAACAATAAGAATATCATATCTCTTTTTGACAGTTGGAATTCAAAACCTCCAATAATAATCGATGGAAATTTTCCAATAGAATTGATACTGTGGACTTGAGGTTGTTTCCTCGGAAAGTGTACCGTATGCTCATTTCCATTAACATGAAAAGTGACATTGCCTTTGTTGCAATCAATAACAGCCCCTGCGGTATTCAAAAAGGGTCTTCCAAGAATAATAGACATACTATCGTCCTCGGGAATATCAAGAATAACAAAATCCGTTAAAATAGTAACATTTGCAACCACAACAGGCACATCCTCACACCGACAGGTATAGCGGTTGATTTATCGACCATTTGCAAAGATATTTCAGTAGGTGTCAACTTATTCAAATCAAGTCTACGATATAAAGAGAAAGGCATAACACTAACACCGGCTCCAAGATCACATAAAGCAGTTCTAACATAGTTTCTTTTAATGGAGCATGGTATAGTTGGTACTCCTGGATCTCCAAGTTTCTTAGCTATTCCACCCTTAAAGGTATAATTAGCAAGCATGGTGGAACTTTCAGCTTCCGATATTTTCTTTTATTTGTAACAATATCTTTCATGTACTTAGCATAAGGATTCATTTTAAGCATATCAGTAAAACGCATACGCAAGAAGATAGGTCTAATCATTTTAGCAAAGCGCTCAAAATCCTCATCATCCTTTTTCTTGGATGGTTTGGGAGGAAAAGGCATGGGTTTCTGAACCCATGGCTCCCTTTCTTTACCGTGCTTCCTAGCAACAAAGTATATCTTATCATAACGTTGATTCTTTGATTGTGGGTTATCAAGATCAACAGCAGGTTCAATTTCTACATCATTATCATTGCTAGGTTGAGCATCAACATGAACATCATCATTAACATTATCACTAGGTTCATGTTCATCACCAGATTGTGTTTCAGCATCAGAGATAGAAATATCATTGGGATTCTCAGGTGTGTCTACAACAGGTTCACTAGAAGCACGCAAAGTCCTATCATTTTTCTTTTTCTTATTTTTAGAAGGACTAGGTGCATCAACATTAGTTCTCTAAGAATCCTGCTCAATTCTCTTAGGGTGGCCCTCAGGATACAAAGGTTCCTGAGTCATTTTACCCCCTCTAGTCATAACTCTAACAGCATTATCATTCTTCTTATTATTTAATTCATTGAGAAAACCATTTTGAGCTTTAAGCACTTGTTCTACTTGAGTGGTAACCATAGAAGCATGTTTACTAATGAGTTTAAGTTCACCTTTAACTCTAGACATATAATCACTCAAGTGTTCAATCATATAAGCATTTCGTTTCAATTGTCTACCAACATAAGCATTGAAGTTTTCTTGTTTAACAATAAAATTATCAAACTCATCTAAGCATTGGCTAGCAGACTTATAACGAGGAATATCACCTTCATCAAATCTATAGAGAGAATTTACCTTTACTACCTGTGTCGGGTTATCAAGACAATGTATTTCTTCAACAGGCGGCAAATTAAGACCATGTATTTCTTCAATAGGAGGTAAATTCTTAACATCTTCAGCTTTAATACCTTTTTCTTTCTTATATTTCTTTGCCTCTTGCATGTCTTCAGGACTGAGAAATAGAATACCCCTTTTCTTCGGAGTTGGCTTAGGAGTTGGTTCAGGAAGTGTCCAATTATGTTCATTAGTCAACATATTATTCAATAGCAATTCAGCTTGATCAACTTTTCTTTCCCTAAAAACACAACCAGTACAACTATCCAGGTGGTCTCTGCAAGCATCAGTTAGTCCATTATAAAAGATATCAAGTATTTCATTTTTCTTGAGAGGATGATCAGGCAAAGCATTAAGTAATTGGAGAAGCCTCCCCCAAGCTTGTGGGAGACTCTCTTCTTCAATTTGCACAAAGGTATATATTTCCCTTAAAGCAGCTTGTTTCTTATGAGCGGGGAAATATTTAGCCAAGAAGTAATAAATCATATCCTGGGGACTACGCACACAACCAGGATCAAGAGAATTAAACCATGTTTTAGCATCACCCTTTAATGGGAACGGAAATAGTTTATGGATATAGTAGTAGCGAGTTTTCTCATCATTAGTGAACAGGGTGGCTATATCATTTAATTTAGTAAGATGTGCCACAACAGTTTCAGATTAATAGCCATAAAAAGGACCAGATTCAACCAAAGTAATTATCTCAGTATCAACAGAGAAATCATAATCCTTATCAGTAATAAAGATAGGTGAAGTAGCAAAAGCAGGGTCATATTTCATTCTAGCATTCAGAGATTTTTCTTTCAGCTTAGCTACTAATTTCTTAAGATCACTCCTATCATTGCAAGCAGGAAAGTCTCTAGCAGTTTCTTCATCCATAACATAACCCTCGGGCACAACAGGCAATTCATATCTAGGGGGAGAATCTTCATCATCAGTTTCATCAATATTATCAATTTCAATAATTTCATTCTCTCTAGCCCTAGCAAGTTGTTCATCAAGAAATTCACCTAGTGGCACAGTAGTATCAAGCATACAAGTAGTTTCATCATAAGTATCATGCATAGCAGAAGTGGCATCATCAATAACATGCGACATATCAGAATTAATAACAGAAGCAGGTTTAGGTGTCGCAAGCTTACTCAAAACAGAAGGTGAATCAAGTGCAGAGCTAGATAGCAGTTCCTTACCTCCCCTCGTAGTTGAGGGAAAAATCTTAGTTCTTTCGTCTTTCAAGTTCCTCATAGTGACCAGCAAATATAAATCCCAAGTGACTCAAAGAATAGAGCTATGCTCCCCGGCAACGGCACCAGAAAATAGTCTTGATAACCCACAAGTATAGGGGATCGCAACAGTTTTCGAGGGTAGAGTATTCAACCCAAATTTATTGATTCGACACAAGGGGAGCCAAAGAATATTCTCAAGTATTAGCAATTGAGTTGTCAATTCAACCACAGCTGGATAACTTAGTATCTGCAGCAAAGTAGTATGGAAGTAACGGTAATGGTGGCAAAAGTAACAGTAGCAGTTTTGTAGTAATTGTGACAGTGGCAACGGTAAAGTAGCTAAGCAAAGAACAATATGTGAAAAGCTCGTAGGCATTGGATCGGTGATGGAGAATTATGTCGGATGCGATTCCTCATGCAATAGTTATAACATAGGGTGACACAGAACTAGCTCCAATTCATCAATGTAATGTAGGCATGTATTCTGAATATAGTCATATGTGCTTATGGAAAAGAACTTGCATGACATCTTTTGTCCTACCCTCCCGTGGCAGTGGGGTCCTATTGGAAACTAAGGGATATTAAGGCCTCCTTTTAATAGAGTACCGGACCAAAGCATTAACACTTAGTGAATACATGAACTCCTCAAACTACGGTCATCACCGGTAATGGTCCCAATTATTGTCACTTCGGAGTTAATGGATCATAACACATAATAGGTGACTATAGACTTGCAAGATAGGATCAAGAACTCACATATATTCATGGAAACATAATAGGTTCAGATCTGAAATCATGGCACTCGGGCCCTATTGACAAGCATTAAGCATAGCAAAGTCATAGCAACATCAATCTCAGAACATAATGGATACTAGGGATCAAACCGTAACAAAACTAACTAGATTACATGGTAAATCTCATCCAACCCATCACCGTCCAGCAAGCCTACGATGGAATTACTCACGCACGGCGGTGAGCATCATGAAATTGGTGATGGAGGAAGGTTGATGATGACGATGGCGACGAATTCCCCTCTCCGGAGCCCCGAACGGACTCCAGATCAGCCCTCCCGAGAGAGATTAGGGCTTGGCAGCGGCTCCGTATCGTAAAACGCGATGAATCCTTCTCTCTGATCTTTTTCTCCCCGAACATGAATATATAGAGTTGGAGTTGAGGTCGGTGGAGCACCAGGGGGCCCACGAGGCAGGGGCGCGCCTAGGGGGGTAGGCGCGCCCCCGCCCTTGTGGACAGGGTGTGGGCCCCTGGCCTTGATTCTTTCGCCAGTATTTTTTATTAATTCCAAAAATAATTTCCGTTGATTTTCAGGTCATTTCGAGAACTTTTATTTCTGCACAAAAATAACACCAAAGCAATTCTGATGAAAACAACGTCAGTCCGGGTTAGTTCCATTCAAATCATGCAAGTTAGAGTCCAAAACAAGGGCAAAAGTGTTTGGAAAAGTAGATACGACGGAGACGTATCAGGTTTTCACTGATGATTTCTCTGTTTACGGAACACCTTTTGATGATTGCTTAAGCAACCTTTATCAAGTTTTGCAGCGATGTGAAGAAACTAAACTTGTCTTGAATTGGGAAAAGTGCCACTTTATGGTTAATGATGGTATTGTCCTGGCATAAAATTTCTAAAAGAGGTATTGAACTTGATAAACCTAAAGTAGATGCTATTGAAAAGATGACGTGTCCTAAAGATGTCAAAGGTATAAGAAGTTTCCTTGGTCATACTGGTTTCTATAGGAGGTTTATTAAAGACTTCTCTAAAATTTCTAGGCCTCTCACTAATATCTTACAAAAAGATGTTCCTTTTGTTTTTGATGATGATTGTGTACAAGCATTTGAAATACTTGAGAAATCCTTGATTTCTGCTCCTATTGTTCAGCCACCTGATTGGAATTTACCCTTTGAAATTATGTGTGATGCTAGTGATTATGTTGTTGGTGCTGTTCTAGGACAAAGAGTTGATAAGAAAATGAATGTTATTCATTATGCTAGTAAAACTCTAGACAGTGCCAGAGAAATTATGCTACTACTGAAAAATAATTTTTAGCAGTTGTTTTTGCTTGTGATAAGTTCAGATCCTATATTGTTGATTCCAAAGTAACTGTTCACACTGATCGTGCTGCTATTAAATATCTTATGGAAAAGAAAGATGTTAAACCTAGACTTATTAGATGGGTTCTCTTGCTACAAGAATTTGATTTGCATACTATTGATAGAAAGGGAGCTGAGAACCCCGTTGGAGACAACTTGTCTGGGTTAGAGAATGTTCTTGATGACCCACTACCTATTGATGAAAGCTTTCCTGATGAACAATTAGCTGTCATAAATGCTTCTCGTAATACTCCATGTTATGCTGATTATGCTAATTACATTGTTGCTAAATTTATACCACCTAGTTTCACATACCAGCACAAGAAAAAGTTTTTCTATGATTTTAGACATTACTTTTGGGATGACCCGCACCTTTATAAAGAAGGAGTAGATGGTGTTATTAGACGTTGTGTACCTTAGCATGAACATGAACAGATCCTACGCAAGTGCCACTCCGAGTCTTACGAAGGACACCACGCTGGAGATAGAACTGCACGCAAGGTATTGCAATCCGGTTTCTATTGGCCCACTCTCTTTAAGGATGCTCATAAGTTTGTCTTGTCTTGTGATGAATGCCAAAGAATTGGTAATATTAGTAGACGTTAGGAAATGCCTATGAACTATTCACTTGTTATTGAACCATTTGATGTTTGGGGTTTTGATTATATGGGACCTTTTCCATCCTCTAATGGGTATACACATATTTTAGTTGTTGTTGATTACGTTACTAAGTGGGTAGAAGCTATTCCAACTAGTAGTGCTGATCTTAACACTTCTATTAAGATGCTTAAAGAAGTTATTTTTCCGAGGTTTAGAGTCCCTAGATATTTAATGACTGATGGTGGTTCACATTTTATTCATGGTGCTTTCCGCAAAATGCTTGCTAAATACGATGTCAACCATGGAATTGCATCTCCATATCATCCTCAGTCTAGTGGTCAAGTTGAATTGAGAAATAGAGAGACTAAATTGATTTTGCAAAAGACTGTTAATAGATCTAGAAAGAATTGGTCTAAGAAACTTGATGATGCATTATGGGCTTATAGAACTGCTTATAAGAATCCTATGGGTATGTCTCCGTATAAAATGGTTTATGGAAAAGCATGTCACTTACCTCTTGAACTAGAACATAAGGCATATTGGGCTATTAAAGAGCTCAATTATGAATTCAAACTTGTTGGTGAGAAGAGGTTATTTCACATTAGCTCACTTGATGAATGGAATACCCAAGCCTATGAGAATGCCAAGTTGTTTAAAGAAAAAGTTAAAATATGGCTTGATAAAAGGATACAAAAGCGTGAGTTTAATGTAGGTGATCATTATTTTGGTATACAACTCTTCTTTAAGATTTTTTGCGGGAAAGCGTCTCTCTAAATGGGAAGGTCCTTACATTATCGAGGAGGTCTATCGTTCCGGTGCCATAAAAATCAACAATGCCGAACGCACAAATCCGAAGGAGGTAAACGGTCAAAGAATCAAAAAATTATATCTCAGGTACTCCCATTAATGTTGAGACCAATATAATTAATACCGTAACACCGGAGCAGTACATAAGGGACACTTTCCAGAAGGATTTAGACTCCGAAAAGGAATAGGTATGTGGTATGGTAAGTAAACCGACTCCAAAATGTTTCCAATAGCAGTATTTCTCCGTTTTGGAATATTAAAAAAATTAGGAAAATTAAAAGTAGTCTGAAAGAGACACGAGGCCACCGTAAGAGTGGAGGGCACGCCCCCCATCCTTGTGGCCACCTCGTGTGCCCTCAGGCCTCCGTTTTCTTGCACGATACTTCTTTTGGTCAGTAAAAATTCATTATATAATCTCCCGAAGGTTTTGACCACAGTACCATGACAAAATCGTCTGTTTTCGTTTTGAGTTGTTCCTGCAGCAGATTTGGAGCAAGATGTCGTCCCAAGATTCGGAGGGAGAGAGGTACATATTTGATTGTATAACAAACCCAAAAGCATATGGGGATGTGGAACATTATGGTTGGACCACGGAGGAAGAAGAAGACTATGATCCAAAGGGGAAGGAGGAGACAAACTCCGATGAAGAGGACGATCCTCTACCCCAACCTGGCGATATGCATGTGGAGTTCAAGAAGTCAAGCCTCCCTGAGGTCTAATCTATCCCACCATGTTTTCGTAGGACAGCAAGGCCGCATTACGCAAAAAGATAATGAAACTCGAGCTCGAGAATGAGGATCTGAGGGAGGAAAATTTTAGCCTCAAACGCAAGCTAGAGAAGAATAATTCAACAACTCCATCATCACCACCTCCGAAGAAAGAGACATAAATACATGGGTATGGGCACTCCACTTGGCAACTACCAAGCTTGGGGGAGGTGTCCCGATATCGTATCACCATCACATCTTTATCTTTATCGCTTTTATTAGTTCGATCCTTTCAGTTATATTTTGATCTAGTAGAATAAAGTTTTAGTATGATCTAGCTTTGAGTTTTGTTTCAATCTCTATCTATGTAATCGAGTCCTTGAGATATATATAATAAAGAGGAGTCTTGAGTTAAGGGCTTTGCTTTCTTGCTATGATCTTGAGGGAATTAATTAAAAGAAAGAATAAAAAGAAATAAAAAGATCATATATTGATCTTATGGAGAGTAATGACTTCACATATAAAGAGTAGGGATAATTAGATTTATGCCCCTAGTTGTGTCCTAGTCATCTGTTTTACCCCTAATTCCCAAAAGTCACCGGTTCTGTCCAAGTCACTTTGCTCCTCTTATGCTTTTGCCCTTTGACCGTTTGACCGTCAGTTTGAAAACTTCATAACTAATTCATACTGAATCATAAAAATGCAAATAAGATACCAAAATGTTCAGAAAAACATCACCTATATGTCAATGTCATTTGCATTCATGAAAAAAGTGTTGGAAAGTGCACATCCGAGTTTTAGCTCTTTTGATACCACCATGAATAGTGAACTCTAAAAAAATTCAAAAAAATTATGGTGGCGAAGAACAACAAATGTTCTAAGTGCTTGCCAAGTTTCATTAGGGAACGACATTCATGGAAGTCGTGGCAAAAAAATAATCTATTTTGGAGTGCTGATTGTTTTTTTTGTCACGGCACCCACGAATGTTATTCCCTGATGAAACTTGGCAGGCACTTAAAACATTTGTCATTCTATGCCACCAATTTTTTTTAAAAAAATTTGAAATTTTTTAGATTTTACTATTCATGGTGGTAGCATAAGAGCTAAAAATCGGATGGGCACTTTCCAACACTTTTTTCATGAATGCAAATGACACTGACATATAGGAGATGTTTTTTAAACATTTTGCTATCTTATTTGCATTTTTCTGATTTAGTATGAATTAGTTATGAAGTTTTCAAACTGATGGTCAAACGGTCAAAGGGCAAAAGCATAATAGGAGCAAAGTGACTTGGACAGAACCAGTGACTTTTGGGAATTAGGGGTAAAACAGACGAGTGGGACACAACTAGGGGCATAAATCTAATTATCCCTAAAGAGTATGATGAATAAAAGTTGTTGAGAGTTGACAAACATAGTTTTGGTCATTTTTGCAATTAATAGGAAGTAATAAAGAAAGAGAGCCTTCACATATAAATATACTATCTTGGACATCTTTTGTAATTGTGAGCACTCATTAAAATATGACATGCTAAAAAGTTGATGTTGGACAAGGAAGACAACATAATGGGTTATGTTTTCTTATATCGGAATAGAAGTTATATTGTCATAGATCATCCAACAAGTTGAGCTTGCCTTTCCCTCTCATGCTCGCCAAATCCTGTGCACCAAGTAGAGATACTACTTGTGCTTCCAAACATCCCTAAACCTAGTTTTGCCATGAGAGTCCACCATACCTACCTATGGATTGAGTAAGATCCTTCAAGTAAGTTGTCATCGGTGCAAGCAATAAAAATTGCTACCTAAATATGTATGATCTATTAGTGTGAAGAAAATAAACTTTATACGAACTTGTGATATGGAAGAAATAAAAGCAACGGACTGCATAATAAAGGTCTTTATCACAACTGGCAATATAAAGTGACGTTCTTTTGCATTAAGATTTTGTGCGTCCAACCATAAAAGCGCATGACAACCTCTGCTTTACTCTACGAAGGGCCTATCTTTTACTTATATCTTCTACCCTTATACAAGAGTCATGGTGATCATCACCTTTCCTTTTTACACATTTTCCTTTGGCAAGCACTATATGTTGGCGAGATCTGGATATATATATATATATATATCCACTCGAATGTAGGTTATCATAAAGTATTATTGTTGACATTACCTTTGAGATAAAAGGTTGGGAGGCGAAACTAGAAGCCCCTATCTTTCTCTGTGTCTGATTGAAACTCTGAACCCATAAGTATCGCGTGAGCGTCAGCAATTGTAAGATTAGATGATAGTTGAGTATGTGGACTTGCTGAAAAGCTCTTATATTGACTCTTTCCGATGTTATGATAAATTGCAATTGCTTCAATGAATGAGATCATAGTTTGTTAGTTTTCAATGAAGTTTCTGGTTCATACTTCACCTTGTGAACAAATTGTTACTTTAGCATAAGAAATTATATGGAAATATATGTTGTTGTTCTAAAGATGATCATGATGCCCTCATGTCCATAGTTTATTTTATCGACGCCTCTATCTCTAAACATGTGGACATATTTTTCGATTTCGGCTCTCGCTTGAGGACAAGCAAGGTCTAAGCTTGGGGGAGTTGATACGTCCATTTTGCATCATGCTTTTATATTGATATTTATTGCATTATGGGATGTTACTACACATTATATCACAATACTTATGCCTTTTCTCTCTTATTTTATAAAGTTTACATGAAGAGGGAGAATGCCGGCAGCTGGAATTCTGGACTGGAAAAGGAGCAAATATAAGAGACCTATTCAGCACCAATCCAAAAGTCCTGAAACTTCACGGAGAATATTTTTGGAATATATAAAAAATACTGGGCGAAGAAAGTACCGGAGGGGGGCTACTAGCCAGCCATAAGGGTGCAGGGTGCGCCCCCGTCCTTGTGGGCTCCCTGGCAGGCCTCCGACGCCCATCTTTTTCTATATGGTGTGTTTTGACATGGAAAAAATTAGAAGGAATCTTTCGGGATGAAGCGCCGCCATCTCAAGGCGGAACCTGGGCAGAACCAATCTAGGGCTCCGGTCGAGCTGTTCTGCCGGGGAAACATTCCTCCGGGAGGGGGAAATCATCGCCATTGTCATCACCAACGATCCTCTCATCGATAGGGGGTCAATCTCCATCAACATCAACATCTTCACCAGCACCATCTCCTCTCAAACCCTAGTTCATCTCTTGTATCCGATCTCTGTCCCAAAACCTCAGAGTGGTACCTGTGGGTTGCTAGTAGTGTTGATTACTCCTTGTAGTTGATGCTAGTTGGTTTATCCGGTGGAAGATTATATTTTCAGATCCTTAATGATAATGAATTCTCCTCTGATCTTGATCATAAATATGCTTTGTGTGTAGTTACGTTTGTTCCTGAGCACATGGGAGAAGTCTTGTTATAAGTAATCATCTGAATTTGGTATTCGTTCGATATTTGGATGAGATGTGTGTTGTCTCTCCTCTAGTGGTGTTATGTGAACATCGACTACATGGCACTTCACCATTATTTGGGCCTAGGGGAAGGCATTGGGAAGTAATAAGTATATGATGGGTTGCTTGAGTGACAGAAGCTTAAACCCTAGTTTATGTGTTGCTTCGTAAGGGGCTGATTTGGATCCATATGTTTCATGTTATGGTTAGGTTTACCTTAATTCTTCTTTCGTAATTGTGGATGCTTGCGAGAGGGGTTAATCATAATCGGGAGACTTGTCCAAGGAAGGGCTGCACCCAAGCAATGGTCCACCCGCATATCAAATTATCAAAGCAACGAATGTGAATCATATGTGCATGATGAAAACTAACTTGACAGCAATTCCCATGTGTCCTCGGGAGCGCTTTGCTTTATATAAGAGTTCGTCCAGGCTTGTCCTTTGCTACAAAAAGGAATGGGCCACCTTGCTACACCTTGTTTACTTTTATTACTTGTTGCACGTCACGATTTATCTTATCACAAAACTATCTGTTACCGATAATTTCAGTGCTTGCAGAGAATACCTTGCTGAAAACTGCTTATCATTTCCTTCTGCTCCTCGTAGGGTTCGACACTCTTACATATCGAAAGGATTACGATAGATTCCATATACTTGTGGGCCCTCAAGACTCTTTTCTAGCGTGGTTGCCGGGGAGTGAAGCGCCTTTGGTAAGTGGAGTTTGGTAAGGAAACATTTATATAGTGTGCTGAAATTTACTGTCACTTGTTAGTATGGAAACTAATCCTTTGAGGGCTTGTTCGGGGTATCTTCACCTCGACCGGAAGAGCATAGAATTTCTCCTCAACCTACTGCTCCTAATGAAAATATTTATTATGAAATTCCTTCGGGTATGATAGAGAAACTGCTAGCTAATCCTTATGCAGGAGATGGAAAATTACATCCTGATATGCACCTAATCTATGTGGATGAAATTTGTGGATTAGTCAAGCTTGCAGGTATGCTCGAGGATGTTGTAAAGAAGAAGTTCTTCCCTTTATCTTTGAAGGGAAATGCATTGACATGGTATAGGCTATATGATGATATTAGATCATGGAGCTACAACCGATTGAAATTGGAATTTCATCAGAAGTTTTATCCTATGCATCTGGTTCATCGTGATCGGAATTATATATATAATTTTTGGCCTCGTGAAGGAGAAAGTATCGCTCAAGCTTGGTGTAGGCATAAGTCAATGTTATATTCATGCCCCAATCATGAGCTCTCAAGAGAAATTATTATTCAAAAATTTTATGCTCGGCTTTCTCATAATGATCGATCCATGCTCGACACATCTTGTACTAGTTCCTATATGAAGAAGGATATTGAATTCAAGTGGGACTTACTGGAAAGAATTAAATGCAACTCTGAAGATTGGGAACTTGATGAAGGTAAAGAGTCAGGTATAAACCTTAAGTTTGATTGTGTTAAGTCTTTTATGGATACCGATGCTTTTCGTGATTTTAGCACTAAATATGGACTTGACTCTGAGATAGTAGCTTCTTTCTGTGAATATTTTGCTACTCATGTTGATCTCCCTAAGGAGAAGTGGTTTAAATATCATACTCCCATTGAAGTGAAAGTAGTAGAACCTATTAAAGTTGAACAAGAAACTATTACTTACAATGTTGATCCTATTGTTCCTACTGCTTATAGTGAGAAACAACCTTTTCATGTTAGAATAAAGGATCATGCTAAAGCTTCAACTGTGGTTCGTAAGAGTTATACTAGAACAGCAACACCCTCTGAACAAATTAAAGTTGAACCTAGTATTGCTATGGTTAAAGATCTCTTGGTCAATAATATTGATGGGCATGTTATTTATTTCTATGATGAAGCTGCTAGAATTGCCAAACCTGATATGAAAGATAAACATATAGACTTGTTGGTGCCATGTCTGTTGTTTCTGTTAAAATAGGAGATCATTGTTATCATGGCTTATGTGATGTGGGTGCTAGTGTGAGTGCAATTCCTTGTACTTTGTATAAAGAAATTATGAATGATATTGCACCTGCTGAGATAGAAGATATCGATGTTACTATTAAACTTGCTAATAGGATACTATTTCACTAATTGGGATTGTTAGAGATGTTAAAGTTTTGTGTGGGAAAATAAAATATCCTACTGATTTTCTTGTTCTTGCTTCCCCACAAGATAATTTTTGTCCCATTATATTTGGTAGACCTTTCTTGAACACTGTTAATGCTAAGATAGACTGCGATAAACATATTGTTACTATTGGTTTAGGGGATATGTCTCATGATTTTAATTTCTCTAAATTTTGTAGACAACCCCATGATAAAGAATTTCCTAGTAAGGATGAAATTATTGGTATTGCTAGACCATGAAAATGGTATGTTTATGAATGAAAGAAGGGAAATAGATGAAGTATTATTTAAACAAGGACCTATTTTGAAACACAATTTTCTTGTTGAAATCCTTGGAGATCCTCCTCCACCCAAGGGTGATCCTGCGTTTGAGCTTCAACAATTGCCTGATACTCTGAAATATGCTTATCTTGATGAAAAGAAGATATATCCTGTTATTATTAGTGCGAATCTTTCAGAGCATGAAGAAAAGAAATTATTGAAAACTCTAAAGAAGCACCGTGCCGCTATTGGATATACTCTTGATGATCTTAAGGGCATTAGTCCCACTCTATGTCAGCACAAAATTAAATTGGAGAAAGATGCTAAACCAGTTGTTGATCATCAACGACGATTAAACCCTAAGATGAAGGAAGTGGTAAGAAATGAAATACTAAAGCTTTTGGAGGTAGGTATAATTTATCCCGTTCCTGATAGTCAATGGGAAAGTCATGTTCATTGTGTCCCTAAGAAAGGAGGTATTACTGTTGTTCCTAATGATAAGAATGAATGGATTCCACAAAGAATTGTTACAGGTTATAGAATGGTAATTGATTTTCACAAATTAAACAAAGCTACAAGAAAAGATCATTATCCTTTACCTTTTATTGATCAAATGCTAGTAAGATTATCCAAGCATACACATTTTTCCTTTCTAGATGGTTATTCTGGTTTCTCTCAAATACCTGTGCCAAAAGATGATCAAGAGAAAACCACTTTTACTTGCCCTTTCAATACCTTTGCTTATAGACGTATGCCTTTGGTTTATGCAATGCACTTACTACCATTCAAAGATGTATCACTGCTATATTCTCTGATTTTTGTGAAAAGATTGTTGAGGCTTTCATGGATGATTTCTCCGTTTATGAAACCTCTTTTGATGATTGCTTAAGCAACCTTGATCGAGTTTTGCAGCGATGTGAAGAAACTAATCTTGTCTTGAATTGGTAAAAGTGCCACTTTATGGTTAATGATGGTATTGTCCTGGGGCATAAAATTTCTGAAAGAGGTATTGAAGTTGATAAAGCGAAAGTAGATGCTATTGAAAAGATGACGTGTCCTAAAGATGTCAAAGGTATAAGAAGTTTCCTTGGTCATGTTGGTTTCTATAGGAGGTTTATTAAAGACATCTCTAAAATTTCTAGGCCTCTCACTAATATCTTACAAAAAGATGTTCCTTTTGTTTTTTATGATGATTGTGTAGAAGCATTTGAAATACTTGAAAAGGCCTTGATTTCTGCTACTATTGTTCAGCCACCTGATTGGAATTTACCCTTTGAAATTATGTGTGATGCTAGTGATTATGTCGTTGGTGCTGTTCTAGGACAAAGAGTTGATAAGAAAATGAATTTTATTCATTATGCTAGTAAAACTCTAGACAGTGCCAGAGAAATTATGCTACTACTGAAAAATAATTTTTAGCAGTTGTTTTTGCTTGTGATAAGTTTAGATCATATATTGTTGATTCCAAAGTAACTGTTCATAATGATCATGCTACTATTAAATATCTTACGAAAAAGAAAGACGCTAAACCTAGACTTATTAGATTTGTTCTCTTGCTACAAGAATTTGATTTGCATATTATTGATAGAAAGGGAGTTGAGAACCCCGTTGGAGACAACTTGTCTGGGTTAGAGAATGTTCTTGATGACCCACTGCCTATTGATGACAGTTTTCCTGATGAACAATTAGCTGTCATAAATGTTTCTCGTAATACTCCATGGTATGACGATTATGCTAATTACATTGTTGCTAAATTTATACCAACTAGTTTCACATACCAGCAAAAGAAAAAAGTATGATTTTAGCCATTACTTTTGGGATGACCCAAGCCTTTATAAAGAAGGAGTAGATGGTGTTATTAGACATTGTGTACCTAAGCATGAACAGGAACAGATCCTACGCAAGTATCACTCCGAGTCTTACGGAGGACACCACGCTGGAGATAGAACTGCACGCAAGGTATTGCAATCCGGTTTCTATTGGCCCACTCTCTATAAGGATGCTCGTAAGTTTGTATTGTCTTGTGATGAATGCCAAAGAATTGGTAATATTAGTATACGTTAGGAAATGCCGATGAACTATTCACTTGTTATTGAACCATTTGATGTTTGGGCTTTTGATTATATGGGACCTTTTCCTTCCTCTAATGGGTATACACATATTTTAGTTGTTGTTGATTACGTTACTAAGTGGGTAGAAGCTATTCCAACTAGTAGTGCTGATCATAACACTTCTATTAAGATGCTTAAAGAAGTTATTTTTCCGAGGTTTGGAGTCCCTAGATATTTAATGACTGATGGTGGTTCACATTCTATTCATGGTGCTTCCGTAAAATGCTTGCTAAATATGAAGTCAACCATAGAATTGCTTCTGCATATCATCCTTAGTCTAGTTGTCAAGTAGAATTGAGAAATAGCGAGATTAAATTGATTTTGCAAAAGACTGTTAATAGATCTAGAAAGAATTGGTCTAAGAAACTTGCTGATGCATTATGGGCTTATTGAACTGCTTATATGAATCCTATTGTGTAACGGCCATGATGCGGCTATATCTCCCACGTGTCGAGGCACAACTTAGAGGCATAACCGCATTGTGGTTTTGTCGCAAGAAGGGTCATCTTCACAACATCCCATGTAATGAACAAGAAAGGGATAAATAGAGTTGGCTTACACTCGCCACGTCACACAATATTCAAATAAATTCATACATTGTGATGCCCGGATAATTAAGCTACAGTAATCTCACTAATGGTGCCGCGTTACCTCCGTTACTGTTGCTAATCTATCGTTAGATCAAAACTGGTCCAAAATTCAAATTCAAAATTTGGTAAATAATAAAAGTTTTCAAACATTAAAAAAATGTTCGGTTTGTACTAAATATTACATAGATAATAACAGTCTCATGGTACCTTCTTACTTTGCTCTCGATATTTTCTTAAGTTCCAGTTTGAGAGTTACTTTCCGCCACCTTCCCCGATGTTAGCTACCAAATAGCAACCTTGCAGAGGTCCGTTCTCCCGGAATAACCCCTTTATACATTCGTAAGTACGATTGAGTTGCAGAAGAAAGGATGCCTACTTCAGCATGATGACCTGAAGCAGAGAAATGAAGACATCAACATAATGGATCGACCTCTCTAAGAATAGCAACCAAGACCGAGAAGACTCGTTAGAATTTCGCGACCAAATCCCTTCCCCCTTACTTCCCCTCTTAAATCTCGGGACGAGATTTCTTGTAGTGGAGGAGAATTGTGACGCCTGGGTAATTAAGCTACAGTAATCCCACGCTAATGGTGCCACGTTACCTCCGTTACTGTTGCTAATCTATCGTTAGTTCAAAACCGGTCCAAAATTCAAATTCCAAATTTGGTAAATAATAAAAGTTTTCAAACATTAAAATAAAAATGTTCGGTTTGTACTAAATATTACGTAGATAATTATGGTGTAGAAGACACAGTTTTATAAAATGCATAAATATTTTAAATTGAATTAAAACAGAAGAGAAAATAAATAAAAGAAAGAAAATACAAAAGATAAAAACAAAAGACCAAAAAAAATAGAAGAGAAACCGCCTGGGCTTCGGCCCAGCTGACCACAGGCCCAACTGGGCCAAACCACAAGGCCCAGCCGGCCACTCCCCCCACTCCCTCTTATCCACTCCCCCCCCCCCCCCCCGCAAACCCTAACCCACTACCCCCACTTCCCCCACTCCCCCTAGTCAGACCCCCCACCTCCCGATCCGGATCGGGGAAGGGGATCGACACCGCCCCCTCGCCCGTCGTCGTTGGACGCCGCCGCCCGGAGCCCGCGCTCCCTCGCCGGCCTGCTCCCTCTCCGGCGCCGTCGTCCCCATCACCCTCCTCGCGCACCGCTGCCACGATCCCTACCCCCTCCCCCCCCCCCCCCCGTGAGCACGCCCCGTGCCGCTCCTCCTCTCTCCCCTGTCCCTTCTCACCGCGCCCGCTGCCGCTGACCCGCCCCCGAGCTCGCGCACGCCTCGCCGCGCCCGTGCGCGTCCTGCACCCGCGCTCGTGGCGCCTCACCCACGCGGCCGCGCTCCGCTGCCGCCCGCTTCTCCTGCTGTAGCAGCGCCCCTGCATCGCGGTCGCCGCGATTGACCGCGTGCCCCGCGCGTCCAGGCGCCGCGCCCAGCCGTGCCACTTCCTCCCCGCTCACCGCTGCGATTGCTGCCGCCGGCAGCTCGCCCACGGCCGTCCCGCTCCGCCTGTGCCTCCGCCGCTGCCCGCTCGTCGCCCCGCTCTGCCATGGCCTCTGCCTTACACCTCCTCGTCCGGCCACGCGCTGCGCCGCTCCCCTCGCCGCCTGCGCCGCGCTCTTCGCCGGCGTTTGCCACTGGCCTCGCCTCGCTTCCCCTCGCTCGGGCGACGCCCGAGACCCGGTGCCCGCTAGCGCCCGTAACTGCTAAGGCCCCTCTGGGCCAATGACACGGGGGCCCCACCCCCACAGAACGGTTTTATAAAAAATAAAAATAAATAAATAATAATAAATATATATTAAAATAATTAATTAATTAAAGAATTAATTAACTTAACTAATTTTGATTAATTAAACTAATCAAATAACTAAACTAATTAAATTGTTAGTTAATTAATTAATCAGTCAATGACAGTGGGGCCCACCTCTAATTAATCCTGATTAGGTTAATTAATATGTTTAATTAATATGTGTCGCTGACCAGTGGGGCCCACTGGTCAGGTTGACCAGTCAACCCCTGTCGACTGTTGACGTCAGCATGACATCATGCTGATGTCATAAATCCAATTTCGAATTAAATTAAATAATTAATTAAATTCCAGAAATTAATAAATTCTTTAGAAAATCTTATAAAACAAACCGTAGCCCAGATGGAAAAACTTTGTACATGAAAGTTGCTCAGAACAACGAGACGAATCCGGATACGCAACCCGTTCGTCTGCCACACCTCCCTAGCATAGCAAACACACAACTTTCCCCTCCGGTTCATCTGTCCGAAAACGCGAAACAGCGGGAATACTTTCCCGAATGTTTCCCCCCTTTGCCGATATCACCTAGTACCGCGTTAGGTCACCTCTAGCACTGCGTATTGCCATGTTACGCTTTGTGATGCTTTGATTGCTCTGTTATTTGTTGTGTTCCCCCTCCGTTACTTCTTTCCGGTAGACCCCGAGGCTGCCGACGACCCCCCAGTTCGACTACGGTGTTGACGACCCGTCCTTCTTGCCAGAGCAACAAGGCAACCCCCCCCCCTTGATCACCAGATATCGCCTATTCTTCTCTATACTGCTTGCATTAGAAGAGTGTAGCATGTTACTGCTTTCGGTTAATCCTATTCTGCTGCATAGCCTGTCATTGTTGCTACAGTTGTTACCCTTACCTGCTATCCTACTGCTTAGTATATGATGCTAGTGTTCCAATAGTGGCCCTACACTCTTGTCCGTCTGCCATGCTATACTATTGGGTCGTGATCACTTCGGGAGGTGATCACGGGTATATACTATATACTTTATATACATGACACATGTGGTGACTAAAGTCGGGTCAGCTCGTTGAGTACCCGCAAGTGATTCTGATGAGGGGGTTGAAAGGACAGGTGGCTCCATCCCGGCAGAGGTGGGCCTGGGTTCCTGACGGCCCCCGACTGTTACTTTGTGGCGGAGCGACAGGGCAGGTTGAGACCACCTAGGAGAGAGGTGGGCCTGGCCCTGGTCGGCGTCCGCGGATACTTAAAAATAACACGCTTAACGAGTTCTTGGTATTTGATCTGAGTCTGGCCATTTGGTCTATACGCACTAACCAACTACGTGGGAACAGTTATGGGCACTCGACGTCGTGGTATCAGCCGAAGCCTTCGTGACGTCAGCGACTGAGCGGCGCGCGCCGGATTGGAACGTAAGCCTGCTCTTGTATTAAGGGGCTAGTTCTGCTTCCGGCCGCCCTCGCAACGTGCAGGTGTGCAATGAGCGATGGTCCCAGACCCCTGCGCCATAGGATTTAGACCGGCGTGCTGACCTCTCTGTTGTGCCTAGGTAGGGCTGCGACGTGTTGATCTTCCGCGCCTGGGCATGACCCAGGAAAGTGTGTCCGGCCAAATGGGATCGAGCGTGTTAGGTTATGTGGTGCACCCCTGCAGGGAAATTTATCTATTCGAATAGCCGTGTCCCTCGGTAAAAGGACGACCCGGAGTTGTACTTGACCTTATGACAACTAGAACCGGATACTTAATAAAACACACCCTTCCAAGTGCCAGATACAACCCGGTGATCGCTCTCTAACAGGGCGACGAGGAGGGGATCGCCGGGTAGGATTATGTTATGCGATGCTACTTGGTGAACTTACCATCTACTCTCTTCTACATGCTGCAAGATGGAGGTGGCCAGAAGCGTAGTCTTCGACAGGATTAGCTATCCCCCTCTTATTCTGGCATTCTACTATGCAGTCCACCGATATGGCCCTTTACACATATACCCATGTGACGCCCCCGATTCAATCATACACTAATCATGCACGCAAACGTGTACGATCAAGATCAGGGACTCACGGGAAGATATCACAACACAACTCTAAAACATAATTAAGTCATACAAGCATCATAATACAAGCCAGGGGCCTCGAGGGCTCGAATACAAGTGCTCGATCATAGACGAGTCAGCGGAAGCAACAATGTCTGAGTACAGACATAAGTTAAACAAGTTTGCCTTAAGAAGGCTAGCACAAACTGGGATACAGATCGAAAGAGGCGCAGGCCTCCTGCCTGGGATCTTCCTAACTACTCCTGGTCGTCGTCAGCGGGGCTGCACGTAGTAGTAGGCACCTCCGGTGTAGTACGAGTCGTCGTCGACGGTGGCGTCTGGCTCCTGGGCTCCAGCATCTGGTTGCGACAACCAGGTAGAAAGGAAAGGGGGAAAAGAGGAAGGAAAGCAACCGTGAGTACTCATCCAAAGTACTCGCAAGCATGGAGCTACACTAGATATGCATGGGTATATGTGTAAAGGGGCCATATCGGTGGACTGAACTGCAGAATGCCAGAATAAGGGGGGTAGTCGAAGACTACGCTTCTGGCAGCCTCCATCTTGCAGCATGTAGAAGAGAGTAGATTGAAGTCCTCCAAGTAGCATCGCATAGCATAATCCTACCCGGCGATCCCCTCCTCTTCGCCCTGTTAGAGATCGATCAGCGGGTTGTATCTGGCACTTGGAAGGGTGTGTTTTATTAAGTATCTGGTTCTAGTTGTCATAAGGTCAAGGTACAACTCCGGGTCGTCCTTTTACCGAGGGACACGGCTATTCGAATAGATAAACTTCCCTATAGGGGTGCACCACATAACCCAACACGCTCGATCCCATTTGGCCGGACACACTTTTCTGGGTCATGCCCGGCCGCGGAAGATCAACACGTCGCAGCCCCACCTAGGCACAACAGAGAGGTCAGCACGCCGGCCTAAATCCTATGCGCGCAGGGGTCTGGGCCCATCGCCCATTGCACACCTGCACGTTGCGTACGCGGCCGGAAGCAGACCTAGCCCCCTTAATACAAGTGCGAGCTTACGGTCCAATGCGGCGCGCGCCGCTCGGTCGCTGACGTCACGAAGGCTTCGGCTGATACCACGACGTCCAGTGCCCATAACTGTTCCCGCGTAGTTGGTTAGTGCGTATAGACCAAATGGCCAGACTCAGATCAAATACCAAGAACTCGTTAAGCGTGTCATTTTGAAGTAACCGCGGACGCCGTCCAGGGCCAGGCCCACCTCTCTCCTAGGTGGCCCCAACCTGCCCTGTCGCTCCGCCACAAGATCCACTCGCGGGTACTCCTACGAGCCGACCCGACTTTAGTCACCACAGGCATCATGTATAAAGTATATAAGTATATACCCGTGATCACTGCCCAAGTGATCACGGCCCGATAGTATAGCACAGCAGACGGACAAGAATGTAGGGCCACTGATGGAAAACTAGCATCCTATACTAAGCATGTAGGATTCCAGGTAAAGGTAACAACAGTAGTGGCAAAGACAAGCTATGCAGCAGAATAGGACTAACGGAAAGCAGTAACATGCTACACTACTCTAATGCAAGAGTATAGAGAAGAATAGGCGATATCTGGTGATCAAGGGGGGGGGCTTGCCTGGTTGCTCTGGCAAGTAGGAGGGGTCGTCAGCTCCGTAGTCGAACTGGGCAGCAGCAGCGTCGGTATCGGAGTCTAGCGAGAGAAGAGGGGGAAGAAACAATAAATATAATGCAAACATATGCATGACGATGCATGACATGACAATGAGCGTTGTTAGTGGGGCCCAATCGCGGTAGTAGGTGATACCGGCGAAGGGGGAAACATCCGGGAAAGTATTCCCGATGTTTCGCGTTTTCAGAGAGATGAACCGGAGGGGGAAAGTTGCGTGTTCGATATTTTAGGGGTGTGTGGTGAACGAACGGGCTGCGTATCCGGATTCGTCTTGTCGTTCTGAGCAACTTTCATGTAGAAAGTATTTTCATCTGAGTTACGGATTATTTTATATGATTTTCTAAAGTTTTAATCATTTTCTTATTTTAATTATTTATTTAAATCCAACATTATCCAGAACAGTATGGGATGACGTATGTGTGATGTCAGCAGTCAACAGTGCGGTTGACTAGTCAAATCAGACAGGTGGGTCCAGTGGGACCCACATGTCAGTAACAGAGCTTAACTAACAGAGTTATTTTAACCTAACTAACCTAATCAGAGAGTGGGGCCCAGTAGTGAGTGAGAGATTAGGGTTTTAATTAGCTAAACTATTTAATTAACTAATTATTCTTTTATTTATTTCGTTTATTGAGGTGGGGCCTATAGGTCAGTGAGACAGGGGCGGCCCAGACAGCAGTTGACTCAGTCAACTGGTCAACAGGGAGCCCTGGGCCCACCAGTCAGTGGCCCAGGCGGTGGGACCCGTGGCGCCAGGTTAGCGCGGCCGGCTCTGGCCGCCGGCGACCAAATGCACGGCACTGACCCGCCGGAGTTCGTCGGAAAATGCGCATAGGGCACAGATCCGTGCGCGCATGGGCTCGTTCGAACGAGCGTGAAGAGGCACATCTAGTGGTGGCGGTGGCGTGGCCGGAGATGGCCGGAAGTGACGGCGGCGAGCCCATCGGCGGATGGTCGGAGTCGGGCGTGAGTGGATCCAGCGCTAGGGGGCACGGGAAGGCATGTGCGCGAGCGCGTTGGGTTCCTAGAAGCTCCAGGAACACGGTGACGGGCTCAGGCGAGCAAGACGACGGCTGTGGCGACGGCCACGAGCTCGTCGGCGGCGGACAGAAACGGGCGGGGTGGCAAACTAGCTACGGTGCGCTAGGAAGCTAACGGAGAGGGCGGGAGGCGGAGGAGCTCACCGAGCGGCACACATGGAGGCCGGTGAAAGGTTTAGTAGCAGCAGAGGGGCATCGCCGGAGTTGGTGAAGAGCGGCGGCGACAGGAGATGCGGAAGAAGGGGACCGTTGCAGCAGCGCCTCCGAGCTCCAGCTGCGGCCACCGGTCGACGAGGAAGACGATGGCGGAGACGACGGACACGCTGGCGAGGCGAGGCGATGGCTGTGGCCGCGCGTTTCACGGCGGCGGGTCCATGGCGGCGTTCGGACGCGGTGGGGAATGAAGGGGAGAGGGAGGTGGATCTGAGGGGGAGGCGCAGAGGCCGAGAGGGAGAGCGGGGGCGAGTGGGAGGCGGGATCGAGGAGGCGGGGGCGTGGCGGCCTTATCCTCTCCTCGACGCCGGCGAGGGGGTCCGGCGGGGACGCACCCCTGTTCCGACCCTGGTCGGGGGAACAGGGAAGGGGAGGGAGCGACCGAGGGAGGCGGCTGGGCTGGCCGGATGGGCCAGGTGGACCGGCCTGGCTGCGAGCTGGGCCGTCTGGTCCAGGGGGGTCCTTTTCTCTTCTTTTTTTTCTTTTGTCTTCTGCTTTTGTATTTTCTTTTCTTTTCCTTTTCTGTTTTATTTAATTTAGGGCATTTAAGTATTTTATAAAATTGTGTCTTCTACACCATAATTACCTATGCCATTTTTGGCACTGCCCGAAAAATATTGTTTCAACTTTTGAAAACTTCTGTTGTTTGACATATTTTGAATTTGACTTTTGAACGGGTTTTGAACTAACGAGAGTTTAGTAATAGTAAACTGAGATGACATGGCATCATTAGGAGAGTTTTACTGTAGCCTAATTATCCGGGCGTTACATGCATATGTAGTGTAGCTCCATGCTTGCGAGTACTTTGGATGAGTACTCACGGTTGCTTTTCTCCCTCTTTTCGCCCTTTCCTTTCTTCCTGGTTGTCGCAACCAGATGCTGGAGCCCAGGAGCCAGACGCCACTGTCGACGACGACTCCTACTACACCGGAGGAGCCTACTACTACGTGCAGCCCGCTGACGACGACCAGGAGTAGTTAGGAGGATCCCAGGCAGGAGGCCTGCGCCTCTTTCGATCTGTATCCCAGTTTGTGCTAGCCATCTTAAGGCAATCTTGTTTAACTTATGTCTGTACTCTGATATTGTAGCTTCCGCTGACTCGTCTATGATCGAGCACTTGTATTCGAGCCCTCGAGGCCCCTGGCTTGTATTATGATGCTTGTATGACTTATTTTTATTTTTAGAGTTGTGTTGTGATATCTTCCCGTGAGTCCGTGATCTTGATCGTACACGTTTGTGTGTATGATTAGTGTACGGTCAAATCGGGGGCGTCACAAGTTGGTATCAGAGCCGACTGCCTGTAGGAATCCCCCTTTCCAACTCCTTGGCCGAAGTCGAGTCTAGTCATTGAAAAACTTGTACTAACATGGTTGTGCAGCTTACGGGCCCACGTCGTCATTGGATGGTATTAGGATCTTTTATTCCTCGACCTATACTCTGGGACTCTGATCTCTCTTCTATTCAGGTTAAAAAGAATTTGCTAACTCTAACTCTAGGTTCTCGTAAATACTTTCTCCCGGAGAGCCCCTCGGTCCGAATGATCGCTTGCTTCACCAAAAGATTCCGAAGACAACCTACGATGTTCTCTCGAGACTATGTGCCATCGCTTTTACAATTCCCTACCACCGATGTATCCTTATGGATAAATACCTACATTTATCATTCATACATTCATCCCTAGTTGATCTTGTTATTATAAGATACCTCAAAATTCTCTCTATTGTTCTGAGAATACTTTGTGCCTACTGCCTTGCAGTTCTTTGCCACATGAATACCCCTACGGATAATTCCTCGCACTTACCGAGTATCCGCTCATCCCCAGTTGTTCAGGTGTTTCACAAAAGTCTTCGATATACTATTCGATCCTCCGGAAATCCTTAGCAGCTTATTGCTCTGCAAATACTTGTCTGCTTGCATTATGGATGCTTCCCATATGTCTGGCAATATTCATTAGTCTCCTTTGACACCTTCATTTTGATCCTATTGATTCAACATGAGTGCGAATGCACACAATCATCGGTTGATCCTTTTAAATTATCTGTCCGGCTCAGATGTCATTTTGAACATGAGCTGGTTATCGACCAATCAAATTGTTGTCGATTGTAGCCCTAAGTCTATTCAACTTATCCATCCTTAATCAGAGTGTTTGCTCCTGATCCCTTCATTTGGAAATCATAATTCTTTGCAATTGAGCTTTGATTTAGTCAGTTGTTTCTATAATCCAATGTCCTTGCATTGTTTTCTTCCTCTGTTGTGTGCCGATACTCACATCAGCTGTATTATGGAACGTTAGATCCTTTGTTGAATTATCATCATACAGTGTCCTTCGTATACAAAAACCTCAAGAAGTTCTCTTCCCTGATACATAATACCATTGATAAACCCTATTCTTTGATTTGGCCAACCATGCTCATTTTTTGTTCATACCCATGGACACGATGTAGATCTTATCATTAAAGTTTCTCTTAAGTTAATTATTCCCTCGGTATAAGTTCATCTTATATCTGGGATATGGCCTTTCGCAATCGTGGTTCCGACCATGTTCTCCTTTAAATACCATTTCTCGTACAAGTTTAAGCACTTGTCTTCTGTAGAGCAATACCCCAGTCCAACCTCTACTTTGATCTATCGTCGAGTATTACCCCCTGGTATCTCGAGGTTATCACGGAACATCATATCTTCTTATGAGTTCTTCATCAAGTACTACATTCTCACCAATTTCAATTTTTCCTGGGTTCTGAGTGGTTAGTCACTCGAGTACACCGATAACTAAATTGAGTCCGCATCGCGATTAGACAACTCTTAGTAATCTTCTTTACTTATGAGTTTGTACACGATCATGTTATTCCTAGCCGGATCGGCTATATCATTATCGTGCTGATTTTAACTGTGCTACCAGGTCCTTATTCCCGAAGCATAACTTTCTACGCTGAGCTAAGCTTACATCAATCTTCCTCGTCTTATCGTTCACCTCGAACAGCAAGCTTGATTTCAAGTTGGTGTCGTATCCATGGATCCAATAATCTATCCCTGCATCAGTCCTTAAACTTGATGCCATCGCCGATCGATTACATCTTCATGAAATCTCTCGACAAATGTGTCGTGATCATCTTCAGCATTTGGAACTCTTCCAGGATACCAATTGAATTCATGAAGAGAAATACCATCCTTGCCCTCGATGAGTTGTGTTATCATCGGCCACTTTATTGCCTTCCCTCCAACACAAAATTGTTTGTGTTTTGTGTTATACCTTGAGTTCCTTGCTACCCAGCATTGTTTTTCTTTACCTTGGAGTATTACCACCTTTTATGTCAAGAATGTCGTGGGAATTTCACCACCTCTTAAGAATTCTTGGTATAGTGATACTTCTCACCATCACCATTCTTTCTTGGTCCTCGTGTTGATTCCAACCGGGGTACCAACAAGTGAACGATGCTGTTTGGGTTCTGCCCTTCTAGCAACCTTATTGCTTTGAAGTTAATGGTCGACATTCCATTCTTAGACCATCGGTTATCGAATCACCATTCTAACATCGGTGATGCTACCTGAGCCCATATTTCAGGTGCACCTTTCAACCAATGTTTAACTGTGTATGTTTTCCTCGAGCATACATCATCATATCATTTGATCTGACTAATGTTATCTTCTTGTTCACATAATTGTGGAAACCCATTTTTTTGAAGTCCCGATGAATTGTCGCTGAGTTCATCAGCTACCTCCTTATCCCTTCATTGGTTTAATGATGAGCTTTTGTTTCAAAACTCGCTTCCGTAGTAAATTTCCCGAGAATCTTACAATGTCGTCTCGTCAATTTGTTTTGCACCTTTTCTTCTCAGGCATCCTGAGTCTGAGGTATCCAAACATCGATCAGATCTGAATCTCGGTCATATATGATGGTTGGAACATTTTTCCAAGAGTTATAACACTGGTCTTTTATGACCCGGTAAGGTGATGGCATGCCCAGCACACCTGGCGGGATGACCTATTGTTATAGTTTCCTTATTAGCAAGGTTATCCATTCTTCCATGAGAAAATTGTAAGACTTATTCTACAAGTTTTTCCTGATGGATCCTTCCTGTATCCAAAGTCTCATCTTTGCTTAAGACCATGTCAATGCTATCTCGAAGCATGTCTGTGGTACTCCGATTTTCAATAAGAGCATTTGAAGAACAATGCTAAATTTTCTTTGTCCATTATCCAAACACCGTTGTATGGATGATGTCATGAAATTTCGCTCCCCTTACCTAAAGGGTTTTCTACTTCTATCCAATCATGGATATCATGCTCTTACCCTTGGGAAGGATATACCCCTGAAATATGTGTTTAAACACATTTTCCTTTCCATTGTTCTGTTAATCTGATAAACACCTTTTCCTTTCCATTGTTTTCTTTAACCTTTCTGGTGATCATTATGATCTAAGAAGTATTAATTCCCTGCTTATGTGAACACCTCGGTGTACAACCCTGTCAGTAAGACCCCGTTACTTTTGTTGATGACATTTCGGTAACCACCGATGGACGAGAACTTTGCCTACTGGTCCGCCTCGTTTCAACGAGTAGGAAAATGGTTCTCTTCGTCCCTCGCCCTTGGTACCGACGTTGTTGCCGACATAATCGACAGGCTACCCTCTGACATGTCTTGCTATCATGACCGTGCAAGATGTCACCATTCCTCCTACTTTTAATCCACATGGTGGGCCCATAACCCACAGTTCCACAGGATCGAAACCTGACTCTCCTGTACACCCCCTGTTCCCAAGGTTGTTCCTCGCGCGTGGCCTCGTATATAATTCACGAGCCACCTCCCGAGAGACCATCAATTCTGGTATCAGACACAAAACTTATTCCCATCGCTCTGGACCCCTTTTACACTTTGTTTCAGGCATCGAACGATTGCCTACCCGCTTGAAACTTCTCATGGTACCTTCTTACTTTGCTCTCGATATTTTCTTAAGTTCCAGTTCGAGAGTTACTTTCCGCCACCTTCCCTGATGTTAGCTACCAAATGGTCAACCTTGCAGAGGTCCGTTCTCCCGGAATACCCCCTTTATACATTCGTAAGTACGATTGAGTTCCAGAAGAAAGGATGCCGACTTCAGCATGATGACCTGAAGCAGAGAAATGAAGACATCAATTTTTCACTAATGGATCGACCTCTATGAGAATAGCAACCAAGACCGAGAAGACTCATTAGAATTTCGCGACCAAATCCCTTCCCCCTTACTTCCCCTCTTAAATCACGGGACGAGATTTCTTGTAGTGGAGCAGAATTGTGACGCCCGGGTAATTAAGCTACAGTAATCCCACGCTAATGGTGCCACGTTACCTCCGTTACTGTTGCTAATCTATCGTTAGATCAAAACCGGTCCAAAATTCAAATTCAAAATTTGGTAAATAATAAAAGTTTTCAAACATTAAAATAAAAATGTTCAGTTTGTACTAAATATTACATAGATAATTATGGTGTAGAAGACACAGTTTTATAAAAAGCATAAATATTTTAAATTGAATTAAAACAGAAGAGAAAATAAATAAAAGAAAGAAAATACAAAAGAGAAAAACAAAAGACCAAAAAAATAGAAGAGAAACCCCCCGGGCTTCGGCCCAACTGACCACAGGCCCAACTGGGCCAACCCACCAGGCCCAGCCGGCCACTCCCCCCACTCCCTCTTATCCACTCCCCCCCCCCCCCCCCCGCAAACCCTAACCCACTACCCCCACTTCCCCCACTCCCCCCCGTCAGCCCCCCCACCTCCCGATCCGATCCGGATCGAGGAAGGGGATCGAGGCCGCCCCCTCGCCCGTCGCCGTTGGACACCGCCGCCCGGAGCCCGCGCTCCCTCGCCGGCCTGCTCCCTCTCCGGCGTCGTCGTCCCCATCACCCTCCTCGCGCACCGCTGCCACAATCCCTACGCCCCCCCCCCGTGAGCACGCCCCGCGCCCCTCCTCCTCTCTCCCCTGTCCCTGCTCACCACGCCCGCTGCCGCTGACCCGCGCCCGAGCTCGCGCACGCCTCGCCGCGCCCGTGCGCGTCCTGCACCCGCGCTCGTGGCGCCTCACCCGCGCGGCCACGCTCCGCTGCCGCCCGCTTCTCCTCCTGTAGCAGCGCGCCTGCATCCCGGTCGCAGCGCTCGACCGCGCGTCCAGGCGACGCGCCTAGCCGTGCCTCTTCCTCCCTGCTCACCGCTGCGATTGCTGCCACCGGCAGCTCGCCCACGGCCGTCCCGCTCCGCCTGCGCCTCCGCCGCCGCCCGCGCGCCTCCCCGCTCTGCCATGGCCTCTGCCTTACACCTCCCCGTCCGGCCGCGCGCTGCGCCGCTCCCCTCGCCGCCTGCGCCGCGCTCCTCGCCGTCGTTTGCCAGTGGCCTCGCCTTGCTTCCCCTTGCTCGGGCGACGCCCGAGACCTGGCGCCCGCTGGCGCCCGTAACTGCTAAGGCCCCTCTGGGCCAATGACATGGGGGCCCCACCCCATAGAACAGTTTTATAAAAAATAAATAAATAATAATATATATATATATATATATTAAAAATAATTAATTAATTAAAGAATTAATTAACTTAATTAATTTTGATTAATTAAACTAATCAAATAACTAAACTAGTTAGACTGTTAGTTAATTAATTAATCAGTCAATGACAGTAGGGCCCACCTCTAATTAATCCTGATTAGGTTAATTAATATGTTTAATTAATATGTGTCACTAACTAGTGGGACCCACTGGTCAGGTTGACCAGTCAACCCCTGTTGACTGTTGACGTCAGCATGACATCATGCTGATGTCATAAATCCAATTTCGAATTAAATTAAATCATTAATTAAATTCCAGAAATTAATAAATTCTTTAGAAAATCTTATAAAATAAATCGTAGCCCAGATGGAAAAACTTTGTACATGAAAGTTGCTCAGAACGACGAGACGAATCCCGATACGCAGCCCGTTCGTCCGCCACACGTCCCTAGCATAGCAAACACGCAACTTTCCCCTCCGGTTCATCTGTCCAAAAACGCGAAACACCGGGAATACTTTCCCGGATGTTCCCCCTTTGCCGGTATCACCTAGTACCGCGTTAGGTCACCTCTAGCACCACGTATTGCCATGTTACGCTTTGTGATGCTTTGATTGCTCTGTTATTTATTGTGTTCCCCCTCCATTACTTCTTTCCGGTAGACCCCGAGGATGCCGACAACCCCCAGTTCGACTACGGTGTTGACGACCCGTCCTTCTTGCAAGAGCAACCAGGCAAGCCCCCCCCTTGATCACCAGATATCGCCTATTCTTCTCTATACTGCTTGCATTAGAAGAGTGTAGCATGCTACTGCTTTCGGTTAATCCTATTTTGCTGCATAGCCTGTCATTGTTGCTATAGTTGTTACACTTACCTGCTATCCTACTGCTTAGTATAGGATGCTAGTGTTCCATCAGTGGCCCTACACTCTTGTCCGTCTGCCATGCTATACTACTGGGCCGTGATCACTACGGGAGGTGATCATGGGTATATACTATATACTTTATATACATGACACATGTGGTGACTAAAGTCGGGTCAGCTCGTTGAGTACCCTCAAGTGATTCTGATGAGGGGGTTGAAAGGACAGGTGGCTCCATCCCGGTAGAGGCGGGCCTGGGTTCCTCACGGCCCCCGACTGTTACTTTGTGGCGGAGCGACAGGGCAGGTTGAGACCACCTAGGAGAGAGGTGGGCCTGGCCCTGGTCGGCGTCCGCGGATACTTAAAAATAACACGCTTAACGAGTTCTTGGTATTTGATCTGAGTCTGGCCATTTGGTCTATACGCACTAACCAACTACGTGGGAACAGTTATGGGCACTCGACGTCGTGGTATCAGCCGAAGCCTTCGTGACGTCAGCGACTGAGCAGCACGCGCCGGATTGGAACGTAAGCCTGCTCTTGTATTAAGGGGGCTAGTTCTGCTTCCGGCCGCCCTCGCAACGTGCAGGTGTGCAATGGGTGATGGGCCCAGACCCCTGCGCCATAGGATTTAGACCGGCGTGCTGACCTCTCTGTTGTGCCTAGGTAGGGCTGCGACGTGTTGATCTTCCGCGGCCGGGCATGACCAAGAAAAGTGTGTCCGGCCAAATGGGATCGAGCGTGTTGGGTTATGTGGTGCACCCCTGCAGGGAAGTTTATCTATTCGAATAGCCGTGTCCCTCGGTAAAAGGACGACCCGGAGTTGTACCTTGACCTTATGACAACTAGAACCGGATACTTAATAAAACACACCCTTCCAAGTGTCAGATACAACCCGGTGATCGCTCTCTAACAGGGCGACGAGGAGGGGATCGCCGGGTAGGATTATGCTATGCGATGCTACTTGGTGAACTTACCATCTACTCTCTTCTACATGAGGCAAGATGGAGGTGGCCAGAAGCGTAGTCTTCGACAGGATTAGCTATCCCCCTCTTATTCTGGTATTCTATAGTTTAGTCCACCGATATGGCCCTTTACACATATACCCATGCATATGTAGTGTAGCTCCTTGCTTGCGAGTACTTTGGATGAGTACTCACGGTTGCTTTTCTCCCTCTTTTCCCCCTTTCTTTTCTACCTGGTTGTAGCAACCAGATGCTAGAGCCCAGGAGCCAGACGCCACCGTCGACGACGACTCCTACTACGCCGGAGGAGCCTACTACTACGTGCAGCCCGCTGACGACGACCAGGAGTAGTTAGGAGGATCCCAGGCAGGAGGCATGCGCCTCTTTCGATCTGTATCCCAGTTTGTGCTAGCCTTCTTAAGGCAATCTTGTTTAACTTATGTCTGTACTCAGATATGTTGCTTCCGCTGACTCGTCTATGATCGAGCACTTGTATTCGAGCCGTCGAGGCCCCTGGCTTGCATTATGATGCTTGTATGACTTATTTTTTTAGTTGTGTTGTGATATCTTCCCGTGAGTCCCTTATCTTGTTCGTACACGTTTGCGTGTATGATTAGTGTACGGTCAAATCGGGGGTGTCACATACATCATCCAAAATACACACATAGACCGACATCCCCAAATGTTAGATCCCCGATCGTTCCAACTGGGCTCCACTACTGATCATCAGGAAACGAAACATAGTAACGACCAAGGTCCTCGTCGAACTCCCACTTGAGTTCGGTTGCTTCACCTGCGCTGGCATCCTCGGCACCTGCAACTGTTTTGGTAGTATCTATGAGTCACGAGGACTCAGCAATCTCAAACCCGCGAGATCAAGACTATTTAAGCTTATGGGTAGGATGTGGTAATGAGGTGGAGTTGCAGCAAGCACTAAGCAAATATGGTGGCTAACATACGCAATTAAGAGTAAGATGAGAAGCTACGCAACGGTCGTGAAGCTAGAAGTGATCCTGAAACTACTTACGTTCAATCAAAACCCAAACCGTGTTCACTTCCCGGACTCCGCCGAAAAGAGACAATCACGGCTACACACGCGGTTGATGCATTTTAATTAAGTAAAGTGTCAAGTTCTCTATAACCTGATATTAACAAATTCCCATCTACCACATAACCACGGGCACGACTCTCAAAAGTTTAAACCCTGCAGAGGCGTCCCAACTTAGCCCATCACAAGCTCTCACGATCAACGAAAGATATTCCTTCTCCCGGAATGACCGATCAGACTCGGAATCCCCTTACAACACATTTCGACGATGGTAAAACAAGACCAGCAAGACCTCCCGACTGTGCCGACAAATCACGATAGGAGCTGCACATATCTCATTCTCAGGGCACACCGGATGAGACATCCTACGAGTAAAACCAACCCTCGAGTTTCCCCGAGGTGGCCCCGCAGTCTACTGGTTCGGACCAACACTCAGAGGAGCACAGGCCCGGGGGGTTGAATAAAGATGATCCTCGGGTTAATTACTCCCTAAGCAAATTTTAGTTGTTATTAGGCAAATGTTAAAACCAAGGTTGGGCCTTGCTGGAGGAGTTCTATTCAAAGCAAACTGTCAAGGGGGTCCCATAACCCCAACCGCGTAAGGAACGCAAAATCAAGGAACATAACACCGGTATGACGGAAACTAAGGCGACAAGAATGGAACAAACCACGGAGCAAAAGGCCAAGCCTTCCACCCTTTGCCAAGTATATAGATGCATTAATTAAATAGGAGATATTGTGATATCCCAACATATCCATGTTCCAACATGGAACAACCTGCACTGCACCTGCAACTAGCAACGCTATAAGAGGGGCTGAGCAAAAGCGGTAACATAGCCAAACAACGGTTTGCTAGGAAGGTGGGTTAGAGGCTTGACATGGCAATATGGGAGGCATGGTAAACAAGTGGTAGGTAGCGCGACATAGCGATAGAACGAACAACTAGCAAGCAAAGATAGAAGTTATATCGAGTGTAATGGTCATCTTGCCTGCAAATTTCTCAGGGTTGTCGAAAGCTTGCTCCTCGTGAACGTACTCGACAGGGTCCTCGTACCCAAACTCGTCTCCCGGAACTACCCAAATAAAAGACAAGCATACAATGAACAACCACTCATGGCAAGAACATGTTCTATATGCAAGACTAAGGAGGATGCATAACAAGAACGGTATGCACGGAGTTCTGGACCTGTTGGAACGAAAGGGACGGACAACGAGAAGGAAACGGTGGAGTCATGAAAGATATGGGCAGAATCTTGGTACCCCAAGAATGCCACTGGAAAGGTTGAAAGATTTTGAATGTAATCGATATGAAGATCACCGAAAACGGATGCACGGTTTGCAAATGACGAGCCAAACAAGATGCAATACAATCTGCTTAAACAGCAACATGACAACTTAGATGCAAAGTTTAAATATGCTACAACCCACAAAAATGAAAAACAAAATACATGGCAGTGAAGTACAGGTGAAGTTCTACAAATCATGAAAACTAAGCTACTGCTATAACTCACTAGAACATGTTCGAAACAGCATGGCAAAAATGCAAATGCTAACTATTTAACAGACTTGCCAGAAATTCACTAAACATGGCAGAAACAGCATCAGGTTGCAGTATTTAGAGATAGAAAACTACATGGTACAAGGACCTATCATGGCAAACTTGAGCCTGGCATGCTAGTACTAAATGCAATTAACAAAACTCCCTTACTGAACTTGTTCCAAAGATCCACAGAGAAGATGATAGCATCAATGCAAACATGGAAAAAGATAGAAGTGCATGACATGACAAAAATAGATTCATCATAGCATGTTTGCAAGCATATTTAACTCAATATAAAACATGGCATGGCATGTAAAAAATCTAGCATGTAGTAGGCATGTTGAAGAGCATGTTCATGTGCAAAACTACCCTATAGCATATATGCATAAAAATACACGTAAAAGACAAAACAACAACATGATGTAAAATAGCAGGGTCATGAACTTGCTCAAATGCAAAAACTAATGCCACCACTGGATTCATTGGATTTTTCTACCCCAAAAATATATATAATATGTCTAGGTTGCAGTAGAAAATATCCACAAATATGCAAAAACAAATACTGCCTAAAAGGAAATAAATAGAAATGGAAATGTTCCAGAATTGGAACGTCCAGATTCGGACATTGCTTGAAATGGAAACCGGGCATCTTCCAGAAATGGAAAATTCGCAGGGTTAATAAATAAATAATAAAATGAAGGAGGGCTTAGGGGATGACAGGTGGGGGCCTCAAGGCAGTGACTCGACTCCAAAAAAAAAAGAGGGGGTGTTTTTGGGTGCGCCCGGGGGGGTACGAACCCAGGTCTCCTTGGTGGAGGCGTGGCGCGACGACCAGCTGATCTAAGGCACGGGCTGGTGAACAGGACGGGGCTCGGCCTCTTTTGAACTAACCCAAAGCCGAAGATGGTTTCTAGCTCGTTTACAGAGACAAAGGCGACGACGCCGGCGAGCGATGGCCGCGGCTTCTGCACCAGAAGAGCACCAGCGGGGGACGTGTGTACAGGATGGAGCACGTGTGTGTGTTGCTTGGGCTCCGGGGCCATGGCGATGAGCACGACAAGGCAGGGCTACAGCAGCGCTGCGTGAGGCGCACGGACGCGGTGTGGGATGCTGCACTGCAGGGAGTGCGTGCGTGCTGGAGCGTGCAACGAGGGGATCCGGAGCGGGGGCGCGCGGGCATGCTACGACAAGTGCACATACACACACAAAAAAAAACTATATACTTCGCCGGAGCACCGAGAGCACGTGAAAGGTACGAACGAAGCGACGGCTACGGTGATCTATTGCTGATAGGAAGGAGCGAGGAGGAAGTTGGGTATACCTCGTATACCTATGACAAGAAGATGAGGCCGGGGACTCGACGGAGACAGTGTGACGCAGCTCTGAACTTGGCGGGTTTCTGACCAGGAAGAAGAGGAAGAAGACAACGTCGTGGAGGTCAAACCCGAGGCCATGTGGTCGCGTGCGCGGAGGCAGGGGACGGAGAGGTACTTGGCTTTCCTGTCCACGGTGTTCAAGGGGGTCGGGGGCGCGGCGACGAGCTACTCCGAGCTCGAGCTCAAGCTCGGCCGGAGCATGGTGGGCAGGGCGACGGCGTGGTGTGGGCGAGCCTTACCTGGCGGCGTAGAGGGAAGGAAAGGGCCTGGATGGATAGAGGAGAGACCAGGGTAAGGTTTGGACATGCTTTATAGGGGCTAGGGACGCCGGACGGCCGTCAAATCAACCGGGGCGTCGACGTGGACATGCTGGATGTGCTGCCGTACAAGAGGACGAAGCTCCTATCGCTTGCGGGCTAGGTGGGCTGCGGGAGGCTGGCTGGGCCGCGTCGTTGGGCTGCGGTGGCTGCTGCGCTGGGAGGCCGGCCCACGTAGCTGCTGCTGCTGCTGCTGGCTTTTCTTTTACTGTATTTTTCAGACCAAAAAATAAGATGAAAAGCACAGGGGGATTGGAAAGGTGTATGAGAGATATGAGAATATACTCATGACCCTGGAAATTCCCACTATTTGATAAAATTAAGTTGGGCATTTTTAGAGGTAGAAAAATAAAACAAGTTTGAATATAATTCAAACTGGAGGCATTGTTGAATCTAACCAAAACAATTCAGATGGAGCTGAAATTTGGTAGAGAGGTCTTGGGAATGGTGCTAGAATATTGGGGAAAAGTTGAACATTATTTGAGGCCAAATAATGTTGCTTGCCAAAATAAGGAAAAGGGATAGGTGGAGAGATGAGGGGGGAATGATGATGAAGATGGCATAACAAGATGATGCACACTTGGCATGATGAGGTGAAAACTACCATGCACAACACAACAAGGCCTACTCAAGCATAATGCAGCATGATATGACAATGCAACAATATGATGGCAAGGAACATGATGCACCACATGATAACAATATGAATGAGCAAATGCAAGATGACAAGATAAGCAATGCAAATACAATAAATAAACAACACATAAAAACAAAAGAGGCCAACAAGATGAAGCCCAAATGGAATTGGAATAAGATCAGGTGGATATATTGCCCAAAAAGGGAAGTGTTACAAACGGGGTGTTACAACTCTCCTCCACTACAAGAAGATCTCGTCCCGAGATCTAGGACTGAAAAAACTCCGGATATTCGGAACGGAGGTGATCCTCGCGCTCCAAGGTGGCTTCTCGGTCGGAATGGTGTGACCACTTAACTTTCAGGAATTTGATTGACTTGTTGCGAGTCTTGTGCTCCGTTTCTTCAAGAATAGCAACGGGATGCTCATGATAAGACAAGTCTTCTTGAAGATCAATCTCTTCGAAGTTGATAGTGCGCTCAGGCGTCTTGAAGCACTTGCGAAGCTGTGACACGTGAAACACATCGTGCACATTTGCGAAGTTGGATGGAAGCTCAAGTTGATAGGCGAGGTCGCCTCTTTTGCCAATGATCTTGAAAGGACCCACGTATCTCGGTTCAAGCTTCCCTTTGATACCGAAGCGACGAGTGCCTTTCATTGGAGAGACACGGAGGTAGACATGGTCTCCGATCTCGAAAGCCAAGTCATGGTGCTTGCTATCATAGTAACTCTTTTGGCGCAATTGCGCGGCTTTGAGATTTTCACGGATGACTTTACACATTTCTTCAGCTTCTGTGATCAAGTCGTTGCCAAGAAGTTGGCGTTCACCAGTCTCGGACCAATTGAGAGGAGTACGGCACTTTCTGCCATAAAGAATTTCAAATGGGGCCTTGCCCGAACTTGCTTGGAAGCGGTTGTTGTAGGAGAACTCGGCATATGGGAGACAATCTTCCCACTTCATACCGAAAGAGATGACACAAGCTCTGAGCATGTCTTCGAGGATTTGATTGACTCTCTTGACTTGGCCACTTGTTTGAGGATGGAAAGCCGTGTTGAAGGGAATGTTGGTGCCCATGGCCTTCTGGAAGGAGTCCCAGAACTTAGAAGTGAAAATGCTTCCGCGGTCTGAAGAGATCAATTGCGGAATTCCATGCAACAAGACAATTCTGGAGGTGTATAGCTCTGCCAACTAAGCTGTCGTGATAGATTCTTTGATTGGAAGGAAATGAGCCACTTTTGTAAGCTTGTCAATGAAAACGAAGATAGCATCATTCCCACGCTTGGACTTGGGAAAGCCAGTGACAAAGTCCATTTCGATATGATCAAACTTCCATTCTAGGATAGCAAGAGGTTGGAGGAGACCCGCTGGTCGTTGATGTTCTGCTTTCACCCTTCGACAGACATCACATTCATTCACGAATTAAGCAATCTCTCGCTTCATGCGAGTCCACCAATACAACTACTTGAGGTCATGGTACATCTTCGAACTGCCTAGATGAATGGAAAGAAGAGAATTGTGCGCTTCGTTCATTATGACCTTCCTTAGATCACCTTTAGGAACCACGATCCGATCCTCGAAGAATAAGGTGTCCTTGTCATCAATGCGATAGCACTTGTATGTGGGTAGGCCCTTGGCAATACCATGTTTCACCTTCTTCACCATGCTATCAAGGAGTTGTGCCTCACGAATTTGGTCTTCCAAAGTCGGAGTGACTTGAAGGTTGGCAAGAAAACCTTGAAGAACATATTGGAGGTTGAGCTTGTGGAAAGCTTCACAAAGATCCGGTTGGAATGGCTTGAGAATTAAGCTGTTGCAATAAGCCTTTCTGCTCAAAGCATCTGCAATCACATTGGCCTTGCCTGGAGTATATTCAATGCTTGGATTGTACTCTTCAATCATTTCGACCCAACGAGTATGCCGGAGGTTGAGTTTGGGTTGAGTGAAGATATATTTGAGGCTCTTGTGATCGGTGAAAATGTCCACTTGCCTTCCCAACAAGAGATGTCTCCATGTTATTAATGCATGGACAACTGCCGCCGACTCAAGGTCGTGAGTGGGGTAGTTCCTTTCGTTGGGCTTCAACTGACGAGAGGTATAAGCCACAACTTTCTTCTCTTGCATTAACACAGTGCCCAGACCTTGCAAAGAGGCATCACAGAAAACTTCGAATGGCTTGGATTCATTAGGAGGAGTTAAGACAGGAGCTGAGACTAGATTCTCTTTGAGGGTGTTGAAAGCAACGTCACACTTAGGTGTCCAGACATACTTAACATGCTTCTGAAGGAGGTTGGAAAGAGGTTTTGCAATCTTTGAGAAATTCTCAACGAATCTTCGGCAATAGCTTGCAAGTCCAAGGAAACTACTGAGCTGCTTGACATTCTGAGGAGGTTCCCAGTTCACAATTGCAGAAACCTTCTTCGGATTAACAGCAATGCCTTTGGCGGAGATGATGTGACCAAGGTAAAGAACTTCATCAAGCCAAAACTCACTTTTGGAAAACTTCACATAGAATTGATACTCTCTGAGCTTGTCGAGCACCAATCGCAAATGCTTGGCATGATCCTTCTTATTCTTGGAGAACACCAAGATATCATCGAGATACACCAGGACGAATTCATTTGTGTAGGGGTTGAAGATGAAGTTCATCATGCGAGAGAATGTTGGAGGAGCATTGACAAGCCCGAAAGACATGACAGTATATTCATAAGAACCAAAGCTTGTTTGAATGCTGTCTTAGGGATATCTTCTTCACGAATGTGAATCTGATGATAACCCATACGGAGGTCAAGCTTGGAAAACACCTTTGCACCTTTTAGTTGCTCGAATAGCTCATTGATGTTGGGAAGTGGGTACTTGTTCTTGATTGTCTTCTTGTTCAATGGACGATAATTGATGCAAAGTCGGTCCGTGCCATCCTTCTTCCAGACAAAAAGAACACCACAACCCCACGGAGATGAACTTGGTCTGATCAAACCCAGACGCTCTTCTTCATCGAGCTGTTTCTTCAATTCCTTCAGCTCCTTTGGTCCAAGCTTGTATGGACGCTTGCAAACGGGTTCAGTACCAGGCTCAAGATCGATAACGAATTCAACTGGCCGGTGAGGAGGCATTCCCGGAAGCTCTTCTCGAAAGACGTCTTGGTACTCACATACAACTGGAATCTGAGAGATTGCATCTAACTCGCCCTTCTCATTGAGAGAGAACAACCAAATGGTTTCGTCCCGAGCGGCATAGATGATCACATGCTCAGAAAAGTGTGTCAATTGAATTTCCCTGGCAGCACAATCAAGTTGAGCCTTGGGCTTAGAAAGCCAGTCCATGCCGAGAATTAGATCAATATCCGAGTCGCCAAGAACCAGTGGAGAAGACAGAAATTTATAGTTGCCCAACTGGATAGAGACATCGGGAGCAACCAACCTAGAAGTCATACGCTTTCCTGGAGAAACAACTTGCATAACTTTGGACAAAATCTCTGTGTCAACATTGTGCTCCGATGCAAATGGGTATGACATGAAAGAATGCGATGCACCAGTATCATAAGACTTTTGCAGGAATGGAATTAACTGAAAGGTTACCCATGATCACATCTGAAGAATCCTCTGCTTGAGTTGCGTTCATCCTGTTCACCTTAGTATGCTTGGGATTATGCTTGACCACTGTACTACTTGAAGATCTCATAGGAGGAGGAGGCGGAAGGCGCCTTTGGTTGAAGCACTTGTTTGCATGGTGACCTTTCTGCTGACACTTGTTGCAAGTCACCTCTATGAGCGGACGATCATAAGGAGCACTTGACCTTGGAGCTTGAGTCTAAGACATGTTCTGATAGCCTGGGTTGAGTGGGTGGGAAGATCCATGGCCACCTTTGTTCTTCTGCTGGTAGGGCTGACGAAACGGAGGAGGTGGAGGAAGCCAGAACTTCTTTTGCTTAGCTGCCACTTGTGAGGAAGAAGATGTCTGAACTGCACCTGTGATTCTCTTCTTTGAAGCCTCACACTTGAGCTGAGCACCTTCTTGCTTGAGGGCCATGTTATAGAACTGATCGAACTGAGTAGGCTCAACAAGAACGAGAGCTAACTGTAGATCCTGTCTGAGGCCACCCCTGAAGTGATAGATCATGCTCTTTTCATCAGGAACGTCTTGCTTTGCGAAGCGAGCAAGCTTCTGAAACTGGATGTTGTATTGATACACGGACATGCTTCCTTGCTTGAGATTGCGGAATTCCTCCCACTTGCTCTCAACAACACTTTTTTGAATGTGATGAGCTTTAAAGTCCCGGCGGAAGTCATTCCAGGTAATCACTCGACCCCCTCTGGAATCTTTGTACTATTGATACCAACCAGCTGCTTGATCCTTGAGCTGAAAAGAAGCGAACTTGACGTAGTCCTCAGGCCTGACATTGCTACATTCAAAATGCTTGCTGATGTCCACGAGCCAATCATTGGCGTCCATGGCCTCGGCACAGTTGCTGAAAGACTTTGGCTGATTTGCAAGGAACTAGTTGAGGGTAGCAAACTGAGGCTAATTGTTGAAAAGCCCTTGACCTTGATTTCCTTGATTGCCTTGGCCTTGGTTGCGCTCTTGCAAGAGTTGCAAAAGCATATGGGTATTGGCGTTGGTGGCTGCTGATACGTCTCCAACGTATCTATACTTTTTGATTGCTTCATGCTATATTATATTCTGTTTTGGATGATTAATGGGCTTTGTTACACACATTTATATTATTTTTGAGATTAACCTATTAACCGGAGGCCCAGCCCAAATTGCTGTTTTTTTTGCCTATTTCAGAGTTTTGCAGAAAAAGAATATCAAACGGAGTCCAAACGGAATGAAACGTTCCGGAACATGATTTTCGGACCAAACGTGATCCAGAGGACTTGGACCCTACGTAAAGAAAGCAACCAAGAGAGCACGAGGCGGGGGGCATGCCTATCCCCTGGGCGCGCCTACCCCCTGGGCACGCCCTCCACCCTCGTGGGGCCCATGTTTCTCCACCGACGTACTTCTTCCTCCTATATATAACTACGTACCCCCAAACCAACAGAAGCATCCACGAAAACCTAATTCCACCGCCGCAACCTTCTGTACCCGTGAGATCCCATCTTGTGCCTTTTCCGGCGTCCTGCCGGAGGGGGCATTGATCACGGAGGGCTTCTACATCAACACCATAGCCTCTCCGATGATGTGTGAGTAGTTTACCTCAGACCTTCGGGTCCATAGTTATTAGCAAGATGGCTTCTTCTCTCTCTTTGGATCTCAATACAAAGTTCTCCACGATTCTCGTGGAGATCTATTCGATGTAATGTTCTTTTGCGGTGTGTTTGTTGAGACCGATGAATTGTGGGTTTATGATCAAGTTTATCTATGAACAATATTTGAATCTTCTCTGAATTCTTTTATGTATGATTGGTTATCTTTGCAAGTCTCTTCGAATTATCAGTTTGGTTTGGCCTACTAGATTGATCTTTCTTGCAACGGGAGAAGTGCTTAGCTTTGGGTTCAATCTTGCGGTGTCCTTTCCCAGTGACAGCAGGGGCAGCAAGGCACGTATTGTATTGTTGCCATCGCGGATAAAAGATGGGGTTTATATCATATTGCATGAGTTTATCCCTCTACATCATGTCATCTTACTTAAAGCGTTACTCTGTTCTTATGAACTTAATACTCTAGATGCATGCTGGATAGCGGTCGATGTGTGGAGTAATAGTAGTAGATGCAGGAAGGAGTCGGTCTACTTGTCACGGACGTGATGCCTATATACATGATCATACCTAGATATTCTCATAACTATGCTCAATTCTATCAATTGCTCAACAGTAATTTGTTCACTCACCGTAATACTTACGCTCTTGAGAGAAGCCACTAGTGAAACTTATGGCCCCCGGGTCTATTTTCCATCATATTAATCTTCCAACACTTATTTATTTTTATTGCCTTTTATTTTACTTTGCATCTTTATTATAAAAATACAAAAAATATTATCTTATCATATCTATCGGATCTCACTTTCGTAAGTGATCGTGAAGGGATTGACAACCCCTTTATTGCGTTGGTTGCGAGGTTTTTATTTGTTTGTGTAGGTGCGAGGGACTTGAGCGTGGCCTCCTACTGTTTTGATACCTTGGTTCTCAAAAACTGAGGGAAATACTTACGCTACTTTGCTGCATCACCCTTTCCTCTTCAAGGGAAAACCAATGCAGTGCTCAATAGGTAGCAGCGGCCATGACAGCTTGCCATGCCTCCGGAGGCAGAGGAGGTGGCCGAGGGTTGGACTGATCTCCCTCAGTACGTTGCGGATTTTGACGCGTTGGAGGAGCCATCCTGAAGAGGGTGACATCCGTTAGGACCATGATGGACAGATAGAGAAGCTGAATCAATGGATAGATATTGCAACATATAGTCTTCACAATAAACATTCAAACAAGGATTGAACGAATGAATTCCAAAGTTAACATCACACCTCCATTAAGGTGAGAAGCCACTTGAAAGAGATTGAAGAATGAAACAACAAGGTGAAACTGGAACAAATAAGTGGTAAGGATTACCCAATCACAAACCAAATATCTGCGGGAAGAATAACTAGAGCTACTTGAATTCCCACCTATAAACTCCCGAAACTTTCTGGTTATGCAATATGGTGTTGGGTATACACGGGAAGCAGTATATCTCACCCAACTAAACAATCCCTACATCCAGCTGTATCCATCCGTCAACACATAACCAAGAAAACTCCGAAAATCGTGTACCTCAACCTTCGAAAAGCATTCGTTATACGAACTATGGCAATACTCCCGAACTCCCGCCCCAGTACTGGGTGGCGTCGAGTTTATCTCACCACTGGCTGCATAAAAGAGATTTTCGATGTCGGCGAACTCAGGTATTCCAGAACTGCAACGGTAAAATTGTGACGACAACACCTCGGAGCTGAACTCCCCGGGACACTGCCACAACCCCTAAACGTCAGAAGGCACCAAGAACAATGTTCTTGTCACAAGAAAATCGGAATGATCCCAAGATACTCGCGTGATCCTAAAAAAAATTCGTGAAATTTCAAGAGAGGAAAGTCAAAACAACTACGTCAGGAGGCCTCACCACAGCAACAAAGGGACCGAGGAGTAAAAAGAATCCTACTCTCCGTTATATATAATCCTAAGACTCAAAACATTTTTGTTCTAGAGACAACAATGTCAGGGATTCGATCAAGCAGGGGGCTCCTAAGTCGGGGATGGCTCTGATTACCAACTTGTAACACCCACGATGCGGCTATATCTCCCACGTGTCGAGGCACGACTTAGAGGCATAACCGCATTGTCGTTTTGTCGCAAGAAGGGTCATCTTCACAACATCCCATGTAATGAACAAGAAAGGGATAAATAGAGTTGGCTTACAATCGCCACGTGACACAATATTCGAATAAATTCATACATCATCCAAAATACACACATAGACCGACTACGGTCAAATCCAAATAAAAAGAAGATAACCCCAAATGCTGGATCCTCGATCGTCCCAACTGTGCTCCACTACTAATCATCAGGAAACGAAACATAGTAACGACCAAGGTCCTCGTCGAACTCCCACTTGAGTTCGGTTGCGTCACCTGCACTGGCATCATCGGCACCTGCAACTGTGTTGGTAGTATCTGTGAGTCACGAGGACTCAGCAATCTCAAACCCGCGAGATCGAGACTATTTAAGCTTATGGGTAGGATGTGGTAATGAGGTGGAGTTGCAGCAAGCACTAAGCAAATATGGTGGCTAACATACGCAATTAAGAGTAAAATGACAGGCTACGCAACGGTCGTGAAGCTAGAAGTGATCAATAAGTGATCCTGAAACTACTTACGTTCAATCATAACCCAAACCGTGTTCACTTCCTGAACTCCGCCGAAAAGAGACCATCATGGCAACACACGCGGCTGATGCATTTTAATTAAGTCAAGTGTCAAGTTCTCTACAACCGGATATTAACAAATTCCCATCTGCCACATAACCGCGGGCACGGCTCTCAAAAGTTTAAACCCTGCAGGGGGTGTCCCAACTTAGCCCAGCACAAGCTCTCACGGTCAACGAAGGATATTCCTTCTCCCGGAACGACCGATCAGACTTGGAATCCCAGTTACAAGACATTTCGACAATGGTAAAACAAGACCAGCAATCCCACCCGACTGTGCCGACGAATCCCGATAGGAGTTGCGCATATCTCGTTCTCAGGCACACTGGATGAGACATCCTACGAGTAAAACCAACCCTCGTGTTTTACCGAGGTGGCCCCGCAGTCTACTCGGTTCGGACTAACACTCAGAGGAGCACTGGCCCCTGGGGGGGGGGTTGAATAAAGATGATCCTCAGGTTAATTACTCTCTAGGCAAATTTTAGTTGTTATTAGGCAAATGTTAAAACCAAGGTTGGGCCTTGCTGGAGGAGTTTTATTTAAAGTGAACTATCAAGGGGGTCCCATAACCCCAACCGCATAAGGAACGCAAAAACAAGGAACATAACACCGGTATGACGGAAACTAAGGCGATAAGAGTGGAACAAAGCACCGAGCAAAAGGCCAAGCCTTCCACCCTTTGCCAAGTATATAGATGCATTAATTAAATAGGAGATATTGTGATATCCCAACATATCCATGTTCCAACATGAAACAACCTGCACTACACCTGCAACTAGCAACGCTATAGGAGGGGCTGAGCAAAAGCAGTAACATAGCCAAACAACGGTTTGCTAGGAAGGTGGGTTAGAGGCTTGACATGGCAATATGGGAGGCATGGTAAACAAGTGGTAGGTAGCGCGACATAGCGATAGAACGAACAACTAGCAAGCAAAGATAGAAGTGATATCGAGGGTAATGGTCATCTTGCGTGTAAAGTTCTCAGGGTTGTCGAAAGCTTGCTCCTCGTGAACGTACTCGACAGGGTCCTCGTACCCAAACTCTTCTCCCGGAACTACCCAAAGAAAAGACAAGCATACAATGAACAACCACTCATGGCAAGAACATGTTCTATATGGAAGACTAAGGAGGATGCATAACAAGAACAGTATCACGGAGTTATGGAACTATTGGAACGAAAGGGACAGACAACGAGAATGAAACGGTGGAGTCATGAAAGATATGGGCAGAATCTTGGTACCCCAAGCATGCCACTGGAAAGGTTGAAAGATTTTGAATGAAATCGATATGAAGATCACCGAAAACGGATGCACGGTTTGCAAATGACGAGCCAAACAAGATGCCATGCAATCTGCTTAAACAGCAATATGACAACTTAGTTGCAAAGTTTAAATATGCTACAACCCCCAAATATGAAAACAAAATAAATGGCAGTGAAGCACGGGTGAAGTTCTACAAATCATGAACACTGAGCTACTGCTATAACTCACTAGAACATGTTTGAAACAGCATGGCAAAAATGCAAATGCTAACTGTTTAACAGACTTGGCAGAAATTCACTGAACATGGCAGAAACAACATCAGGTTACAATATTTAGAGCTAGAAAACTACATGGTACAAGGACCTATCATGGAAAAGTTGAGCCAGGCATGCTAGTACTAAATGCAATTAACAAAACTCCCTTACTGAACTTATACCAAAGATCCACAGAAAAAATGATAGCATCAATGCAAACATGGCAAAAGATATGAACAGATTTCAGACTTGGTAGAATTGCATGACATGGCAGAAATAGATTTATCATAGCATGCTTGCAAGCATGTTTAACTCAATATAAAACATGTCATGGCATGTAATAAAATCTAGCATGTAGTAGGCATGTTCAAGAGCTTGTTCATGTGCAAAACTACCCCATAGCATATATGCATAAAAATACAAGTAAAAGACAAAACAACAACATGATGTAAAATAGCAGGGTCATGAACTTGCTCAAATGCAAAAACTAATGCCACAACTTGATTCATTGGATTTTTCTACCCCAAAAACATATATAATATATCTAGGTTGCAGTAGAGAAATATCCACAAATATGCAAAAACAAATACTGCCTAAAAAGGAAATAAATAGAAATGGAAACGTTCCAGAATTGGAACGTCCAGATTCGGACATTGCCTGAAATGGAAACCGGGCATCTTCCAGAAATGGAAAATTCGCAGGGTTAATAAATTAATAATAAAATGAAGGAGGGCTTAGGGGATGACAGGTGGGGGCCTCAAGGCAGTGACTCGACTCCAAAAAAAAGAGGGGGTGTTTTTGGGTGCGGCCGGGGGAGGTGGTTCGAACCCGGGACAGGGCTCGGCCTCTTTTGAACTAACCCAAAGCCGAAGATGGTTTCTAGCTCGTTTACAGAGACGAAGGCGACAACGCCGGCGAGCGACAGCCGCGACTTCTGCACCAGAAGAGCACCAGCGGGGGTGCAGGATTGGGAGGCGGTGCTACTACGGGACGTGCGCGTGCACGTGTGTACAGGATGCAGCACGTGCACGTGGAGCTTGGGCTCTGCGGCCATGGCGACGAGCACGGCAAGGACGGGCTATAGCAGCGCTACGTGAGGTGCGCGGACGCGGGATGCTGCACTGCCGGGAGTGCGTGCGTGCGGGAGTGCGTGCATGCGGGAGCGCGCAACGAGGGGTGAGGGAGTCCTGGACTAAGGGGTCCTCGGGCGGCCGGCCTGTTATCCATGGGCTGGACTGGTGGGCTGTGAAGACATGAAGGCCGAAGACTCTACCCGTGTCCGGATTGGGCTCTCCTTGGCGTGGAAGGCAAGCTTGGCAATCAACTATGAAGATTCCTTCTTATGTAACCGACTCCATGTAACCCTAGATCCCCCAGTGTCTATATAAACCGGAGGGTGTAGTCCGGAAAGCATATATTCATTACCATAGTCATACAGGCTAGACTTCTAGGGTTTAGCCATTACGATCTCGTGGTAGATCAACTCTTGTAACACTCATATTCATCAAGATCAATCAAGCAGGAAGTAGGGTATTACCTCCATAGAGAGGGCCCAAACCTGGGTAAACATCGTGTCCCCTGTCTCTTGTTACCATCGATCCTAGACGCACAGTTCGGGACCCCCTACCCGAGATCCGCCGGTTTTGACACCGACATTGGTGCTTTCATTGAGAGTTCCACTGTGACGTTGACGAAAGGCTCGATGGCTCGCTGATACGTCTCCGTCGTATCTACTTTTCCAAACACTTTTGCCCTTGTTTTGGACTCTAACTTGCATGATTTGAATGGAACTAACCCGGACTGACGCTGTTTTCAGCAGAATTGCCATGGTGTTATTTATGTGCAGAAACAAAAGTTCTCGGAATGACCTGAAACTTCACGGAGATTATTTTCGGAAATAATAAAAAATACTGGCGAAAGAATCAAGGCCAGGGGGCCCACGCCCTTTCCACGAGGGTGGGGGCGCGCCTGCCCCCTGGGCGCGCCCCCTGCCTCGTGGACCCCCTGGAGCTCCACCGACGTCAACTCCAACTCCATATATTCGTGTTCGCGGAGAAAAAAATCAGAGAAAAAGATTCATCGCGTTTTACGATACGGAGCCGCCGCCAAGCCCTAAACTCTGTCGGGAGGGCTAATCTGGAGTCCGTTCGGGGCTCGGGAGAGGGGAATCCGTCGCTGTCGTCATCATCAACCATCCTCCATCACCAATTTCATGATGCTCACCGCCGTACGTGAGTAATTCCGTCGTAGGCTTGCTGGACGGTGATGGGTTGGATGAGATGTATCATGTAATCGAGTTAGTTTTGTTAGGGTTTGATCCCTAGTCTCCACTATGTTCTGAGATTGATGTTGCTATGACTTTGCTATGCTTAATGCTTGTCACTAGGGCCCGAGTGCCATGATTTCAGATTTGAACCTATTATGTTTTCATGAATATATGTGAGCTCTTGATCCTATTTTGCAAGTCTATAGTCACCTACTATGTGTTATGATCCGGCAACCCCGAAGTGACAATAATCGGGACCACTCCCGGTGATGACCATAGTTTGAGGAGTTCATGTATTCACTATGTGTTAATGCTTTGGTCCGGTAATCTATTAAAAGGAGGCCTTAATATCCCCTAGTTTCCGTTAGGACCCCGCTGCCACGGCAGGGTAGGACAAAAGATGTCATGCAAGTTCTTTTTCATAAGCACGTATGACTATATTCGGGATACATGCCTACATTACATTGATGAATTGGAGCTAGTTCTGTGTCACCCTATGTTATGACTGTTACATGATGAACCACATCCGGCATAATTCTCCATCACCGATCCAATGCCTACGTGCTTTTCACATATTGTTCTCCGCTTATTTACTTTTCCCTTGCTACTGTTACAATCACGACAAAACCCAAAAATATTGCTTTTGCTATCGTTACCGTTACTTCCATACTACTTTGCTACTAAATACTTTGCTGCAGATACTAAGTTATCCAGATGTTGTTGAATTAACAACTCAACTGCTAATACTTTAGAATATTCTTTGGCTCCCCTTGTGTCGAATCAATAAATTTGGGTTGAATACTCTACCCTTGAAAACTGTTGCGATCCCCTATACTTGTGGGTTATCAAAACTATTTTCTGGCGCCGTTGCCGGGGAGCATAGCTCTATTCTTTGAGTCACTTGGGATTTATATCTGCTGGTCACTATGAAGAACTTGAAAGACGCGAAAACAAAAATTTATCCCTCAACTACGAGGGGAGGTAAGGAACTGCCATCTAGCTCTGCACTTGATTCACCTTCTGTTTTGAGTAAGCTTGTGACACCTAAACCTGCTTCTGCTATTAATTCTGATATGTCGCATGTTATTGATGATGCCACTTCTGCTATGCATGATACTTATGATGAAACTACTTCTATGCTTGATACTACTGTGCCACTTGGTGAATTTCTTGATGAAAACCTTGCTAGGGCTAGAGAGAATGAAATTATTGAAACTGATAATATTGATGAAAGTGATGATGAAGATTCTCCCCCTAAATATGAATTGCCTGTTGTGCCTGAGGGCTATGTTATGGATGAAGAAACTGCTAGAGATTTTCTTGCTTGCAATGATAGAAGTGATCTTAATAAATTATTAGCTAAGATGAAACAAAAAAATCTGAATGCTAGAATGAAATATGATCCTGCTTATGCTACTTCACCTATCTTTGTTACAGATAAGGATTATGAATTCTCTGTTGATCCTGATATAATCACTTTGGTTGAATCTGATCCTTTCTATGGCTATGAATCTGAAACTGTTGTGGCACATCTTACTAAATTAAATGATATAGCCACCCTGTTCAGTAATGATGATAAAACTCGCTACTATTACATCCTTAAAATATTTCCGTTCTCATTAAAGGGTGATGCTAAGATATGGTTTAATTCTCTTGATCCTGGTTGTGTGCGTAGTCCCCAGGATATGATTTATTACTTCTCTGCTAAATATTTCCCTGCTCATAAGAAACAAGCTGCTTTAAGGGAAATATATAATTTTGTGCAAATTTAAGAAGAGAGTCTCCCACAAGCTTGGGGGAGGCTTCTCCAATTACTTAATGCTTTGCCTGATCATCCTCTCAAGAGAAATGAAATACTTGATATCTTTTATAATGGACTAACCGATGCTTCCAGAGACCACCTGGATAGTTGTGCTGGTTCTGTTTTCAAGGAAAGAACACCAGATGAAGCTAAAATTCTATTGAATAATCTGTTGACTAATGAAAATAATTGGACACTTCCTGAGCCAACTCCTGAGCCTATTCTTAAACCAACTCCGAAGAAAAGGGGTGTTCTATTTCTCAGTCCTGAAGATATGCAAGAGGCAAAGAAATCTATGAAAGAAAAGGGTATTAAAGCTGAAGATGTTAAGAATTTACCTCCTATTGAAGAAATACATGGTCTCAATTTACCGCCTGCTGAAGAAATATATGGTCTTAATTCATCACCTATTGAAGAAGTACACGGTCTTGATAACCCGACATAGGTAGTAAAGGTAAATTCTCTCTATAGATTTGATGAAGGCGATATTCCTCTTTATAAGTCTGCTAGCCAGTGCCTAGATGAGTTTGATAATTTTATTGTCAAACAAGAAAACTTCAATGCTTATGTTGGTAGACAATTGAAATACAATGCTTATATGATTGAACACTTGGGTGATTATATGTCTAGAGTTAAAGGTGAACTTAAACTCATTAGTAAACATGCTTCTATGGTTACCACTCAAGTAGAACAAGTACTTAAATCTCAGAATGATTTTCTCAATGAATTAAATAGTAAGAATAATGATTTTCCTATTAGAGTGGCTACTAGAACTGGTAAAATGACTCAGGAACCTTTGTATCCTGAAGGCCACCCTAAGAGAATTGAGCAGGATTCTCAAAGAAATAATATTGACGCACCTAGTCCTTCTAAAAAGAAGAAAAAGAAAAATGATAGGACTTTGCATGCTTCTAGTGAACCTATTGCCGAACCACCTGAGAATCAAAATGATATTTCTATTTCTGATGCTGAAACACAATCTGGTAATGAACATGAACCTAGTGATAATGTTAATGATGATGTTCATGTTGATGCTCAACCTAGCAATGATAATGATGTAGAAATTGAACCTGTTGTTGATCTTGATAACCCACAATCAAAGAATCAACATTATGATAAGAGAGACTTTGTTGCTAGGAAGCACGGTAAAGAAAGGGAGCCATGGGTTCAGAAACCCATGCCTTTTCCTCCTAAACCATCCAAGAAAAAGGATGATGAGGATTTTGAGCGCTTTGCTGAAATGATTAGACCTATCTTTTTGCGTATGCGATTAACTGATATGCTCAAAATGAATCCTTATGCTAAGTATCTGAAAGAAATTTTTACTAATAAATAAAGATGCCGGAAGATGAAATTTCCACCATGCTTGCTAATTATACTTTTAAGGGTGGAATACCTAAGAAACTAGGAGATCCAGGAGTACCAACTATACCATGCTCCATTAAAAGAAACTGTGTTAAAACTGCTTTATGTGATCTTGGAGCCGGTGTTAGTGTTATGCCTCTCTCTTTATATCGTAGACTTGACTTGAATAAGTTGACACCCACTGAAATATCTTTGCAAATGGATGATAAATCAACTGCTATACCTGTCGGTATTTGTGAGGATGTGCCTGTTGTGGTTGCGAACGTTACTATTTTAACGGACTTTGTTATTCTTGATATTCCCGAGGACGATAGTATGTCTATTATTCTTGGAAGACCCTTTTTGAATACTGCAGGGGCAGTTATTGATTGCAACAAAGGCAATGTCACTTTTCATGTTAATGGCAATGAGCATACGGTACACTTTCCAAGGAAACAACCTCAAGTTCATAGTATCTACTCTATTGAAAAATTCCATCGATTATTTTTGGAGGTTTTGAATTTCCTCTACCTACTGTCAAGAAGAAATATGATATTCTTATTATTGGGGATGTGCATATCCCCGTTGAGGTAACATAGTGTTATTTGAAATTTCTCCGGTTCCATGTTAGTCGAAATGAGTTTGTTAACAAGACCTGATCAACCTTGTTAGTGGATTCCTTGCGAGTCTTCTTCGATATCGAAGAAGGACTATGTTCGGATCGCCGATCAGGATGAGCCGGATACTTACCAGCGAAAGGATGCGACCGGTCCTCCGAACATAGAATCGGACGGCAGTCCTAAACAATCAGAAGATATTCCGGAGCCCGGACTGTTGAGTCTGGAAGGTCTTCAGACTCCGGATAATCATTCAGCTCAGGGTTCGGATTTAATTCCACCCACCCACCCGGACATAGACGCCCTCATGAGCATAAAACAGCAGTCTCAGGAAACGGTTCACCACTTCTGGGCCAGATTCCTCCTTGTCAAAGACAGGGTAAAAGATTGCCGTGACGAGGACGCGATATCGGCGTTCCGCAATAACTACGCGGACGAAGGAATCCTCAATGCCATCAATCGCCGCCGCATACTGAAGTTCGCTGAATTAGCAACTATCGTACAGAAGTACAACGCGATGGAAAGCACCTGGAAAACTCAGGCAGCTTGTTGGGAACTGTCGGTCCCAATTAAACTCCTCGCACAGGCGAAGAGGGCGCACCCCCGTGGCACGCCCAGTCCAACAGTCAAGAAACATAAACCCATTACGCGGCACCACACTGTTCTAGAGGGATGGCTCGATGGCCCATGCAAAATACACACGACGCCAGATACCATGGCAACCCACAGCCTTAGAGCTTGTTGGATACTCCGGCAGGTAGCCAAGAGCGGCGAGGACATCCTTATCAAGGACGCCCCAGAACAGCACCCTCCAGAAAACAACGACGCAAGAGTATTGACGGTCTTCGAGATATTCGCTTCAAACAACAAGCGCAAAAGAGCACTCCATGACCTCGCCGAAGTCTGCCAAATCGCTGCAATAAACCCTTGGAACGACACGGCTATAACATTTAATGCCGGTGATGAGCCGAAGTACGGGACATTCCGAGTGCCAGCCGCATTAGTCCTCAGTCCCATCATGGACGGGTTTCGACTTACTAAGGCCCTCATGGACGGCGGCAGCGGACTAAGCCTCATTTACGAGGACACACTCCACAAAATGGAAATAGATAGGAGCCGTATCAAATTGACCGCACTACGCTCCACAGTGGACAGGGACGATGTGATCCTCGACAAACGCCCCAAATCCACCTCCTTCGAACCAGCAGAAGAAATAGTCAAATTCCAGGTCCACCCAACGGACCCCAAGAAGACAGCATCTATCGGAGCGCAACTGAACCCAACAGCTGACGCCGCACTACGAGAATTCCTGCGTGAAAACTGGGATATATTCGCCTGGCACCCTTCAGATATGCCAGGGATCCCACGCAAGCTGGCCGAACATAGCCTCAATATATTAAAGGGATTTAAACCGGTTAAGCAAACACTGCGGCGCTTTTCCGAACCCAAGTGACAAGCCATGGGGGAGGAGCTGGCCAAGCTTATCGAGGCCGGATTCATTAGAGAAATCAAACATCCGGACTGGCTGGCAAACCTGGTGATGGTACAAAAGAAGGACAAATCATGGCGCCTGTGTGTCGATTTCAAAGACCTCAACAAGGCTTGCCCTAAGGAGCCCATCCCCCTCCCCTGCATTGATCAAATCATTGACGCCACCGCAGGACACGACTCACTGTGTTTCCTCGATGCATATTCCGGATACCATCAAATCAAAATGAAGGAGTCCGATCAAGCGGCAACAACATTTATCACCCCATATGGGCCATTCTGCTTCAACACCATGCCCTTCGGGCTCAAGAACGTCGGCGCCACATACCAACGCATGATTCAAACATGCCTGGAGAAGCAGATCGGCAAGACGGTCGAAGCTTATGTCGATGACGTCTTCATCAAAACTAGGCACGTCGAATCACTAATAGACGACTTACGTCTTACATTCGACAACCTCCGTGCGTATGACATTAAGCTCAACCCAGAAAAGTGTGTCTTCAGCGTCCCCGCTGGAAAACTGCTGGGCTTCATCGTTTCCAATAGAGGAATCGAAGCAAATCCAGCCAAAATCCGAGCTATGTCACAGTTGGCTACACCAACGGACCTCAAACAAGTCCAAAAACTAGCTGGTTGTGTGGAAGCATTAAATTGCTTTATCTCTAGATTAGGAGAAAAGGCACTACCACTCTATTGCCTCTTGCGGCGCACCGATAACTTCGAATGGACAGACGCGGCGACTGTCGGACTGGAGAAAATAAAAGCCCTCCTAGCAAGCAACCCAATCCTAGCCGCACCAAACGCTGGCGAACCCATGTTGCTATACATATCGGCAACACATCAGGTGGTGAGCGCCGTGCTCGTCATCGAACGAGAACAGGACGGACACAAATTTCCGCTCTGAAAACCAGTATACTACGTATCTACTGTCCTCACACCATGCAAATCCCGGTACCCCCATTACCAAAAAATAGCATACGCGGTCTTCATGGCATCCCGAAAGCTACGGCACTACTTCCAGGAGTGTTCAATCACAGTGGCCTTTGAAGTCCCACTCAATGACATAATAAACAACCGCGATGCCACGGGACGGATCGCCAAATGGGCCATAGAGCTACTTCCATTGGACATAACATACAAGCCACGTCGAGCCATCAAATCCCAAGTGCTGGCTGACTTCGTCGCCGAATGGACAGAGGCCCAAGTCCCTAAAGAGTACGGCGCATATTCCAACTGGGTTATGTATTTTGACGGCTCCAAAATACTGGCGGGGCTAGGAGCGGGAGTCGTGTTAACATCCCCCACTGGAGACATCGTCCAATATGTACTCCAAATACTATTCACAGACTCCAACAACGCAGCCGAATACGAGGCCCTATTGCATGGTCTTCGGATGGCCGTATCCATGGGCATACAACGCCTAGAGGTGCGCGGGGATTCAAACCTCGTAAAATCTCAAATAAACGAAGACTTTGATGCCAAAGATCCAAAGATGGCAGCTTATCGTAATGCCGTCCTAAAAATGTCGGCCCGGTTCGAGGGGCTTGAATTTCATCACGTCGCCCGAGAAAGTAACCAGGCGGCAGACATCCTTGCTCGCATTGTCGCTAAACACGACCCCATCCCACCTAACATCTTCCTGGAAAGGCTTTTCAAGCCATCCGTGGTGTGGCAAGGGGAGGGCGGCAACAACAGTCCAGATCCGAACACAACCCCAGATTCTGAACATACGGATCTCATCGGGGGCTCAGCCACCGAAATTACACCGTCGGCCCATCTCATTATGGCAGTCATTACCCCATGGACCGAACCCTTCTTGGCCTACATTAATAGGAAGGAGCTTCCCGAAGACCAGAATGAGGCTCGCCGCATTGTCCGGCGTTCGAAGGCCTACAAGGTTCACGACGGAGAGCTCTACAAGAAAAGTACTACCGGAGTACTTCAAAGATGTATCTTCGAGGAAGAGGGGCGGTAGCTTTTAGCAGAAATTCATGCTGGTCTAGGCGGACACCACGCCGCAGCCCGGGCCCTCGTTAGCAAGGCCTTTCGTACAGGATTTTATTGGCCGACAGCCCGAGCAGACGCGCAGGACCTTGTCCAACACTGCGTCGGATGCCAACTCTTCGCCAACCAAAGCCACATGCCCCCAACTGCCTTACAGACTATCCCCATCACTTGGCCTTTCGCGGTCTGCGGACTGGATATGGTTGGACCCCTTAAAGGGGGAAGCCATAAGAAAAAAAAATATGCTGGTTATGGTGGACAAATTCACTAAGTGGATAGAGGCTAAACCGGTCAAAACGGCCGAGTCCGGCCCGGTGATAGACTTCATATCCGGTGTTGTGCACCGTTATGGTGTCCCACACAGCATCATCACCGAAAACGGCTCTAATTTCACATCCGACGAGGTAAAAACCTGATGTACCAATCTGGGCATTAAACTCGATTACGCCTCCGTCTACCACCCGCAAACCAACGGTCATGTCGAACGAGCCAATGGTCTTATTATGAGAGGCATCAAGCCCAGACTAGTGCGGTCTTTGAAAGAATCAGACAAGCACTGGGTTGAGGAGCTCGACTCCGTACTCTGGGGGCTGCGGACCACGCCCAACCGTACTACCGGATACACACCTTTCTTCATGGTGTATGGCGCAGAGGCCGTGTTGCCCTGCGATATTATTCACCACTCACCTCTAGTGCGTATGTACGAAGAGAGAGAAGCTAGCTTGATTGGTAGGACAGCCTAGATGCCCTGGAGGAGGAGCGCGATGTCGCAAAAGCCCGTTCAGCATTTTACCAATAGTAGGCTTGAAGGTATCAAAACAGAGAAGTATGGGCCAAGACTTACAACGTTGGCGAACTCGTTCTACGCCTGCCGGAGAAGAAAAAGGACAAACTCAAGCCCAAATGGGAGGGTCCCTTCATAATTGACGAAGTTCTCACTGGAGGAGCGTACCATCTTCGTGATGCATCAGACAATCGCCTCGAACCGAACCCCTGGAACGCGGCCAGACTCCGAAGATTCTATGCCTAGCGCCGAACTCCTTGTTCGTCTTCTTCTCCCCTATAGTTTCCATTATTTTTTCTCTCTTTTCCGATTACTTTTTTTCTTTCTCGCTTTAAAGCTTTGGTACGGCTAGACCGCACACCTCTGACACATACATCTTTAAATATGTATGCCCATTATACCTGGGGGCTTCTTGGACAGAAGCTTTTTATTATTATTCCTCGAGCATCAAGCTCTTTACATATGAGTTTTTCCACATATACCTTTTCTTCGCCATTATATGCATCGATATGACTTAAGTTTTGGCCAAGCTGGGTTGCCTGGCTCCTGTGCTTATGCCCTACGTTCCTGTTAGTTCGGTGCTACCTCTTGACCACTGCGTTGGTTTTCCCTTGAAGAGGAAAGGGTGATGCAGCAAAGTAGCGTAACTATTTCCCTCAGTTTTTGAGAACCAAGGTATCAATCCAGTAGGAGGCTATGCACGAGTCCCTCGCACCTACACAAACAAATAAATCCTCGCAACCAATGCGATAAGGGGTTGTCAATCCCTACACGGTCACTTACGAGAGTGAGATCTGATAGATATGATAGGATAATATTTTTGATATTTTTATGATAAAGATGCAAAGTAAAGAAAGTAATAAAAAACGGCGCCAAAAATAGCTTGTTGCCGGGAGATTAATATGAAGGAAAATAGACCCGGGGGCCATAGGTTTCACTAGTGGCTTCTATCAAGAGCATAAGTATTTTACGGTGGGTGAACAAATTACTGTTGAGCAATTGACAGAATTGAGCATAGTTACGAGAATATCTAGGTATGATCATGTATATAGGCATCACGTCTGAGACAAGTAGACCGACTCCTGCCTGCATCTACTACTATTACTCCACACATCGACTGCTATCCAGCATGCATCTAGAGTATTAAGTTCATAAGAACAGAGTAACACTTTAAGCAAGATGACATGATGTAGAGGGATAAACTCATGCAATATGATATAAACCTCATCTTGTTATCCTCGATGGCAACAATACAATACGTGCCTTGCTACCCCTACTATCACTGGGAAAGGAGACCGCAAGATTGAACCCAAAGCTAAGCACTTCTCCCATTGCAAGAAAGATCAATCTAGTAGGCCAAACCAAACTGATAATTCGAAGAGACTTGCAAAGATAACCAATCGTACATAAAAGAATTCAGAAGATTCAAATATTGTTCATAGATAAACTTGATCATAAACACATAATTCATCGGTCTCAACAAACACACCGCAAAAGAAGATTACATCGAATAGATCTCCACAAGAGAGGGGGAGAACATTGTATTGGGATCCAAAAAGAGAGAAGAAGCCATCTAGCTAATAACTATGGACCCGAAGGTCTGAGGTAAACTACTCACACATCATCGGAGAGGCTATGGTGTTGATGTAGAAGCCCTCCGTGATCGATGCCCCCTCCGGCGGAGCTCCGGAACAGGCCCCAAGATGGGATCTCACGGGCACAGAAGGTTGCGGCGGTGGAATTAGGATTTTGGCTCCGTATCTGGTAGTTTGGGGGTACGTAGGTATATATATAGGACGAAGGAGTACGTCGGTGGAGCAACATGGGGCCCACGAGGGTGGAGGGCGCGCCAAGGGGGGTAGGAGCGCCCCCCTACCTCGTGGCTTCCTGGTAGCTTTCTTGACGTAGGGTCCAAGTCCTCTGGATCATGTTCGCTCCGAAAATCACGTTCCCGAAGGTTTCATTCCGTTTGGACTCCGTTTGATATTCTTTTTCTGTGAAACTCTGAAATAGGCAAAAAACAGCAATTCTGGGCTGGGCCTCCGGTTAATAGGTTAGTCCCAGAAATAATATAGAAGTGTATAATAAAGCCCAATAATGTCCAAAACAGAAGATAATATAGCATGGAGCAATCAAAAATTATAGATACGTTGGAGACGTATCATTCGGCTAGGGCATAAAGGGAGCACCTCTGCGATTGTTACTGCCGGGTCATCCGGATGTGTACCTCAGACTGGGTGAAGCCGAAAGCTAGTGTTCTTAAGGGAATATTCGGTCGGTGAATTAAAGACATTTTTGCATTTACTCCATTGCGAACCCCCAGAAGTTATACACACTGTGATTTTCACATCACAATTCAGACATGCACACTAATGCATGCACACCCTGGGAAAGGAACCCTTAACGGAACTATTCTCTTTGAAAGATGTTTCTTACAATCTTAATGTAATATAACATAGCTAGCCGGATACAACTTGTCTGTTCAAGCAACTATGACCCCTACGCCTAGTTTCCGCGCATATTCCGGTCTATTCAGCCATGCGGGTACTCGGAAATACTCCGCACCTTCGGGTCCGGTGGCTGAAGCGAAAAGGTCTGCCATGACAAATGCTATACAATTCAGCTAGAATTACACACGGTGAGGAAAGTACATAGTCACTTGGACTCAAACACTTCCTCCTCTATACCATCCAACAGGAGGTCTAACTTACAATCCTGTTGGGAATATTTGGCGGCCACCTCTACTTGGTCATATACTAAACTAACGGAAATTTCTTCCCCATTTGACCCTAGCGGTCCGACCCGGGCCATGTGATTAGGATCCAGCTTGGTATATCGCCTTTTCACCATGGCCCAGGCTTCTCGCGCACCTTCTCGTCAGGCCGATATCTTCCATAGTCGAATACGCCGCCACACTCCCTTGAACAGCTCTACAAGCTCCTCCATACTCCCTGGAGGGGAGGCGGATGGCCATAGGGCCTTGGCAGCACTCCGCATCACCAGCCGAGCCTGCTCGTGCACTTGCGACAGCCTTTGTAGCAGATAACTTGATGATCCGGACACCTCCTCGTCAGGACGGCCCATCAATATACCTGCAATCATAATTATATCAGTTCCATTTATCTCCGAACTACTTTCAAAATAGTTCAGGCACGTACTAAATATACCGCCCTGCAACGTCCTGTTCTCCTTCACGGAGTCAGCTAGCTGGCTCGCACATCTTTCAATTCTTCGCCCAATGCGGTGTTGGAATCCTGTAGCTTGTTTTTCTCGTCCCTGACTCGAGTCAACACACGCTCGCCTCTGGCGTGTAGCCTTTTCGCCTCTTTTTCCCCTTCTTGGGTGATCTTCAACTTCTCTTCAAGTTGATCGGGCGATCCTATTATGCAATCAGCAACAATATTAGTACAGTTGGTATACAATTATCGTTCCTCGATGGAGGGGAATGTTACCAGAAGACGCCTTCTTGAAGTTTTCCAGTTCGGTGGTAGTAGCATTTAGCTACGCCCGACACTGCTCCAGCTCTTGGACTAGCAGGGCATTCTTCTCGGTAAGGACCTGGTTATACAACGATCCTTAAATCAGTTGTACCAACTGCTTTCAGTCTCGGGGGCTACGGGCATATGGTTATCCTTTTCGAGCGAAGAAAAAACTTACCTGCACATCTGTCAAATGTTGCTTTGTGGCTTTTCTAAGCCCATCTCGAGCAGCTCGAATGTATGCGTCAGCCGAGCTGAAGGCATTAAATGCCTCTTCCGAGAACTTGGGGTCTCGTAGGACAGCCCTGCAGCGCCGATGATTCATGGCGCTCTCTACTTCCGAGTTGGTAACGGACATGTCTTCCAAACCCTCGATCGAAGGGCAGTCCGGCGTTGTCCCCATAGTGGCCCCCACCTCTCCGGTAGGATCTAAATCCCGGTTGTTGGGAATGCGACCGGCCGAATCCCCGGACATAGTCCGGCGAACCTTTTTCCTGATATAGGACCAACATAACAATCACGGTTGGGTACGACTGCCCAAGCATACCTTCAAATCCATACCTCTTCGACGAAGAGTCGGCCTTGTCTTCGCCAACTTTCCTTTTTGAGGCCTTGCTCGGCGCGGGAGCCGCTCTTCTTGGAGTCATCCCCGGCGTAGCATGACGTGCCGAACGCCTCCCCTTCGAAGCATGAGATAGTGCGGGGGGTGAGGCAGAGCGAGGAAACTCTTTCGGGGAGGGTTTCTCCTGATTACTTACGTGGGAAGCTGGAAGAAGACCAGGATAATCAGCGACGATGGCCACTTCTGTGCCGTCATAGCTCGCCTGGTAAAACACCCCTTCCGCGAGTACCACGAATATATCCGGGTCCTCTTCGAACCCAGGATCAAGCTCCCGGTTGTGGCTCTCTGGCTGTGGGGCAGGGCTATTAAGCTCCTTGGTTACCTTCCGCCAGTGCTGTTTCAAAATAAGACGGATTGGGGATTCGTTAAAGAAGGCCAAGAAAGCGGAGCGAATAAAAGTGAAGGGGTTGGGACTTACCCAGCTGGGAGGGTTGTACATGGAGTACCCCTCTCTTCGATTGATGCGGAGAAATTCTTCTTCCTCCCCTTTCAAAAGCTCAGCCAGTATCTTGGCTAGAGCGGCAGGGGTGTCCGGACCTTTCCGACCATAACAGGAGGCATCATCCTCCCCATTATAGTGCCACATTGGGAGCCCTCTGTATTGAAGTGGCTGAACCCCTCGCACTATGGAGGTCGCCATTACCTCTACTATTGTAAAGCCGGACTGGGCAAGCATCCTTATCTTGCCCAGGAGCTGACGAATCTCCCCACTATCCTCTATTCAAGACTTTGGGGACGCCAGCTATGGTGTTTCCTCAATGGAACACTTGCAAATTCTGGGAGACCCTTTCGAACTGGGTCGGGAAGCGCGACATCCTCAATATAGAACCATTCGGAAGGCCATTCTTCAGATGCCTTCCTTGGGGTGCTGGACAGATATCCGGTGTCAGCGATGCGCCATACTTCGGCTCCGCCCACTTCAAATATTGACCCCTCATGGTTGCGCGGGACAAGGCAGAAATACTTCCTCCATAGCTAAAAGTGGGCCTCAATGCCCAGGAATAATTCGCATAAAGCGACATAACCCGCAATGTGCAGAATGGAGGCAGGGGTGAAGTTGTGCAGCTGGAGGCCATATTATTCCAGCAACCCTCGAAGGAACGGATGGATTGGAAATCCGACACCTCTTAGCAGATACAGGACGAAACACACTCGCTCCCCCCCCGGATGGATTGGGGAAGTCCTCTGCCTGGGTCTCACCATTAACGGAGGTCAGCCCCGCCCGAACAGGGACCAGATCTGCAGGGGGAAGAAATCCCTGCGTTTGCAGCTTTGTTAATTGACTGTGGGACACAAAACACCTCTCCCACTCGCCTTTCTCTGGGCCGGAACGGGAGGAGGAGCTGGGAACGCTGGCCCTGTTGGAATGGTTTCTCCTAGCAGTCTCCGGGGATTTTTCTCTGCTGGGTGCCGAAGGGATCTAGGATCCAATCTCTTTAAATAGGCGCTCTTCCTTGCCTGGACAGGGCGCTATTTGCAAAAATACCCTGACCTTCCGCATTCGCTCGACACGTGGAAGGCAAAGTTATTTGACGCGCAGAAGCCAAGGGGAGCAACATTGATCAACGACCGAATACATTACTTGAAGGTCATCGGAGGAGGAACCCGCCTTGTAATGCCGAAAACAATTTGTGTGCCGAACACTTCGTTATTGAAGACTGGTTCGGGGGCTACTGAGGGAGTCCTGGACTAAGGGGTCCTCGGGCATCCGTCCTGTTATCCATGGGTCGGACTGGTGGGCTGTGAAGACATGAAAGCCGAAGACTCTACCCGTGTCCGGATTGGGCTCTTCTTGGCATGGAAGGCAAGCTTGGCGATCAACTATGAAGATTCCTTCTTATGTAACCGACTCCATGTAACCCTAGATCCCCCCGGTGTCTATATAAACCGGAGGGTGTAGTCCGGAAAGCATATATTCGTTACCATAGTCATACAGGCTAGACTTCTAGGGTTTGGCCATTACGATCTCGTGGTAGATCAACTCTTGTAACACTCATATTCATCAAGATCAATCAAGTAGGAAGTAGGGTATTACCTCCATAGAGAGGGCCCGAACCTGGGTAAACATCCTGTCCCCTATCTCCTGTTACCATCGATCCTAGACGCACAGTTCGGGACCCCCTACCCGAGATCCACCGGTTTTGACACCGACAAGGCGATCCGGAGCGGGGGCACACGGGCATGCTACGGTAAGTGCACATACACACACAAAAAAACTACAGACTTTGCCGGAGCACCGAGAGCACGTGAAAGGTATGAACGAAGCGACGACTACGGTGATCTATTGCTGATAGGAAGGAGCGAGGAGGAAGTTGGGTATACCTCGTATACCTATGATAAGAAGATGAGGCCGGGGACTCGACGGAGACGGCGTGACGCGGCTCTGAACTTGGCGGGTTTCTGACCGGGAAGAAGACAACGTCGTGGAGGTCGAACCCGAGGCCATGTGGTCGCGTGCGTGGAGGCAGGGGATGGTGAGGTACTTGGCGTTCCCATCCACGGTGTTCAAGGGGGTCGGAGGCGCGGCGATGAGCTACTCCGAGCTCGAGCTCAAGCTCGGCCGGAGCATGGTGGGCAGGGCGACGGCGTGGCGTGGGCTAGCCTTACCTGGCGGCGTAGAGGGAAGGAAAGGGCCTAGATGGACAGAGGAGAGACCGGGGTAGGGTTTGGACATGCTTTATAGGGGCTAGGGACGCCGGACGGTCGTCAAATCAACCGGGGCGTCGACGTGGACATGCTGGATGTGCTGCCGTACATGAGGATGAAGCTCTTGTCACTTGCGGGCTAGGTGGGCTGCGTGAGGCTGGCTGGGCCGCGCCGTTGGGCTACGGTGACTGCTGTGCTGGGAGGCCGGCCCACGTAGCTGCTGCTGCTGCTGGCTTTTCTTTTACTGTATTTTTCAAACCGAAAAATAAGATGAAAAGCATAGGGGGATTGGAAAGGTGTATGAGAGATATGAGAATATCCTCATGGCCCTGGAAATTCCCACTATTTGATAAAATTGAGTTGGGCATTTTAGAGGTAGAAAAATAAAGCAAGTTTGAATATAATTCAAACTTGAGGCATTCTTGAATCTAACCAAAACAATTCAGATGGAGCTGAAATTTGGCAGAGAGGTCTTAGGCATGGTGCTAGAATATTGGGGAAAAGTTAAACATTATTTGAGGCCAAATAATGTTGCTTGCCAAAATAATGAAACGGGATAGGTGGAGAGATGAGGGGGGAATTATGATGAAGGTGGCATAACAAGATGATGCACTTGGCATGATGAGGTGAAAACTACACAACACAACAAGGCCTAGTCAAGCATAATGCAACATGATATGACAATGCAACAATATGATGGCTGATACGTCTCCAACATATCTATAATTTTTTATTGTTCCATGCTATATTATATTCTGTTTTGAATGTTTAATGGGCTTTATTATACACTTTTATATTTTTTGGGACTAACCTATTAACCGGAGGCCCAGCCCGAATTGTTGTTTTTTTGCCTATTTTAGTGTTTCGCAGAAAAAGAATATCAAATGGAGTCCAAACGGAATGAAACCTTCGGGAACGTGATTTTCGGAACGAACGTGATCCAGAGGACTTGGAGTCTATGCAAAGTAATCAACAAGGAGAGCACGAGGCAGGGGGCGCGCCTACCCCCCCAGGCACGCCCTCCACCCTCGTGGGACCCACGTTGCTCCACCGACGTACTTCTTCCTCCTATATATACCTACGTACCCCCAAACTATCAGATACGGAGCCAAAAACCTATTTCCACCGCCGCAACCTTCTGTACCCATGAGATCCCATCTTGGGGCCTTTTCCGGCGCTCCGCTGGAGGGGGCATTGATCACGGAGGGCTTCTACATCAACACCATAGCCTCTCCGATGATGTGTGAGTAGTTTACCTCAAACTTTCGGGTCCATAGTTATTAGCTAGATGGCTTCTTCTCTCTCTTTGGATCTCAATACAAAGTTCTCCTCAATCTTCTTGGAGATTTATTCAATGTAATCTTCTTTTGCGGTGTGTTTGTCGAGATCCAATGAATTGTGGGTTTATGATCAAGATTATCTATGAACAATATTTGAATCTCCTCTGAATTCTTTTATGTATGATTGGTTATCTTTGCAAGTCTCTTCGAATTATCAGTTTGGTTTGGCCTACTAGATTGATCTTTCTTGCAATGGGAGAAGTGCTTAGCTTTGGGTTCAATCTTGCGGTGTCCTTTCCCAGTGACAGCAGGGGCAGCAAGGCACGTATTGTATTGTTGCCATCGAGGATAAAAAGATGGGGTTTATATCATATTGCATGAGTTTATCCCTCTACATCATGTCATCTTACTTAAAGCATTACTCTGTTCTTATGAACTTAATACTCTAGATGCATGCTGGATAGCGGTCGATGTGTGGAGTAATAGTATTAGATGCAGAATCGTTTCGGTCTACTTGTCGCGGACGTGATGCCTATATACATGATCATACCTAGATATTCTCATAACTATGCTCAATTCTATCAATTGCTTGACAGTAATTTGTTTACCCACCGTAATATTTATGCTATCTTGAGAGAAGCCACTAGTCAAACCTATGGCCCCCGGGTCTATTTTCCATCATATTAATCTTCCAACACTTAGTTATTTCTATTGCCTTTTATTTTACTTTGCATCTTTATTTCTCTTTATCATAAAAATACCAAATATATTATCTTATCATATCTATCAGATCTCACTCTCGTAAGTGACCGTTGAGGGATTGACAACCCCTTTATCGCGTTGGTTGCGAGGTTCTTATTTGTTTGTGTAGGTGCGTGGGACTCGAGCGTGGTATCCTACTGGATTGATACCTTGGTTCTCAAAAACTGAGGGAAATACTTACTCTACTTTACTGCATCACCCTTTCCTCTTCAAGGGAAAACCAACGCAGTGCTCAAGAGGTAGCAAGAAGGATTTCTGGCGCCGTTGCCGGGGAGTCTACGCACAAGTCAAGACATACCAAGTACCCATCACAAACCCTTATCTCTCGCATTACATTATTTGCCTCTAGTTTTCCTCTCCCCCACTTCACCCTTGCCGTTTTATTCGCCCTCTCTTTTCTGTTCGCCTCTTTCTCGCTTGCTTCTTGTTTGCTCGTGTGTTGGATTGCTCGCTTGTCATGATGGCTCAAGACAATATTAAATCGTGTGACTTCACCAATACCAACAACAATGATTTTCTTAGCACTCCGATTGCTCCTCTTACCGATGCTGAATCTTGTGAAATTAATGCTGCTTTGTTGAATCTTGTCATGAAAGATCAATTCGCCGGCCTTCCTAGTTAAGATGCCGCTACCCATCTAAATAGCTTCGTTGATTTGTGTGATATGCAAAAGAAGAAAGATGTGGACAATGATATTGTTAAATTGAAGCTATTTCCTTTTTCGCTTAGAGATCGTGCTAAAGTTTGGTTTTCGTCTTTGCCTAAAAATAGTATTGATTCATGGAATAAGTGCAAAGACGCTATTATCTCTAAGTATTTTCCTCCCACTAAAATCATCTCCCTGAGAAACGATATCATGAATTTTAAGCAACTTGATCATGAACATGTTGCACAAGCTTGGGAGAGGATGAAATTAATGATACGTAATTGCCCTACACATGGTTTGAATCTTTGGATGATTATACAAAAAAATTATGCCGGATTGAATTTTGCTTCTAGAAATCTTTTAGATTCCGCCGCGGGAGGCACTTTTATGGAAATCACTTTAGGATAAGCTACTAAACTCCTAGACAATATTATGGTTAATTATTCTCAATGGCACACCGAAAGATCTACTAATAAAAAAGTGCATGCGATAGAAGAAATTTATGTTTTGAGTGGAAAGATGGATGAACTTATGAAATTATTTGCTACTAAAAGTGTTTCTTCTGATCCTAATGATATGCCTTTGTCTAATTTGATTGAGAATAATAATGAATCTATGGATGTGAATTTTGTTGGTCGGAATAATTTTGGTAACAACGCGTATAGGGGAAACTTTAATCCTAGGATGTACCCTAGTAATTCCTCTAATAATAATGGTAATTCCTACAACAATTCTTATGGAAATTTTAATAAGATGCCCTCTGAATTTGAGACTGGTGTTAAGGAGTTTATGAATTCACAAAAGAATTTCAATGCTTTGCTTGAAGAAAAACTGCTCAAGGTTGATGAATTGGCTAGGAACGTTGATAGAATTTCTCTTGATGTTGATTCTTTGAAACTTAGATCTATTCCACCTAAGCATGATATCAATGAGTCCCTCAAGGCCATGAGAATTTCCATTGATGAGTGCAAAGAAAGAACCGCTAGGATGCGTGCTAAGAAAGATTGCTTTGTGAAAGCGTGTTCTTCTAGTTTCTATGAAAATAAAGATGAAGATCTAAAATTTATTGATGTGTCTCCTATTAAATCTTTGTTTTGCAATATGAATCTTGATAATGACGGGACTGAATATGAGCCACCTTTACCTAGAAGGCGTTCCAAAAATTCGGAGTCTTTAGATCTTGATGCAAAAATTGTTAAAACTGGGATTGAAGAGATCAAAACTTTAGATATTAATGAACCCACTATCTTGGATTTCAAGGAATTTCATTATGATAATTGCTCTTTGATAGATTGTATTTCCTTGTTGCAATCCGTGCTAAATTCCCCTCATGCTTATAGTCAAAATAAAGCTTTTACTGAACATATCGTCGATGCTTTGATGCAATCTTATGAAGAAAAACTTGAGTTGGAAGTTTCTATCCCTAGAAAACTTTATGATGAGTGGGAACCTATTATTAAAATCAAAATTAAAGATCATGAATGCTATGTTTTGTGTGATTTGGGTGCTAGTGTTTCCACGATTCCAAAAACTTTATGCGATTTGCTAGGTTTCCGTGAATTTGATGATTGTTCTTTAAACTTGCACCTTGTGTATTCCACTATTAAGAAACCTATGGGAAGAATTAATGATGTTCTTATTGTTGCAAAAAGGAACTATGTGCCCGTAGATTTCATTGTTCTTGATATAGATTGCAATACTTCATGTCCTATTATTCTTGGTAGACCTTTACTTAGAACGATTGGTGCAATCATTGATATGAAGGAAGGGAATATTAGATTCCAATTTCCGTTAAGGAAAGGCATGGAACAGTTTCCTAGAAATAAAATAAAATTACCTTATGAATCTATTATGAGAGCCACTTATGGATTGCCTACCAAAGATGGCAATACCTAGAACTATCCTTGCTTTTATGCCTAGCTAGGGGCGTTAAACGATAGCGCTTGTTGGGAGGCAACCCAATTTTATTTTAGTTTTTTGCTTTTTGCTTATCTTTAGGAATAAATCTTTGATCTAGACTCTGGTTAGATTTGTTTTTATGTTTTAATTAGTGTTTGGGCCAAGTTAAACCTATAGGATCTTCTTGGATGATAGTTATTTGATCTTGCTGAAAATTCCAGAAACTTTCTGTTCACGAAAACAATTGTTAGAAATCACCAGAACGTGATAAAATACTGATTCCAATTGCAGAAGATCAATAAACAAATTGTCTAGGTCTTCCTATTTTGGTAGATTTTTCTGAGTTCCAGAAGTTTGCGTTAGTTACAGATTACTACAGACTGTTCTGTTTTTGACAGATTCTGTTTTTCGTGTGTTGTTTGCTTATTTTGATGAATCTATGGCTAATAAAATAGTTTATAAACCATAGAGAAGTTGGAATACAGTAGGTTTAACACCCATATAAATAAAGAATGAGTTCAATACAGTACCTTGAAGTGCTGTTTTGTTTTCTTTCGCTAACGGAGCTCACGAGATTTTCTGTTGAGTTTTGTGTTGTGAAGTTTTCATGTTTTGGGTAAAAGATTTGATGGATTATGGAACAAGGAGTGGCAAGAGCCTAAGATTGGGGATGCCCATGGCACCCCAAGATAATCTAAGGACACCAAAAATCCAAAGCTTGGGGATGCCCCGGAAGGCATCCCCTCTTTCGTCTACTTCCATCGGTAACTTTACTTGGAGCTATATTTTTATTCACCACATGATATGTGTTTTGCTTGGAGCGTCTTGTATGATTTGAGTCTTTGCTTTTTAGTTTACCACAATCATGCTTGCTGTACACACCTTTTGAGAGAGACACACATGATTCGGAATTTATTAGAATACTCTATGTGCTTCACTTATATCTTTTGAGCTATATAGTTTTTGCTCTAGTGCTTCACTTATATCTTTTAGAGCACGGTGGCGGATTTGATTTATAGAAACTATTGTTCTCTCATGCTTCACTTATATTATTTTGAGAGTCCTACAAAACAGCATGGTAATTTGCTTAAATTGAGAAATTAGTCCTAAAGTGATAGGCATCCAAGATTAGTAAAAAAAATCTTATGAGTGTGTTGAATCCTATGAGAAGTTTGATGCTTGATAATTGTTTGGAGATATGAAAATGGTGATACTAGAGTCATTCTAGTTGAGTAGTTGTGGATTTGAGGAATACTTGTGTTAAAGTTTGTGATTCCCGTAGCATGCACGTATGGTGAACCGTTATGTGATGAAGTCGGAGGATGATTTATTTATTGATTGTCTTCCTTATGAGTGGTGGTTGGGGAGGAGCGATGGTCTTTTCCTACCAATCTATCCCCTAGGAGCATGCACGTAATACTTTGCTTTGATAAATTTTAGATTTTTGCAATAACTATATGAGTTCTTTATGACTAATGTGAGTCCATGGATTATACGCACTCTCTTCCTTCCACCATTGCTAGCCTCTCTAATACCACGCACTTTTCGTCGGTATCATACACCCACCATATACCTTCCTCAAAACAGCCACCATACCTACCTATTATGACATTTCCATAGCCATTCCGAGATATATTGCCATGCAACTTACCACCGTTCCGTTTACTATGACACACTCCATCATTGTCATATTGCTTCGCATGATCATGCAGTTGACATCGTATTTGTGGCAAAGCCACCGTTCATAATTCATTCATACATGTCACTCTTGATTCATTGCATATCCCGGTACACCGCCGGAAGCATTCACATAGAGTCATATTTTATTCTAAGTATTGAGTTGTAATTCTTGAATTGTAAGTAAATAAAAGTGTGATGATCATCATTATTAGAGCATTGTCCCAAGTGAGGAAAGGATGATGGAGACTATGATTCCCCCACAAGTCAGGATGAGACTTTGAACGAAAAGAAAAAGAAAAAAAGAGGCCATAGAAAAAGAGAAAAGGCCCAAATAAAAAAATAAAAAATAAAAAAATGAGAGAAAAAGAGAGAAGGGACAATGCTACTATCGTTTTACCACACTTGTGCTTCAAAGTAGCACCATGATCTTCATGATAGAGTGTCTCCTATGATATCACTTTCATATACTAGTGGGAATTTTTCATTATAGAACTTGGCTTGTATATTCCAATGATGGGCTTCCTCAAAATGCCCTAGGTCTTCGTGAGCAAGCGAGTTGGATGCACACCCACTTAGTTTCTTTTGTTGAGCTTTCATATACTTATAGCTCTAGTGCATCTGTTGCATGGCAATCCCTACTCACTCACATTGTTATCTATTGATGGGCATCTCCATAGCCCGTTGATACGCCAAGTTGATGTGAGACTATCTTCTCGTTTTTGTCTTCTCCACAGCCACCATTCTATTCCACATATAGTGCTATGTCCATGGCTCACGCTCATGTATTGCGTGAAGATAGAAAAAGTTTGAGAACGCCAAAAGTATGAAACAATTGCTTGGCTTGTCATCGGGGTTGTGCATGATTTAAATACTTTGTGTGGTGAAGATAGAGCATAGCCAGACTATATGATTTTGTAGGGATAACTTTCTTTGGCCATGTTATTTTGAGAAGACATAACTGCTTAGTTAATATGCTTGAAGTATTATTATTTTTATGTCAATATTAAACTTTTATCTTGAATCTTTCAAATCTGAATATTCATACCACAATTAAGAGAATTACATTGAAAATTATGCTAAGTAGCATTCCACATCAAAAATTCTGTTTTTATCATTTACCTACTCGAGGACGAGCAGGAATTAAGCTTGGGGATGCTCGATACGTCTCCAACGTATCTATAATTTTTGATTGTTCCATGCTATATTATATTCTGTTTTGGATGTTTAACATATTATTTTTGGGACTAACCTATTAACCGGAGGCCCAGCCCGAATTGCTGTTTTTTTGCCTATTTCAGTGTTTTGCAGCAAAAGAATATCAAACTGAGTCCAAACGGAATGAAACCTTCGGGAATGTGATTTTCGGAACGAACGTGATCCAGAGGACTTGGAGTCTACGCAAAGTAATTAACGAGGAGAGCACGAGGCAGGGGGGCGCGCCTACCCCACCCCCCTCCCAGGCGCGCCCTCCACACTCGTGGGACCCATGTTGCTCCACCGACGTACTGCTTCCTCCTATATATACCTACGTACCCCCAAACTATCAGATACGGAGCCAAAAACCTATTTCCACCGCTGCAACCTTCTGTACCCGTGAGATCCCATCTTGGGGCCTTTTCCGGCACTCCGCCGGAGGGGGCATTGATCACGGAGGGCTTCTACATCAACACCATAGCCTCTACGATGATGTGTGAGTAGTTTACCTCAGACCTTCGGGTCCATAGTTATTAGCTAGATGGCTTGTTCTCTCTCTTTGGATCTCAATACAAATTTCTCCTTGATCTTCTTGGAGATCTATTCGATGTAATCTTCTTTTGCGGTGTGTTTGTCGAGATCCGATGAATTGTGGGTTTATGATCAAGTTTATCTATGAACAATATTTGAATCTCCTCTGAATTCTTTTATATATGATTGGTTATCTTTGCAAGTCTCTTCGAATTATCAGTTTGGTTTGGCCTACTAGATTTATCTTTCTTGCAATGGGAGAAGTGCTTAGCTTTGGGTTCAATCTTGCGGTGTCCTTTCCCAGTGACAGCAGGGGTGGCAAGGCACGTATTGTATTGTTGCCATCAAGGATTAAAAGATGGGGTTTATATCATATTGCATGAGTTTATCCCTCTACATCATGTCATCTTACTTAAAGCATTACTCTGTTCTTATGAACTTAATACTCTAGATGCATGCTCGATAGCGGTCGATGTGTGGAGTAATAGTAGTAGATGCAAAATCGTTTCGGTCTACTTGTCGCGGACGTGATGCCTATATACATGATCATACCTAGATATTCTCATAACTATGCTCAATTCTATCAATTGCTTGACAGTAATTTGTTCACCCACGGTAATATTTATGCTATCTTGAGAGAAGCCACTAGTATGGCCCCGGGTCTATTTTCCATCATATTAATCTTCCAACACTTAGTTATTTCTATTGCCTTTTATTTTACTTTGCATCTTTATTTCTCTTTATCATAAAAATACCAAATATATTATCTTATCATATCTATCAGATCTCACTCTCGCAAGTGACCGTTGAGGGATTGACAACCCCTTTATCGCGTTGGTTGCGAGGTTCTTATTTGTTTGTGTAGGTGCGTGGGACTCGAGCGCGGTCTCCGACTGGATTGATACCTTGGTTCTCAAAAACTGAGGGAAATACTTACGCTACTTTACTGCATCACCCTTTCCTCTTCAAGGGAAAACCAACGCAGTGCTCAAGAGGTAGCAAGAAAGATTTCTGGCGCCGCTGCCGGGGAGTCTACGCACAAGTCAAGACATACCAAGTACCATCACAAACACTTATCTCTCGCATTACATTATATGCCATTTGCCTCTCGTTTTCCTCTCCCCCACTTCACCGTTGCCGTTTTATTCGCCCTCTCTTTTCCGTTCGCCTCTTTCTCGCTTGCTTCTTGTTTGCTCGTGTGTTGGATTGCTCGCTTGTCACGATGGCTCAAGACAATACTAAATTGTGTGACTTCACCAATACCAGCAACAATGATTTTCTTAGCACTCCGATTGCTCCTCTTACCGATGCTGAATCTTGTGAAATTAATGCTGCTTTGTTGAATCTTGTCATGAAAGATCAATTTGCCGGCCTTCCTAGTGAAGATGCCGCTACCCATCTAAATAGCTTCGTTGATTTGTGTGATATGCAAAAGAAGAAAGATGTGGACAATGATATTGTTAAATTGAAGCTATTTCCTTTTTCGCTTAGAGATCGTGCTAAAGTTTGGTTTTCGTCTTTGCCTAAAAATAGTATTGATTCATGGAGTAAGTGCAAAGATGCTTTTATCTCTAAGTATTTTCCACCCGCTAAAATTATCTCCCTTGGAAACGGTATCATGAATTTTAAGCAACTTGATCATGAACATGTTGCACAAGCTTGGGAGAGAATGAAATTAATGATACGTAATTTCCCTACACATGGTTTGAATCTTTGGATGATTATACAAAAAAATTATGCCGGATTGAATTTTGCTTCTAGAAATCTTTTAGATTCGGCCGCGGGAGGCACTTTTATGGAAATCACTTTAGAAGAAGCTACTAAACCCCTAGACAATATTATGGTTAATTATTCTCAATGGCACACCGAAAGATCTACTAATAAAAAAGTGCATGTGATAGAAGAAATTTATGTTTTGAGTGGAAAGATGGATGAACTTATGAAATTATTTGCTACTAAAAGTGTTTCTTCTGATCCTAATGATATGCCTTTGTCTACTTTGATTGAGAATAATAATGAATCTATGGATGCGAATTTTGTTGGTCGGAATAATTTTGGTAACAACGCGTATAGGGGAAACTTTACTCCTAGGCGGTACCCTAGTAATTCCTTTTATAATTATGGTAATTCCTAAAATAATTCTTATGGAAATTTAATAAGATGCCCTCTGAATTTGAGACTGGTGTTAAGGAGTTTATGAATTCACAAAAGAATTTCAATGCTTTGCTTGAAGAAAAACTGCTCAAGGTTGATGAATTGGCTAGGAACGTTGATAGAATTTCTCTTGATGTTGATTCTTTGAAACTTAGATCTATTCCACCTAAGAATGATATCAATGAGTCTCTCAAAGCCATGAGAATTTCCATTGATGAGTGCAAAGAAAGAACCGCTAGGATGCATGCTAAGAAAGATTGCTTTGTGAAAGCGTGTTCTTCTAGTTTCTATTAAATATTTGTTTTGCAATATGAATCTTTATAATGATGGGACTGAATATGAGCCACCTTTACCTAGAAGGCTTTCCAAAAATTCGGAGTCTTTAGATCTTGATGCAAAAATTGTTAAAAGTGGGATTGAAGAGATCAAAACTTTAGATATTAATGAACCCACTATCTTGGATTTCAAGGAATTTAATTATGATAATTGCTCTTTGATAGATTGTATTTCCTTGTTGCAATCCGTGCTAAATTCTCCTCATGCTTATAGCCAAAATAAAGCTTTTACTAAACATATCGTCAATGCTTTGATGCAATCTTATGAAGAAAAACTTGAGTTGGAAGTTACTATCCCTAGAAAACTTTATGATGAGTGGAAACCTACTATTAAAATTAAAATTAAAGATCATGAATGATATGCTTTGTGTGATTTGGGTGCTAGTGTTTCCATGATTCCAAAAACTTTATGCGATTTGGTAGGTTTCCGTGAATTTGATGATTGTTCTTTGAACTTGCACCTTGCGGATTCCACTATTAAGAAACCTATGGGAAGAATTAATGATGTTCTTATTGTTGCAAATAGGAACTATGTGCCCGTAGATTTCATTGTTCTTGATATAGAATGCAATCCTTCATGTCCTATTATTCTTGGTAGACCTTTCCTTAGAACGATTGGTGCAATCATTGATATGAAGGAAGGGAATATTAGATTCCAATTTCCGTTAAGGAAAGGCATGGAACACTTCCCTAGAAAGAAAATAAAATTACCTTATGAATTTATTATGAGAGCCACTTATGGATTGCCTACCAAAGATGGCAATACCTAGAACTATCCTTGCTTTTATGCCTAGCTAGGGGCGTTAAACGATAGCGCTTGTTGGGAGGCAACCCAATTTTATTTTAGTTTTTTTGCTTTTTGCTTCTGTTTAGGAATAAATATTTGATCTAGCCTCTGGTTAGATTTGTTTTTATGTTTTAATTAGTGTTTGTGCCACGTTAGACCTATAGGATCTTCTTGGATGATAGTTATTTGATCTTGCTGAAAATTCCTCTGAAGAAATCCTCTGTTTTCGTTTTGAGTTGTTCCTGCAGCAGATTTGGTGCAAGATGTCGTCCCAAGATTCAGAGGGAGAGAGCTACATAGTTGATTATATCACAAATCCAAAAGCATACGGGGATGTGGAACATTATGGTTGGACCACGGAGGAAGAAGAAGACTATGATCCAAAGGGGAAGGAGGAGACAAGCTCCGATGAAGAGGACGATCCTCTACCCCAACCCGGCGATATGCATGTGGAGTTCAAGAAGTCAAGCCTCCCTGAGGTCTAATCTATCCCACCATGTTTTCGCAGGACAGCAAGGCGGCATTATGCAAAAAGATAATGAAACTCGAGCTCGATAATGAGGATCTGAGGGAGGAAAATTTTAGCCTCAGACGCAAGCTAGAGAAGAATAATTCAACAACTCCATCATCACCACCTCCGAAGAAAGAGAAATAAATACATGGGTATGGGCACTCCCCTTGGCAACTGCCAAGCTTGGGGGAGGTGCCCCGGTATCATATCACCATTACATGTTTATCTTTATTGTTTTTCTTAGTTCGATCCTTTCGGTTATATTTTGATCTAGTAGAATAAAGTTTTAGTATGATCTAGCTTTGATTTTTGTTTCGATCTCTATCTATGTAATCGAGTCCTTGAGACGTATATAATAAAGAGTAGTCTTGAGTTAAGGGTTTTGCTTTCTTGCTATGATCTTGAGGGAATTAAATAAAAGAAAGAATAAAAAGAAATAAAAAGATCATATATTGATCTTATGGAGAGTAATGACTTCACATATAAAGAGTATGATGAATAAAAGTTGCTGAGAGTTGACAAACATAGTTTTTTTACTGTTGCAATTAATAAGAAGTAATAAAGAAAGAGAGGCTTCACATATAAATATACTATCTTGGACATCTTTTGTAATTGTGAGCACTCATTAAAATATGACATGCTAAAAAGTTGATGTTGGACAAGGAACACAACATAATGGGTTATGTTTTCTTATATCCGAATAGAAGTTATATTGTCATGGATCATCCAACATGTTGAGCTTGCCTTTCCCTCTCATGCTCGCCAAATTCTTTACACCAAGTAGAGATACCACTTGTGCTTCCAAACATCCCTAAACCCAGTTTTGCCATGAGAGTCCACCATACCTACCTATGGATTGAGTAAGATCCTTCAAGTAAGTTGTCATCGGTGCAAGCAATAAAAATTGCTCCATAAATATGTATGATCTATTAGTGTGAAGAAAATAAACTTTATACGAACTTGTGATATGGAAGAAATAAAAGCAACGAACTGCATAATAAAGGTCTTTATCACAAGCGGCAATATAAAGTGACGTTCTTTTGCATTAGATTTTGTGCATCCAACCATAAAAGCGCATGACAACCTATGCTTCCCTCTGCGAAGGGCCTATCTTTTACTTCTATCTTCTACCCTTATACAAGAGTCATGGTGATCATAACCTTTCCTTTTTACACTTTTTCCTTTGGCAAGCACTATATGTTGGCGAGATCCGGATATATATATATCCACTCGGATGTAGGTTATCATAAAGTATTATTGTTGACACTACCTTTGAGGTAAAACGTTGGGAGGCGAAACTATAAGCCCCTATATTTCTCTATGTCCGATTAAAACTTTGAACCCATAAGTATCGCGTGAGTGTCAGCAATTGTGAAAGATTAGATGATAGTTGAGTATGTGGACTTGCTGAAAAGCTCTTATATTGACTCTTTCCGATGTTATGATAAATTGCAATTGCTTCAATGAATGAGATCATAGTTTGTTATACTTCACATTGTGAACAAATTGTTATTTTAGCATAAGAAATTTTATGGCAATATATGTTGTTGTTCTAAAAATGATCATGATGCCCTCATGTCCGTATCTTATTTCATCGACACCTCCGCCTCTAAACATGTGGACATATTTTTCGATTCCGGCTTTCGCTTGAGGACAAGCGAGGTCTAAGCTTGGGGGAGTTGATACGTCCATTTTGCATCATGCTTTTATATTGATATTTATTGCATTATGGGATGTTATTACACATTATATCACAATACTTATGCCTTTTCTCTCTTATTTTATAAGGTTTACATGAAGAGAGGGAATGCCGACAGCTGGAATTCTGGACTGGAAAAGGAGCAAATATTAGAGACCTATTCTGCACAACACCAGAAGTCCTGAAACTTCATGGAGAATATTTTTGGAGTATATAAAAAATATTGGGCGAAGAAAGTACCAGAGGGGGGCCACCAGCCAGCCACAAGGGTGGAGGGCGCGCCCCCCGTCCTTGTGGGCCCCCTGGCAGGCCTCCGACGCCCATCTTCTTCTATATGGTGTGTTTTGACCTGGAAAATATCAGAAGGAAGCTTTCGGGATGAAGCGCCGCCGTCTCGAGGAGGAACCTAGGCAGAACCAATCTAGGGCTCCGGCGGAGCAGTTCTGCTGGGGAAACATCCCTCTGGGAGGGGGAAATCATCACCATCGTCATCACCAACGATCCTGTCATCGAGCGGGGGTCAATCTCCATCAACATCTTCACCAGCACCATCTCCTCTCAAACACTAGTTCATCTCTTGTATCCGATCTCTGTCCCAAAACCTCAGAATGGTACCTGTGGGTTGCTAGTAGTGTTGATTACTCCTTGTAGTGGATGCTAGTTGGTTTATCCGGTGGAAGATTATATTTTCAGATCCTTAATGATAATTAATACTCCTCTAATCTTGATCATAAATATGCTTTGTGAGTAGTTACGTTTGTTCCCGAGGACATGGGAGAAGTCTTGTTATAAGTAATCATGTGAATTTGGTATTCGTTCGATATTTTGATGAGATGTATGTTGTCTCTCCTCTAGTGGTGTTATGTGAATGTCGACTACATGACACTTCACCATTATTTGGGCCTAGGGGAAGGCATTGGGAAGTAATAAGTAGATGATGGGTTGCTAGAGTGACAGAAGCTTAAACCCTAGTTTATGTGTTGCTTCGTAAGGGGCTGATTTGGATCCATATGTTTCATGCTATGGTTATGTTTACCTTAATTCTTCTTTCGTAGTTGTGGATGCTTGCGAGAGGGGTAAATCATAAGTGGGAAGCTTTTCGAAGGAAGGGCAACACCCAAGCACCGGTCCACCCACATATCGAATTATCAAAGTAACGAACACGAATCATATGAGCATGATGAAAATTAACTTGACTACAATTCCCATGTGTCCTCGGGAGCACTTTGCTTTATATAAGAGTTCTTCAAGGCTTCTCCTTTGCTACAAAAAGGGTTGGGCCACCTTGCTCCACCTTGTTTACTTTTATTACTTGTTGCCCGTTACGATTTATCTTATCATAAAACTATCTGTTACTGATAATTTCAGTGCTTGCAGAGAATACCTTGCTGAAACCCGCTTATTATTTCCTTATGCTCCTCTTGGGTTCGACACTCTTACTTATCGAAAGGACTACGATAGATCCCCTATACTTGTGGGTGATCACGCCCCTGATCTCGTGGGTCCCATGCAGCTCCGTTTGACCTAATTCCAACTCAATAAATTCCTGAACGAACAAAGAGCCACTCGAAACACTTTTTCCGCCGCCACAAGCTTATGTTCTTCTACGATCCCATCTAGAGGCCTTTTCTGGTACTCTGCCGGAGGGGGAATCGATCAAGGAGGGCTTCTACATCATCATTGTTGCATCTCCAATGATGTGTGAGTGTTTACCACAAATCTATGGGTCCATAGCTAGTATCTAGATGGCTTCTTCTTTCTCTTCTATCTTCAATACCATGTTCTTCATGATCTCCATGGAGTTCTATCTTATGCAATCTTCTTTTTGTGGTGTGTTTATGGGGATCTGAAGAATTGTGAGTTTATGATCATATTATTCACTAGAAGTAATTGAGTCTTTTCTAAACTTTACTATGCATGATTGTTATAGATTTGTATTTCTCTCCAATCTATCTGTTTGGTTTGGCCAACTTATTGATTGATTTATCTTCAGCGGGAGAGGTGCTTTGTAATGGGTTCAATCTTGTGGTTCCTCACATCGTGACAGAAGGGGTAGCGAGGCACGTTTCTGTATTATTGACATTAAGGGTAAAACGATGGGGTTTATTCACTTTGCTTGAGTTTATTCTGTCTACATTATATCATCTTGCTTAAAGCGTTACTCTGTTTGTCATGAACTTAATACCAGAGATGCATGATGGATAGCGGTCGATTGGTGGAGTAGTAGTAGTAGATGCAGAATTGTTTCGGTCTACTTGTCAAAGACATAATGCATATGTACATGATCATTGCCATGAATACCATCATAACTATGTGTTGTTCTATCAATTTCCCAACAGTAATTTGTCTACCCACTGTATGCCATTTATTCTAGAGAGAAACCTTGAATGAAAACTATGGCCCCCGGGTCTACCTTTACCATGTTTCGAAAACCAAAAATACCTTGCTACAATTTATTATCTTTTATTTTGTTTTGCAATTTATATATCTACCACTACCACATTTGATCCTTGCAAGTAACGAGTTCAGGGGGATTGACAACCCTCTTGCCCGCGTTGGGTGCAAGTATTTGCTCTTGTGTGTGCAGGTACTGTTGACTAGGCTTTGCATGATTCTCCAGTTGGTTCAATAACCTTGGTTCCTATTGACGTAAATACTTATCAGCTTCTATATTGCTTCACCCTTACTCTTCGGGGAGAATCCCGACACAGCTCACAAGTAGCACCTACCATCGTTCTCTAAAGATATAATTGAAGCACATGAGCAACTGCCTAGCTCAAAAGGTATTAATGAAGCACATAGAGCATTCTAACAAATTATGATGAATGTGTGTCTCTCTCAAAAGGTGTATCCAACAATATCATGGCAAAATAACAAACAAAAGAAAACTATAGCACGCGACGCTCGAAGCAAAACTCATATCATGTGATGAATAAAAATATAGCTCCAGGTGACATTACCGATAGATTGTAGACGAAAGAGGGGATGCCATCTGGGGTATCCCCAAGCTTAGGCGCTTGAGTATTCCTTGAATATTACCTTGGGGTGCCTTGGGCATCCCCAAGCTTAGGGTCTTGTTGCTCCTTATTCCTTCGTCCATCTTGATGTCACCCAAAACAAGAAGACTTCAATACACAAAACTCACAAGAAACTTTGCGAGATACGTTGGTATAATAAATCAATCATCCACTTTAGGTACTATTATAATTTATAAATAGATCCATAATTTTCCTTGACTAATACCTATTGTATTCTAACTTTTATGACTTATACCCCCTGATATAATCCATAACATCGTCAAAATAAGCATACTATGCAATAAAAACAGAATATGTCTAAAACAGAAGAGTATGTAATGACGTTATATTTATCCATACTTCTTTAACTACAAAAATTCTAAAAAGGACAACATAAATAATGTGTATACGAATATTATGTAAAGATTTCAGCAATTAATTCATGTTCCAGTACGAATCAAAATTCAAGCACTGGGCACAAAGATTTCTTGTTTTGCACATCATCAATTCTACCATCATCTAAATCATCCCGAAGGCTTTACTTGGCACAGACACTCATTAAAAGATAAAAAGAACAATCATTATAGTAGCAATAATCATGTTGACTCAAGAAACAGAAAAGAAAAGTAAAGGTAACTATTGGGTTGTCTCCCAACAAGCTCTCTCTTTATATCCATTAAGATAGGCTTGAGATTTCAATGATGCTCATATAAAAGATAATAATTGAAGCACAAACAGAGCATCATATAGCATGTAATTGGCACATCTAATTATAACCCACTTCCTATGCATAGGCATTACATAATTAAACAAATTATCAAACCGAGCAATATTTAGCATATGCAAGAAAGAAGGATGATACATTAACAAATTCAACATCAAGAGAGGTAATTGAGTAACATGAAGATCTATACCATCATTTCCTCTCTAAAAATAATTACATGTAGGATCACAATAAAATTCAACAATATAGCTATCATATAAAATGTTCTCTCCATGATCCACATGCATGCAAGTTTTATAATCTTCCAAGATAGTGGGATTAACATCAACTAAAGTCACAACCTCTCCAAACCCACTTTTAATATTAATAGCATTATGACCGTCACCCCAATAATGATCATTAGAACAATTGACTTTCATGGAATTCATACTAACAACATTGCAATCATGCTTTTCGTTCAATAAATGCGTCCAAATAGAATTTTCTCTTATCACTTCTTCATTTTTAGCTATTGGTTTACAATAAGCAGCAAGTTTGAAAAGATTACCAAGTGGACGAGGATCCATATCTTTTTGCTTTAATTTTATTTTCTTCAGTCAACATTAAAGATAACATAAATAAAGCAAGAAAATAAGGTGTGTATGTGTGTGTAGGTACCTTATTTGTTTGATGAAGTTTCCCTAGCAATAGCGCCAGAAATTCCTTCTGGTACTTATGATTGCGTTGGGATCTCCCCAAAGAGTAAGGGTGAAATAGTATAGTAGCAGAAAGTATTTCCCTCAGTTAAGAACCAAGGTTTACCAAACCAATAGGAGATCCACACAAACGGCATTTAGGAGTACCTACACACATAGCAAATACTTGCACCCAACGCGGGCAAAAGGGGTTGTCAATCCCCTTGTACTCGTCAATTGCAAGGCTTAATTTTGATAGTGGGAGATATATAAATTGCAAAACTAAATAAAAGTAAGTAAATTGCAGCAAGGTATTCAGGGTTTTAACAATATGATTTAAATAGACCCGGGGGCCATAGCTTTCACTAGAGGCATGTCTCTCAAGAACATAGCAAATGGTGGGTACATATATTACTGTTGGGCAATTGATAGAAAAACACAAAGTTATAATGTTATTCATGGCATGATAAGTATATAGCCATTACGTCCGTGACAAGTAGACAGAAACAATTTTGCATCTACTACTATTACCCCACTTCGATAGCGCTTCTATGCTTGCCTCTCTACATATTAAGTTCACGACAAATAGAGTAATGCATGAACTATGATAATGTAGACAGAATAGGACCATCCAATATGATTAAACCCCGTCGTTTTACCCTTAGTAGCAACAATCCAAACACGTGCCTCACTAAATATAAATCAATCTAGTTGCCCAAACCAAACGGATAGATCGGAGAGAAATACAAAGCTATAAAAGTCACACATAATAAAGCTTACAAATAACTAAATTACTTTCAATGATCGTTCTGATTATAAATCCACAATTCATCGGATCCCGACAAACGCACCACAAAATATTACATCAAATTGATCTCCAAAGAGAACATTGTATTGAAGATCAAAACAAGAGAGAGAGACATCTAGCTACCGCTATGGACCCTTAGGTCATGTGGGGAACTACTCACACATCATCATGGAGGCAGCAAGGTTGATGAAAAAGGCCTCGGTGATCGATTCCCCCTCCGGCAAATTACTAGAAAATGCCTCCAGATGGGATCGCGGAAGAACAGAGGCTTGCAAGAGCCAAAGAATTGTATCGTGGCTTCCTCTGTTAGTTTTGGAATATTTGGAAATTTATAGCACTAGAATTAGGTCAGAAGGGGCCACGAGGAGCCCACAAGACATCAGGGGACGCCTACCCCCTAGAGTGTGCCCTGTTGTCTTATCCTCTCCTCGTCTGGCTTTTGGTCCTTCCCCGAAGCTTGTAGGGTCCCTCATGGTCTAGAAAAAATCGTCAAAAAGTTTCGTAGCGTTTGGACTCCATTTGGTAGGGATTTTCTGTAAAAACAAAAACAAGCATAAAACAACAACTGGCACTAGGTTAATTGGTTAGTTCCCAAAAATGGTATAAATGGCATATAAAGTATATAATATTAATAATATAATAGCATGAAACAATCAAAATTTATAGATACGTCATAGACGTATCAGCCTCCAACGCATCCATCCTAGGCGTGCGCTGGAGGAGAACATAGCCGGAACCCGGCCGGAGTTCTGGCTACTCGCGCTGCCACATGCATGAACTTCCTCCCAGCCCACCAGTGCAGGTTCACACGACTTTGTCCACCAGGCGCACTGCTTTGCTGGAGGGGCAACGGCAACGTGCACCGACTCTGCTAGAGGGGAAACGACAACAAAGATCTCGTGACCATCCTCGACGCTCTTACCATCCATGGATTTGGAGAGGGGATTGCGAAGAGGAAGCGGGGATTTAAGACGGCCGGGGGTGGAGATTGGGGATTGGGGATTTCGGACTGCAACAAATCTGGTGTGGAGTGTGGGTTATTATCCATGAACGGTAGGGGTGGGACCGGAAAAATAGACTGACACACGCCGGAGGGGGTATGTGATGGCACGAGAACGAGGGACCGGAGAGTGTTATGTAAAGGAACTGTAGAGGGTTACGTATTCGCGTGTATTTTTTTGAAAAGGGTGCATTTATTAACTCAAAATGTAGCATCAAGTGGATACAAAGCATGATGAGCAACACTCGGCCTCTGCATATCTAAGATGCACACAGCCAACATCAATAGTCTGGCAAAAAGAAAATAAAGACGAACATATCGGTAACAGAAGAGTCATATGACCGACACTATACCTATGTCGAAGGAGGTGACGAACCGATCCGAAGATTATGCTGTCGCCCATGTTTGGTCAAAACCTTCATGGCCACACGCTCCAACCGCATACGCACCACCTTGACAACAATTGGCACTCCATTAGGTGTAGCATAGACCACATCTGAAGCGAGTGCGTACAACGGAAACTAACCTACAAAGGAGATGAACTTTTGCTATCAAAAACCAAATCATTTCTGCATAGCCAAAGCAACCATAACAAGCATACGCTCCCAACCTTATTAGCGCTTTGAACCTATTTGGGATACTGTCCAACCAACGACCAAAAATATTGGCAACACTTGTGGGCGGATAAAAATTAGACGCTACTTAGATGATTGGCCATGTAAAATGCGCAAACTTGCACTGAAAGAAGAGGTGTCTAATTGTCTCGTCATGAGCACAAAAACTACACTTCTTGCTTTCTTGCTAGTTGCGGCGGACGAGGTTGTCTTTGGTTAGCAGAACTCCCCTCTGAAGATACCGAATGAAGATTTTAACTTTTAGTGCAATCTTGGAGTTCCAAACTTTCATGTTATTATCCACTGGAACCTCTAAATGAGTGAGTGCACCGTATATCGAGTCGACTATGAAGGATCCAGATGTAGTGACACTCCAACGAAACTCATTTCGTCTTTGTGTCGGGTTAATCGACTCCAATCTGGATAAAAGATTTTTGCCATGACAGAAGACGAGGGCCAATCAGATCCCGCCAGAAAGCAATATCTGGCAGGGATGAGCTGAGCACATGCGCAAGAGTATCATTCTTATGGCGAACAATGAGATAAAAAGTTAGATATTGTTCTCGGAGGCTCGCATTGCCTAGCCACTTGTCCTCCCAGAAACAAATCTCTGACCCGTCTTTTATCGCAAAAGACCCAAAGCAAAAATGATGTTTCTTTGTCTTCATTAGCCCAACACCAAAGTGTGAGTCACCGGGTTTCCAATAGGCCTGAGAGACAACTTTTTGGTCTAGATACTTATTACGCAGTCAGGATTGTCATACGCCATCCGCAGTTAGTAGTAAGTAGTCTGAATACTCATTTGCTAAGTAAGGCATTATTTTTGACCCGCAGGTCATGAATGCCAAGGCCACCTTGGTATTTCGGCCTACAAACCACGATCCATTTGCTAGTCTATACCTTTTCTTTTAACTATTTCATTTCCAAAAGAATCTGGGTCTGCAATAAGGTAGCCATTGTAAGACCCCTTTTGGGAGTTGGAAAAAAGAAAGCATATACAGAACCATATTTGTGAGGATAGAATTGATCAAGACCAGTTGTCTTACAACAAAGAGCAATTTGCCTTTCCAACTGCTCAATTGTTTCTCTAAACACTCCTCTACATGTTTTAACTCCATATTAGTGAGACAAGATAATGAATCGTAATTTCCAAATATTTAATCGGGCCTTATGCACAGTCAAACAAGTCAGCATAATCAGTTGCCGCCTCTTTGTCTTCTCCAAAGCAGAATAGTTTACTTTATGAAAGTTAATTTTGACCGACATTCGCTCAAATATTGAAAGAAAGAGTTTCAACTTTCGAGCCTTGGCCTGCCATGTTCCATAAAAAGAATCGTATCATCGGCATATTGCATAATAGAGAGGCCATCATCCACAAGATGTGTTACTACTCCTGCAATCTGACAATCCTGCTCGGCGTGATCAATCAGAATAGACAACATGTCAGCAACAATGTTAAATAACATTGGAGACATGTGGTCACCCTGACGTAATCCTTTTTTTGTCTGAAAATAATGGCCCACGTCATCATGGACTTTTACAACAACAAAACCTTGTATCCATTGACGCCATTTATCGGAGAATCCTTTGGGCCTCGAAGGAATGACCATTTGACCTTGTCATTGGCCTTTTCAAAGTCAATCTTAATAAAAATTACTCCACTGATATTTTTTCAGTGCCTCTCATGCATGGTTTCATGTAGGATTACTACTCCATCAAGTATATTTCTTCCTTACATGAAGGCTGTTTGAGATGGCCGGACGACATGGTCCGCGACCGTATTCGCATGTATAGGATGTGTTTCTCAACTTGCGGGGACAAACTATAGTGCGCCAGAGAATTGGTGGACGAAACGTGTGATTTTCTCAAATTTCTCTATGGTCCATCTCACGTTCAGAAATTTCGTGCACACTGATGCCAACTTCAAAATTAGTACTCCCTAGCTAGAAGAAGCAGTTTACTTGACTTTGGGGAGGCACAGACAAACTATATCACATGGATTGGCCCCGTGGTAAAGTTGATAGCGCTGTGTCAATTGGGACTATTTCAGTGACAAAGATGTAGTTGGATTGCTGATAGATCTAATTAAGCTAGCTTATCTAGGATTGTTATCTTTATCATTGTATATCTCACTACTGATGTGCTAAATATCTAGGATGGTTCCACTTGTCATTCTAAATCTCACTACTAATGAACTTCAACCAACCCCTTTGGAAAGTCACCGGACTCAAAATGGCAGCTACTGCTGGGTTGCCAACGATTTGAAGTCCGGCCAAAGCTAAGAAACGACAGGTTAACATTTCCCTTTGAGTCGGAAAATAACGACGGCCGATTGGTGAGTACTGAGTAGTGACTTCTTGTGATTCTCCGCCTAATTTTACCTCTGGTTCAACAGCCCGAACGCAGTTAGCAAAGTTCAGATGAAAATGGAGTACGCGACTCTGATCATGATCGACAACACAAACTGAAGTAGCAACGTAATTACAGAAACATCTGACGCCACTTCAGACCATCAACAGGGCGACAACCAGCTAATTAACATTTACAAAGTCGGCTACAACCTTCCAAACTGATGAAAAGAAGAACACTTTCATGAGAAGATCAATCTAGCTGTAACTGTAAGCGGAGATGGATGGATGTTGTGCAGGCCACGGGGTGGCGCCTGCTACTGTATGCAGCAGCCACCGGAGCCACTATCGCGGCGAGGCACCGAGCTGTAGCTGGTGCTGCTGCTGCCGCCGCCGCCGCCGCCGCTGCCGGACGAGGAGGAGTGCTCCATGGGGTAGTAGTCGTGCCTCTCGACCAGCGGCGAGTAGTTGCCCGGGTGGCTGCGCGCCACCGCTCGCGAGTAGCTGCTGCCGTAGCCGTAGCCATAGCCATAGCCGCCTTGCGCGGCCAGCGGCGACGGGTGGTGGTGGTAAGCGTACGGGCCTGGCGCCGCGCCGTACTGGTAGTGCTGCGAGCCGTTGTACGGCGCCACCGGCCCCTTTGTCCCCGGCGGGAGCGGGAGCGACGACGCGCCGAACGTGTCGAGCGTCCTCAGCTCCACGATCTCAGCGGCGCCCACCTTCTTCTTGAGGCTCTTGGTCAGCTTGTTCGAGTCCACGTCGTCGCCGATCACCAGCAGCAGATTCTTGTCGCCGCCGGCCAGCGTCACCGACTCCACCCCTGCATACTCCTCCCAAGTCCCAACCCAGTTAATCATCTCGTGCCAACGCTGGCTTGAATTAATTAACGGAAAAGCTTCGCGGGCAAGGAATGAATTAAGCTTCGATCTATCGTTATGGAAGAATCACAAATCTAAAAAGAAAGAATGATGAACCAGCATATGGTCCTATATACGTACCGCTAGCCGTAGCTGCCACTTTCATGGCTTTGGTTTGGTATTTCTCCGAGTTCACATACATCCGAATGATGATCTCCTTCTGAAATTTGTTTATAGTTGTAAAAGGAACAGTTCATAAGTTACGCAAATATGCAAAGAATAAATTGAACTGGATGTATTGAGAGATAAGACGACAGACAAAATAGTCCCAAAGAAGAAGAAGAAGAAGAAGAAGAACATGCAAACAAGAAAGGTGAGTGATTTGTTTCAGAAAACAAAAGAAAAAAGTTCTTACCCTCATGGTTGTTCGCTTTGCTGCTCAACAGATGACGGAAGAAAAACAAATGCTGCCTCCAAGTACTGAAAGAACGAAGGTCATGTGTACTACTCATATATATACTCCCCCGTACACACTTCTAGACATGCATTCCCTCCGTTCCAAAATAAATGACCCAATTTTATACTAACTTAACTTTTAAGTTAGTATAAAATTGGGTCATTTATTTTGGAACGGAGGAAGTATGACATCAGGGTGCTGACAGCCTGACACTACTCATATTTCCAACACTAGTGAAAAAAGGCTCTTATATTATAAGACGAAGTACTTCATAATATCATGTTTAAATGACACGTCATGTTTAATTAGTAACCAAATCAAAGATCACCAATATAGTCTTAGAAAGACCAATCATCGCCCATAAACAAAAGCCCCAAGTTCGAATATTTAAGTGGCGACTTTGGCCGGAAGACTTTGACTCCTTTTTGTCGGTAAGAATTCCATTAGAGCACCTTCTACTTCTAATAGACTATGAACAATAGATAGAGAAGAATTATTCTGAACAAATGCATAAGGAGTGATGCACTTTTTTTTCATCAATTACAGGGGAAGACCAAAGATCTTGCTCGTTAGAGGAAATTCAGTGGTTGACTTGGACAGCAGGTGGGTTAGACGTTCCACGGTGCCAAGATGTGAGGTGCAGGTGGTGATGATCACCTCTGGGTCGTGGTCGTGTGGTGGCCTCGCCGGCGGCGGATGCTGGGTGGCATGTTGTGCTGCGGTCGCTGGATCTCTCCTCCCTCCTTCCTCCCTGGTCAGCTGTCCTTGTCGTCAGCCTCGTCACCTTCCCCTCCGCTTGTGGCCTCGTCTTCCTCGTCCGTGTTGCCGTCGGGGCGACAGCCTGGGCGCTGAGGTCCGATGCCTCGTCGCCGTCCGCGGTTGGCGGGGCACCGGCGGTGCCTGCGTCGGGGCTAGAAACCCTAGGGTCAGATGACGTCTCGAGGCTGGCCCTAGTGGTGGGACGGGATCTGGGCCGGGGGCTAGTGGGTCGGACTCTACGACCGAGTTGGGCTTGTCGTCTAATTTTATCCTCCCCCCCTGATCCCTTATGGTCCGGCTCAGTTGAGTGGGCCTCCTACTGGGCATGTTTGCCAGCTCTCTGCGTCTAAGCTTGTTGGGGCCCGAGTGGAAGGCTATATCTGGATAAGAAAGGGCTTGCTTGACCCCGATCTAGGGTTTCCGGCTTCTTCTTCTGCCATCGGGCGCTACCCCTTCCGCATCCGCCATCTCGTGAGATCTAAACCACGTTTCCCCTCCTGATTTCCTACGCCGCTGCCCTGTCCATGGACAAATCTCACGCGTCCTCTTCGGAGGCTCTGTCTGGCAGTAAGAGGGGCCGTGAGGGCTCATATGAGACTGGCTGTTCACCGGATCTGGAGTACGAGGCGGCACTCCGGGAGAAGTTGGAGGCGGAGCGCGCTGTGCGTCACCAGGTGGACCGCGACCGCGCGGCATGGGCGGCTGGGCTAGAGTGGCTCCAGCGCGATGAGCGGGCGCGCGCGGAGGCCATAGTCGACCCTGGGGAAGCGGCGGTTGCTGGTGTGAAGGCTCCCTTGCTGGGCCCTCGCCTGATCTCCTACGTGGTCCGGGCAGCCAGGTGCAGGCCAGGCATGGGGGAAGCTCTGGATCTAGCCTTGTGGCTCGCCCCGGGGTCGGTCGGGGTGCGGGCGGCGGTTGGTTTCAGCAGGGCGGTGGCTACGGGCCTTCATCCTTCCCCTTCAAGGCATGTCACCTTTCTCCTCAGGACCCGGGCTCGTCCTCGACCGTGGTGGGCGACGGCATCCTCCCCCACCCCCCTTCCCCAGGGCTTCATTCCCTCCCGGGGTGCGGGCCCGGTCGCTGGCGGTGGTGCTCCTTCTGGTTCTGCTACCCTGAATTGCTTCGCATGCCACAGATCTGGTCACTTCCAATCCTGGTGCTAATCCACCCCCCTTTGTCTGTTTTGTCATATGGAGGGACACCTCACTGTTGACTGTGTTGATAGATGCAAGTTCCCGTCTTTCAAGCAATTTGGTTTGGGTTTGCCTGGGTGCTCTTTCTTTGCTTTGGATGGTGCTCTTGGTATGCTGATAATTGCCCCCGTTTCCTCTAATGCTGCTGTGATTATGGTCATCTCTTCTCCCGTCCCAATTCAAGTGATCTCCGACGATCTGAAGGAGTGGGGTCTTGAAGGTTGGGACTGGCAGATTAACCAGGTTTGTGAATCGGAGTTTGCAGTCACTTTCCCAACTAAAGAAAGTCTGAAAATGATGGCTTCTTGTTCCAGTTTCACGTTGACACTCAACCAGGTGATACGTCTCCGTCGTATCTATAATTTTTGATTGTTCCATGCCAATATTATACAACTTTCATATACTTTTGGCAACTTTTTATACTATTTTTGGGACTAACATATTGATCCAGTGCCAACTGCCAGTTCCTGTTTGTTGCATATTTTCTGTTTCACAGAAAATCCATATCAAACGGAGTCCTCACGCAATAAAAACTTATTGAGATATTCTTTGGAATATATGTGAATTTTGGGAAGTGGAATCAATGCGAGACGATGCCCAAGGCGGCGGCAAGGCAGGGGGTGCACCCCAGGGGGTAGGTCGTGCCCTGGGCCCTTGTGGCCACCCATAAGGCGGTTATTGCCCTTCTTCTGGCACAAGAAAGCTAATATCCGGATAAAAATCGTGTTAAAATTTCAGCCCAATCGGAGTTAGGGATCTCCGGGAATTTAAGAAACGGTGAAAGGCCAAAATCTGGGAGCACAGAAATAGAAGGAAACAGAGAGAGAGAGAGAGAGAGAGAGAGATAGAGAGAGAGAGAGAGAGAGATCCAATCTCGAAGGGGCTCCCGCCCCTCCGCCGCCATGGAGGCCATGGACCAAAGGGGGAACCCTTGTCCCATCTAGGGGTAAGGTCAAGGAAGAAGAACAAGGAGGGGTCTCTCTCCCCCTCTCTCCCGGTGGTGCCGGAACGCCGCCGGGGCCATCATCGTGAAGGCGATCTACACCAACAACTCCGTCGCCGTCATCACCAACTCTCCCCCCTCTATGCAGCGGTGTAACACCCCTTCTCCCCGCTGTAATCTCTACTTAAACATGGTGCTCAACGCTATATATTATTTCCCAATGATGTATGGCTATCCTATGATGTTTGAGTAGATCTGTTTTGTCCTATGGGTTGATTGATGATCGTGATTGGTTTGAGTTGCATGTATTATTATTGGTGTTGTCCTATGGTGCTCTCCGTGTCGCGCAAGCATGAGGGCTGCCCACTGTAGGGTTTGCAATATGTTCATGACCTGCTTATGGTGGGTTGATAGAGTGATAGAAGCTTAAACCCGAGTAAGTAGGTTGTTTGCGTATGGGAGTAAAGAGGACTTGATGTGTTATAATGCTATGGTTGGGTTTTACCTTAATGATCTTTAGTAGTTACGGATGTTTGCTAGAGTTCCAATCATAAGTGCATATGATCCAAGAAGAGAAAGTATGTTAGCTTATGCCTCTCCCTCATTTAAAATTGCAATAATGATTACCGGTCTAGTTATCGATTGCCTAGGGATAAATAACTTTCTTGTGTGACAAAAAGCTCTCTACTAAAACTAACTTGGTTGTTTCTTTATCTAAACAACCCCTAGCTTTTATTTACGTGCTCTTTATTATCTTGCAAACCTATCCTACAACACCTACAAAGTACTTCTAGTTTCATACTTGTTCTAGGTAAAGCGAACGTTAAGCATGCGTAGAGTTGTATCAGTGGTCGATAGAACTTGAGGGAATATTTGTTCTACCTTTAGCTCCTCGTTGGGTTCGACACTCTTACTTATCAAGAAAGGCTACAATTGATCCCCTATACTTGTGGGTTATCAAGACCTTTTTCTGGCGCCGTTGCCGGGGAGCAATAGCGTGGGGTGAATATTCTCGTGTGTGCTTGTTTGCTTTATCACTAAGTAGTTTCTATTTGATGTTCTTAGTTGTTCTCTATCTTTAGTTATGGATATGGAACTAGAAATACCAAAAAAATTAGGTGTACTTGCTACTCATGGAGATGGAGAACCTCCTAAAACCCTCGATGCTAGTTATGTGAAAAATATTAATCGCTACTTTGATAATCCTGAGAAAGCCCCATTCAACTTGATAATGGGAGACACGTTGGATCAATGTGAATACTTTAGGGATTATCGCTTGACACAAAAAGGGAAACTGTTATGGGATCGAATTGATATGTTGCATTGGTATGCTTGGGATTTATGCCAGAGATATGGTTTTACTTGTTGCTCTAGGATGAGGGCTCCACACCTTCCCTTTTCATGTAAATTTAATGATAATAAAACATTGGCTTCTTATGCTAATGGTATATATGATTACTATGATGTGGAACGAATAGAGGAATTCGTTGCTTTTAAGGGTGCTTATGAGATTCAATCTTTGTTTGAAAAGTGTGAAAATCTTGATGATGCTGTTTACAGACCTAAAAATTATGCTATACTTAAATATTGCTATGAGAATTATGAATGTAAATCCAATATTGATCATTTATTGAGAAAGTATCCGCTGTCCAATAAGAGACTAATATTTTGCAGGAATCTATGGAAGAAGAACTTGATGACACTGTGAGCTCATTAGATGAAAAAGATGATGAGGAGAGCGAAGAACAAAAGGAGGAAGAGCGGATTGATCACCCGTGCCCACCTTCTAATGAGAGTAACTCTTCAACTCATACATTGTCCAATTTCCTTTCGTGCTTATAGAAGGATGATTGCTATGATAATTGCTATGATCCCTTTGATTCGTTTGAAATATCCCTTTTTGATGAACTTGATGCTTGCTATGCTTGTGGACATGATGCCAATACGAATTATGCTTATGGAGATGAACTTGCTACAGTTCCTTATGTTAATAATGAAATTGTTTCTATTGCACCCACGCGTGATAGTCCTATTATCTTTTTTAATTCTCCCAACTACACTATATCGGAGAAGTTTGCACTTATTAAGGATTATATTGATGGGTTGTGTCTTACCATTGCACATGATGATTTTGACAGATATAATATGCATGTGCTTGCTGCTACTACTTGCAATTATTATGACAGAGGAACTACATATCCGCCTCTCTATGTTTCCAATATGATTAAATTGCAAGAAACTGTTTATACTATGCATTTGCCTTTACTTTGTGTGCATGAATTGTTCTTTCCTGACATGCCGATGCATAGGAAGAGAATTAGACTTCATTGTTGCATGATATATGTTACTTTGTGCTCACTACTAAATCACAAATCATTTTTAATTAAAATTGGCTTTGATATACCTTGGGATCCGGGTGGATCCATCACTTGAGCACTTTATGCCTAGCTTAATGGCTTTAAAGAAAGCGCTGCCAGGGAGACAACCCGGAAGTTTTAGAGAGTCATTTTTTTCCGTTGAGTGATTTTATAAAGTTTAAAAACAAAAAAATAAAGTGGGGAACCTAAAACTTTTTCAAAAAGAAAAGTGAAAGTAAGAAAGACGAGCACCGTTGAAGTGGGGGGGGGCTCCTTGAACTTTGTTCATGCCCATGGAAACTTTGCAAACCTTGATTACAGAATAGTTTCAAAAAAAAAATTATCCCCTTGTACAAATCCATTGTATTATAAAAATAATGTGCCAAGATTAGCCTTTAGGATGATTAGATTGCTTGTTTCGTATATGTAGTGGAAAAACAGAAACTTTGGCTGTAGCACGTGAATTTACATTTTTTTACTGGAATGTCAAAAGCTTCTGAAACATTTTGCACTGTACTTATATACAAATTGTTAATTTTTTTCTTAATGTTTCAGAACTTTTGGAGTTACAGAAGTATGGTAGATATTCAGATTACTACAGACTGTCCTGTTTAAGACAGATTCTGTTTTTGATGCATTGTTTTGCTAGTTTTGATGAAACTATCGATTTTATCGGTGGTATAAGCGATGGAAAAGTTATATTACAGTAGCTACAATGCAAAAATTAAAATATGAATGGGTTTGCAACATTACTTGAAGTGGTGATTTGCTTTATTATACTAACGGATCTCACGAGGGTTTTGTTAAGTTTTGTGTGATTGAAGTTTTCAAGTTTTGGGTGAGATCATGATGGATGAAGGAATAAGGAGTGACAAGAGCCTAAGCTTGGGGATGCCCGAGGCACCCCAAGGTAATATTCAAGGACTCCCAAGCAACTAAGCTTGGGGATGCCCCGGAATGCATCCCCTCTTTCTTCTAACAATCATCGGTAATATTACTTGGAGCTATATTTTTATTCGTCACATGATACGTGTAAATCTTGAAGCGTCGTGTGCTTTTTATTTTTATTTTAACAATGCATCATGTTGGTACGAGAAAGTCCTCGGTTGATTTATAGAATGCTCTTTGCACTTCACTTATATATTTTGAGTATGGCTTTATAGAATGCTTCCTGTGCTTCACTCATATCTTTTGAAGTATGGATTGCCTGTTTCTCTACACGTAGAAAATCGCCATTTGTAGAATGCTCTTTTGCTTCACTTATATTTGTTAGAGCGCGGGCATATCTTTTGTAGAAAGAATTAAACTCTCTTGCTTCACTTATATCTATTTAGAGAGTCAACATGAATTGGTCATTCACATGGTTATTCATAAAATCCTGCATTAAACTTTTAGATCACTGAATATGATATGTTTGATACCTTGCAATAGTTTTGCGATATAAAGATGGTGATATTAGAGTCATGCTAGTGAGTAATTTTGGATTGGTATAAATACTTGTGTTGAGGTTTGTGACTCCCGGAGCATGCACGTATGGTGAACCGTTATGTGATGAAGTCGGAGCATGATTTATTTTCTGATTGTCTTCCTTATGAGTGGCGGTCGGGGACGAGCGATGGTCTTTTCCTACCAATCTATCCCCCTAGGAGCATGTGTGTAGTACTTTGTTTCGATAGCTAATGGATTTTTGCAATCAGTATGTAATTTCTTTATGACTAATGTTGAGTTCATGGATTATACGCACTCTCATCCTTCCACCATTGCTACCCTCTTTGGTACCGTGCATTGCCCTTTCTCACCTCAAGAGTCGGTGCAAACTTCGCCGGTGCATCCGAACCCCGTGATATGATACGCTCTGTCACACATAAGCCTCCTTATATCTTCCTCAAAACATCCACCATACCTACCTAGCTATCATGGCATTTCCATAGCCATTCCGAGATATATTGCCATGCAACTTCCATCATCATATACATGACTTGAGAATTCATTGTCATATCACTTTGCATGAGATAGCTAGCATGATATTTTCATGGCTTGTCCGTTTTTTCATATCTTTGCTATGCTAGATCATTGCACATCCTGGTACACCGCCAGAGGCATTCAAATAGAGTCATGTTTTGTTTGTAGTATCGAGTTGTAATATTGAGTTGTAAGTAAATAAAAGTGTGATGATCATCATTATTAGAGCATTGCCCCAGTGAGGAAAGGATGATGGAGACTATGATTCCCCCACAAGTCGGGTTGAGACTTCGACGAAAAAAAGAGGTGAAAAGGAGAGAGCCCAAAAAAGAGGGTGAAAAAATGAGAGAAAAAGAGAGAAGGGGCAATGATACTATCCTTTTACCACACTTGTGCTTCAGAGTAGCACCATGTTCTTCATATAGAGAGTCTCTTGAGTTATCACTTTCATATACTAGTGGGAATTTTCATTATAGAACTTGGCTTGTATATTCCGATGATGGGCTTCCTCAAATGGTCGAGGTCTTCATGAGCAAGCAAGTTGATGCACACCCACTTAGTTTCAGTTTGAGCTTTCATACGCTTATAGCTCTAGTGCATCCATTGCATGGCAATCCGTACTCCTCGCATTGACATCAATTGATGGGCATCTTCATAGTCCATTGATTAGCCGCGTCGATGTGATACTTTCTCCTTTTTTGTCTTCTCCAAAGAACCTCCACCATCATATTCTATTCCACCTATAGTGCTATATCCATGGCTCACGCTCATGTATTGCGTGAAAGTTGAATAGGCTTGAGAACATTAAAAGTATGAAACAATTGCTTGGCTTGTCATCGGCGTTGCGCATGATGAAATACTTTGTGTGATGAAGATGGAGCATAGCGAGACTATATGACTTTGTAGGGATAACTTTCTTTGGCCATGTTATTTTAAGGAAGACATGATTGCTTTATTAGTATGCTTGACGTATTATTGTCTTTATGTTGAATGATAGACTATTGCTTTGAATCACTCGTGTCCTAATATTCATGCCATGATTAGATTATATGATCAAGATTATGCTAGGTAGCATTCCACATAAAAAACTATCTTTTTTATCATTTACCTACTCGAGGATGAGCAAGAATTAAGCTTGGGGATGCTGATATGTCTCCGTCGTATCTATAATTTTTTATTATTCCATGCAAATATTATACAACTTTCATATACTTTTGGCAACTTTTTATACTATTTTTGGGACTAACATATTGATCCAGTGTCCAGTGCTAGTTCTTGTTTGTTGCATGTTTTTTGTTTCACAGAAAATCCATATTAAACAGAGTCCAACACAATAAAAACTTATGTAGTTTTTTTGGAATATATGTGAATTTTGGGAAGTGGAATCAACGCGAAACGATGCCCGAGGCGGCGACAAGGCAGGGGGGCGCACCCCAGGGGGTAGGGCGGGCCTTGGGCCCTTGTGGCCACCCTGTAAGGCGGTTGTTGCCCTTCTTCTGGCCCAAGAAAGCTAATATCCGGATAAAAATCGTGTTAAAATTTCAGCCCAATCGGAGTTACGGATCTCCGGGAATTTAAGAAACGGTGAAAGGCCAGAATCTGGGAGCGCAGAAACAGATGGAAACAAAGAGAGAGATCTCCAATCTCGGAGGGGCTCCCGCCCCTTCGCCGCCATGGAGGCCATGGACCAGAGGGGAAACCCTTCTCCCATCTAGGGGGAAGATCAAGGAAGAAGAAGAAGGGGGGCTCTCTCCCCCTCTCTCCCGGTGGCGCTAGAACGCTGCCGGGGCCATCATTGTGACGGCGATCTATACCAACATCTTCGCCACCATCATCACCAACTCTCTCCCCCTCTATGCAGTGGTGTAACACCCCTTCTCCCCGCTGTAATTTCTACTTAAACATGGTGCTCAATGCTATATATTATTTCCCAATGATGTATGGCTATCCTATGATGTTAGAGTAGATCTGTTTTGTCCTATGGGTTGATTGATGATCGTGGTTGGTTTGAGTTGCATGTTTTATTATTGGTGTTGTCCTATGGTGCTCTCCGTGTCACGCAAGCATGAGGGATCCCTGCTGTAGGGTTTGCAATATGTTCATGATCCGCTTATGGTGGGTTGCTAGAGCGACAGAAGCTTAAACCCGAGTAAGTAGGTTGTTTGCGTATGGCAGTAAAGAGGACTTAAAGCTACTTTAGATGGGGCTGAACCTGTGGTGTCTCTGTCTGAAGTTTGGCTACTGCTTGATCATGTTCCCTCTGGTCTGCGCAAGACTCGTTTCCTGATGTCCTTCAGGGAGCTAATTGGCAAACCCTCTGTTGTCGATGTTGATTCCTTAGAGATGCCCGTTCCTGCCTGCATGAAAATCTGGTGTTTGGATCCCGCCCGCGTCCATGGCTCAGATGATATTTTCCCTGTTTATGATGCCTACAGGATTCGGGTTCGACTGGAGGGCCAGGCGGCTCAACAGGCTCCCCAACCACCCCCCCGCCCCCCAGTCTTCCAAGCCCGACCCATCTAATGGGGGAGGCAACACCGGGGCTGGCAGCAATGCCAACCCTTTTACCTCCTCGGAATGGGAGGCGATGGGGTCTGAATCTCGTGGCCTCTTCGACTTTGGGGCTCCGGCTGATGATGGCGGGGCGACCAAGCAAGGGGGTGATCGATCTTCTCAGAACGACCCTATGGAATTGGATGGTTCCACGCCTTTCTCCGGGGCGTGCTCCAACATTCCTGCCCGCCCTGCTTTGCCCTCTCTATCTAGTATTGTTGATGTGCCACAGTCGCAGCCTGTAGCGCCCAAGATGCGATTCTATCCCAATCATGTGATGAATTCATGATTGGGGCACAATTGCATTTCAAGCGCATAGCAAGGTGGACATGATTACAACATACCATGTACTGAATAGATGAGAATACAAGATAAAGGCTTACACTCGTCACAAGCTACAACATGAATACATGAATACATAGCAATCATCATACAGAAGCGCAGGATCCGACCACGGATGAAAACAAACAAAAAAGAAGAACGACATCCACCCTGCTAATCCCAGGCTCCCGACCCAGAACCTATCCCTTGATCGAAGAAGAAGCAGAAGAAGAACTCCAAAACAAGCATTCATCGCTCTCGCGTCAGATCATCGCATTACCTATACCTCCACGAGTTGTTGTAGTAATATGTGAGCCAGGAGGACTCAGCAAACCCATTACCATGGGTATCAAGACTAGCAAGGCTTAATGGGTATGGAATGGATAAGTGGTGAGGTTGCAGCAAGCACTAAGCATTGTATGGTGGCTAACTTACGAGTACAAGAGTAAGTAGAGTAACAACGCATACGGTCGCAAACTAGTAATGATCAATAAGCGATCCTGAACTACTTATGTTCAAACATAACCCCACCGTGTTCTCTTCTCGAACTCACTCGAAAAGACACGGTCATGGTTACGCAGGCGGTTGGTGTATTTTAATTTAGATCTGGTGTCAAGTTCCCTACAACCGAATATTATAAATTTCCAATCTGCCTCATAACCGCGGGCACGGCTCTCGAAAAGAATAAACCCTGCAGGGTGTCCCAACTTAGTCCATCACAAACTCTCACGATCCGCAGAGGCAAATCTCCATCTCGGGACAACCCGATCAAACTCGGAATCCCGATCCACAAGACATTTCGACAATGGTAAAACAAAACCAGCAAGACCTCCCGACGTGCCGACACCCTGATAGTAGCCGCGCGTATCTCGTCCCAGGCCATGATCGGATAAGCGGCGCGTGCAAGTGCCAAATAGCGCAAGTTGCCAAGGGGCGGCCCCCGCACAGTGCTCTAGTTTGGACCAACACTCATGAGGAGCACTGGCCCGGGTTGTTGATTAATTTTCCTCGGGCACCGGTAAGTCCCTATGCAAGTTTTAGTTGTTAATAGGCAAATGGTAAAACCAAAGTTGGGCCTTGCGGGAAGAGTTTTATTCAAAGCGAACTATCAAGGGAGGCCCATAAACCTCGACCGTGTTAGGAACGCAAAATCAAGGAACATAACACCGGTATGACGGAAACTAGGGCGGCAAGAGTGGAACAAAACACCAGGCAAAAGGCCGAGCCTTCCACCCTTTACCAAGTATATAGATGCATTAATTAAATAAGAAATATTGTGATATCCCATGATATCCATGTCCCAACATGGAACAACCTGCAACTCGCAACGCTATAAGAGGGGCTATGCAAGCGGTAACATAGCCAAACAACGGTTTGCTAGGAACGTGGAAAAGGTTAGAGGCTTATCATGGCAATTTGGGAGGCTTGATAAACAAGTGGTAGGTAGCGCGACATAGCGATAGCATCGAGACAACTAGCAAGCAAAGATAGTAGTGATATCCAAGGTGATGGTCATCTTGCCTGAAATCCCGCGAGGAATAAGAGCGAGTCCATGAAGTAGACGAACCAACCTAGTCGAATGAATCCTCACAATCGCAAAATAACCGGAACTATTGAGAAGAAGCACAACCGGAATGAAGCAAATAACATGGTAAACAACCATCACATAAACATGGCATGATGCACAATCAAGTATGATGCATGTCTGGTTTAGTGAGGATGACATGGCAAAGTGCAACAAACAATAGTACAAATTAAGTGGAGCTCAATATGCAACGAGTTGCATATTGACGAAACTTCGCAACAATTATTTAGTTTGCTTACGTTTATGTACCCAACAACATTAAATGTTGTTAAACATGGCAAGAGGTGAAGCATAAGTAAACTAACTATTTAGGCAAGTTTAAATGAGGCCAGGAAAACAACAACAATTTCAGAAAATCCCCATAAGAAATTTTTGAATTTGCTACTGTTCTTCCCTATACACAATTTTAGAGTTGTTAAACATGTAAAGTAAGTGCACCATGTTAATATATGCATTTTTCTACCCCGTTTACATATAAATTTTATTTAATTCGGAGCTACGATTATTTAGTTATGAAATAAACCATTTTAACATGTCATTTGAGCAAATTAATGCAAACATCAAGTTTAAACATTTTTTACATGGATGAAAGCAGCATATTACGAAACTAGACGAAATTCTAAGCATTTTACATATAAAGTTTGTTTAAATCTAATGCATGGTTAATTAGTTATTAAATGCATGAACTTTACGGTGTTTTCTAAAAATCTGGCGTTCTCTGGATAATTAGCAAAATTCGACTAGAGGAAAAAAACGTGACACATGCCGAATCTGGAGGCCACGGTCCTGTGGGATCTGCCATACTTGGGCGTGGGTGACGTCTTGGCGGCTTCCATGGCGCAAGGAACACCTGTTGTAGGAGAAGAACGAGGGAGATGAGAGGAGGAGACGAAGGAAGGAAGGAGAAGGGTAGGGCGAGGGGCACGGCCGGATGGTGGCTTGCCGGAGCACGGACGGGCGGAGGTCACATGGGGGAGGCCAGAGGTTGTGAATCCGGTGCGGGTGGAGCTTGAGCAAGGTTTGCATGGCGGCGGCGGCTTTAGCCTTTGCAAACCACAGCGCAACGTAGAGTCAGAACAATGGCGAGCAGATTAAAGAGAGAGAGAAGAACCCGGGGAAGAAGGAAAAGAGAAGGAGAGGTGCAGCCTGGTGGTCGTGCTAGTCCGGCGATTGGACTCGGTGTGCACGAGGTGGTCGCATCGATCCCGCCTGGATCGAGCGTGGGGCTGCCCGCGGGAGAGCTCAGGAGGACGGGGATTCGATTTGGTGGTGCGGAGGAGGCTGGCCGGTGACGGTGAAGCTCCATGGCGGTGGCTGGGCAATCGAGCAGAGAGGATGCAGGAGGCGCGCGGGCTGCCTTGTTGGGTGGAGGAGTAAAGCGAGGAGAAAGGAGGGTGCTCATTGGATGCTGCGATTTGGTCGCCGCAGTAAACACGGGAGGTGGTCAGAGGCTGCGGTGGCGATGGGCAGTTGGATGGATGGGAATCGAGAGGTGGAGGCTCGGGAGCTGGTTCGAGGAAAATGGACCTGGGAGGATCGCGATGAAGATGCGGGATAGTGGCGGCGCCGGGTGAGGGAATGGATGGATGGGACAACTAGGGCTAGGGTTAGCCTGTATAACTAGGTAGGGGATAGATTTTGGACCCTCCGTTTTGAAGGAAATATTCCCTAGAGGCAATAATAAAGTTATTATTTATTTCCTTATATCATGATAAATGTTTATTATTCATGCTAGAATTGTATTAACCGGAAACATAATACATCTGTGAATACATAGACAAACAGAGTGTCACTAGTATGCCTCTACTTGACTAGCTCGTTGATCAAAGATGGTTATGTTTCCTAGCCATAGACAAAGAGTTGTCATTTGATTAACGGGATCACATGATTAGGAGAATGATGTGATTGACTTGACCCATTCCGTTAGCTTAGCACTTGATCGTTTAGTATGTTCCTACTGCTTTCTTCATGACTTATACATGTTCCTATGACTATGAGATTATGCAACTCCCGTTTATCGGAGGAACACTTTGTGTGCTACCAAACATCACAACGTAACTGGGTGATTATAAAGGTGCTCTACAGGTGTCTCCAAAGGTACTTGTTGGGTTGGCGTATTTCGAGATTAGGATTTGTCACTCCGATTGTCGGAGAGGTATCTCTAGGCCCACTCGGTAATGCACATCACTATAAGCCTTGCAAGCATTGCAACTAATGAGTTAGTTGCGGGATGATGTATTACGGAACGAGTAAAGAGACTTGCCGGTAACGAGATTGAACTAGGTATTGAGATACCGACGATCGAATCTCGGGCAAGTAACATACCGATGACAAAGGGAACAACGTATGTTGTTATGCGGTTTGACCGATAACGATCTTCGTAGAATATGTGGGAGCCAATGTGAGCATCCAGGTTCCGCTATTGGTTATTGACTGGAGACGTGTCTCGGTCATGTCTACATAGTTCTCGAACCCGTAGGGTCCGCACGCTTAAAGTTCGATGACGGTTATATTATGAGTTTATGTGTTTTGATGTACCGAAGGTAGTTTGGAGTCCCGGATGTGATCACGGACATGACGAGGAGTCTCGAAATGGTCGAGACGTAAAGATCGATATATTGGACGACTATGTTCGGACACGGGGGGTTACCGGAACCACCCGGGGAGACTAATAGGCCTATTGGGCCCTAGTGGAGAAGAGGAGGGGCGCCCTAGGGCAGCCACGTGCCCCCTCCCCCCCAGTCCGAATTGGACAAGGAGGGGGGGCGGCGCCCCCCTTTCCTTCCCCCCTCTCTCTCCTTCCCTCTCCTCTCCTACTCCCACATGGAAAGGGGGGGGTCCTACTCCCGGTGGGAGTAGAACTCCTCATGGGGCACGTCTAGGGTGGCCGCCCCCCTCCCCCTTCTCCACTCTATATACGGGGAGGGAGGCACCCCTTGGAGACACAACAATTGTTCTCTTGGATCTCTTAGCCGTGTGCGGTGCCCCCCTCCACCATAATCCACCTCGATAATATCGTAGCGGTGCTTAGGCGAAGCCCTGCGTCGGTAGAACATCATCATCGTCACCACGCCGTCATGCTGACGGAACTCTCCCTCAAAGCTCGGCTGGATAGGAGTTCGAGGGACGTCATCGAGTTGAACGTGTGCAGAACTCGGAGGTGTCGTGAGTTCGGTACTTGATCGGTCGGAACGTGAAGACGTACGACTACATCAACCGCGTTGTGCTAACGCTTCCACTTTCGGTCTACGAGGGTACATGGACACACTATCCCCTCTCGTTGCTATGCATCACCATGATCTTGCGTGTGCGTAGGAATTTTTTTGAAATTACTACGTTCCCCAACAGTGGCATCCGAGCCAGGTTTTATGCGTTGATGTTATATGCACGAGTAGAACACAAGAGAGTTGTGGGTGATACAAGTCATACTGCTTACCAGCATGTCACACTTTGGTTCGGCGGTATTGTTGGATGAAGCGGCCCGGACCGAAATTACGCATACGCTTACGCGAGACTGGTTCTACCGACGTGCTTTGCACACAGGTGGCTGGCGGGTGTCAGTTTCTCTAACTTTAGTTGAACCGAGTGTGGCTACGCCTGGTCCTTGAGAAGGTTAAAACATCACTAACTTGACGAACTATCGTTGTGGTTTTGATGCGTAGGTGAGAACGGTTCTTGCTCAGCCCGTAGCAGCCACGTAAAACTTGCAACAACAAAGTAGAGGACGTCTAACTTGTTTTTGCAGGGCATGTTGTGATGTGATATGGTCAAGGCATGATGCTATATTTTATTGTATGAGATGATCATGTTTTGTAACCGAGTTATTGGCAACTGGCAGGAGCCATATGGTTGTCGCTTTATTGTATGCAATGCAATCACACTGTAATTGCTTTACTTTATCACTAAGCGGTAGCGATAGTCGTAGAAGCAATAGTTGGCGAGACGACAACGATGCTACGATGGAGATCAAGGTGTCGCGCCGGTGACGATGGTGATCATGACGGTGCTTCGGAGATGGAGATCACACAAGATGATGATGGCCATATCATATCACTTATATTGGTTGCATGTGATGTTTATCTTTTATGCATCTTATTTTGCTTTGATTGACGGTAGCATTATAAGATGATCTCTCACTAAATTTCAAGATAAAAGTGTTCTCCCTGAGTACGCACCGTTACCAAAGTTCGTCGTGCCGAGACACCACGTGATGATCGGGTGTGATAAGCTCTACGTCCATCTACAACGAGTGCAAGCCAGTTTTGCACACGCAGAATACTCGGGTAAAACTTGACGAGCCTAGCATATGCAGATATGGCCTCGGAACACTGAGACCGAAAGGTCGAGCGTGAATCATATAGTAGATATGATCAACATAGTGATGTTCACCATTGAAAACTACTCCATCTCACATGATGATCGGACATGGTTTAGTTAATTTGGATCACGTGATCACTTAGATGATTAGAGGGATGTCTATCAAAGTGGGAGTTCTTAAGTAATATGATTAATTGAACTTATCATGAACTTAGTACCTGATAGTATTTTGCATGTCTATGTTGTTGTAGATAGATGGGTTGTGCTGTTGTTCCGTTGAATTTTAATGCGTTCCTTGAGAAAGCAAAGTTGAAAGATGATGGTAGAAATTACACAGACTGGGTTCGTAAGTTGAGGATTATCCTCATTGCTGCACAGAAGAATTACGTCCTGGAGAAACACCAGATGTTATGAACATCTGGCAGAGCAAAGCTGATGACTACTCGATAGTTCAGTGTGCCATGCTTTCCGGCTTAGAACCGGGACTTCAACGACGTTTTGAACGTCATGGAGCATATGAGATGTTCCCGGAGTTGAAGTTAATATTTCAAGCAAATGCCCGGATTGAGAGATATGAAGTCTCCAATAAGTTCTACAGCTGCAAGATGGAGGAGAATAGTTCTGTCAGTGAGCATATACTCAGAATGTCTGGGTATAACAATCACTTGATTCAACTGGGAGTTAATCTTCCGGATGATAGCGTCATTGACAGAATTCTTCAATCACTGCCACAAAGCTACAAGAGCTTCGTGATGAACTATAACATGCAAGGGATGGATATGATGATTCCCAGCTCTTCACAATGCTAAAGGCTGCGGAGGTAAAAATCAAGAAGGAGCATCAAGTGTTGATGGTCAATAAGACCACCAGTTTCAAGAAAAAGGGCAAAGGGAAGAAGAAGGGGAACTTCAAGAAGAACAGCAAACAAGTTGCTGCTCAAGAGAAGAAACCCAAGTCTGGACCTAAGCCTGAGACTGAGTGCTTCTACTGCAAGCAGACTGGTCACTGGAAGCGGAACTGCCCCAAGTATTTGGCGGATAAGAAGGATGGCAAGGTGAACAAAGGTATATGTGATATACATGTTATTGATGTGTACCTTACCAGAGCTCGCAGTAGCACCTGGGTATTTGATACTGGTTCTGTTGCTAATATTTGCAACTCGAAACAGGGACTACGGATTAAGCAAAGACTGGCTAAGGACGAGGTGACGATGCGCGTGGGAAATGGTTCCAAAGTCGATGTGATCGTCGTCGGCACGCTACCTCTACATCTACCTTCGGGATTAGTTTTAGACCTAAATAATTGTTATTTGGTGCCAGCGTTGAGCATGAACATTATATCTGGATCTTTTTTGATGCGAGATGGTTATTCATTTACATCTAAGAATAATGGTTGTTCTATTTATATGAGTAATATCTTTTATGGTCATGCACCCTTTAAGAGTGGTCTATTTTTGTTGAATCTCGATAGTAGTGATACACATATTCATAATGTTGAAGCCAAAAGATGCAGAGTTGATAATGATAGTGCAACTTATTTGTGGCACTGCCGTTTAGGTCATATCGGTGTAAAGCGCATGAAGAAACTCCATACTAATGGACTCTTGGAATCACTTGATTATGAATTACTTGGTACTTGCGAACCGTGCCTCATGGGCAAGATGACTAAAACGCCGTTCTCCGGGACTATGGAGCGAGCAACTGATTTTTTGGAGATCATACATACTGATGTATGTGGTCCAATGAATGTTGAGGCTCGCGGAGGGTATCGTTATTTTCTCACCTTCACAGATGATTTAAGCAAATATGGGTATATCTACTTAATGAAACATAAGTCTGAAACATTTGAAAAGTTCAAAGAATTTCAGAGTGAAGTTGAAAATCATCGTAACAAGAAAATAAAGTTTCTACGATCTGATCGTGGAGGAGAATATTTGAGTTACGAGTTTGGTCTACATTTGAAACAATGCGGAATAGTTTCGCAACTCACGCCACCCGGAACACCACAGCGTAATGGTGTGTCCGAACGTCGTAATCGTACTTTACTAGATATGGTGCGATCTATGATGTCTCTTACTGATTTACCGCTATCGTTTTGGGGTTATGCTTTAGAGACGGCCGCATTCACGTTAAATAGGGCACCATCAAAATCCGTTGAGACGACACCTTATGAACTGTGGTTTGGCAAGAAACCAAAGTTGTCGTTTCTTAAAGTTTGGGGCTACGATGCTTATGTGAAAAAACTTCAACCTGATAAGCTCGAACCCAAATCGGAGAAATGTGTCTTCATAGGATACCCAAAGGAAACTGTTGGGTACACCTTCTATCACAGATCCGAAGGCAAGACATTCGTTGCCAAGAATGGATCCTTTCTAGAGAAGGAGTTTCTCTCGAAAGAAGTGAGTGGGAGGAAAGTAGAACTTGATGAGGTAACAGTACCTGCTCCCTTATTGAAAAGTAGTTCATCACAGAAACCGGTTCCTGTGACGTCTACACCAATTAATGAGGAAGTTAATGATGATGATCTTGAAACTTCAGATCAAGTTGTTACTGAACCTCGTAGGTCAACCAGAATAAGATCCGCACCAGAGTGGTACGGTAATCCTGTTCTGGAGGTTATGTTATTAGACCATGACGAACCTACGAACTATGAAGAAGCGATGGTGAGCCCAGATTCCGCAAAATGGCTTGAGGCCATGAAATCTGAGATGGGATCCCATGTATGAGAACAAAGTATGGACTTTGGTTGACTTGCCCGATGATTGGCAAGCAATTGAGAATAAATGGATCTTCAAGAAGAAGACTGACGCTGACGGTAATGTTATTGTCCATAAAGCTCGACTTGTTGCGAAAGGTTTTCAACAAGTTCAAGGGATTGACTACGATGAGACCTTCTCACCCGTAGCGATGCTTAAGTCCGTCCGAATCATGTTAGCAATTGCCGCATTTTATGATTATGAAATTTGGCAAATGGATGTAAAGACTGCATTCCTGAATGGATTTCTGGAAGAAGAGTTGTATATGATGCAACCTGAAGGTTTTATCGATCCAAAGGGAGCTAACAAAGTGTGCAAGCTCCAGCGATCCATTTATGGACTGGTGCAAGCTTCTCGGAGTTGGAATAAACGCTTTGATAGTGTGATCAAAGCATATGGTTTTATACAGACTTTTGGAGAAGCCTGTATTTACAAGAAAGTGAGTGGGAGCTCTGTAGCATTTCTGATCTTATATGTGGATGACATATTTTTGATTGGAAATGATATAGAATTTCTGGATAGCATAAAAGGATACTTGAATAAGAGTTTTTTCAATGAAGGACCTCGGTGAAGCTGCTTACATATTGGGCATCAAGTTCTATAGAGATAGATCAAGACGCTTAATTGGACTTTCACAAAGCACGTACCTTGACAAAGTTTTGAAGAAGTTCAAAATGGATCTAGCAAAGAAAGGGTTCTTGCCTGTGTTACAAGGTGTGAAGTTGAGTAAGACTCAATGCCCGACCACTGCAGAAGATAGAGAGAAAATGAAAGATGTTCCCTATGCTTCAGCCATAGGCTCTATCATGTATGCAATGCTGTGTACCAGACTAGATGTGTGCCTTGCTATTAGTTTAGCAGGGAGGTATCAAAGTAATCCAGGACTGGATCACTGGACAGCGGTGAAGAACATCCTGAAATACCTGAAAAGGACTAAGGATATGTTTCTCGTTTATGGAGGTGACAAAGAGCTCATCGTAAATGGTTACGTTGATGCAAGCTTTGACATTGATCCGGACGATTCTAAATCGCAAACCGGATACATGTTTATATTGAACGGTGGAGCTGTCAGTTGGTGCAGTTCTAAACAAAGCATCGTGGCGGGATCTACGTGTGAAGCGGAGTACATTGCTGCTTCGGAAGCAGCAAATGAAGGAGTCTGGATGAAGGAGTTCATATCCGATCTAGGTGTCATACCTAGTGCATCGGTTCCAATGAAAATCTTCTGTGACAATACTGGTGCAATTGCCTTGGCAAAGGAATCCAGATTTCACAAGAGGACCAAGCACATCAAGAGACGCTTCAATTCCATCCGGGACCAAGTCCAAGTGGGAGACATAGAGACTTGCAAGATACATATGGATCTGAATGTTGCAGACCCGTTGACTAAGCCTCTTCCACGAGCAAAACATGATCAGCACCAAGGCTCCATGGGTGTTAGAATCATTACTGTGTAATCTAGATTATTGACTCTAGTGCAAGTGGGAGACTGAAGGAAATATGCCCTAGAGGCAATAATAAAGTTATTATTTATTTCCTTATATCATGATAAATGTTTATTATTCATGCTAGAATTGTATTAACCGGAAACATAATACATGTGTGAATACATAGACAAACAGAGTGTCACTAGTATGCCTCTACTTGAATAGCTCATTGATCAAAGATTGTTATGTTTCCTAGCCATAGACAAAGAGTTGTCATTTGATTAACGGGATCACATCATTAGGAGAATGATGTGATTGACTTGACCCATTCCGTTAGCTTAGCACTTGATCGTTTCGTATGTTGCTATTGCTTTCTTGATGACTTATACATGTTCCTATGAATATGAGATTATGCAACTCCCGTTTACCGGAGGAACACTTTGTGTGCTACCAAACGTCACAACGTAACTGGGTGATTATAAAGGTGCTCTACAGGTGTCTCCAAAGGTACTTGTTGGGTTGGCGTATTTCGAGATTAGGATTTGTCACTCCGATTGTCGGAGAGGTATCTCTGGGCCCACTCGGTAATGCACATCACTATAAGCCTTGCAAGCATTGCAACTAATGAGTTAGTTGCAGGATGATGTATTACGGAACGAGTAAAGATACTTGTCGGTAACGAGATTGAACTAGGTATTGAGATACCGACGATCGAATCTCGGGCAAGTAACATACCGATGACAAAGGGAACAACGTATGTTGTTATGCGGTTTGACCGATAGAGATTTTCGTAGAATATGTGGGAGCCAATATGAGCATCCAGGTTCCGCTATTGGTTATTGACCGGAGACGTGTCTCGGTCATGTTTACATAGTTCTCGAACCCGTAGGGTCCGCACGCCTAAAGTTCGATGACGGTATATTATGAGTTTATGTGTTTTGATGTACCGAAGGTAGTTCGGAGTCCCGGGTGTGATCACGGACATGACGAGGAGTCTCGAAATAGCCGAGACGTAAAGATCGATATATTGGATGACTATGTTCGGACACCGGAATGGTTTCGGGGAGTACCGGGCATATACCGGAGTACCGGGGGGTTACCGGAACCCCCCGGGGAGACTAATGGGCCTATTGGGCCCTAGTGGAGAAGAGGAGGGGCGGCCTAGGGCAGCCGCGCGCCCCCTCCCCCCCAGTCCGAATTGGACAAGGAGGGGGGCGACGCCCCCCTTTCCTTTCCCCCTCTCTCTCCTTCCCTCTCCTCTCCTACTCCCACATGGAAAGGGGGAGTCCTACTCCCAGTGGGAGTAGGACTCCTCATGGGGCGCGCCTAAGGTGGCCGGCCCCCTCCCCCTCCTCCACTCCTTTATATACGGGGAGGGAGGCACCCCTTGGAGACACAACAATTGATCTCTTGGATCTCTTAGCCGTGTGCGGTGCCCCCCTCCACCATAATCCACCTCGATAATATCGTAGCAGTGCTTAGGCGAAGCCCTGCGTCGGTAGAACATCATCATCATCACCACGCCGTCGTGCTGACAGAACTCTCCCTCAAAGCTCGGCTGGATCGGAGTTCGAGGGACATCATCGAGTTGAACGTGTGCAGAACTCGGAGGTGCTGTGCGTTCGGTACTTGATCGGTCGGATCATGAAGACGTACGACTACATCAACCGCGTTGTGCTAACGCTTCCGCTTTCGGTCTACGAGGGTACGTGGACACACTCTCCACTCTCGTTGCTATGCATCACCATGATCTTGCGTGTGCGTAGGAAATTTTTTGAAATTACTACGTTCCCCAACATGTTTTAGATCAGGCGGTCAAAATAAAATGCTACGGAAGTCCAATTAATAAACTAAAGATGTTTTAGGGATGTTTGGGGAAGATCCAGACCCATCGATCATGACTGGGCGGTTCAGGTTCGGGGACGTTTTGAACGCGCACACGAGGAGGGTCTGAGAAACTGAGCAGAAAGACTCCGGCTTAGGCAATAGAGAAAACAAAGGTCCAGGTTGCGAGGCATCCGAGAAAGGTCAAAAGAGACAAACGGGAAGCGACACTACGAACGGATGCAAGTTTTATGAAAACATGTGGATGCAATGCTCATGATGCCATGATGAAATGCAACAAGCAAATAAAACACATGGCGTCAACAAAAAACATGGAAGGCGTCTGGAGCGTCGGTCTCGGGTTGTTACAACTCTCCTCCACTTACAAGAGATCTCGCCCCGAGATCTAGGGATGACAGGCGGAAGAGGAAGAGGAGGTAAAACTAAGTTGCTTCTTTGACAAGCGAGTGAAACCAATGAACCTTGAAAGGTTGAAAACTTGAAAGAAAGAATACAACGGAGGTGAACAAGGTTGAGAGAACTCCGGTGGATGAGAGGAACAAGGAACATTACGAGAACCAAGAGCTTAAGGGACAAGATAGACTTCGAGACCACTCTGGTTGAAAAGAGATGAGAAAGGGAGAATTCGAGCAACAATCCGGTTGGTAAGAGAGGGAAGACTTGAGTAAGATGAAAAGAACTTGAATAGAACAACACTCATGTTAAATGGATAAGCAAGGAAAAGTGCATGACCTTGCCAAAACGAGATGATGGGTCAAAGAAAACATCACAATGCCTCCGGAACGAAAGAATGGAATGAAAAGAACAGATATAAGAGGAACCAACATCTTCTACCACAACGAAACTTGAAAGAGCAAGCTTACGAGGAAAGCTAGATTGGAGTTGGAAGAATCAACAAGCAAAAGAATATGCTTGTTGTGGGCTTATGGAAAACATTTCAAAAAAATTTGAGGTTGACCCTGCCACTACCAAATGATTGATTAGTTGAGAGGAACGAAGAGATGCAAAACTCCACTTCAATAGATAAGGACAATGAATTGCATTTCGAAATGTAAGAAGAAGAATACTTGAGCTCCACCAGGAATCTTAACGAACGCTTCAAGAACGAATGAAATCTTTGATGCACCACCATGTAGATCCTCCATGAAGAGCTCCGGCAAGAAAAGAAATGGTAGGAAGAAAGTGAAGGTTGAAAAGAACAAGATGAAATGTTGTGATGATTTAGATGGCGCTTCGTGACAAGATAATGCGAAATCTTGGAACTCCGTAAAAGAAAAAGATGAACAACTTAGAACTGAGAAATTGATATCATGAACGAACTCCGGAAGAAGGAATTAAATCAACTCACTAAAACAATAATAAGAATTATGTTATGTGTATCCTTCACCAATTCAAATTGATGACAAGCAACGGATTTAGCATACTACTTATTCTCATTGAAAAATGATTGATTTAGTGCAAACTTGGACGGTATTCAACGTGCCACCAGTAGGATTTAGGAAAGAACGAATGAATTAATAGGATAGCAAAGGAATAGGAATCTTGATTGAACCACCGGAAGCTTAAAAACGAACGAAGAAAAGGGAACGAACCACCGGGAAGAATTAGAAAACGAACAAATATACTTGAGGGAATTTGGATACAAGAGAACTAAGAGATGACAAGCTGACTGGATAATGCTTGAACGATGCACCGTAAGAATTTGGAGATGAATGAAGAAACAACACCATAGGAGAATTTGTTAACGAGAACTGAAAGTTAAGAGCGACAAATATTGCTGAGATGATGGCCTCCAGAGAATCAAAATGAAAACACTCCTGAAATGCTTCGGATGGGTATGAAAAGAATTGTCACAATCGAAAACAATTGAGAGGATAGTAACAAGCTAGAACCATGAATCTTCAAGAGAACGGAGCGAGATTTAGAGAAAAACTCTTCTTCGGTCTTCAACGCTGAGAATGACAACGAGGAATACAACCGAAATTGTTTGAGACACTCCGGAACAATGATGAATATTAATGTTGAGCCAAAGATGAAAAGAATCTAAAAGCGATCTTGGAGAAGGCAATTGACTGATGAAAATTCATTCTTACATCAAACTTTGAAAAGAATTTGATAATAGCTCCGGAAAATTAGAAGAGTCAGGTAAGATCCTGGGAAAAACCTGTGGGTTATGAACCCACTCAAAGATAAACTGTTGACGTGATTTTTAAAAGAGAGATTGCATCAGTTAAATTAAATGGCTTGAATGAGATAACAACCTCGAAATCACTTGAACGGATTGATAATGGAAACACGAATCTCTGAGATATATTTTACACTCTAGAGAAGAATAGAGAGAGGTGAATAAACAAGAGAGACTTGGATAAGAAATTCCAACATGGAAATCATGTGAATTGAAGAAGGTGAAATGATGAATACTGAAAGCATGAATTTAGTTCACCGGAGAAGAAAAGAGAACGAAGAATCATAAACGTGTACCTCCTAAGCATCTTCATGAGAATCACCGGGTAAGAACATTGATTGAAAAGAATGAAGAGACTCCACATGAATAAAATGGATACTTGATTAAGAAATCTGAATCCTTGAAGAAAAAGGGTGGGATGGTGGGAAAACAAATGCAACCTGGGACGGATGGAGCGGGCGAATCCTCAGGCTTCTCAATGGCGCCCGTATGGAATAACTTGAAGAGAAGTGCGCAGTTTGAAAGGATTGACATGAAAATCTCAATGATCCAGAAGGATTAGCATTCACATAGAAATATGAGAACACCACTTAGGAAAGGTATGGAATCAACACTTGACATTGAAGCAACTCGAATACCACAACTCAAATACAAACAAAGGATTGGGCTTGCAGAATAAGCCGGAAACAAATACATATGATAGAGATTTACCCAATCCTATATCATGCATCTGTCAGAAAGATATTCTTCGTAACTACTTGAATTTCCACCTAAAAACTCCCGAAATTTTTGGTTAGGCCATGTGGTACATCCAGTACAAGGAGCAAAATTTCATCACACAACTCCTAGCAGAATTCTAAGCTCCAAATGTACTGCCTCCATCAACACATAACCAAGAACCTAGGAAACTGTGTACCTTAGACCTTCGAAAAACAACAGCTATACTAGCTGTGGCAATACACCTGATCGCTCTCCCCAGTACTGGGTGGCGCCAAACTACTCTCACCACAAAGAGTATAGAAGCGCTTTCGATGTCGGCGGCCTCTGGTATTCCGAAACTGAAACGATAAGAACTGTGACGAAAAGACCTTGGAGCTCAACTCCCATGGACACTGCCATAACCCCTAAATGTTAGGAGGCACCAAGAACAGAATTCCTATCATATCGATAATGCAACGATTCCAACAATACCCGTGTGATCCTAAAAAAAATTGAGTGAAAAATGCCTACGTCACAAGTCCTCACCAGAGCAACGAAGGGGATAAGAAGTAAAAAGAATTTCTACTCTCTGATATATAACTAGACTCAAAATAGTTTTTTCTTTCTAGACTCAACAAAGGTGACAGTTCGATCAATCATGGGGGCTCCTGAGGTCGGTAAGGCTCTGATACCAACTTGTAGTGCACAAGATGCGATCCTATCCCAATCACGTGATGAATTCATGATTGGGGCACAATTGCATTTCGAGCGCATAGCAAGGTGGATATGATTACAACATCCATGTACTGAATAGATGAGCCAACATCATGTACTGAATAGATGAGAATACAAGATAAAGGGTTACACTCGCCACAAGCTACAACATGAAAACATCAATACATAGCTATCACCATACAGAAGAGCGGGATCCGACTACGAATGAAAACAAACAAAAAGGAAGAACAACATCCACCCTGCTAATCCCAGGCTCTCGACCCGGAACCTATCCCTCGATCGAAGAAGAAGCGGGAGAAGAACTCCAATACAAGCAAGCATCGCCCTCGCGTCAGATCATCGCATTACCAGTACCTACACCTGTTGTTGTAGTAATTTTGTGAGCCACGAGGACTCAGCAATCCCATTACCATGGGTATCAAGACTAGCAAGGATTAAAGGGTATGGAATGGATAAGTGGCGAGGTTGCAGCAAGCACTAAGCATTGTATGGTGGCTAACTTACGAGTACAAGAGTAAGAAGAGTAACTATGCATACGGCCGCAAACTAGTAATGATCGATAAGCGATCATGGACTAATTCTGTTCAAACATAACCCCACCGTGTTCTTTTCTCGAACTCACTCGAAAAGAGACTGTCACGGTTACACACAAGATTTGTGTATTTTAATTCAGATCTGGTGACAAGTTCTCTATAACCGGATATTATAAATTTAGAATCTGTCACATAACCACGAGCACGGCTCTCGAAAAGATTAAACCCTGCACGGGTGTCCCAACTTAGCCCATCACAAACTCTCACGATCCGCGGAGGCAAATCTCCATCTCGGGACAACCCGATTAAACTCGGAATCCCGGTGCACAATACATTTCGACAATGGTAAAACAAAACAGCAAGACCTCCCGACGTGCCGACACCCTGATAGTAGCCACGCGTATCTCGTCCCAGGCCATCATCGGATAAGCGACGCGTAGAGGTGCCAAATACCCCAAGTTGTCAAGGTACGGCCCCGCACAGTGCTCTAGTTTGGACCAACACTCATGAGGAGCACTGGCCCGGGTTGTTGATTAATTATCCTCGGGTACCGGTAAGTCCCTATGCAAGTTTTAGTTGTTATTAGGTAAATTGTAAAACCAAAGTTGGGTCTTGCTGGAAGAGTTTTATTCAAAGCGAATTATCTAGGGGGGCCCATAAGCCCTGACCATGTTAGGAACACAAAATCAAGGACCATAACATCGGTATGGCGAAAACTAGGGCGGCAAGAGTGGAACAAAACACCAGGCAAAAGGCCGAGCCTTCCACCCTTTACCAACTATATAGATGCATTAATTAAATAAGAGATATTGTGATATCCCATGATATCCATGTCCCAACATGGGAGAACCTACACCTGCAACTAGCAATGCAATAAGAGGAGTTCAGCAAGCGATAACATAGCCAAACAACGGTTTGCTGGAACGTGGAATAGGTTAGAGGCTTATCATGGCAATTTGGGAGGCTTGATAAACAAGTGGTAGGTAGCGCGACATAGCGAGAGCATCGAGACAATTAGCAAGCAAAGATAGTAGTGATATCCAAGGTGATGATCATCTTGCCTGAAATCCCACTATGAAGAAGACCGAGTCCATGAAGTAGACGAACCAACGTAGTCGAATGAATCCTCATGATCATAACTGGAAATATCGAGAAGAAGCACAACCGGAAAGAAGCAAAAAAATGATAAACAACCATCACATAAAGATGGCACCATGCACAATCAAATATGATGCATGTCCGGTTTAATGAGGCATGACATGGCAAAGTGCAACAAACAATACTACAAATTAAGTGGGGCTCAATATGCATCGAGTTGCATATTGACGAAACTTCACAACAATTATTTAGTTCGCTTTCGTTTATGTACCTACCAATATTAAATGTTTTTAAACATGGCAAGAGGTGAAGCATAAGTTAACTAACTATTTAGACAAGTTTAAATGAGGCCGGAACAACAAACAATAATTTCGAAAAATCCCCATAAGCAATTTTTGAATTTGCTACTGTTCTGTCGTATACACAATTTTAGAGTTGTTAAACATGCAAAGTAAGTGCACCATGTTAATCTATACATTTTTCTACCCCGTTTACATATAAAGTTTATTTAATTCGGAGCTACGGTTATTAACTTATGAGATAAACCATTTTAACATGTCATTTGAGCAAATTAATGCAAACATCAAGTTTAAACATTTTTCACATGGATGAAAGCAGAATAATATGAAACTAGATGAAATTCTAAACATTTTACGTATAAAGTTTGTTTATATCCGATACATGGTTAATTAGTTATTAAATGCAGAACTTTGGGGTGTTTTCTGAAAATCTGGCGTTCTCTGGATAATTAGCAAAATTCGACTAGACGAAAAAAAATGTGACACGGGCCGAATCTGGACGAAATTGGGCTGATGGGAGCTGCTCACATTGGGCATGAGGAGGCGCTGGGTAGCTGGGCTGCGCGCGAAGCCGAGGAGGCGCGCGGGACGAGCGGAAGCAGAGGAGTGGTCAACGCGGCTGCGCGACTGCAACCTCCACCTCTCGAACAGAGGCAGGAGCGGGACTTGGGACGAGCACTCCGACGAGGGCGCAGTAACCGGCGGGCGCGGATCTGGACGGCGACTGCGCGGCTGAGACTTGGTGCGAAGTAAGGAGGTCCGGTGGGGACAGGTTCGGAGGCGGTGGTCCTCTGGGATCCGCCGTACCTGGGCATGGGCGACGGTCTTGGCGGTTTCCATGGCGCAAGGAACACCTTTTGCGGGAGAAGAATGAGGAAGGTGAGAGGAGACGAAGGAAGGAAGGAGAAGGGCAGGGGCGAGGGGCACGGCCTGCTGCTGGCTCGCCGGAGCTCGGACGGGCGGAGGTCACATGGGGGAGGCCAGAGGAGGTGGATCCGGCGCGGATGGAGCTTGAGCAAGGTTCGCATGGCCGCGCCGGCTTCGGCTTCTACAAACCACAGCGGTAACGAAGATTTATAACAATGGCGAGCAGATTAAATAGAGAGAGAAGAACCAGGGGAAGAAGGAAAAGTGAAGGAGAGGTGCAGCCTGGTGGTGGTGCTGGTCCGGCGATTGGACTCGGCGTGCACGAGGTGGTCGCCTCGATCCCGCCTGGATCAAGCGTGGGGCTGCCTGCGGGAGAGCTCTGGAGGACCGCACTTCGATCTGGTGGTGCGGAGGAGGCTGGCCGGTGAAGCTCCATGGCATCGGCTGGGCCCTCGAGCAGAGAGGATGCAGGAGGCGCGCGGGCTGCCTGGTTGGGTGGAGGAGGAAAGCAAGGAGAATGGAGGGTGCTGGTCGCCGCGGCATGAGACCCTCTCTTGGTGCATACTACCGCCTCCCCTCCCGCTGCCTCGGCGAGCTTTTACACCTGGTGGGCTGCCACCACCTCCGCCACCCCAGCCAGTCTTCGCAAGGGTGTTAATTCCCTCATTGCCCTAGTGGTCTGGTCCATATGGAAGCACCGCAACGCTGCGGTATTCGACAACGCCCAACCTTCAACTGATGTTTTGCAGCGCACCATCCGCGACGAGGCTCGGCTTTGGGCTCGCGCCGGTGCCAAAGGCTTAGAGTTAATTATTCCCGTAATGTAACCACTTGTAACGAGGCTGAGCAACCTTCCCCCATGCTCACTTGCACCCCATGGGACGCCTGCTAGCGCACGTCCTCTGAGGCTGCCTTTGTAACTCTCTCTTCTACCTATCAATGCAAAGATACGCAACAATGCGTATTCGCGAAAAAGAAAATACGAGAGGTGGTCGGAGGCTGCGGTGGCGATGGGCAGTTGGATGGATGGGGATCAAGAGGTGGAGGCTCGGGCGCTGGTTGGAGGAAGATGGATCTGGGAGGATCCCGATGAAGATGCGGGAGAGTGGCGGCGGGGGGGGGGGGGTGAGAGAATGGATGGATGGGACAGCTAGGGCCAGGGTTAGCCTGTATAAGTAGGCAGGGGATAGATTTTGGACCCTCTGATTTAGATCGGGCGGTCAAAATAAAATGCCAGGGAAGTCCAATTAATAAACCGAATATGTTTGAGGTATGTTTGGGGAAGATCCAGACCCATCGGTCATGACTGGACGGTTCGGGTTCGGGAAGTTTCGGACGCGCCCACAAGGGGGGTCTGAGAAACTAGGCAGAGAGACTCCGGCTTAGGCAAGAGAGAAAACAAAGGTCCAGGTTGCAAGGCGTCCGAGAAAGGTAGAGACAAACGGGAATCGACACTACGAACTAATGCAAGTTTTATGAAAACATGTGGATGCAATGCTCATGATGCCATGATCAAATGCAACAAGCAAATAAAACACACGGTGACAACGAAAAACATGGAAGGCATGTGGAGCATCGGTCTCGGATCGTTACACAGCCCCCGCACTCTCCTAGTCCCAGCAGTAAAACCAAGAAGTCTTCGTTCTGTAAATTCTCTGCCAAGAGTCGGGCGTCTCCTGGATCCAAGCAGTTGGGCTCGTGCATGTGTCAGCGCCTGGAGGAGGATCTGCCTGCCGCTGCTACTGGTTTGGTAGTTGTCGGTGTCAAAACCGGCCGATCTTGGGTAGGGGGTCCCGAACTGTGCGTCTGAGGATCGAAGGTAACAGGAGGCAGGGACACGATGTTTACCCAGGTTCGGGCCCTCTTAATGGAGGTAATATCCTACTTCCTGCTTGATTGACTTTGATGAGTATAGGGGTTACAAGAGTTGATCTACCTCGAGATCGTAATGGCTAAACCCTAGATGTCTAGCATGTATGATTATGATTGCCCCTAAGGACTAAACCCCTCGGTTTATATAGACACCGGAGGGGCCTAGGGTTGTACAGAGTCAGTTTACAGAGAAAGGAAACTTCATATCCGAACACCGAGTTTGCCATCCATGCAAAGGAGAGTCCCATCCGGACACGGGGGAAGGCCTTCAGTCTTGTATCTTCACGGCCCATCAGTCCGGCGCATGTCACATAGCCCGGACGCCCGGGGACCCCCTAATCCAGGACTCCCTCAGTAGCCCCTCAACCAGGCTTAAATGACGATGTGTCCGGCGCGCAGATTGTCTTCGGCATTGCAAGGCGGGTTCCTCCTTCGAATACTTCAAAGAAGTTGAACAAGAGAACTATATCCGGCTCTTTACAACAGCTACAATTCTGAACCACAAGGGTAAAATACTTAAACAAAATAAGATACTGACAGCTTTTCCGGTGAGGCGTTATGCATGGCCTCATTATTATTTTGAACCGTTTTTTAGCCTCCCGCTTCGCGTTTCGAGGCGCGTTCTTCATTGACATGTCTTGTCAAAGAAGAGATCGTGTCCCCTTATTGCGGGATTCTCATCAATACGGGTTTGGGTAATCCAACCATGCCGTTTGCACGACCCTTGGGAATAGGCGAGTTTTAAGGCTCGTGAGGGGGCGCTCGATATTCACTACCTTTATAAGAGGATAAGGATCCATCTTTTTACCCCACGCCTTCTTCTTCATCAGCCCATCCGCCCTCGAGCTCCAGCACCCAAGTTTCGATCTTTTCCGTCCCCACCAAACACTCCAGCCATGTCCGGATCTGGCGCGCAGGGCAAGTGGATGGCCTCCTCCTTCACGGAGGAGAACGTCAAGGAACTCCTGGAAGCCGGGTACTTGGCCGCAGACATCGCCACTGGCTCCCTGCGAAAAAGCAGATCATCCCCACTCCGGAGCCTAATGAGAGGGTAGTGTTGATCCCCCACTTTCTTCCCGGACTAGGGTTTCATCTCCACCCTTTCGTCTGCGAGCTCATGTTCTATTACGGGCTAGATTTCCACGATCTGGCCCCGAATTCCTTCCTCCACATTTCGGCGTTCATCGTCGTGTGTGAGGCGCTCCTCCGCATTCCTCCCCACTTCGTACTATGGCTCAAGGTCTTCAACGCGAAGCCAAAAGTGGTCGATGGTCAACATGCGGAGTGCGACGGAGCCATGGTGAGCAAGCTCCCCAACGTCACCTGGCCAAAGGGGGCATTTGTGGAGACCGTGAAGGGTTGGCAACAGGAGTGGTTCTATATCACGGAACCTCGCGACGCCACATGGGCCGCCACTCCTAAGTTAAAATCCGGGCCTCCAATGCGGCTTACGTCGTGGATTAAAAAGGGCCTGGACTAGGTGTCGCCCGACGAGGTGATGACGCTACAGAAGCGTGTCAAGAGTATGATAGAGAAGAACACCAGTCTTGCCGATGTGATCCAGGTGATGCTTTTTCGCCCGATTCTCCCCTGCCAACGCCGGACTCTCCATATGTGGGAGTTCAATCCGGCCGGCCCTCGGACCCTGCAGCGATTCTTCGGCACGACTCATGAAGAGATCTGGAAGCTGCTTTTCATGGCCCAGAAGTCGTGGTCGGGAACGACCGAAGACCTCGGCCTCGACTGCGCTCATCCAGCCACTCCAGTAAGTTTTTAGATTTCCAAACATAACCTCAACTTGTAAATCCAAGGAGTATGCTGAGCCTTCCATTCTTCCCTCAGGGCTGGACAAAGAAGGCGAAGCGGCTCCGCTGCCCGAAGACCCAGCCATTCATCTATTAACGAAGATGCTGGTCCCGACGCCGTACCAGGCGCCGGAAAAGAAGGCCAAGAAGAAGGGCAAGGAGGCCAGAAGTGGTCTTCGCCGTAAAGGTACTTCGGACGTTGCGTCGGGAGATACCGAAGCTCTCTCTTCCCGCGAGGGAGATGAATACGAAGAGGAAGAGGAGAACAACAATTCTCCCCTTAAGGGGGAGAAGAAAAGAGCGGCATCCGTGAACCTGGAGGCGGAGGCATCCAAGAAGGGGAAGGTCTCCCTCTCGGACGATTCGGAATCGGACGCCGAAGTCATCCCCGAGTGACGCCCCAGGCCGAAGCCCCTGGCCGAGTCGTAAGTATTCAAAGATACTATACATATATCTGGCCTTTTACAAATTGTAGGATAACATATCATTTACATATTTCAGTCCGGCCCGTGATCTCCCCCAACAGTCGTCGTCTTCGGGGAACTCGTTGGCGCCGGAGATGATGGAGAGCGAAACGCCTCCGCAAGCCTCTCCGCCACATGCCGCGGATGAGACTGAGTTGTTGTCCCAAAGGACCTCTCCGGGCCAGGGAGAGGTGCGGAAGGCCGCTGAAACTGCGCTAGAGGGTAATGCCTTGGCTGCCGAAAACATGGGGGGCACAACCCCCATGGAAACTGATGACGGGGGCCCGGAATAGTCCGGCCCCCAGCCGAATACAACTTCGGAGACCCACATGGCTTCGGAATTGAGCGAGTAGCCCCCTCTAAGGGAGGGGGGAGTGCAGACTCCATCGGCGACCTCCATCAATTCGGAGGCGCCGAACACGTTGCGGGAAGCACTTCAACGTGCTTCCGTCGTGGAGGAGCATCGTACCTTGATGGGTACGGTGGTCGAGAAGGTTCAGTCCGCCAAAATCGGACTGAATGAAGCCTTCACTAGCCTGTTAACAGGCTTTGAGGTATGTGATATAATGTGCTTAGGCGTTTTCGTATTGGAAGAATATGCCTCTATATAGATAGTAGCCCCTGAGACTTTGTTCGGCTCTTTGGAAAAAGGAGGCGGACACATGATCGAATATTCGCCGGAGATAACATGCTTATCTATTTTGATAAACAGGCTTCGCCGTTAGCAGCTTCAGCCAAGGATGCGGAAGTTTCCGAACTCCAGCAGAAACTGAAGCTGGCTGACGATGAGATTGACCGTATTAACAAGCGGTTCGATGAGGCCCAAGGTATGCTTTTAAAAGACCCCTTACAAGCCTGAATTGTAATGCAAACTCAGAGTTTAAGCTCATGTGCTGCTATGTATATGATTGTAGGCAGCGCGACCGAGGTCGAGACCCTCAAGAATGCCCTTGCTGAAGCCAAGGAGGAGGCGAGGGCAAGCAAAGGGGCCGCAGACAAGGCGGCTGCAGATTTAGAGGCCGAAAAGGTCGCCCGCCGCCAGTATGAGGCGAGGGTGACCGAAGTGGAGCAGGCGCTCTAGGATGCCGCCAACAGTGTGAGGTCTTGGAGGAGAGTAATAAGGCCCAAGCGGTCAAACTCACCAAGGCTCTTCAAGAGGCGAAGGAGGCGCGGACCGAGTCCCGGGCGGCTCGCGAGGAGATCAAGCAAGCCAAACAGATAGCGGCTGGTAAGCCTTTTCTTTTACAGAGTATATTTGGCGGTCAAAGATATGCTTTGCTAAATCGACTATGGAGTGCTCCAGACACCTTTGCGGATCTCCCGAGGAGTGCTGCCGACGCCGCCCAGTATTTCCGGGCCCAAGAAGGGAATGCGACGGAGAAGCTCTTCTGGTCGCAGTACTTGCCGCCGGACCCATTCTGAGCAGCTACTTCAGCTTGGTCAAGCGACTCGGAGACGCCTTGCCCCGAGTTGAGGTTGTGAAGCGCTCGGCATGCATAGAAGGTGCGCGGATGGCCTTTGCCCGTGTCAAGATGCACTGGGCGAAGATGAAGGCCGCTGTCGTGGCGGTTGAGGGTCCGCCCGGAGGCAAGGACCACCACAAGCCAGAGCACTATTTTGAGGATGTCCTCGAGGGTGCCCGTTTGATAGAGGGTCAATGCTCGAAAGATATCATGTTCGAGTAAATGTATCTGAGCTACCCAGACAATGTATTATAAACCAAGGTTGTGTAATATATTTTATGCATTTATCTGAACTATTGTCCTCCTGTGCGGCCGTATGTTATTATTCTGAAAGTTTGCCAGTCGTCGTCTTCAGCCCCCCTGTAGATGCTACCGGGGTGTTCGGAATAACGTGTAACCACTCTTGACACAACGTCTTGGTCCGTAAAGGAGGTGATTTATGTAGTGAACCGGGCAATCAGACTATGCGGCTTTAGCACTTTCACATAGCCATAGGGTTTGACGGTGGGGCAAAGAACTAGTCCCTGGTGCGTATGCAGCTATCCGAACTGGGATGCCATAGGCGCATGACCGAGCCGAAGCCTGTCCTTCGTATAGTACAGAAATAATCACAAAATATTTATGTGAAGTCGCCGAATGGCTGACCAGCTCTCGCTGCATCATGACAGTCAGTTTTCGGCTTTCTCTACTGAGGTGTTTGACCGGGCGAGCCGAAAACACAATCGCAGTAGTTCTCCCTTTACTACCCTAGCCGAACTAGCGGAACGTAAGGTAGTAACCACAGGAGCCGGGCAACCCAACTATTGAACAAAGACATGATTTGGAGCCGATGCATATAATGCCATATTCGGGACGCCGAAGCATACTATAAAAATGTTCGGGCTTCTCATTTTTTTAAAATATACGTGGCCGAATAAAGCCTCTAGCGATTTAAATCGTGCCAAGGTGGACGTGCCAATCTGAGCTAAAGGGGAAACACAAATTAAAAAATAAGCCAATACCGAACATGGTTAGGCGAAGACTGCTTCCATTATTGTCTGATTGATGTGTCAAAACACATTTTTACAGAGGATGCTCTAAGCATCGAGGCTATTTTACATGCCGAGAACAAGAGAAAGTTGTATATAGGTCCTAAAAAGAAAAATATGATCTTCAAGATCCTTTGGACATTCTTCCGCATGTCTACGGCGCCTTTCGCCTTGATGTATGATCTTTTGAGAGGATCAGCGATCGAGTATACCTAAGGGGCCTGAAAAAGGGGCCTTGGTACCATCGAAAAGTGGCGTGGGTTGTAAGGAACCTGAAAAACAAAGATAAAAAAGGAAGAATACGAGGGTCCGGATAGGGTCAAACCATATTATGGACCTTATTTTAGTAGGCCTCCGTCCTGGCCCATGGTATCTTTAGTGCGTAGTTATTTACGCGCGGTACATCTGCCGCTATCAGGTTGGGGCTTTGACGGAGGCCGGATTGCTAGTCTAGCTCTAGATGAGCCGGACTTCCATTCTGCAGGGTAGACCGGACTCGTTTGACGGTGTCTAGGGGCTTGACTGCCGATGTAGTATTCGGCTTAATGAGGCCACCATGTACTTCGGCTGCGAGGGCTGTGGTATGCTCCTCAGTACAGAGGGAGCGCTCCATGTTTCCATTGACTGTTATCACGCCACGTGGTCCAGGCATCTTGAGCTTTAGATAAGCATAGTGCGGGACCGCATTGAAACGGGCGAAAGTGGTTTGTCCGAGCAGTGCATGGTAGCCGCTGCGAAAGGGGACGATGTCGAAGATCAAGTCTTCGCTTCGGAAGTTATCTGGTGAGCCGAAGACGACTTCCAGCATTATGGATCCTGTGCAACAGGCCTCTACGCTGGGTATCACTCCTTTAAAGGTGGTTTTAGTGGGCTTGATTCTTGATGGATCAATACCCATTTTACGGACAATGTCCTGATAAAGCAGGTTAAGACTGCTGCCGCCGTCCATAAGGACTCGCGTGAGGTGGAATCCGTCGATAATTGGATCGAGCACCAATGTTGTCGAACCTCCATTCTCGGATGTGGGGTTCTGGCAAACCCTTAAGGTTCGAACACTGGGGTGCGCGCGAAGTCTCTCCCTCCTACCAATCTATGCTCTAGCTCGCTACGATCTCGCGGATGAACTCAACAAACTCGCAACACAAGAAGACACGAGGTTTATACTGGTTCGAGCCACCGTTGTGGTGTAATACCCTACTCCAGTGTGGTGGTGGTGGATTGCCTCTCGGGCTGATGATGAACAGTACAAGGGAAGAACAGCCTCCTGAGGTTGAGGTGTTCTTGTGCTTGTGAACTTGTGGCGTGAGGATTCGATGCCTCTACTTTGGTGGCCAGCTCTACTTATATAGGCCCTGGTCCTCTTCCCAAATATCGAACGGGAAGGGAGCCAACAACGGCGGGCAAATTTGAAGGGGGACAGCTAGTACAACTTGCGAAAAGCTCTGGGGTGACGCCGTCTTGGGCTCCACGATGACCTCCGCCTTGCCGTCCTCCTGGTCTTGGTCTCGTTGCACCAATATGGCAACCTTTGCCTGATACCTCGGTACTCTTCGCCTGCGCTGGCCTCCTTAGCACCAAAGAGGAAATAAGGACATTGTGCGCACTGGCGCCCGCCTGGCACCCGCCTGGTACCGTTCGTCATGGCTCACGTCACGAGAGCCTTGTGAGGTTTGCCTTGCCTTGATATCTCCGCTCCTCGTGAGCCTGCCTGGCTAGGCACTCCAGAGGAGGTCTTGCGTCATCCGCCTCGCGAGGCTTGGACCCTCGCGAGGGTCCTGGGTGCCTTGTTGACGAATATGGGCCGTACGGCCCGCTGCCTGGCCACGCTGTGGGCTGCAGGCACGCAAGTCTGGGGACCCCGTTCCCGGAACACCGACAGTAGCCCCCGGGCCCAAGGTGCGCTTGGGCTTGGCTTCGCGGCGAAGCCAAGGGTCAAGTTCGGAGCATCGCGGGGCCCAAAAGCCTGCGGCCTCGGTTGACGCATGGCGGTTGATTGGACGTGGGCGGCTCCGCTTCCCCACGCTGCCTCGGCAACTGCTTACCCTGACAAAGGCTGGCGCGGGCAGTTCTTTCCTTCATTGCCTCTTCCTTGTCTCGCTCCAGATCCCCTTTCTCGCTCTTTGCCGCTGCTATCTCCAGATCTGCTCCATCCTTGCTCTGCATCTTCCACCCATGGTGCCGCGCAAGGCCAAGACTTCATCAACACCGGCTTGGCATGAGCCGGCCCTCGAGGCGCCCACCGTCACGGAGAAGAGCCTCGCCTCTGTGCGCCTGCTGACAGCGGGCGAGAGAAATGAGTGGGGGAAGACGGAGCTCCGGCTCGCGTCCGACGGTGCCAGAGCCTGAGGGGAGCACCTTCTTCCCCTTCTTCTCGAGCAGCGTCGCCGTCGGGTTGGTTCCTCCCTTCTCTGATTTCTTTTATGAAGTCCTCGACCACTACGGGCTGCACGAGTTGCATCTCCATCCCAACTCTGTCCTCCTCCTGTCCATCTTTGCCTACTACTGCGAGGCGTACCTGGGTGTTATGCCGACCGTGGCGCTCCTTCGCCATTTCTTCTTCCTCTGCGTCAGCGGCGAGCACACCTCCGGGTGTGCTAATTTCATTGCGTGCGGCAAGGCCAACTCGATCTCGAGCACCGGGAAGAGGGCCGACAACATCCGATCCAAATGGGTCATGATGGATGCCCAGCGTGCCGATCCACGTCTGGCGTTGCCAACAGCGGCGCCCCCTCCCAACGAGGGGTGGCCCAAGGCAGAGCTTGTTGACGAGCGGGCATCGCTGGTGTTGGGGCAGATGATGACCGACCTGAGGCCGGGCAACGCGAGGGCGGCCAAGGTAATGGGGGCGATGCTCCTGAGGGAGTTCTTGACGCTGCGGGTTGCCCCACTCCAGGCGCGCGCGCGCCCCCTCTGGGAGCTTGGAGAAGAGGAGAACAAGACCCGCCTGAGGCCAGGGGACCTGCCTGGCGATGAATTGGATGCCGTCCTGCGCCTCATAGTCGGGGACAACCAGGAGTACCCGCCTAGCGCTTTCGTTCCACTGTTCCAACGCAGGGACCGGGAGGAATTTGTCGCCTCCAGGCCGACCTTTGATGCGCGCGGGCTGGTGCCACCAATGCCTCCAGGAGTTCCTACGGCGCAGAAACCGGTGGAGGTGTCTTCTGGTGAGTCCCGCGGAGAGGGAGAAGAGGAGGAGGACTCGGAGAAGACCCTGGAGGAGGTGGGGGAGACTTCCCCCCTGAGCAAGGCCGAGATTCTCCGCGCCCTTCCTGATGATGCCGGGGCCAATGCCTTCCAAGAGGAGAGAGAGCAACCCCTCATCCCGACGAAGGGTAGGTTGTCGCTGGTAGCCTGCGGTGCCGCCCCCGTCCTGGCATCTCCTGGGGCTGGCTCCGGCTCTGCCTCTGCTCCACCTGGTGCCGGCGGAGCCAGAACGCCTGCTCCTCAGGTCCCGAAGCTGTCAGGCTTCAAGCTTCTCAAGCGGTCAGTGGAATACGTCGCAGTGGATCGGTAAGTGTCTTAAGCTTCGCCTTGCCCTTGCTTGTACTCGTCGTTTCCTGATACTCGCCCTTAGTTGATCAGGCCGACATCTTCGGCGAAGAAGAGGAAGGAAGACGCAGCGGCCGTGCCTCCCGCGGAGAAAGGAGGCAACAACGCCCGCATCTCCCCGGCCCGATCGTCCTCGCGAGGCCAAGAGGAGCCTCGCCGCGTGGAGTCAGCCCCCATGGCCCCGCTGGCTCCGAGGTGCCGGTACTTGGCACGGCTGACGAGGTCCCAGCCATTCCGGAACCCGCGGTCTCTCAAGCCCTGGTGATGATGTCGCTTCCTCCCACAGTTGCATCTCCACTCCCTGGTCCTTCTACTCCTGCTGCCGTCTTGGAGCGTGCCCTTGCGGAGATGACCTAGCTGCAGGCGGATGTCTTGAGCGCGGACCCGCACCTGGTGGCCGGGCGTCTGGAGCTGGCCTCTGGTTGGCTTCACTCCGACCTAGCAGTTCACGCGGTGCTGGGTCAGGCTGCTGCGGCTTCCGAGAAGGAGAAGCAAGGAGCCGCCAAACGCTTCAGCCGATCGTGAGGTGGCGCTAAAGGACGCCAAGGCCGCCCGTGACCACTGCCAAGTGCTGGAGGGCGAGCTGCAGAGCCTACGCGACAAGCATGCCGAAGAGGTGCGTTGCCGCCAAGCGAAGGAGGAGGAGATGAAGGCCCGGGAGGAAGCCGTCAAGAATCGTGATGCAGAGTTGGCGGAGCTGGGGAAGAAGCCGGCCGCCGAGCGCAACCGGTTGGAGGAGCTAGAGCGGAAGATGAGGACGAGGGAGGCCGATCTTGACACCAAGGCATGAGTCCTGGCGGAAGACCGCGTGGCCTTTGCCGATCTCGAGAAGAGGTCTCGCAAGGCGCTGAAGACGCTCTACGAGCACGGCCTGGAGAAGCCTCTGGACACCGACGAGGACGGCCCCACCCAGCTGCTTCCTCTCGTGGTGAAGGCGCTTGAGGAGGTCGTTGACGGTCTCGGTCCCATGGCGGAGGCAGAAGCTCGCGTCCTGTCTTCAGCCGCGCTGACTCGATCTTTAGCCACCTGCACCTTCGCGACCCCAACGCTTGCCTTGACGAGCTGCTGGAGCATGTAGCTGAAGATCAGTACGAGGCGGCTGCCGCGGCCGTGCAGGATCAGGTGGGGGCCTTGCTGAGGAGGTTCCGCGGCTTTGTCTCCGCTCCTCTGTCCGGCGTCGTCGACCTTGCGGCTGGTGGTGAAGACAAAACCGATCACGAGGGAGCGCCTTCCGCTGGCGACGGCGACGTCTAGAGGTGACCCGCGGCCATTCTTCCCGTTCCGTTCCTGCGACATGTAACAGGCCTCGTGGAGGCGTTTAGACTTTTATTTGGTATTGTGAGGAGAATATGCTTGTAATATTTGCTTCGAGATTTCGCGATTTCCTTCCTATTTGCTTTGCGTTTTGCGTCGGCAGAGCCCGGCCCCGCGCATACCTCAACCGCCATTGGGCCGACCGGAGACCAGGACGGACCAAGGAGTGAGGGGCTACGTGACCAGTTAGGCTCCTGAGTCGCGATGCTCAGGAGTCCCCCTTGACGCGCAAACAGCATATAGGGAGAGTTTGTGGGGGTAGATTAATGTTCTACGTCGGCAGGGCCCGGCCCCACGCATACCTCAACTGCCATTGGGCCGACCGGAGACCAGGACGGACCAAGGAGTGAGGGGCTACGTGACCAGTTAGGCTCCTGAGTCGCGATGCTCAGGAGTCCCCCTTGACGTGCAAACAATTCCCATACCTGCCCTCGCCGAGGCCTCGGGAGGGGCGCGCGATGCCCAGGTCAGGGGACCTGGTTCGGTGGCGTGCGCTTGGGCGTGACCCGAGCGCAGCCCCCGTGCCCAGCCCCCATGCGCGACTTTCCCGAGGGGAGGCGTTGCGGTAAGGCTGGGCGCTGAGCTCTGGGCTCCCTGAGGTTGGCACGACCGTGCGGTCGCCCTCAGTTGTTTATCACCAGCGCGGAGCATAGTGCTTCCTCTTGTGCACGGGCACAGCCGCTCCTCGGCAGCGTCGACAGCCAGCGCGGAGCATGGTGCTTCCCGTTGGGCGTGGGATGGGGGCCCCCCTCCGGGAGGAGCCCCCGGGGCGTGTACAGCCCCGCCCTGACACGTGGCTTACACAGCAGGGCTGCGAGGTGTATCTGGGCACTCGTGAGCCAGCGCGGGACTCATGAGGCCCTACCTCAAGGCGGGTTGCGCCTGGTCTTGAGTCTTGGTGACTGTGTGTTCCTGCAAGGCAGTTAGATGCAAGCACTCTACGCCTTCAGGTCCTGGCCCTCGAGCGAGCTCAGCCGCCGCTGGTATGCCAGGTCGCGATGTCGTGGTTAAGGCCAGGGGGTGAGGGCTGGAGAGCCAGTAAGAGCTCCTGAGTCGCGATGCTCAGGAGCCCCCCTTTTATCGCGCAAGCGAATTGCATGGGAAGAACAGGCCCGCGGCGGGCGGCAATCGAGCGGGCGATAGCCGCTGGCAGGTTAAGCATGAAGAGCAGATCAACTTGGATAAATGCAGGAAGATACACGCCACCGGGTCTGGCCCGATCGGCTTGGGGATGATGCAGCCCGAGGGGCGACCCAACAAAGTAAGCTAAAGAGTTAAGCAAAAGGGATACATGCCACAGGGACGGACCCATGTGGCCTGGGAATAATGCAGCCCGAGGGGCGCTCCCAGCTTAAACGAACTTGGAAGATGTCACCTGGTTCTATAGACGAAGTAGAGTTGGTGCAGCTGAAGCCCGCGTGTTGAAGGAATGGCTCCTCATGGGCCACCGGGGCCCTGAGCCTTGGGAGGCTCTGGGGGTTCAGGAGGTTCCCTGAAGGCCGTCTCCATCTCCTCCAGGACAGCGTGGAAGCTGGCCTCCTGAGCTGCCAGGACTCGATGCACGTTGCGCTGATAGGCCGACGCCACATTTGGCAAGCCGAAGGGCATGCGAACGTAGCTGTGTGGTGGGCGCTCGCAGCGGCCCACACGCGATGGCCAGAAGCGCTCCTGAGATGCGGCCCTGTTGAGCCCTGGGACATCGACGCAGACACGCAGCCCGGCATCCTCGCCTGGATGGAGAGCCCCCAAGCCCTGCCTAAGGAGGGCGCCGGGCGCGCTTTCCTATGCAGTGGAGGGAGGCGCCCCTGGAGCGGGCGCTGATCCTGACGAGGCTCCTGCCGCGACGCCATCCTCCTGAGGTCCTGCGCGCCGCGGCAGCTTCTTCCTGGGGATGGTCTCCGGAGGGCCTTCACTCCTGCTGTCGGGGTCATCGATTGCTGCGGCTTGAAAGGCGCGCTCAAGGGAGCACACCGCATCCCTCTCTTCACACAGGACCGTGATGATTCCTCCGCTTCCTGGCATCTTGAGAACGTTGTAGCCGTGATGGGTGACTGCCATGAACTTGGCTAGGGCTGGATACCCAAGGATGGCATTGTACGGCAGGCGGATGTGCGTGACGTCGAAGTCGATGAGCTCGGTGCGATAGTTCTTGCGCTCCGCGAAGGTGACAGGCAGTCGGACCTGCCCTATTGGTGTGGTGGAGCCGTCGGTCACTCCTTAGAAAGGCTTGGTTGGCTGGAGCTGCTCATATGGCACTTGGAGGTTGTCGAACGTGTCGACGGACAGGACATTGAGCCCTGCGCCGCCGTCGATGAGATTCTTGGTGACTTGCACATTGCTGATGACCGGGGAACACAACATAGGGAGGGCGCCTGCAGTGGCTGCGCACTTGAGCTGGTCTGCCGAGTTGAAGGTGATGGCACATTGGGACCACCTGAGCGGGCGCGTGGCCTCAAGCTTGGGGAGCGCCGCGTTCACCTCGCGAGCGAACTGTTTGAAGATGCGCTGAGAGGCTGGGGCCTGGGCACCGCCCAAGATGCAGGCGATCGCACGCAGCTCCTGGAAACCCCCAGCCCCCTCGTCTTGGTGGTGGTGGTCGTTCCTCCTTGGCGGCGGCAGCGGAGGAAGACCGGCGTTGCCCTGGGGGCGATCCTCACGAGGCAGGTCCCACCAGGCACCCTCGCGAGGTTGGTCCTGCCAACGGTCCTCACGAGGCCGGTCGCGCCACTCCTGGCGCGGGCCACGGTCGTCCCAGCGTCCGCCTCCGCGTCCTCCTCCGCGGCCGTAGCCCCGGTCGTTGCGCTCGGGGCGTCGACCGTAGCGTCCTTCCCGTATGGCTCTGAGCTCTTGGCAGTCGCTGGTGTTTTGGGTGTTCAGGTTGTGGAACACACAGAACGGTCGGCCGTTCTTGGATGTAACACCCCGAGAATCATGCTATAGTAACTCTCTGTGATTAAGCTAATCATGTTGCTAAACAGGGCTTGATCACATTGGAATCACATTTCTTTTCAAACTCCTAATTCAAACTTCAATTAAAATTAAAGTGGAAAATAAAAGTTTTCAAAAATGTAAACAAAAATGTTCGGTGGGTGCCAAATAATACACTGGTAATTATTGTGGAGAAAACTCCTTTTTAGAAAATGCCTAAGTATTTTAAAATGGATTAAAAGGTGAAAGAAAATAAATAAAAGAAAATGCAAAACAAAACAAAAAACAAAAAAAAACAAAAGCCCCCCCACTGGACCTGGCCCAACTGGGCCAACCCCAGGCCCAGCCGGCCAGCACCATCCCCCCCGGCCGAAAGGCCCAGCTCCACCCTGGCCCAACTGGCCTCCCTTATCCCCACCCCAGGAAACCCTAGCCCCCGCACCCACTCCCCACTCGATCCCACACTCCCCCCCACATCGTTCCCCTCCTCCAGATCGGGGCTCGCGCGCGCGCGCCGGACCACCGCCGCCGCCGCCTGGGTCGCCCGTCGCTGGCCTGGACCCCGCCGCTCGTCGGATCCGCCCCGACGCCGTGCTCGCCGCCTCCCCGACCTCGCCGCCTCGCCGTCGTCCTCCCCTGCGTCGTTCTCACCCCGCACCTGGACGCTGCCGCCTCGCCGGAGCGCTCTCCCCCGCCGGACTGCCTCCCCTACGCCGCCGTCCCCGCCATCCCCCTCGACCCCCACTGCCCCGTTCCCTACGAATCGCGGTGAGGACCGCGACCGCCCCTCTCCCTCACCCCCGCGATCACCGCGCTCCGCCCTCGCGCGCCCGCACTTGCCCGCGGCCACTGCCCCCCCTTTGCCGCCCTGCCCGCGGGCTGTGCCGCCGCCGTCCCGCTACAGCCACTCCGACCTCGACGCCCTTCCCTCCTTCGGCGACCCCGCCCGCACGCCCGCAGCCTCGCCTCCGCCGGTCGCCTCTGCTCTGCCCGCGCTGCTCCACCGCCGCTCCGGTGGCTCGTCGGAGCCCCGCCTCCCCTGGCCCTGGCCGCCGGCGCCGGCGTGCGCCGTGCGCGCCCAGCGCCCCTCGTCTCGTGCCCGTTCGGGCGCCCCGCCCCGTTGCTCGCCCGTAACCCGCAACCGCACCCGCATCGCCCCCTCTGGGCCACTGCCAGGTGGGCCTCGCCCCACCTGAGCCACTGCCCACTGGGCCCGACCCCGTGGGCCTATGACAAACGGGGCCCAGCCCACAGAACGAATATACAAATAATAATAATAATAATAATAAATAAATTAATAATAATAATAATAATAATAATAAATTAATTAATAAAATTAATAAATAAAATAAAAATAAAATAATAAATAAAATAAGTTAATAATAATAATAGTAATAAGAATAAATAAATTAATAAAAATTAATAAAAATTAATAAATAAATAAATAAAGAAAATAAAAATAAAAATAATTTTAAATAATTAATTAATTAATTAACTAAATTAATTAAGTTAATTAATCCTGTTTAAATTAATCTAATTAGATAATTAATTTAATTAAATAATAATTATTTAGGTAAACCCTAATTAACCTAAACAGTGAATGACAGGTGGGTCCCACATGTCAGTTGACTTAGTCAACCCCTGTTGACTGCTGATGTGAGCATGACATCATGCTGATGTCATAAATCCAAATTTTGAATTAAATTAAATAATTAATTAAATTCCAGAAATTAATAAAATCTTTAGAAAATCGTATCTTTTAATCCGTAAGTCGGATTAAAATATTTTCAACATGAAAGTTGCTCAGAACGACGAGACGAATCCGAATACGCAGTCCGTTCGTGCACCACACCTCCCTAACGTATCGAACTAGCAACTTTCCCCCTCCGGTCCGTCTGTCCGAAAACGCGAAACATCGGGAATACTTTCCCGGATGTTCCCCCCTTCGCCGGTACCACCTACTGTCGTGTTAGGACACACCTCGCACTGTTCATTGTCATGTCACGCATCGTCATGCTTATGTTTGCATTGTATTTACTGTTTCTTCCCCCCTCTTCTCTCCGGTAGACTACGAGACCGACACTGCTGCTGCCCAGTTCGACTACAGAGTTGACGACCCCTCCTACTTGCCAGAGCAACCAGGCAAGCCCCCCCCTTGATCACCAGATATCGCCTATTCTTCTGTATACTGCTTGCATTAGAGTAGTGTAGCTTGTTACTGCTTTTCGATATCCTATCCTGATGCATAGCCTATCCTTGCTACTACTGTTGTTACCTGTACCTGCAATCCTACATGCTTAGTATAGGATGCTAGTTTTCCATCAGTGGCCCTACATCCTTGTCCGTTTGCTGTGCTATACTAACGGGCCGTGATCACCTGGGCGGTGATCACGGGTATATACTTACATACTATATACATGACACATGTGATGACTAAAGTCGGGTCGGCTCGTAGGAGTACCCGCGAGTGGATCTTTGTGGCGGAGCGACAGGGCAGGTTGAGACCGCCTAGGTGAGAGGTGGGCCTGGCCCTGGTCGGCGTTCGCGGTTACTTAACACGCTTAACGAGATCTTGGTATTTGATCTGAGTCTGGCCATTTGGTCTATACGCACTAACCATCTACGTGGGAGTAGTTATGGGTATCCCGACGTCGTGGTATCAGCCGAAGCTCTTTTGACGTCAGCAACTGAGTGGCGCGCGCCGCATTGGACCGTAAGCTCGCGCTTGTATTAAGGGGGCTAGGTCTGCTTCCGGCCGCGTACGCAACATGCAGGTGTGCATAGGGCAATGGGCCCAGACCCCTGCGCGCATAGGTTTAGACCGGCGTGCTGACCTCTCTGTTGAGCCTAGGTGGGGCTGCGACGTGTTGATCTTACGAGGCCGGGCATGACCCAGAAAAGTGTGTCCGTCCAAATGGGATCGAGAGTGTTGGGTTATGTGGTGCACCCCTGCAGGGAAGTTTATCTATTTGAATAGCCGTGTCCCTCGGTAAAAGGACGACCCGGAGTTGTACCTTGACCTTATGACAACTAGAACTGGATACTGAATAAAATACACCCTTCCAAGTGCCAGATACAACCCGGTGATCGCTCTCTAACAGGGCGACGAGGAGGGGATCGCCGGGTAGGATTATGCTATGCGATGCTACTTGGAGGACTTCAATCTACTCTCTTCTACATGCTGCAAGATGGAGATGGCCAGAAGCGTAGTCTTCGACAGGACTAGCTATCCCCCTTTTATTTTGGCATTCTGCAGTTCAGTCCACTGAAATGCCCTTTACACATATACCATGCATATGTAGTGTTGCTCCTTGCTTGCGAGTACTTTGGATGAGTACTCACGGTTGCTTCTCTCCCTCTTTTCCCCCTTCCCTTTCTATCTGGTTGTCGCAACCAGATGTTGGAGTCCAGGAGCCAGACGCCACCCTCGACGACGACACCTACGACGCTGGAGGTGCCTACTACTACGTGTAGGCCGCTGACGACGACCAGGAGTAGTTAGGAGGATCCCAGGCAGGAGGCCTGCGCCTCGTTCGATCTGTATCCCAGTTTGTGCTAGCCTTCTTAAGGCAAATTTGTTTAACTTATGTCTGTACTCAGATTTTGTTGCTTCCGCTGACTCGTCTATGATCGAGCACTTGTATTCGAGCCCTCGAGGCCCCTGGCTTGTATTATGATGCTTGTATGACTTATTTATGTTGTAGAGTTGTGTTGTGATATCTTCCCATGAGTCCCTGATCTTGATCGTACACATTTGCGTGCATGATTAGTGTACGGTCAAATCGGGGGCGTCACAAGTTGGTATCAGAGCCGACTGCCAGTAGGAATCCCCCTTTCCACACTTCTTGGCCGAAGTCGAGTCTAGACATTACAAAACTTTTACTAACATGGCTGTGTGTCTTACGGGCCCACGTCGCCATTGGGTGGTACTAGGATCTTTTAGTCCTCGACCTTTACTCTGGGACTCTGAACTCTCTTCTACTCGGGTTAAACGAATTTACTAACTCTAACACTAGGATCCCGTGACCACATTCACCCCAAAGTTGGATAAGCCATAGTTGTTTCTTAGAATAGTATTTTGAACAATTCACACACTGTCATTTGACTCCTTTGAAACGTCTTTGCTTTCAGATGGAACCCACGAGGCAGGTCGTTCGCCACACGACGGCCATTGGTGCCTCGGGATCACCTGCTGTGCTAGCTGAGATGATGACCTATCTGGGTTATCGCTGGCACCCTGAGTACACCGTCTACGAGGGGTACCAGGACTTTAACCAGGAGCAGTACCGTGCCATCGTCCACCTCTACTCGCGGGAGTATGACTCCACTACTGTGCTGCACACCGCACATGGTGTTGGGGTGACCATCGATATGGCTGTCCACGATGCTGCCTATGCTGCTCTGACACGTCTTCGTGGAGAGTATCGGGAGTTGGACACCTCCCCTTTCAGGCACATTGCTATTGCATCTGATGTTGGTGCGGAGGGATACTATACTGCTGCCTACTCCACTGTCACCCGAGAGCCCTTCTACCATCAGAACCTGGTTCTGCATGCTGATGGGCTGGATCGAGCTAACCGAGCTCTTCGCCCCGAGATGTACACCACCCGTCAGCACCTTTACCGTGCTCTGACGCTGCTGCACCCCTTTGTCCGATCTGGACAGGTACCGCGTACTGCGATCTACCCAGCCAGGACCGTGATGCCCCACGGTGTCGGTTGGCCAGAGGTGGGAGGCTACTCTCCCGCACTTGGTCCTCTTCTGCCACCTGAGCGTCGGGCTCTACACCTGAGTATCCGCGGCCCCCAGTCTCCTGACATGGAGGGCTATCCGTTGCCTCACTACCAGCTGTCGGGCTACGATTACCTCCACAGTACCTCTTGGGACTGATGTAGGCTTGCTTGTAGTGTTAGATGCATTCGCCGCGAGCCTGTGTGCCGCCTATGTTGTTTTAGTCTAGGTACTGAACTCTATGCATGCCCCCTTTTGTAAGTTATGCCGACTACTATGTAGTAGCTATCGTGCTCCTTTCATTATGCATGTTTCATCATGAATGATTCTTGTCTTTGCAAATAATTCTCAATGCTGAACTACCCCTGTTATATATTAGCAGGATGGTTAGACCAGGTGGTCGTGGTCGGGGAGGCGATGCCCCACCACCACCTGAGTACATGGCTGGTATGATCCAACAGTTTGAACTGAACCGCCAGTTCATGGAAAATATGATGGCTCAGTTTCCTCGCCCCAATATGAACCAGCAGCCAGCCCAAGTGACTCTTCAAGATTTAATACGCCTCAACCCAACCATCTACCGCAGCTCAACTCAGCCTCTGGATGCTGATGACTGGCTCCGTGACATCACCTATGAGATGGAGTCTGCTGATGTAGCCCCTGCCAGCTATGTCACCTTTGCTTCCTTCTTCTTGAAGGGACCCGCAGCTCAATGGTGGGACAGCCACAGGCGTACTCTGCCAGCTGGAACAATCATCACATGGCCAGACTTCCAAGCTGCTTTTCGTGCCCGCTTCATTCCTCAAGGAGTCATGGACCGGAAGAAGCGTGAGTTCCGCAACCTCACCCAAGGCAACAAAACTGTTGAAGCTTATCAGCGGGAGTTTCTGGACTTGTCTCGCTATGCTGAAGAGGACATTGCAACTGATGCACGCAGACAGGAGAAGTTCCGTGATGGCCTTCAAGTTGACATCAAGCTCGCACTTCTAGTGCATGACTTTGCTGATTTCGCCACCTTGGTGAATAAGGCCATCAATGTCGAAACTGGTCTGCAGGAATACCAGAGCTCTCACAGGCGCAACCGTGACACGGGCTCATCTTCGGGCTCGCCCGCACAGAAGCGTAAGATATGGATCCCGAACAGCATGTACCGTCCAAATGCATCTGCCCCAAGGCAGACCTATGCTGCACCTCGTCTGCCTCCACCACCATCTAGGCAGTCAAGACTTCCAGCTCCACCATCCCAAGCTCCTGTTCCCACTCCCAATAATGGTCTGTGCTACAAGTGTGGACAACCAGGTCACCGTGCCAGGGACTGCAATCAGAATCAGAATCAACTTGCCCTTCCAGCAACGGGCCGTGGTAACAACCAGCCCCGCAACAACAATGCTAAGTCTTATGGTCGTGCTCATGCCAACCATGTTGATCTCAACGAAGCTCAAGACCAGCCTGCTACTGTGATGGGTACACTCCTCGTAAATTCAGTACCAGCATCCGTTTTATTTGATACAGGTGCATCGCATTCATTCATGTCAGAAGATTTTGCATACAAGCACGACGTTAAATGTGAGGAGATGAACACCTCTGTATTGGTCAAAACCCCCGTGGGACAGTGTCAAACCTCCTTGGTTGGCATCGATGTCCCCGTGGAAATCGAAGGGCTGGAATTCTATGCCTCTCCCATTATCCTGAAGTCGTCTAACATCGACCTCATTTTGGGTATGGATTGGTTGAAAGCGCATACTGCTTCTATAGTTTGCGCCACTAAAACCGTCCATCTGCTACACCCTTCAGATGAAATAGTTGCTTACCAAGCTCATCTGGTGCAAAATGCCGAGGCAAGGCTCTATGCATTGAATGCATTGAACGCTGCACCACTCGAGGGCATTGAAAACATTCCCATCGTGCGTGAATTCCTCGACGTCTTTCCTGAAGAACTCCCAGGGATTCCCCCTGCTAGAGCTGTCGAATTCATCATCGACTTGAAATCAGGCACCACTCCTATAGCCAAGCGACCCTACAAAATGCCGCCGCATGAACTCCTTGAGCTTAAGGAGGAAATCAACAAATCTCTTCGCAAAGGATTCATTCGCCCAAGTTGCTCTCCTTGGGGAGCACCTTCTCTCTTTGTCAAGAAGAAGGATGGGACAAACCGGTTAGTTCAAGACTACCATCCTATAAACCAAGCTACCATTCAGAATAAATACCCTCTTCCTCGGATCAATGATCTGTATGATCAACTGGTGGGTTCGTCAGTGTTCTCTAAGCTCGACTTGAGGTTGGGCTACCACCAGATCCGTGTTCGCGAAGAGGATATCCCAAAGACCGCCTTCGTGACTCTCTATGGTTCTTACGAGTACACCGTCATGTCTTTCGGTTTAACCAATGCTCCAGCCACCTTCTCTCGTCTGATGAACTATATATTCATGGATTACCTTGACAAGTTCGTCGTGGTTTATCTGGATGATATCCTGGTATTTTCCAAGAACGAAGAAGAACATGCTGAACATCTTCGACTTGTGCTGGAAAAGCTACGAGAGCATCAACTATATGCCAAGTTCTCCAAATGTGAATTCTGGCTACCGGAAGTAACCTATCTTGGGCATGTCATCTCTAAGGATGGTATTGCCGTCAACCCCGAGCAAGTTCAGGCTATTCTTTATTGGACTCCTCCCAAGAACGTTAAGCAAGTCAGAAGTTTTCTCGGTCTCGCCAGCTATTGCCGTCGATTTGTCGAGAACTTCTCTAAGATCGCCAGGCCCCTGACTAATCTGTTGCATAAGGGTGTCAAGTTCCAATGGACAGACAAATGTGAGGAAAGTTTCCAGACACTCAAAGACAAGTTGACTTCTGCCCCAGTTCTAGCTCCACCTGATACTAAGAAGGACTTCGTCATTTACTGCGATGCTTCCCGTCAAGGATTAGGCTGTGTCCTAATGCAAGACCGCAAAGTGATTGCTTATGCCTCTCGGCAATTGCGCCCTCACGAAGAGAACTACCCAGTTCACGACCTCGAACTTGCTGCTGCCATTCATGCGCTGAAGCAGTGGCGACATTACCTTCTCGGTAATCGTTGCGAGATCTTCACCGACCACCAAAGTCTGAAGTATCTGTTTACTCAGCCAGACCTGAACCTCCGTCAGTAGAGATGGATGGAGCTTGTTGCAGACTTCGACTTGGGTATTTCCTATACGCCAGGCAAGGCTAATGTAATGGCTGATGCCTTGAGCCGCAAGTCTTACTGCAACCACCTCCAGGTTCATAAAGTTCAGCCCTCGCTTGTTGAAGAATTCAGGAAGTTGAACCTCCATATTGTTCCACCGGGTGCACTCGCTCCCCCTCCTAAGGAGTTTGGCAAGGTGAACCTCCATGTTGTTACCCAGGGTTCCCTCAATACCCTAGTTGCTAAACCAGATCTCGAGGACAGCATCAAAAGGCTACAGAAGTATGACTCTGAAGCCCACAAGATTAAGCGCTACCTCGCAGAAGGAAAGCCCTCATTCTTCACTATTGCTGAAGATGGCACCTTATACTTCAAGGGCCGCCTAGTGGTGCCATGTGCAGAGAAAAACCTGGATATGACACAGGAAGTTATGAAAGAAGCTCATGATACGCCTCTATGTATCCATCCTGGTAGTACAAAGATGTACCAAGACATCCGTCAGAGATTCTGGTGGTCTAATATGAAGCAAGACATTGCTCGTTATGTTGCTGAATGTGACGTTTGCCGTCGTATCAAAGCAGAACATCAAAGGCCTGCTGGAACTCTGCAACCTATCTCTATTCCTGAATGGAAATGGGACCATGTTGAGATGGACTTCGTCACTGGATTTCCCAAATCACAGAAAGGTAATGATGCTATTCTTGTCGTGATTGACCGGCTTTCCAAAGTTGCACATTTTCTGGCAGTCAAAGAAACGATCACTGCTAGCCAGTTGGCAACGCTCTATATGACCAGGATTGTTTCACTCCACGGTATTCCATTGGTTATCAGCTCAGACCGTGGCAGCTTATTCACTTCAAGATTCTGGGCAAGTTTCCAAGAAGCTATGGGAACTCATCTGTCATTCAGTACTGCGTTCCATCCTCAATCGCAAGGGAAAGTTGAACGCGTCAACCAAGTTCTCGAAGACATGCTTCGAGCTTGTGTTATTTCCTTCGGCAAGAAATGGGAGGAATCTCTCCCGTATGCTGAGTTCTCTTATAATAATAGCTATCAAGCTAGTCTGAAGATGGCCCCCTTCGAAGTGTTATATGGACGAAAGTGCCGAACCCCTCTGAACTGGTCTGAAACTGGGGAACGTCCACTCTTCGGTCCGGATAATATCCAAGATGCCGAAGAACAAGTCCGCATTATCCGTGAGAATCTCAAGACTGCTCAGTCACGTCGGAAGAGTCAGTATGACCGTCATCATAAAGACATGGTCTATCAACCTGGCGAAAAGGCTTATCTTCGAGTCACACCTATGAAGGGTGCTCACCGCTTCGGGATCAAGGGCAAACTAGCTCCTCGCTATATTGGCCCATTCACTATTCTCGAAAGGCGTGGAAAAGTGGCATACCAACTGGAGCTACCGCCGAACCTTTCTCAGGTTCACGATGTGTTCCATGTGTCACAGCTCCGCCGTTGCTTCAAGGACCCAATCCGAGCTGTGGATCATGAAGTGCTCGAATTGCAGCAAGACCTCTCCTATAAGGAGCATCCGGTCCGCATTCTCGACCAAGCTGAACGCCGCACACGTCAGAAGGCGATCAAGTTTCTCAAAGTCCAGTGGTCGCACCATTCTGAAGATGAGGCCACTTGGGAACGAGAGGATCGTCTGCGCGAAGAATACCCCGCACTGTTTCCTTCTACCTCCTAAATCTCGGGACGAGATTTCTTGTAGTGGAGGAGATTTGTAACACCCCAAGAATCATGCTACAGTAACTCTCTGTGATTAAGCTAATCATGTTGCTAAACAGGGCTTGATCACATTGGAATCACATTTCTTTTCAAACTCCTAATTCAAACTTCAATTAAAATTAAAGTGGAAAATAAAAGTTTTCAAAAATTTAAACAAAAATGTTCGATGGGTGCCAAATAATACACTGGTAATTATTGTGGAGAAAACTCCTTTTTAGAAAATGCCTAAGTATTTTAAAATGGATTAAAAGGTGAAAGAAAATAAATAAAAGAAAATGCAAAACAAAACAGAAAACAAAAAAAACAAAAGCCCCCCCACTGGACCTGGCCCAACTGGGCCAACCCCAGGCCCAGCCGGCCAGCACCATCCCCCCCCCCCGGCCGAAAGGCCCAGCTCCACCCTGGCCCAACTGGCCTCCCTTATCCGCACCCCAGGAAACCCTAGCCCCCGCACCCACTCCCCACTCGATCCCACACTCCCCCCACGTCGTTCCCCTCCTCCAGATCGGGGCTCGCGCGCGCGCGCCGGACCACCGCCGCCGCCGCCCGGGTCGCCCGTCACTGGCCTGGACCCTGCTGCTCGTCGGACCCGCCCCGATGTCGTGCTCGCCGCCTCCCCGACCTCGCCGCCTCGCCGTCGTCCTCCCCTGCGTCGTTCTCACCCCGCACCTGGACGCTGCCGCCTCGCCGGAGCGCTCTCCCCCGCCGGACTGCCTCCCCTACGCCGCCGTCCCCGCCATCCCCCTCGACCCCCACTGCCCCGTTCCCTACGAATCGCGGTGAGGACCGCGACCGCCCCTCTCCCTCACCCCCGCGGTCACCGCGCTCCGCCCGCGCGCGCCCACACTTGCCCGCGGCCACTGCCCCCCTTTGCCGCCCTGCCCGCGGGCTGTGCCGCCGCCGTCCCGCTCCAGCCACTCCGGCCTCGACGCCCTTCCCTCCTTCGGCGAGCCCGCCCGCACGCCCGCAGCCTCGCCTCCGCTGTTCGCCTCTGCTCTGCCCGCGCTGCTCCACCGCCGCTCCGGTGGCTCGTCGGAGCCCCGCCTCCCCTGGCCCTGGCCGTCGGCGCCGGCGTGCGCCGTGCGCGCCCAGCGCCCCTCGTCTCGCGCCCTCGAGCGCCCCGCCCCGTTGCTCGCCCGTAACCCGCAACCGCACCCGCATCGCCCCCTCTGGGCCACTGCCAGGTGGGCCTCGCCCTACCTGAGCCACTGCCCACTGGGCCCGACCCCGTGGACCTATGACAAACGGGGCCCAGCCCACAGAACGAATATACAAAATAATAATAATAATAAAAATAATAATAAATAAATTAATAATAATAATAAGAATAAATTAATAAATAAAATAAAAATAAAAATAAAGTAATAAATAAAATAAATTAATAATAATAAGAATAAATAAATTAATAAAAATTAATAAATAAATAAATAAATAAATAAAATAAAAATAATTTTATTTAATTAACTAAATTAATTAAGTTAATTAATCCTGTTTAAATTAATCTAATTAGATAATTAATTTAATTAAATAATAATTATTTAGCTAAACCCTAATTAACCTAAACAGTGAATGACAGGTGGTGTCAACCCCTGTTGACTTAGTCAACCCCTGTTGACTGCTGATGTCAGCATGACATCATGCTGATGTCATAAATCCAAATTTTGAATTAAATTAAATAATTAATTAAATTCCAGAAATTAATAAAATCTTTAGAAAATCATATCTTTTAATCCGTAATTCGGATTAAAATATTTTCAACATGAAAGTTGCTCAGAACGACGAGACGAATCCGAATACGCAGTCCGTTCGTCCACCACACCTCCCTAACCTATCAAACTAGCAACTTTCCCCCTCCGGTCCGTCTGTCCGAAAACGCGAAACATCGGGAATACTTTCCCGGATGTTCCCCCCCTTCGCCGGTACCACCTTCTGTCGCGTTAGGACACACCTCGCACTGTTCATTGTCATGTCACGCATCGTCATGCTTATGTTTGCATTGTATTTACTGTTTCTTCCCCCCTCTTCTCTCCGGTAGACTACGAGACCGACACTACTGCTGCCCAGTTCGACTACGGAGTTGACGACCCCTCCTACTTGCCAGAGCAACCAGGCAAGCCCCCCCTTGATCACCAGATATCGCCTATTCTTCTGTATACTGCTTGCATTAGAGTAGTGTAGCTTGTTACTGCTTTTCGATATCCTATCCTGATGCATAGCCTATCCTTGCTACTACTGTTGTTACCTGTACCTGCAATCCTACATGCTTAGTATAGGATGCTAGTTTTCCATCAGTGGCCCTACATCCTTGTCCGTTTGCTGTGCTATACTGACGGGCCGTGATCACCTGGGCGGTGATCACGGGTATATACTTACATACTATATACATGACACATGTGATGACTAAAGTCGGGTCGGCTCGTAGGAGTACCCGCGAGTGGATCTTTGTGGCGGAGCGACAGGGCAGGTTGAGACCGCCTAGGTGAGAGGTGGGCCTGGCCCTGGTCGGCGTTCGCGGTTACTTAACACGCTTAACGAGATCTTGGTATTTGATCTGAGTCTGGCCATTTGGTCTATACGCACTAACCATCTACGTGGGAGTAGTTATGGGTATCCCGACGTCGTGGTATCAGCCGAAGCTCTTTTGACGTCAGCAACTGAGTGACGCGCGCCGCATTGGACCGTAAGCTCGCGCTTGTATTAAGGGGGCTAGGTCTGCTTCCGGCCGCGTACGCAACGTGCAGGTGTGCATAGGGCGATGGGCCCAGACCCCTGCGCGCATAGGTTTAGACCGGCGTGCTGACCTCTCTGTTGAGCCTTGGTGGGGCTGCGACGTGTTGATCTTACGAGGCCGGGCATGACCCAGAAAAGTGTGTCCGTCCAAATGGGATCGAGCGTGTTGGGTTATGTGGTGCACCCCTGCAGGGAAGTTTATCTATTCGAATAGCCGTGTCCCTCGGTAAAAGGACGACCCGGAGTTGTACCTTGACCTTATGACAACTAGAACTGGATACTGAATAAAATACACCCTTCCAAGTGCCAGATACAACCCGGTGATCGCTCTCTAACAGGGCGACGAGGAGGGGATCGCCGGGTAGGATTATGCTATGCGATGCTACTTGGAGGACTTCAATCTACTCTCTTCTACATGCTGCAAGATGGAGATGGCCAGAAGCGTAGTCTTCGACAGGACTAGCTATCCCCCTTTTATTCTGGCATTCTGCAGTTCAGTCCACTGATATGCCCCTTTACACATATACCATGCATATGTAGTGTTGCTCCTTGCTTGCGAGTACTTTGGATGAGTACTCATGGTTGCTTCTCTCCCTCTTTCCCCCCTTCCCTTTCTATCTGGTTGTCGCAACCAGATGTTGGAGTCCAGGAGCCAGACGCCACCCTCGACGACGACACCTACGACGCTGGAGGTGCCTACTACTACGTGTAGGCCGCTGACGACGACCAGGAGTAGTTAGGAGGATCCCAGGCAGGAGGCCTGCGCCTCGTTCGATCTGTATCCCAGTTTGTGCTAGCCTTCTTAAGGCAAATTTGTTTAACTTATGTCTGTACTCAGATTTTGTTGCTTCCGCTGACTCGTCTATGATCGAGCACTTGTATTCGAGCCCTCGAGGCCCCTGGCTTGTATTATGATGCTTGTATGACTTATTTATGTTGTAGAGTTGTGTTGTGATATCTTCCCGTGAGTCCCTGATCTTGATCGTACACATTTGCGTGCATGATTAGTGTACGGTCAAATCGGGGGCGTCACATTGGATGACTCGGGCTGATCTCTGCCTCGCTTGGTGTCGGGCTCCGCTGCGAGCACCACTGCCTCTTTGCGCTTCACGTCCTTGGCCTTGGCCTTCTTCTCCTCCGCTCCTGCAGCTGGCAGCTCAAGGAGGGAAAGGCGCCCCTCCTTTGCTCTTGCGCACTTGGTCGCCAGGTTGAACAGCTCCTGAGATGTGCAACGCTCCTCGGGGATAGCGAGTCCTTCCTTCATCTTGACGTCACGGACGCCGTCCGAGAACGCGGAGATGAAGGCTTCGTCTGTGACCTTGGGGATCTTGAGGCGGGTGTTGTTGAAGCGCTGAATGTACTTCTGGAGGGTCTCTCCTGGTTGTTGCTTGATGCGGCGTAGGTCACCCGCAGCCGGTGGGCGGTCGCGAGTGCCCTGGAAGTTGGCGACGAAACGGTCACGCATCTCGTCCTAGGAGGAGATCGAGCCATGCTGCAGGTTCAGGAGCCAGGAGCGGGCCCCATCCTTGAGAGCCATGGGAAACCAGTTCGCCATGACTTTTTCGTCGCTATTGGCCGCTTCGATGCTCAGCTCATAGAGCTGGAGGAACTCCGCGGGGTCGGCGGTGCCGTCGTAGCGAGGAGGCAGATCTGGTTTGAACTTGCCTGGCCAGGCGACGCTACACAGCTCGGGGGTGAAGGCACGGCAGCTGGCCGTGGTCGCCAGGGCCCGCTTCTGAGGTGGAGCTTGGTCTTGGCGAGGTCCGTGCTGCGCCACTGCAGGCGGCACGCGGTCTTGACGAGGTGGCGCGGGGAGCGCCGGCGTAGCTTCTCGCGGCCGCGGGATTTCTTGGCAGCTTCTTTCTTCACGCGCGGGCGTCGGGCGCGGTGGATCACGCTGCGAAGGCGCGCGCCTTGGTGCCAAGGCACCATCTTGGGGCTAATGTGGTGGAGGCATGCCATGAGCCCCGTCGCCCGCGGCTGGTTGAGGGGGAGGCAGAGAGTGGGACGGCGCCGGAGAGCCCCCTGCGGCGCGGACGAGCTCGGCGACGCGGTCGAGCCACTCCTCATAGAGGTCGTCGACGGGGCGGTAACGCAGGAGCTCGTTCGCCGCGATGAGCGCGGCCCGTGCCTCCATGGGAGAGCGGTGCGCGTGAGACAAGGAACCGGCAGGGGTAAGTGATGGAGTAGCGGTGCGGACGTCTTGCTGCACCAAAGGATGCAGCGAGGACGCTTGCTGCTCGTTGCCCGCCAGGCCGGTGGCAGCGTTGGTGGCTGGAGACAGAGAATGACGGGGTGGCCCGCCTACGGGAGCCGTCGAGCTACGCGGGCGGATAGGGCAGCCCGACGCTCAGCTCGAGCACGGCGAGCGTTCGCCATGGAAAGGACGGAGCGATGGAGCAATGAACTGATGGAAGGGAAACTACGGCGCACCCCTACCTGGCGCGCCAAATGTCGGATGTGGGGTTTCGGCAAACCCTTAAGGTTCGAACACTGGGGTGCGCGCGAAGTCTCTCCCTCCTACCAATCTACGCTCTAGCTCGCTACGATCTCGCGGATGAACTCGACAAACTCGCAACACAGGAAGACATGAGGTTTATACTGGTTCGGGCCACCGTTGTGGTGTAATACCCTACTCCAGTGTGGTGGTGGTGGATTGCCTGTCGGGCTGATGATGAACAGTACAAGGGAAGAATAGCCTCCTGAGGTTGAGGTGTTCTTGTGCTTGTGAACTTGTGGCGTGAGGATTCGATGCCTCTACTATGGTGGCTAGCTCTACTTATATAGGCCCTGGTCCTCTTCCCAAATATCGAGCGGGAAGGGAGCCAACAACGGCGGGCAAATTTGAAGGGGGACAACTAGTACAAGCTATCCTGACAAAAGCGGTCTTCGCCTGCGAAAAGCTCTGGGGTGACGCCGTCTTGGGCTCCACGATGACCTCCGCCTTGCCGTCCTCCTGGTCTTGGTCTCGTTGCACCAATATGGCAACCTTTGCCTGATGCCTCGGTACTCTTCGCCTGCGCTGGCCTCCTTAGCACCAAAGAGGAAATAAGGACGCTGTGCGCACTGGCGCCCGCCTGGCACCCGCCTGGTACCGTTCGTCGTGGCTCACGTCACGAGAGCCTCGTGAGGTTTGCCTTGCCTTGATATCTCTGCTCCTCGTGAGCCTTCCTGGCTAGGCCACTCCAGAGGAGGTCTTGCGTCATCCGCCTCGCGAGGCTTGGACCCTCGCGAGGGTCTTGGGTGCCTTGTTTACGAATATGGGCCGTACGGCCCGCTGCCTGGCCACGCTGTGGGCCGCAGGCAGGAAAGTCTGGGGACCCCCGTTCCCAGAACACCGACATCCATGACGGATACTGATCGAATGGTCTCTGCGATCAAAGGTGATCGGACAGGCTGACGATGGGTTAAATTTTGGGGCGACTGGCTCTATGGCATAGACGTCCCTTAATGCGCACTTGCGCTCCCGCTTAGGGATATGAGTAACATATATCATATTCACCGTTTTGACCTCGGAGGGAAATATCTTCTGTGCCCCTGTGTTCGTGGGCAAGGCTCTTCATCGTCGTCCTCGCTGGTCGGCCCTTTCCCCTTATGTTCGGTGATTAGCTTACCGGCCTGTTTAAAGACCCAACAATTTCTGTTGGTGTGATTGGCAGGCTTCTCAAGGGTGCCATGAATCTGGCAAGGCCGATCAAGTATTCTGTCCAAACTAGATGGACCATCCTTGTTTCCTTTGAATGGCTTCTTCCGCTGACTGGGTTTAGAGCCACTGAATCCGGCGTTGACCGCCGTGTCTTTGATATCTTCGTTGTTGCTTCGACGCTTGTGTTTGTTGCGTCGTGGCTTGCCGTTGCCATCTCTGGCTTTGGAGGTGCCGGGGTCGCTGGTGCTGTTGATTCTACGAGCGAGCCAACTGTCTTCTCCCGCGCAAAAGCGGGTCATGAGTGCGATAAGGGCTGCCATGGACTTCGTTTTTCTTGGCCCAGGTGTCGGGCGAGCCACTCATCCCGGACGCTGTGTTTAAAGGCCACAAGGGCTTTGGCGTCCGGACAATCCATAATTTGGTTCTTTTTAATTAAGAACCTGGTCCAGAGCTTCCGGGCTGATTCTCCGGGTTGCTGGACTATGTGACTAAGGTCATCAGCGTCTGGAGGCCGAACATAGGTACCTTGAAGTTGTCTCTAAAGGCATCTTCCGAATCTTCCCAGCTACCAATAGAGTTTTCTGGGAGGCTGTTTAACCAGTGCTGTGCTGGTCCCTTGAGTTTCATGGGAAGGTACTTGATGGCATGGACGTCGTCGCTGCGAGCCATGTGAATGTGGAGAAGAAAATCTTCGATCCATACTGGGGGATCCGTCGTACCATCGTATGATTCAATGTGCACGTGTTTAAACCCTTCCGGGAACTAGTGCTCCATTATCTCATTGGTGAAGCATAAGGGGTGTGCGACGCCTCTGTATCGGGCGATGTCGCGGCGCAGTTCGGCTGAAGTCCGTATGCGGTTTTTGGCCCGGGTGAGGTTGTGCCTATCGTGCCAGGCCTGATGGACATTCTCTTGCGTTGGAGCACGCCCCAGTTGATCCATAGATTGATCTGGTCTGACCAGCTCTGTTGTCCAGGTCCTTGCATAGGTCGTAGGTATAGCCCGGGGCCGCTGCCTCCTTGCCTCGATGGTGGGGTGGTGCGGGCTGGTGTTCGGCGTAAGTAGCCGGTCTATCCCGTCCTTGTGCTGGTCAGTCAGGTTCGTTAGCAGGTTTGTACTTTGGCGGTATTGGCTCAAGGGCCTCGTCGTCAAATTGGGGTAGTAGCTTGCGCTTCGGGTAGCTCTTAGTTGGGCGTTCGAGGCCGTATTCCTCGGCTGCCAGGACTTTAGTCCATCTGTCATTGAGCGTATCCTGTTCGGCTTGAAGCTGCTGCTGCTTCTTTTTTAGACTTCTCGCAGTAGTGATTAGCTGGTGCTTAAAGCGCTCTTGCTCGAGGGTTCCTCTGGCACGATGAAGTCTTCGCCGAGCCTCACATCCTCCTCGGAGATCGGTAGATAGTTACTATCCTCCGAGTCCTCATTCTCGACTGGATCGTCAGGTTTAACTTGCCCATCCTCCCAATCATCATGTTTGGATGTTGGCTCGACAGGGGCTTCGGGGTCTTTGGCGTTTTCTGGAGTGTTATTGTCTCCGATGCCAGTATTGCTGTCTTTTTCGCGACGCGATTTTGAGTGGCGCCGCTGTCATCGACGCTTTGGAGGTGCTTCAGCAGGCTTGTCCTCGACCGGATCCTTCGTGCCGTCGTCGTCACCCTCTTTGGGTGTGTGCACCATATACATGTCATATGTGGAGGTGGCCGTCCAACGTCCGGTACACGGCGGGTCTTGGCCTTATTCGTCTCCGGCATCGTCGTCCATGCCGTCGATGTCTTCGGAGGCATAGTCCAGCATGTCGGTTAAATCTTCGATAGTGGCTATGAAGTGGGTGGTGGGTGGGACGTAAAATTCCCCGCTCTCAGCCCCTAGTCCGGGCTGGGCGTAGTTCGGAAGTGATTCCTCTGTAATAGCGAGGGATCGCATTAAGTCCATAGTCTCGTTTAAGAGCGAGGTTTGGATGTGGAAGCGAGAGTCCGCGGGGCTGGCCGGGGTGGAAGCCTCCTGGCCATGCCTACTTGGCGCGGACTGATAACCCACAAGTATAGGGGATCGCAACAGTTTTCGAGGGTAGAGTATTCAACCCAAATTTATTGATTCAACACAAGGGGAGCCAAAGAATATTCTCAAGTATTAGCAGTTGAGTTGTCAATTCAACCACACCTGGATAACTTAGTATCTGCAGCAAAGTATTTAGTAGCAAAGTAGTATGGAAGTAACGGCAACGGTCGCAAAAGTAACAGTAGCAGTTTTGTAGTAATTGTGATAGTGGCAACGGTAAAGTAACTAAGCAAAGAACAATATATGAAAAGCTCGTAGGCATTGGATCGATGATGGAGAATTATGCCGGATGCGATTCCTCATGTAATAGTTATAACATAGGGTGACACAGAACTAGCTCCAATTCATCAATGTAATGTAGGCATGTATTCCGAATATAGTCATACGTGCTTATGGAAAAGAACTTGCATGACATCTTTTGTCATACCCTCCCGTGGCAGCGGGGTCCTATTGGAAACTAAGGGATATTAAGGCCTCCTTTTAATAGAGTACCGGACCAAAGCATTAACACTTAGTGAATACATGAACTCCTCAAACTACGGTCATCACCGGTAATGGTCCCGATTATTGTCACTTCGGGGTTAACGGATCATAACACATAATAGGTGACTATAGACTTGCATGATATGATCAAGAACTCACATATATTCATGGAAACATAATAGGTTCAAATCTGAATTCATGGCACTCGGGCCCTAGTGACAAGCATTAAGCATAGCAAAGTCATAGCAACATCAATCTCAGAACATAGTGGATACTAGGGATCAAACCCTAACAAAACTAACTCGATTACATGGTAAATCTCATCCAACCCATCACCGTCCAGCAAGCCTATGATGGAATTACTCACGCACGGCGGTGAGCATCATGAAATTGGTGATGGAGGAAAGTTGATGATGACGATGGCGACGGATTCCCCTCTCTGGAGCCCCGAACGGACTCCAGATCAGCCCTCCCGAGAGAGATTAGGGCTTGGCGGCGGCTCCGTATCGTAAAACGCGATGAATCCTTCTCTCTGATTTTTTTCTCCCCGAACGTGAATATATAGAGTTGGAGTTGAGGTCGGTGGAGCACCAGGGGGCCCATGAGGCAGGGGGCGCGCCCCCCACCCTCGTGGACAGGGTGTGGGCCCCGTGGCCTTGATTCTTTTGCCAGTATATTTTATTAATTCCAAAATAATCTCCGTTGATTTTCAGGTCATTCCGAGAACTTTTATTTCTGCACAAAAATAACACCAAAGCAATTCTACTGAAAACAGCGTCAGTCCGGGTTAGTTCCATTCAAATCATGCAAGTTAGAGTCCAAAACAAGGGCAAAAGTGTTTGGTAAAGTAGATACGACGGAGACGTATCACGGACCTCGAGAGTTCGGATGTGGAGTCTAGGGCGAGTCCGGCCTTTCAATGATAGGGGGAACCTGGACTGATTTCGAGTTCACCATGGACACGATCGCCTCTAGATCCTCGATAATGCGGTTTGCAGCGGAGAGTCCGGTGGGCTCCAAACTCCCATTTTCGGACCTGGCGGTTTGCTCCGGATCTAAGGCCAGAGTCGTGGTCGGGGCCGCAAACCCTTCGAAGATCAAGTTTCTCGGATATCAGCGACATAATTTAGGTTCCCGAAACTGATCTGATTACCAGGGACGTAGCTGTCGATCTGTTCAAGGTGGTCAATCGAGTTGGCACGCAGTGCGAAGCCGCCAAATACGAAAATTTGGTTGGGAAGAAAAACTTCCCTGGCGACGACGTTGTTGTAGATGATCGAGTGAGCCATCGAGCCTTCTGTTGATGAAAGCACCAATGTCGGTGTCAAAACCGGCCGATCTCGGGTAGGGGGTCCCGAACTATGCGTCTGAGGAGGCAGGGGACACGATGTTTACCCAGGTTCGGGCCCTCCTAATGGAGGTAATACCCTACTTCCTGCTTGATTGACTTTGATGAGTATAGGGGTTACAAGAGTTGATCTACCTCGAGATCATAATGGCTAAACCCTAGATGTCTAGCATGTATGATTATGATTTCCCCTAAGGACTGAACCCTCTGGTTTATATAGACACAGGAGGGTCCTAGGGTTGTACAGAGTCGGTTTACAGAGAAAGGAAACTTCATATCTGAACGCCAAGCTTGCCATCCACGCAAAGGAGAGTCCCATCCGGAGACGGGGGAAGGCCTTCAGTCTTGTATCTTCACGGTCCATCAGTCCGGCCCATGTCACATAGCCCAGACGCCTGGGGACCCCCTAATCCAGGACTCCCTCAGTGGGCGGTGAGGCTTCCTCCCTAGCTGCGTGTTCCTCGGCTGCACCACCGCGGTCTCAAGTGTTGACGGCCAGGAAGGGCCTGCGCCGATAGAATATTTCCGTCCTCATCCTGGAGCGTGCGGAGCACTGGGCCGCGACTAAGGACCTGTGTCCCCCAGGTACTTCCACCCCATCCTCTCCAGTTCATTTGGTTCTTCCCTCCGTGCCCGATTCCCACCTACTTAATATTCTTTCTGATACCGGGGTGTCGGTTGATCGCAATGTTGGCTCCCCTACTTCTTTACTTTCTGCGATACGCCTAAATGAGGAGGCCCGGGCTGCTATTGCCAAAGCCAAAGAGGCCTTGGTTGAGAAGGCTATGACTACCCATAGTGGAGCTGCTGGACCATCGGGGGCAGGTAGTGGCCTTGCCGCCACCGCGACCAAGAAGGGGCGATCTAGTAAAGCTAAATCATGCGTGGCCCCGTGCAGGTCGAGCCTCCGTATCAAAAACTTGTCTTTCAGATGAAAGCTATATTTTGGAATGTTCGTGGTTTCAGTGCTAGGGGCACCGGGACTAGATCTGCGACTTGGTTCATGAAACCAAAGCTGATTTGGTCGGTTTTGTCAAAACTTTCAAAGCTTCATTTTCTATTCCCGAGCTCTCCTCGATCGTTGGTGCTGGCCGTTTCTTCTAGCGCTGCCTTCCAGCTTCTGGTCATTCGGGTGGTATTCTTATTGGGGCAAGGGTTGATGTGTTCGATTTTGTTGCTTTTGAGCATGGGTTTTTTTGGGCTAGCATGGTGGTTTATCATAAGAGGCTCAATGCTCTTTGGGAATTTATGGTGGTCTGTGGACCGGCTGATCACTCACTCTCCTTGATTTTCTTGGACGAAATTACTGCTAAGATTGACTCTTGTAACATTCCGCTGGTCATTGGTGGTGACTTTAATCTCCACAGGTTCCCCACTGAAAAGAGTAATTTGAATTTCTCGTGGCCTTTGGCTAATGCGTTTAATGATTTAATCACGGACTGTGCTCTCCGTGAATTACCCAGATCTGGCTCGCGTTTCACCTGGTCCAATATCCAGACGAATCTGATACGTTCGATGCTCGATCGTGTGTTGGTGACCTCTCCTTGGGATCTGTTGTTTCCCCGCGCGTCCCTAGCTACATTGCCTCACGTCGGCTTGAACCACTCTCCATTCATTTCAGACTTGGGTTTCAATTCCACGGCTTCGGTCGGTTCCAGTTCGATGCATCTTGGATTATGGTTGACAGTTTCGTTGACATGCTCTCTACTAAAATTACTTCTCTGCTTACTTCCCGAGTTCGTTCAGTGGACATCTCTGCCTAATTACCTCAGTAGGGAATTTTTTTCGTATAAATGCTTGCCTTTCTTTGCTTCCTATGTTCACCATGGGTTTTTATAGGCTGTTTAAGGGTACTCATGAGGGTTTCGATAAGAATAGAGGTGCTTTTTATTGGAACTCTGTGGATAATAAGCGTAAGTACAGATCTGTCAAGTGAGCCATTATTTGCTGACCAAAAAGCCTTGTGGTTTGGGATTTTGAATACTTCCATCATGAACACATGTCACATTTCTAAATGGTGGTGGAAGATTATGACTGCAACCCCCGACATCGTTTGGTTCGATCTCCTTAAAGCTAAGTACTTCCCTAATGGCAGTCCCATGTTTGCTTCGGCGAACCATGGCTCACAATTTTGGAAGGACCTTGTTAGGGTGAGGGATGTTTTGGGGGAGCATGTTAAATTTGTGGTCAGTAATGGTGTCTCCACTCGCTTTTGGTTGGATTGGTGGATTGGCGACCCCACCCTTGCTTATGCTTTTCCTACTCTGTTTTACTATTGCACCTCCCCTGAGATCTCAATCTCTGAGCTCTCCTGGAATAACTGGGACTTGGGTTTCCGAAGGTCCCTTTCTCCAGAAGAGCTGGGGGACTGGCATCGTCTTTTTGTTGTGTTCCCAATCCTCTCGGAGGAGGACTTGGTTACTTGCCCCCATGTTGCGTCTGGAAAGTTTTCTTTCAAGTCTGTGTATACTAGAATTATTGCGGGTACCCCTACTTCAAAGTTCAAACCCATTTTGGCTGCCAGGATCCCTCCCAAGATCAATATATTTCTCTGGCAGGCCACAAGGGGTCGGTTGCCCTTTGCAGATCAAATTCGGAAAAGGAACGGTCCTGGCTCGGCTGCGTGTGCGCTATGCTCCGCGCAAGAGGACACTAACCATACCTTCTTTGGTTGTCCCATGGCCAAGCTAATGTGGGGTTGTGTTCGATCGTGGTTGCAAACCTCTTGGGCCCCCTCTTCATTCTCGAATGTCCATTCGTTAACCTCTAACCTTCAGGGGCGCTCTAGCTAAGAGGATTTTTTGGGTTGGGCTGGGTGCTCTTTGCTGGTCGCTTTGGATTACCAAAAATAAATTCACCATTGAGGGGTGTGTTTCCTAACAAACCTGCTGATATCCTATTTAAAATGTCTATTCTTTTGCGGCAGTGGAAATTATTAACTAAGCATGTGGATCAGAACGGGTTGGAGGTGTTGATCAACAAAGTTCGGGCGTCTGCCAATCTATTATCTTCTCCTCCCTGCATGCCCTTGTTTTTGTCATTTGGGCATGTGTGCCACTGAACTATGATCTTGTGCTTTCTGGTGGTTAGCCCTATTTGTTCGTGCGTAAACTGTTTGGTTTTTGCTATTTGGTTGTCACTCTGCCATGTGGCTTTATTTATATAATCGGGCGTATGTCTTTTCTCTAAAAAAAAGTAGCAACTTAGGATGGCATAGCCTTAATGTTAGTGCCGAGGTTCAAAAGTGGACAGGCTTGCGATGAATACCTAGGCACCCAGAAATGAGGAAGGGCGTAGCAAGCGATAAAATGCTCTGGGAGTTGATAATAAGCATAGACTAGTAAGTTGCCCGTGCATTGCAACACAGAGCAAATTTTATAATGTTCAAAGTGATATGGAAGGAGAATATCAAGCAAAACAAAAGAATACCGAAGAATGACGACAAATATATGAATGAGTGGAAATTTAAACCTGATCCATACATAAGGTATGCCACATAAATTAAAATAAAAAAAATAATTGCTTCTACTAATTTTGTCAATGTCTCCTTTCACACGGCATAACAGAACTACTATGTGAGTACATCTTTGCACACAATATTTTTAGTAATTCCCCAACGAAAAAATGTGCTAGATCAGCAAAGATGCCTACTGTATGACAAACACTCCATCTATCAATGCAAAGTGACATAGCTAAAGTATGTGCTCTTTCAAATTTATAAAAAAACCATCATTTACAGAAGATAGGATGACAAATCGATTGACAATAAGATAATTCCTAGAACACGCTGAGAAGCCAAGCAACATAGCTACTTATCAATAGTTTTGTGAGTAATTGAAGGCTTAAAATGCCAAAGAAAAGGAATGCCTAGAAGGTGACACTTCCTGACCAAAATTATCCCTTAATAATCTTGCAGGACCTAACAATGAACTGAGCACAAATTTGAAATATGAAATTGGCCATGATTGTAACGTACATATGTTGGACTGGATGTACACGGTATACTACAAAAACCAATGTGAACAAACAACAAACTACTCTGTTTTGGTGTCCCGGTCTTTTTAAATAAGTAAAAAAGACTAATTAAGCAACCAATTACTAATGTTCAACTAATAAAACCAACGTCCGATTGAAGAATTCAACTCGGTTGAACAAAGTAAACAAAAGGCTAATTAATAGAGGGGGTTTGTGGACCAGAAATTATTACATTATTGTACATGAACGAGAAAATTAGACCATAATACATTTTCTCACAACCATAAACTTGTAAAACTTGACCATATTGTAGTCAGTCATGTACAACCTTTCAGACAAATTGTTGGTTTTAACACCCTCACCTGTTCTTGGATAAATCAAGAAAGGACTTGTTTAACAAAGTCCAGTAGCGTATTTGTTAAGGCGAACCCCTTCTATCAATGCCATAAGGATTTGTTTCTTTTGATCACGGGATGGAAGATTAATCCAATCCCACTCATGCCTTCTTGTACAACTGAAAGGTTGTAGAGTTTGTGACATTGGGTACAGTGATACTATTCAATGATCTGCAACTAAACGTATAGTATGCTCTGAACAGAAATATAACTTCATGGACCAGCCTCTCTTCTCCCTTCCCCTTTTTTTGCGGAAAAAACTTTCAATCTATTCATCTTCAATCATGGTAGTACAACAAACGCTAGAATAATAAAAATTACATCCAGATCCGTAGACCACCTAGCGACGACTACAAGCACTGAAGCAAGCTGAAGGCGCGCTGCTGTCATCGCGCCTCCCTCACCGGAGCCGGGCAAACCTTGTTGTAGTAGACAGTCGGGAAATCGTTGTGTTAAGGCCCCGTAGAACCAACGCACCAGAACAGCAACCGTCGTGGATGAAGAGTGTAGATCAAAAGAATCCTACCTGAAATGACACGAACGAAGATGAACGACGAACAGATCCGAGCAAATCCACCAAAGATAGATCCGCCGGAGACACAACTCCACACGCCCACTGATGGTGCAAGACACCACCGTCTCGCCTTCCTGAGGAGGACACAAACCCTGACAAAGCTCGAAAAAAGATCTAAAAACAGAGCCCTCTCACCGGCAAGGGCCGAGATCCACTCCACCTCCATGGACCAGCCTCTCTCTCCCTTCCCCTTTGCTACTGTAAAAAAATATAGAACTGGAAAAACACCACCTCATAAGATTCCTTAACCATGTGTTCATCCACCCAAATGGTATCTTTCAGAAAAGCATACATCTAAACCAAAACTGAGTCCCACTGTTTAAATTGAACATATAACTCCCTGTAAACTTTGCGTGAAACATTTTTGAGCGCTATGCCATCTAATTAACTGAACTAAAGTGAACTGATAAATCCACTTAAAAACTGAACCGAATTACCAAGCTAACAAACTAATAGAGTAGAGTATACTTGATGCTCCTGATCCTCATACAACAAAGAAGAAAAGCTTAACTTTATTCATTGAGTGTTGGACTTGGAACATCTCTGCTTAAGAATGCATTTAGCCATGCTTGATCATGTTGCTCTTCTTACCTTGCCCCAAAGCATGCCATACAAAAATCTGACATAGATCACAATACAAAAACAGTCTGAATATTGAATAGTGCATCTGGTACAACCTGAGAGGAGGGAGTAGAAGGAATTTCATGCAGGATGAACTACAAATTTCTGCAAAGAGGTACTTTGCAGATCCATGGTTGATTTGTTTGTAAATATTTGTGAGAGAGCATGGTTTCAACCACACAAATGTACGAATCTCACAAACGTCTCTCCTCCAAAAAATGAACAATTCTGGGATCCAATGGGAGATACACAGAACTTACGGAGGGATGAGCATTGTTGGGAACGGACATAGTGGTTCAAAGTAGTTTTGCACCAACACCGCCAGGAACGATTAGCTCGCCACGAGCAAAATTCTGCGTGCCTGCAACACCCAGTCATACTCATGGCTGTGCTGCCACTGGTGGCCTCCATGGGTAGAACGGAAGAAAGGGTCTCATGTTGAGAGGTTGAGAACCAGGTCCGACACAAAAGGGAATCAATCCGAACAACCGCTGCTATCATCTCCGTCTCTAGCGGCCTACACATCCAGATCTAGATGGGCACAAACCCGGGCAGGCTTGAAGCGAAATCCAATCCTACATTCTTACGAAGTTGATCCCCACTAGTAGCAATTATCTCACCATGCACACTATCCACGTCAGCATCATGCCACGTAAGCTTTCAAGGGACCATTCCATTTCCTTGTGTTATTTAGTTTCTCTTCCGTACACATCTAGATCATAAACAATACGTAAGCATCTCTTCCTATTCGTCTTCTGTAATTGACAAGTTGTACATGGATCATAAATAAATATCCATCAGCTGCAAGACAGAAGTACCGTGGAGTCCCATCTCCCTCAACTTACATGCTCAGGTTTCCATCCAACAGAGGTCTCGCCCCTTCCTCTCACTGTGCAACCACCATCGGACCATGTATGATATGGAGGAAGAGCTGCCCGTCTAAGATGTAGAAGAAATATTTGGTGCAAAATAATTGTATTGATCTCATAGGTGCCAATATATAACACGTACAGGGATACTTCCGTCCACGACTAGTACCCTAATTACGGAATACAAACTTGGGAGACAAGCGAGACAACTACACCTAATGCATGTACATATATACGTGGAAAAGTATCGTGTCTGGTGATGCAAAGACTGGACCGGAACTCTTCAAAAGTGGACGTTGGTAAGCATTTCATCATGATGTCGGCGAATTGATGCGTCGTGGGAACATGAAGGACTCGAATCTTCCCAAGAGCAACCTGTTCGCGAACAAAATAAATATCCAGCTCAATATGCTTAGTCCGACGATGATAAACCGGGTTGGCGGAGAGGTAGACCGCAAAGACGTTGTTGTAGTAGACCATGGTGGCTTTGTGAACAGGATGAGAGAGCTCGTGAAGGAGTTGTCGAAGCCACGTATACTCAACAACGGCATTGGCCACACGACGATACTCTGCCTTAGACTGGATCACAAGACTGTGGGCTGTCGTTTAGATGACCACGAGATGAGTGATGATCCAAAGAACACACAGTACCCTAAGGTAGAGCGATGAGTGTCCGGACAACTAGCCCAGTCGGCATCCGAATAAGCGACGATGTCGGTGTAGGGTGATGCCTGCAAGGTGATGCCGAGGTCCATATGACCACGGATGTACCGGAGAATTCGCTTCACCAAAGACCAATGAGAATCGTGGGGAGCATGCATGTGGAGACACACCTGCTGAATAGCATACTGCAACTCGGGTCGAGTGAGTGTCAAGTACTGCAAGGACCGACAATGGACCGGTAGAAGGAGGCATCCGAGGCGGGAGCACCATCAGTAGTGGAGAGCTTGGCGTTCGTGTCGACGGGCGTGGCCATGGTTTGCAATTAAGCATGCCGGCACAGTCAAGTAGCTCATGAGCATACTTCCTCTGATGAAGGAAGAATCCATCCGCACGTCATACCACCTCAATGCCGAGGAAGTAGTGAAGAGAGCCCAAGTCCTTGATGGTGAACTCGGCGCAAATAGGCTCAGTGAACCGTCGAAGGAGGTCTGTGGTGCAAGCCATCAGGATGATGTCATTGACGTAGAGTAGCAGGTAGGCTATAGCAGCGCCCTGTGTGTACACAAATAGCGAGGCATCCGAGCGAGTGGAGCAAAACTAGAGCTGACGAAGAAAGGCAACGATGCGCTGGTACCAGGCATGCGGTGCGTCCTTGAGTCCATACAAGGAGTGGGAGAGGAGCAGACATGATCGGGATATGCGTCGTCGACGAAGCCTGTGGGCTGCTAGCAGAAAACCTGTTCATTAAGATGACCATGAAGAAATGCATTGGAGACATCCATTTGATGAACATGCCATGCACGTGACACGGTGAGCTAAAGAATGGCGCGGTTCATGCCCGGTTTGACAACCGGAGCAAATGTGTCGGTCAAGTCAACACCCGCACGCTGTCGAAAGCCACGGACCACCCAGCGAGCCTTATAGCGCTCGAGTGTGCCATCGGGACGGAGCTTATGCCTGAACACCCACTTCCCACTGATGACATTAGCATGTGAGGGTTGAGGTACAAGTTGCCACGTCCAGTTCAGCAACAGGGCGTCGAAATCCTCCTGCATGGCCACAAACCACTAAGGATCATAAAGAGCAGCACGGACAGATGAAGGAACCGGCGATGGCGCAGATATCGAGGCAGTACAGACGTACTGGTCGGAGGGATAGCGACCACTCACACAAAAAAGCCCGCATGCGCCCGAGTAACCAGTCCTGGCGCAACGATTAGAGCAGGCACTGAAGAGGCATCCTTCGTCGTGGCAGCCGACGAGGCCGAAGCAGACGCCAAAGATGCTGGGGTACCTGGCATGGCTGCCAAAGGAGGCACAGGCGAGGCAGCAGGCATAGAGGTCGACGTAGAAGCCGGCAAGGCTGCAGAGGGTGAGGCGGGCTCCGAGATGGTGCCGGTGGCGCCACCCGAGCCTCCAGTCGCAGGGGCCAGGCGGGCAGAGAGTCGGCGCCCGAACTTCCAGCCACATGGGAATTACTTTAATTCGTTAAACAGGGGCCCACTAGTGAGTAACTAGGGCTGCCCAGTCAGCACCTGTTGACTAGTCAACCCAGTCAACAAGGTCAGTCAGACCACTGGGCCCACCAGTTAGCGACAGTGGGGTGGCCCCAGCAGCGCCACATCGGCGCGGCTCCGGATAGGGCTCCGGCGAGCCTCTCCCATGGCGGAGCGGCTCAGGAGCTCGCCAGGATTTGCATACGGGCGGTCAAATCGGGCGCGGGCGGTCGTGTTCGAACGCGCACAAAGAGGCGCGTCGAACGGCGGCAGCGGCGTGGGCTGCAGTGGCCGCGAGCGATGCCGGCGATGGGCAGAGGTAGCAACGGAATTCGGGAGCACGGCGAGGCGAGCCAGAGGGCTCGTCGGACTCATGTGAACCCCAGGAGCGCGACTGCGTGCTCGGACACGGAGGCAGGGGACACTAGCTACGGCGGCGATGGAGCGAGGCGGTGTTGGGCGTCGCCATCAGTGGCAAGGGCGACTACGGGGTGCAGGCGAGCTAATGGAGAGGAGGAGGAGGAGGGGCGAAAGCTCATGATGGGGCCGTAGGGGACGACAGCGTGCTCGGGGAGACCTGGAGAGGATGGTGCGTCGGTGGCGATCTCGAGCAACCGAAGGGGAAGGCGGGGGCGGGCGCGTCGTTGCAGGGGCCCCCGGCTCCAGCTCGAGGTGGCAGGTGGTGGAGGAGACGGCGCCAGAGCTAAAGGGCACGTCGGACGGGCGTGAGGAGGAAAATGGCCGCGAGGGCGGCGGCGGTCATGGCAGGCCGCTCGGGTGCGCGCTGGGGAAGAAGGCAGCGGGCGAGGGAGAGAGGGGGAGTGGATCTGGGGGCAGGTAGGGTTCGACCGGGGCGTGGGTGCCATGGATGCGGGTGCGTTGTCCACCGCGACGATGAACAGGGCAGGAAGGGGGCGAGCGGTAAGTGGGCCGGCCTGCCCGGGGTTTGCCCCTGTGGGCTAAGGCCCAGGGGAGCAGGGGGATTTTCCTTTTCCTTTTTTCATTTTCTTTTTCTTTTTATTTATATTTTATTTTCTAATAATTTCATGCATATAGCTCCGCTTTGCATGTATAATATGTCAAAATGTTCATTGTGAGATGCTCTACATTTGATTCCACTGTGCCATGCTTGTTTGAGTTCATCTTGATGCCCAAATCATCGTTGTAACTGTGCTATATGATGTTAACCTGCTGAGACTGTTATAACTTGGTGATTTATCTTTTTCATTGCATTTTGTGTGTGCATCCTATGAGCTTGATGTCTACATCAGTTTTGAACTGCATCATGCCATCTTTACAGAGGTGCTTGTCTTATATTTTTGTGATATATGTGGTGACTAGCACAAGCATGCAAAATAGCCTCCGTGATGTTGCTGATTTCTGTGACTTAGTCATTTCTGCTCATTTCTGCTAAGTCTGCGTCTGTTACATTTTGTTGCTATGTTGCCATGCTGCTACCATGCGTTCTATGCATAATCTGGAGATTTTCACTAAGGATTTTTTTGTTATAGATGTTATGCTATATCCATCCATGTCCTTGTTTGCATTTATAACCTGATGTAGCTTGTTGTAATCCTGCTCCAAACATGCTAAATAATGTTTCTGTCAGCCTGTTAACATTAAGTTCAGTTTTGCCAGGTGCTTTGCTAGTGATCCATGCAGCCTAGCACTATGCTATTGCCATTTTTAGCTTCATCAATGTGTCTTCTTACTGTGGTCACCTTTTCATGCCATGTTTTTCTTTGGGTTGAGTTTTAAAAGCTCACCAACATGCCTAGTTATCGTTGTTTCTGCCATGTACTGTTATTTTCACCAAGTCTGAATCTGTCATATTACTTGCCATGTTTGCATGGATCCTACCATCTTTTCTGCTGATCTTTGGAATAAGTTCAGTAAGGGTGTTTTGTAATTGCTTTTAGTACTAGCATTTAATACCTTTGGTTGCCATGATAATTTCCTGTAGCATGTTGTTTTATAGCTCTAAATATTGCAACCTGATGTTATTTCTATCATGTCTAGTGAAATTCTGCTAAGTCTGTGAAACTGTTATTATTTGCAATTTTGCCATGCCCTTTTGAGTATGTTCTAGTGATTTATGGAGTTAGCTCAGTGTTCATGTTTTGTAATGCTTTACCTTTACATCACGTCCATGCCATTTTTTTCATGTTGAGGTCTTGTATCTTGTTGTTTTGATACTTGCAAGTTGCCTAGTTGCTGTTTTAAACAGCTTGTCCTTTAACCTCGTTTCATGTGTATGTGTTGAACCGTTGCTCCGTTTTGAGTGTGCTCTATACGAAACTTGCTTAGTTTTGCATGTAGTTTCATGTTACCTTGTTGCATCCATGTTTTGAGTGTGTTTGCTTGATGTTTGAATGCATTTTGCATCAATGCCATGTTTAACTTGTTTTGCTCATATCTTCTAGGCCGTAACTTCAAATTAAATGAACTTTATATGTAACTTGACTAGAATCTTGTGTAGATCTTTTTCGTGCATTTTAACTTGATGTTTAACAACTTGAACATAAGGCTTATTCAGATCTGGACCAGTTTCGAAATTTGCATATGAGGACTTACCGGAATTGTCATATGTTGTTTCCGGCCTCATTTAAACTTGCTTTGATGTGTTGCTCTTGTATGCATCATCTCTTGCCATGAGTAGCTTCATGTAGCTTTGTCATGCATCCGGCTTGTTTGTGCATCATGTCTTGTTTATGTGTTGTGTGTTTACCTTGTTGTTTGCTTCTTTCCGGTTGTGCTCCTTCTCGTTAGTTCCTGTTTCGTTGAGATCGTGAGGATTCGTTCGTCTACGCTTGGTTCGTCTTCGCGGCTTCATCTTCTTCATGGACTCGTTCTTCTTCCTAGAGGGATTTCAGGCAAGATGACCGTCACCTTGGATCTCATTACTATCATTGCTATGCTAGTTGCTTCGTTCTATCGCTATGCTGCGCTACCTATCACTTGCTCTTCAAGCCTCCCAAATTGCCATGTGAGCCTCTAATCTTTTTCACCCTTCCTAGCAAACCGTTGTTTGACTATGTTACCGCTTTTGCTCAGCCCCTCTTATAGCGTTGCTAGTTGCAGGTGAAGTTGAAGATTGCTCCATGTTGGAACATGATGATTTTGGGATATCACAATATCTCTTATTTAATTAATGCATCTATATACTTGGTAAAGGGTGGAAGGCTCGGCCTTATGCCTGGTGTTTTGTTCCACTCTTGCCGCCCTAGTTTCCGTCATACCGGTGTTATGTTCCTTGATTTTGCGTTCCTTACGCTGTTGGGTGTTATGGGGATCCCTTGATAGTTTGCTTTGAATAAAAATCCTCCAGCAAGGCCCAACCTTGGTTTTACCATTCGCCTATCACCTATTTCTTTTTCCTTGGGAGTCGCGCTCCCGAGGGTCATCTTTATCTTAACCCCCCGGAGCCAGTGCTTCTCCAAGTGCTGGTCCAAACCGAGCGATGTCCGGCGCCCCTGGGCAACCAGGGACTATGCCAACCCGACGTCTTGCTCATCCGGTGTGCCCTGAGAACGAGATATGTGCAGCTCCAATCGGGATTTGTTGGCACATCGGGCGGCTTTGCTGGTCTTGTTTTACCATTGTCGAAATGTCTTGTAAACCAGGATTCCGAGACTGATCGGGTCTTCCCGGGAGAAGGAATATCCTTCGTTGACCGTGAGACCTTATAATGGGCTAAGTTGGGACACCCCTGCAGGGTATAAACTTTCGAGAGCTGTGCCCGCGGTTATGTGGCAGATGGGAATTTGTTAATATCCGGTTGTAGAGAACTTGACACTTGACTTAAATAAAACGCATCAACCGCGTGTGTAACCGTGATGGTCTCTTTTCGGCGGAGTCCGGGAAGTGAACACGGTTTTTGGGTTATGTTTGACGTAAGTAGGAGTTCAGGATCACTTCTTGATCATTGCTAGTTTCACGACCGTTCCGTTGCTTCTCTTCTCGCTCTTATTTGCGTATGTTAGCCACCATACATGCTTAGTCGCTGCTGCAACCTCACCACTTTACCCCTTCCTTACCCATTAAGCTTTGCTAGTCTTGATACCCATGGTTATGGGATTGCTGAGTCCTCGTGGCTCACAGATTACTACCACAACAGTTGCAGGTACAGGTGTTGCGATGATCATGACGCGAGAGCGATGTTACTTGTTTTGGAGTTCTTCTTCTGCTTCTCTTCGATCAGGGGATAGGTTCCAGGTCGGCAGCCTGGGCTAGCAGGGTGGATGTCGTTTGAGCTTCTGTTTGTGTTTCATCCGTAGTCGGATGTTGCTCTTATGTATGATGTTGTTGTATTCATGTGGCAGTGTCTGCCTCTTGTATGTATCCCCAACTATTATGTAATGGTATGATGTAATGATAACCACCTTGCAAAAGCGTGTCAATATGCGGTTCTATCCTTGGTGGGACCTTCGAGTCTCTTTAGGATAGTATCGCATATTGGGCGTGACAACTGATCTCCTTCGGAATGCCGTGGAGGGTTACAATTCTAGAGATATATAAGTTTGCTAATTGACTAGCAGTGATTGTCTCCTTGACTGGCAGAAAGTGTGCAACTTTTGAGAATTGGTCGATGATGACAAAGACAACATCATTACCCTTTTGTTACTTGGGAAAGTCAGTGACGAAGTCCATCTGAATCTTATCCCATTTCCATTCAGGAATAGGGACTGGTTCCAGAAGTCCAGCTGGTTTTTGATTTCTCCTTTGACGCGACGGCAAACTTCACATTCTTTAATATAATGAGCAATATCTTGCTTCATCTTGGACCATCAGTGTTGGGCCCATGGGACTGGGGGTGTCGAGGCATGTCTGCCTGCGGCCCAGTGTGCGGCGCCTACAAAGAAGCCCAAACGAAGGCCCACTAGCCAACTTCACGAGCAAGATGCCCCGCAAAGCCCCGGCCCGCGAGGCCAACGTCAGTAGGCGCCTAGGCTGGATCGAGGCGTCACCAGGAGCCTCACGAGTCCCCTCGTGAGGAGGTCTCCTGAGGCACCTCGCGGAGGTGGACAAGTCTGGGGCTCCTCAGCTCGGTTGCGCGGCCCTGCGCCTTCACGTGGGTGACGCGCGCAACGACGAACGACGCTAGAGGACGCGCCAGCAGGCGCGGATGAGGAGGATTTCCTTTTTCATGCTAAGGGAGCAAGGCCGGCCACCAGATCTCAAAGCAACACTACAAAAAAAGACACATCCGTGACATTTTGGGCTGAACAAAAAAATATGTAATGCTTATGACACTTCTATGACGATAATTGTGACAAAAGCACGTATCATCATGGATGTCGTGGGATCCTACTTCTATGACAAAAAATCATGATAGAAAATGGGTTTTTCATCCTGGGCAGGCCGGCGATGCACCTGCATGACATTCTTTGGGCCATCCATGATGGAAAAAATCATGTTAGAAGCGAGGGCGAGGAAAATATCGGGGAGTTCCCGGTTATGGTGGGTGGTCAGGGCCGAGCGATGCACGAAGGTTTGCACATTTCTCTCGTACACGTACACGTGTGTGTGCGAGGCATTGGGCTCTAACTAAACCTGAGCGAGGTGTTCGCTTACTGAACCTGAGCGATTGCACTAGCTACATGCGTGTTGCTGAACCTGAGCGATCGATCTTGCTGTTAACCAAACCCGAGCGATTCCTTCACTACTGCTACTACTGAAGCCGATCGAACCTACTGCCTCTTGATGAACAGTGGCTGTGTTGGGGGTTGGATGAACAGTTCCCGGTGGGGTTTGGATGAACAGGACCCCGTGGTAGTAGTAGGTCGTTGCCGCTGGATGAACAAGACCCCGATCGAGAGGAGGCCGCCACACTCGAGCCGGTTGGGGGTGGATGAATAGGACCCCGTGGAGGCTCCATGAACAGTAGCCGCTGGAGGCTGGATGAACAGTAGCTGGTGGAGGCTGCAGGAAGTCGACGGTGGATGAACAGTAGCAGGTGGAGACTGGAGGAAGTCGATGGTGGATGAACAGTAGCCCGTGGATGCTAGAGCGAGGCAGTAGACGGTGGATGAACAGGACCCCGTGGAGTCCCGTTTTGCGGTATGCCACACACCTCCCGATGAACAGGACTCCGTTTCGACCGTAAGCGCTCCAACACAAGTCTGTTTCCTCAGTTTTGTGGTACGCCACACCCCTCTCGATCAACAGCACCCTGTTTCAACCGTAGGCACTCGAACACAAGTATGTTTCCTCCGTTTTTGCGGTACGCCAGACCCCATTTCGACTGTAGGATCTCGAACACAAGTCCATTTCCTCCGTTTTGCGGTACGCCAGACCCCGTTTCAGCTGTCCCGATGAACACAACGCGTTCCGTTGCCTCCAGATGAACACGATGCAATTTTCTTCATTCCGAACCAGCCGGTTGGCTTCCGATGAACAGGACGCCGTTGCTGCTGTTCGTTCCCTCTCCATGTACACGGGCCCTGGACGTACGTATGCGCGAGCAGGCGTTCGAGACCGCCCGCGTATGTATGTATGTGGCCGTATTTTTTGGCATCTGGTTGTACGTACGTGTACACGGTTTACACTGGACTGCCTGAACTGCTACGTCGGGGGCTCTACTACTACACGTCCTGCTCCTTGCTTGGCCATGGTTCATCGTTCCAGAGAGACCGATCGACCAGTATGTACGTACACGTTCGCGATAAGACACAGAAGGCTACATACGCTTTGATCGGGTGGGTTCCAGCAGTCAGGGAGGATAAGGACGCATTTCCTTGCATGCGAAGATATAGTTGGTGGGTCCCAGCTCTCAGGGGGAGAATTTTTTTCGCGCCTAATATGGAGGCACTTTCTTGCATCCGAAAATATAGGTGGTGGGTCCCAGCTGTCAGGGGGAAACCTTTTTTTGCAAAATACAGAGGCCCTTCCGGTGGGTCTGCGTTGTCAGGTGGAGGAATCATTATTTTGCGTGTAATAAGGAGGCACTTCCTTGTTGCAGCCATGGACCCAGCTGTCAGCCTCTCCACGTACATTCCTCTTCTGATGGAAGTCATTCCTTGACCATGTTGACCATGCCGCGCCGAGAGCACCAAGGCGGTGGACAATGGCGAGGCCTAGGAAGGGAATCACCCAGAGCCGGGGAAGACTCAGGAGTTGTTTCCCATGCGGAGGGGAGTATGAGGGTTTACTGGTTCGGCTGCAGTGTGATGCTACCATCGCCGGAGAATAACAGGATGTTTGGGTGAGTAGAGGGATGGCCAGGCCAGCAATGGGAGTAGGGTGGGGCGCTGAGGCCTGCGCGGCAGCACAGCCGGCCATGGGAGGAGGGAGCAGGCAGTCCCGTCGGCGCCGGTTTGAGCGGCTGGAGCAGGAAGAGCAGAGATTGAAGAAGAACCATGACCGTTGGATGGACATCCAACAGTCACTGCTCTTGTGTGTTAACTTTTTTTGACGTGTTCTTGTGTGTTAACTAAGTTGACACGGCCTTGCGTGCGCGTCAAACTTTTTTTAGGAAGGTGTACGCGTCAACCTAGTAGGCCCACAAGTCAGCCTCAAATATGTGGAAAGCAGCATAAAACCCATCTGCCATTATTGCTGAAAAATTTAAAGCCCATTGGCTAATTCTTAAGGATTTTTTTGAAGCCCATATTCTTTTTGTTACCATTACAGCCCATATTCTGGCCTAGTTTAAAAATCAACGAAATTTTCATATTTCGGTGCGGTCCGAATTGTTTTTAATCCTTAAATTTCGAATCACCTTCAAACTAATTTAAAATAATAAATTTATATCAATTTAAAATCCAACATAATTTTCCCCGCAAAAAAACAATTAAATTCGAAAATACCGAAATCTTGATAAAAGATATTTGAAACTAATTGCCAGTTTGCTGTGTTTTTAAAATTTACATCCCAATTCTTACTACTTCATTTTCTGGGCAAGCGAATACATCACTCTCGCCTTGAAACATTTGCATCCCAGCAGGGCTGAGAAAGCAAGTAGGCCTCCGTTGGGTATTTCTTTAAAAAAGTAGAACTGGGCTGGCCGTTTTTAGAAAGAAGAAAAAAACACAACTGGGCTCATGATGTGGTAAACATAAAATAAAACCCTGGCTAGACAGGCCACAGCCCCCGCAAATCCCCGTTATTACCCCGATCCATTTCTAAACCTAGTAAATAACAATTACTTGTTCCTAAAAAAGGTAAATAACAACTGCACGACCTGCTGGGTCCCTTGTCTCAGCCGCTCATTGTGTAATTCTCTCGTTTATTGACTACGCTGACAATGGTGTGGGCCCAGATGTCCAACCATTATGAGGAACCATTTTTTGGGCTTGTAATAATGAGGCACTTGCTTGCGTACTGCCATGACCCTAGTGGGTCCCAACTGTCATCCTCTCCACATATAGTCATCTCCTTATTCCTCTCGGTTGTTGATCATGTTGACAATGCCAGACGTTGGTGCACCGTGCCCGACGAGCAAACCAAGGCGGAGGATGACGGCGAGGCATCAGATAGAATGAACAGGAGCCATGGAAGATGCGCCAGTCTAGTCGCAGGCAGAGGGGAGTACGAGGGTTGACTGGTTCGGGTGCGAGTGCGTGTTGGGACTGATGTTGCCGGAGAATAACAGGACATGTCGGGGAATAGAGGGATGGACTGGCCAACGTTTGAGGGTACGGTAGGGCGACAGAGGTGTAGCAGCCATGGGAGGCAGGAGTAGGCGGAACTGACGGGGTGGTTTGGTTTGGGCGGCTGGAGGAAGAAGACAAGAGATAGAAGATACACGACAGATGTTGGATGTCAATCCAATGGCTGGTAGGCAGAATCGTTTGTTAACTAGTAAGTTGATACCACCTTGGATAGGCTTTTTCCTCATGGGTCCCAAACATTACAATCCAAATCTTTCACGGCCATGCAACCTTTGTTATGAAAATTTACAGCCCATTTGGTGTGATAGTTCAAAATAAGTTTGTGGGTGCTGGTGGGGGCTAATAACTTGGGTTCTGTAATGCACAGTGAGCTCAACCAGTTGGCGAGAGTGATGTTATTTCCCTTGGTTGGGATTTGTTCCAATATTTCTCTCTTAATTAAACAAATGGCAAGCCATTTGCCTTGTTTCAAAAAAATATGACAGTCACAAGCGAGTTGAAACCCAGATTATAACTTGTAAAAAAGCACGAGGGTTAATTGTTAATCAGGTTTAGACAAAACCCAGATTGAAAATGGCAATAACATCTAACTCCAGCACTGTTTTCGGCAGTCACAGTCAAATGGATCGGTCAGGTCCATAGAATTAACATGCTGGGTCATAGAATTTACTGGATTATGACCACAAGATGTTGTAAACAGAAGCCCGGCACATTCAGAAGCCCTTTTGTCCACCTGAAACTCCTTTTTTTGCTCTTCGACAGACCCACTCATCAAAACCATGCTGCTGATAAACTTAAGCCTGATGGACAATACTAACCTCGCATTCAGCATGAAGAATGTGACAAATCTAATGTTTGCATGGTTGGCTACATATCATTCCAGTGTTATTGTCTTCAATCGAATGTCATGAGAAGTGAGAAAATCCCGGTGCTTACGAATCCACCAATTGGTTATAACTTTCTTACCCTGTCCTGCTGCCTAAATAGACATGAAGATTGAAAGGAGTTAAGGTCTAAAAAAAGAGTGTTGAAAGAGCAATAGCTGAACGGTTAATTCTAGTACACTATATGCGGGCTTCCAATGTGCCTGAAATTATCACCTTTATATACAACTTCTCCAGACATGGAAAGCATTGGAGCAAGCCAATAATCTTGTTCAGATCAAAACTATTCATATGGATATATAAGATCTTGACAGAATCCAACACCATTGATAGGCTATCCGTGGACAAACTCTTCATTGAGCATAGAACATAATATTAGTACAAAATGTGTACTCCGAGATGATATAGAACTTATGCGCAGAAATTTAAAATGCGGCTTATGATTACAAGTGTAGATGAGAATATACAGTACCTGAAGAACTATGGAGCCAAACGCCATCTTGAAATGAGCACAGAGATCATATATTACACCGAAGGTCTCCAGTTTAGGCGTAGAGATGACAGTTATTTCCGATGGTGAATAACGAGAATCAAGGATCAACCTTTGAAGTGAAGGAGCATCTTCGATGATGAGCTGCCTTCCATCAAAAGAAATTCCAATTCTTAGAAGGTTAGGCGACTTTAATTGGAGACAAACGATTCTAACTGTGAAAACAAGCACCAAGCACTCCAGGGAAGGGCAACTGGAGTGGATGATGATGTGCAATGAGGCCTCTGACATATGAACCCGCACTAGTCAAAGTTTTTTGAGAAATGGGAGTCGAAGGTTTAGTACCAGATTTTCTGGTAGCGAGCACAGCGCAAAGGTGGCGGTGTGGAGAGTGGAGGAAAACTGCGAGATGGACATCGGTGTTAAGGGCACAAGTACATGGCGTTCGGTATCAATGTAATTTCTGGGGAAATAGTAGAACTCAAGCAGTTGTAGTTCTGTGAATTCAAGGGATTTCAGCCAGGCGTCCACCGTGCAAGGCATGCTATGCATGCTCAGGTAGCATGCCGGGATGCAGAGGCTTTGAACGGAGCCTTGGTGGGAGGAGATGATGGCTCTGGAGAGTTCAAAATCATTAAAGAGAGATAGCTGATGACAGTCGAGATTAAGGGGCACGGCGCGCCATAGAGGGCGCCACCGAGTTGAGAGGACTTGGGTGTGGCAGCAATCCTTGGTGGGGAGAAGCGAGATGATCTCCCCAAGGATGGCGTCCGGGAGATCGCTGATGCGGTCCACCCAAGATTCTATGGGTTCCTTGGATCTGGTGGGGGCGGGCTCGCCGCTTCTCCCCGCGCTGCTAGGTGCGGGACCTACAATAGGCGTCGCCGCTGGCGGGAGCCTCATCTTCTTGGCACTGGGGTCAGCTGACTCCATTTTCCTCGAGGGCATCGCATCGAACTCGCGGATTTGAGCAGAGTAACGAATGACGAGCCTAGTTGTAGTGCGAGTGAAGAAGAAGGGAGCTGGGGTTTTCCGTAGTAGTGAGGAAGAAGGGCAGCTGGGGTTTTCTGTAGGAGTGAGGTGAGGAATTTGGGGGTATGAGTGGAGCGAGCTGACGTGAGGTGGGTGGGAGTGAGGAGGAAGAAGATCACCTAGGTTTTTTTGGGGGGCGGTGTGCTGGGTAGCACATCTCATTAAGTAAATATATGGCTTTTGAATTGATTTTATTAATTACTAGGGTGGTGGGCTCTTTTGTCTTGGGCCCAGAGAAACAATTGCTACTAGTACAGTGGAGACACTCTACAGCTACCCAAAAAAACAATTACTACTAGTACATTGGATACACTACCGCTTCTGGCTCCTCCGAGGTCATCGAAATGTCTCCCGCTACTGAATGTCGTTTTACTTTGGTTCACCGACATGCGGGCCATGCAGCGCACGGGCCCAAATGCCATCCACAAAATTAGAAGGCGGTATGCAGGCAAAGAGTCACCCCAGTCGTATCGCGGCAGTAACGAGCCGTCATATCACAAAACCCCACCTCCTCGCAATCTAAGTTTCATGGACGAAGCAACCATCATTTCACTCTTCGCTGAATCCCCTTCTCCCTAACCGTCTTCAAGAAAGCCAACACTCGCATCTTCCACATTGTTCTTCTCTCCCAATGAGGGGAAGGTAAGCAGATCTGTGATGTTCATATATTTTCTTTGAGAAAAAAGAACTTCTGCAAAGCAGTAACCGATCCTCACTCTCTTTTTTGTTTCATTGTCATTGCAATTGTGTTTTGCTTTCAGTTGTCTCCTATTCGTCAGTTTCATGATGGACCAAGGAGAACCAGGCAAAGATCTGCCGATGTTGGAGCAGACACGGGAGGCTGATCCCCACGAGACAAAGAGCTCCAAGAAGATGGAGGTCGCCACCGAGCCGACCCCAGATACGCTCATGGCCACTACTGAGATGGTCAATGCCCTGTTTGAGATTACAGCCCCCGTGGCCCCGTAGGAGCAGTTTTCCCCCTTCGAGGTTGTGTCCCCCCCCCTGAGCTGCCCAAGGTGATTTTCTTCTTTGCCGATCTCGATTGTGGTTTTTCATCTAAGTATGTGGTGATAAATAATGCAAAATTTTATTAGCTTCGATGCCATGCTACCTTCCTTGTCATGCATACTTTTGACTCTACATAGTGGTTTAAATAACTTGTGTTTTTTATATTGGAAAAAAATTCGGAATTCGTTTTTGTTTCAATTAGAGCCCTGATGCACACAAGGATTGTGTCGTTGTACATGTCACTCGCTATGAGGCGGATGACCTCAATATACGCACTGGGAAAACAAAGTTCTTAGGTTGTTGGATCCTGGATGCCATTTGCACTTATACCAAAGTTGAGATGTATTCCAGCCACACTGTTGTCACGCGTGTTGTCCAGGGTGTACTGAAGCACAAGAAGTTCAAAGCTACTCCTTCGTTTGTGAGGCATACTGTTCTTGTCAAGCTTACGTGGGAAGATGACATGGCATGCCTCCACAAACAAGTTTATGAGTGGCAAGGCACAAGGTTATCTTCAAGAAGGTTCACAGGATTGAGCTGCTACCAGACATCCTCAATGATGTTCATGGCAAGGTCTGTCTTGTGTCCATCCAAAATTTGATCGAGGCATGAAATAGTTGGCCCAGCCAGTGTTTAAAGGTAGTTTGGATTATGTCTAATTATCTGAACCTTGCCTATTACCAAGCCCTCTGGGCTAGTACTCTGTTTGAATCCGTCTATCGAAACTACTACCACTTTCGTGTGCCCATGAATCATGTGAGAACCATCCTAATTGTCCTCACTAGTTTTTCATGTAATATGGCATGGTAAGACATAAGTTGTCGTGGTTTATCATACGAGCAGTGTGTGTTTGATGAAGTAGAGTACTTGTTCGAGTACTCTGCGCCGACGTATACAAAGGGTACGTAAGGCTGGTTGAGTACTTGTAAACATTGTTGGTGCCACCCCACTTGTAAGCAATTGTGCAAAACACGGCACATTGGCTCAGCTCGCTTCAACACTAGAAAAGTCGGCTATCGACCAGCTAACAGTCAATAATCTGCTGCTGACATATAAGCAACTACATATCTTGTTACAGTGGTTCATGTAGTTAACTGAGGCCACAATGTGAATTCCAAACGTTCACACGCTAGTCCAGCGTTCATGTGGAACATTCACATTAAACTCGGCTTCATAAAATACTTGAAAAGCATAAGTTAAGCAATTTTATACATCTCAATGATTCATACTCCCTCTGTAAACTAATAAAAGGGTGTTTAGATCACTACTTTATTCTAAACGCTCTTATATTAGTTAACGGAGGTAGTAGAACATAACAAACATTTACTAGTTCACAACAAAAGACAAAGTTGTGAGAAGGTTTACTAATCAGAAAAAATCAAGCAAGGCTTCTCTAAGCAAAGGGCCTCGCTAGGCAGGCTTTAATCCTGGAGTTCACTCTGGTTTTTCTTGTTGCCATCATCCAGAGTTAGGTTCTCTCATTCCAGACCAATTATAATTGTGTTCTTAGTTGGAATGCTGAACTGAACCATATAGTGTACTGACCATCTGAGCTTCTTGTGCAGTTCCACTAAATTTAAGCAACGCTATTTGCAGAAATAAGCAGACCACAATGCCTCTTGTCCGTGCACCTGTCCCAAAAACCTCCGTGCAACCGTGCCAGCTAGTCCTCTGTCCATCCGTGCATTGGGAGAAAGTGCATTCCCAAATAGGATGCAGTTGTTTTCGCTCGTCCCTGCACTGAAATCAGGAAGTAAAATGTACTAATCAGCTTCTTTTATATTGCGTTGGTCATTCTACCTAGTTACTACCAATTTAGGAATACCTGGAAGACGGGAGGTTAGACAACAGCAACTAGGAATAGCCATCTCATTTTGTGCAGTTCTACTAAAACTGAGGTGTGTACTTTTGATTGCACATATAGAAATGATATGGAGACAGACATCCCTATTTGCGCCAATATGAAATATGGTTATTTAAGCAGTGACAGTTTTTTGCGGTGGCATATGATTAACAACAGCATCTATTGTGTTATAATTGGCACTACAGTGACAGTATGAAAGTGCCATTAAGTAAGAAGTAGCATCACATCACATCAACACTGCCACTAGATTAACATGCAGAACAATAGCATTAGTATTACTATCATGAGAGTAGCACATGGTAAGTAAATGTGCAATCAAATTTGTGTAGTTCCATTAGGATGAAGCAATGTTAGCGGTGTGAGATTTAAGTGTAACTACAAAAACACAATTCATGGGAAATAAAGCAAGTGGGAAGCACTTCATAAAATGGTGGTGCCATTGCTTCAATTTATTGACGGCACTAGACCGACATCAGCATTACTTAATAGTGACATTAGGTGGCATTGCTTCAATTTATCTATGGCACTAGACCATTACTTAATAGTGATATTAGGTGGCATTGCTTCATGCTTCATGTGATTTTACATTAACGGTAGTGATATGGGAGTAGGGACAGCAGGGGCATAAAGTGGTGACGTAGATGTGGTTGCCGAGAGCGGCAAACATTCAGGCAACATGTCTACATTTGTCCCTTTTTTATCTCCTCGGAAACATTATCCTATGTGAGCACAGAAAATCTAGACATGCTCATTCTCATTTGCGTTGTCCCCCAACACCCCTCACTTTCTTTCCTTTTTCGACCAAGAGACAGGTCCACTTCCCCCCCACCCATCGCTATCCACCCCACTTTATTCGCCTTTTCAACCAAGAGACCGGTTGGGTAGCCAATATCTACTACTTTCCCCCGTTTCCTCTTAGAACCAAGTCCTAGATTCATGCTACAGCTTTCCCACTTTCTTCCCCGTTTGAACCAACTCTTAGATTCGACTGTATGAACTAGCTTTACCTCTAATAATAGTAGAAGTCTAGATGGCTTTGGAACAGCCGATGGAAGTAGAAAAAGATCCACACGCAGCCATGTGGGGAGCTGGGGTAGTAGAGCAAGGCAGGTTTTGAAGGAATATATTCCTGAGGGTCGTCGGGATGTGGCAAAGACAGCATCGGGAGGCTGCATCTTGGCCACAATACCGCAGGGAGGAAGAAGGGGCCGGAGGCCCTTCCGACCAGCGCTGTCTCAGAGAGAACAACATGGCCGCCGATCAGGACGCAGGCAGCTGTTGGTCTCCTCCCTCGCCGCAGACGACCGCGTGAACGATGCACCTACACCCCTGTGTCGGCCGAGGTGGTCCAGCCGGATTTGTGACCAGCCGTGAGCAGAGAGAGTGTGGCCACCTATGTCTTGCTTAGATCTGGAGAGCATGAGAGAGTGAAAGAGAGGAACCCTAGTAAAGCAAGCGCCGAGGCTCCTGCTTATGTATATATATTTTGTTGTAGCAACCGTTATTTAATTGAATATGCGCGAACCACTATTTTCATTTAAAGTTCAAGTAAAAAATAAAACTCGATCAATAACGTGCCACCGCTTCCAGGTTGTGGACGCACTATGTACTATATCATTCACGTGCGATCCCCGACCCTCCATCAAGTTGAAAACTAGACTAGTCAAAATGTCAATAGGGAAGCCTCTTTGTAAACAAATGCGCTCCGATCTTCCAAAAAATGCGCTCCTATGTGTACCCGCGAGTGGGTATGAGAGAGCTAGTGCGTGCGTGCACCACTTCTCTTCATGAGAGTGCAATATACTACACCCAAAGAACGTTCGCCACAAGAGTAACAGTGTAAGTGTGTGACGTGTGAGTTAACACTGGTACAACGAGGTGCTATACAAATGGTTTTTAATCCCTTTTCGCGACGACATTTGGAACCGTCGCTAAGTGAGTGACTGCGATAGGGGGGTCCTTCCCACACGACCCAAAAAACGTCGGGGATAGGCCCTCCTGGCACACACGCTCGGCAAAATGAGGTCGTGTGCGACGGGCGAGTGATGAAATACGATTATACAGGCCCAATCGATTCTGGTCGTAAGTACATCCCACACAGTCAGTCCCAAACAAATGCTTCCGTTTGTTATGTACATTCCACACAGTCAATCCAAGGAATACGTTTTCGTTCTTCTGTACATCCCATACAATCAATCCAGGGAAAACGTTTCCGTTCGTATGTACATCCCACACAGTCAATCCAGGGAAAACGTTTCCGTTCGTATATACATCCCACACAGTTTTATGTATAGCCTCGTGTGTGATAGGTGTAACTATCACATACGCTCTGCCTCCGTTAACCGTTTGCTTTTATTCAACTACATCACACACGATTTGATGAAGAAAACTGTATGGCATTGGGCTATCCATCACAAGCGCTTTTACTTCTAGAACCATTTGCAAAGTTCCATGGTCATTTTAGCAGGTTTATTAGTTTATAATTAATAATTCTAGTATTACGCAAATTCACATTTCATATCAAACAGCTGTTTGCCAATTTCATAGCTGGCACATAAGTATATTTTAACATCACGGTATGATAGCTACCCGCAGACAACACAGTACAACATATAGCTAGTTCCCCTTCATAAGAACAATATTAGAACAATATATTCATTTCCCTAACCGAGATCATCCAGGCTCGTCTTATCCACCTCTACTTTCAGTTCAGTAAGAACATGTTTTGCACTGGCCAATTGGGAAAGTGCCTCCTCCTTCGCCAACACCATCTTAGCAATGTCTAATTTAAAAAATCTGAGCTCATTCTCCATCTTTGTCTTTTTATCCCACATCTTCAAATATTCTTCAGTGTTGAGAACACTTTCTCTAAGCCTACCTCTGTTCTCTTCCTCATACATGCTCCAGAGCTTTGCTAGGCACATCTTCAAAGACTGTGGCCACTCTTGATCAACCCACTCCATATAAGAACACTTATGTTCATCCTATAATATTTAAAACTAGATCAGTAACAATTGTAGGGGAAATGGGTTTCTAGCAACATAGAAAATTACCAAATACATATTTTGAAAAACTGAAGAAACAGTTTAATTATGACATATCTTCTCAAAAAGATCAATGTGCAAATGAATTAATTGCTACTGAGACAACAACCAAATTCTGAAACATCAGAAGCTATAATTAACTACAACAACGCTACAAGTTCTTGGTGATGTACTATAAATAACAAATTGAACATTTTATGAGGAAGATAAATATAACTTTAACAGCATAGCGACAGTGTTTGGATGACAGCAAATTGATACTAACAGGTGTGTACATGCAAAAATTTAGTAACATAGAACAAATAGCACTAGGGCCGTCCACTGTGTATGCCAGAACCTGTGTAAAGACAACTGTTGCTACATTTGGCACGGGTGCCCTGCGCTGGCGAGCCGATGTAGAGGAAAAAAAATCAGGGAACCGGACTCCGGAGCACCTAGTTGCTCTGATGCCCAGTTCCTTCGTGCCATAAAGAGTTAGTATTTTACTGCTTGGCTGCTCGGATGTGTGGACAAAATTTGGCTGCACAAACTGCTGAAGCGGTGCCAAATAATTTTCTAATGGCACCGGTGATGAGATACTAGGTACAAACTGTGACACTGTTTTAACATCCAGAATAACATAGCACAGTGATAGTGTCTGAATCACATCTAATAAATGATTTGTAACAACGAAAGTGGGGCTAACCTTCTCTGCACATGCCAGAAACTTCCTCCCACTGTCCACAGATTCAAACGCAACTAGCTTCACGCATGGAGATTGATGGTGACAGCGAGCAGCCAGATCTTCAGCCACCCCGCTCCATTCGTTGCCACTCATGGTCCTAGGGAGCTACAAGAGGAAGAAATGACTCAAATCGACCGTCGGGTTAACCCTTCATTCCAAGTCATAACCCGAGAGAGAGAAGAGAGGCAAACACGGGTGCTGAAAAATTCGTCGTCGGAGGAGGAACCGCTAGAGAGGTCATCTAAGAAGACCATGGCCGCCCCGGCGGTAGGATGCGAGACGGCGAGAGCGAGGAAGCAAGGGAGGAAGCGGCTATAGCTTCGGAAGGAAGGAAGGAGGAAACAGGGGAAATGTAACTTGTGGTTGGGGAGAAAAGGGGTGGGGAAGGGGGGGGCGGGGTAGATATTTCAGCGGTAGGCCAATTTTTTTGAAATGTGGAGGAAAACTTTGAGCGCGGCTGATACGTCTCCAACGTATCTATAATTTATGAAGTATTCATGCTGTTTTATTATCATTCTTGGATGTTTTACAATCATTTTATGGCAACTTTATATCATTTTTTGGGATTAACCTATTGACCCAGTGCCCAGTGCCAGTTGCTGTTTTTTGCTTGTTTTTACATCGCAGGAAATAATTATAAAACGGAGTCCAAACACCACGAAACACCATGGAGATTTTTTATGGACCAGAATGAGCCCAATGGGCCAGAGCTGCACCTGGGGGGTGCCCCGAGGGGGGCACAACCCACCAGGGCGTGCCAGGACCCCCTGGCGCGCCCAGGTGGGTTGTGCCCACCTCGGTGGCCTCCCGCACCCCCACTTTGCACTATAAATTCCCGAGTATTCGGAAACCCATGCGGGTTAACCTAGATCAGAAGTTCCGCCACCGCAAGGTCTCTGTATCCGTTCCGGCACCCTGCCGGTGGGGGGAATCATCTTCGATGGCCATCTTCATCATCCCGGCGGCCACCACGATGAGGAGGGATTACTCCACCCTCGGGTGAGGGTTTGTACCAGTAGTTATGTGTTTAATATATCTCTCTCTCTCTCTCTCTTACTCTCTCTCGTGATCTATATCATGGGCTTTGTTAATATAGTCGGATTATATGATGTTTCTACCCTCTATACTCTTGTTGTGATGAATTGAATCTTTACCCTTTGAAGTTTTGTCTTGTCGGATTGAATATTTAGAGATGAGAACACATGATATATGCCTTGCGGTATGAATACTTGAGGTGACAATTGGGGTATCTTATTGATTCACTTGACATATGTTATGGCATTCAACTCGCGGATTCCCGCGGTGATATTGGGGTAATCTATGCATAGGGGTTGATCCACGTTTTTCTCCGACGGAAACTTCAGGGTCTCTTTATAGTTTTTTGTGTGGATTATTATGAATATGAATTTGCTTTGGTGTTATCTTACTACGAACTCTTGATTAGATCGATCGAAAAGAATAGCTTGTGTTATTCTAGTACGAACTCTAGGATAGATCAAACGGAAAGAATAGCTTTGAGATGGTTTCGTACCCTACAAACAATTCCTATCTTTTGTTCTCCGCTAACAGGAACTCGAGAGTGATTCTTCGTTACACTTTGAGGGATAATCATATGATCCAACTATGTTAGCACTGTTGGGAGATTGCACTAGCGAAAGTACGGACCCTAGGCCTCATTTTTAAGCATTGCAATACCGCTTTTGTGCCCATTTACTATTTGCTACCTTGCTGTTTTTATTTATTTAGAATATAAAAATATATTTCTACCATCCATATTACACTTTTATCATCATCTCTTCGCCGAACTAGTGCACCTATACAATTTGCCATTGCATTGGGTGTGTTGGGGACACAAGAGATTTCTTGTATTTGGTTGCAGGGTCATTTGAGAGAGACCATCCTCATCCTACACCTCCCACGGATTGATAAACCTTAGGTCATCCACTTGAGGGAAAATTGCTACTGTCCTACAAAACTCTGTGCTTGGAGGCCCAACACGAGTCTACAAGAATAAAGTTGCGTAGTAGACATCAAGCTCTTTTCTGGTACCGTTGCCGGGGAGGTGAGTGATTGAAGGTATATCTTTAGATCTTGCAATCGAATCTTTTAGTTTCTTGTTTTATCACTAGTTTTTTCTATAAAATAAAACTACAAAAAATGGAATTTAGGTTGTATCATATTATTGATCATCTTTATAACATCTTTCTTGAAAACGATGGTTTGGAAAATTGTGCTCAATTGTTAGAAGAAGAAGTCAATAAAATGTTTGACACAAAATATTTGAATAATGATCATGATTTCAATGTTGCTAGTATGAATTCTTTGAATATCCGAAATGCTAATGATGATTGCACTAGTCATGAGAAAATTGTTTCTTATAAGCATGTCAATTTTTGCTGAGTAAATTGGGAATGCATTTGCACACCAAAAAGGGAAGATAGATTTGGGAAGAAGCATAAATATTTAGAAACAAGAAAGTTGCAAGAGAGGCTAGATAATCGTGCTGAAAGATGTAATTTGTTTGGCCATCCTTGTGAACTTTGCAATGAACATGGTCATTTAAATCTCCAATGCAAATTCTTTCATGATCAAATAGTGTCCAAAAATTGTGATAACTTGGTTACCCTTGTGTAACACCCCGCATGTAACTTGCCATATTTGTAACTCCGACTCTTGCCATTTCGGCCATGTGTTATGATTTTCCCTCCGTTGTCGGGTTTTGTCTTTCGTTTTGTATTTTGTCATGTCATGCATTTTCATATCATGTCATCATGTGCATTGCATTTGCATACGTGTTCGTCTCACGCATCCGAGCATTTTCCCCGTTGTCCGTTTTCCAATCCGGCGCTCCTATCTCCTCCGGTGCACCCCTCTTGTTTTCTTTCGTGTGCGTGTGTCAAACTTTCTCGGAATGGACCGAGGCTTGTCAAGTGGCCTTAATATACCACCCGGAGACTACCGGTCAAGTTTCGTTTCATTCGGAGGTCGTTTGGTACTCCAACGGTTAACCGGGCATCCGCAAAGTCCATTTTAGTGTCCAGCAAAAACCCCCTCTAAAACCAGCCCAAAACCCACCAAACTCTCTTCCATGCTCTAGGTCGTTCGATCACGGTCGTGTGGGCGAAAACCGCACCCCATTTAGAGTCTCCTAGCTCCCTCTACCTATTTATATGTGGGCATCCCGAAAAACGGAATCGCAGACGAACCCTAGCTTCTCCACCGCGCGCCGCCGGACGAAATCGTCTGCGGAGCCAGACACGTCCGACCGCCCCGCCGCCGCCACATGGCGCGCCTCCACCGCGCCGTCCGCCGAGGCCCGCCGGCCCGCTCCCGGCCCTCCCGGGCCCGAGCCTCCTCGCCCCGGCCGCCGCTCGCCCTCCGCCGCTCGCCGCCGGCCGGCCGCCGTGCCCCGCCATCCCCGCCGCCGCCCGACGCGCCTCCCGAGGCCGCCGCCTCCTCGCCCCCCGGTCTCCTCCTCCTCCGCCTAGCGCCGCCCGCCGCCAGTGCTGGGTCCCGCCGACCTCGCCGCCTCCTCTCCCTCCCGCCGGCAAGCGCCATCAACCGAGCCGGCCTCTCCCTCGATCCGATCTGGTAGCCTCTCGTGAGCGTTGACTTCTCTCGCCCCCTCTTTTTCTCTAAGTCCTCAGATATCTTCAGCATGTGCACATGTTCGTAGCTCCATAACTTCTTGCATGTAGCTCCGATTCGCGCGTGTAATATGTCAAATTCTTCATCTCGTGATGCTCTTCATTTTGTTCAATTGCACCATGTTCATTAGAGGTCATCTTGATGCCCAAATCCCTGTTGGAAGAGGGCTAGTTGCTGTTATTCTCTGGTTCTTGACAGAACTTGGAGATTTGTCATTTTTGTATCATTTAATCTGTGCATCTTTTGGGCATGAGCTCTACATGTGTTTTGAAGTATGCCATTCCATCTTTCCAGTGGTGTAGTCCATGTATTTTTGTGATCTCTGTGGTGACTAGCACAAGCATGCAAAGTAGGCCCCATAATATTTCTGATTTCAGGGACTTAGTGATTTCTCTAAGTCCTTGTCTGCTGTAATTTTGTAAACTCGATGCTACAGAGATATCCATGCATATTTTGGTGATGTTCAGTAAGGATGTTTTGTAGCTATAGTTGTAATCGATCCATTTTTGTAATTGTTTGCAATTATGGAATGCCATAGCATGACTCAATCTTGCTCTACTTTTGCTATAAAATATTTCTGGCAGATTCTTGCAGCCAATGGACGCCGAGACGAGCACGTGACACCACTGCCACCCTGTTTATCTTAGGTAACGCGAGTCGAGGCGGGCGTCGTCGCGGTAGCGACGACGGACGCCGAGACGAGCACGTGACACCACTACCACCCTGTCTTACCGTAACGCGAGACGAGGCAGACGTCGTCGCGGTAGCGACGACGGACGCCAAGACGAGCACGTGACACCACTGCCACCCTGTCTATCTTAAGGTAACGCGAGTCGAGGCGGACGTCGAGACGAGGCGGACGTCGAGACGAGGCGGACGCCGAGACGAGCAGGTGACACCACTGCCACCCTGTTTAACTTAGGTAACGCGAGTCGAGGCGGACGTCGTCGCGGTAGCGACGACGGACGCCGAGCCGAGCACGTGACACCACTTCCACCCTGTCTATCTTAGGGTAACGCGTGTCGAGGCGGACGTCGTCGCGGTAGCGACGACGGACGCCGAGCCGAGCACGTGACACCACTTCCACCCTGTCTATCTTAGGTAACGCGAGTCGAGGCGGACGTCGTCGGGGTAGCGACGACGGACGCCGAGACGAGCACGTGACACCACTTCCACCCTGTCTATCTTAGGGTAACGCGAGTCGAGGCGGACGTCGTCGCGGTAGCGACGACGGACGCCGAGACGAGCACGGGAGACCACTGCCACCCTGTCTATCTTAGGTTAACGCAAGTCGAGCCGGACGTCGTCGCGGTAGCAACGATGGACGCCGAGACGAGCACCTGACACCACTGCCACCCTGTCTTACCGTAACGCGAGTCAAGGCGGACGTCGTCGTGGTAGCGACGACGGACGCCGGGAAGAGCACGTGACACCACTGCCACCCTGTCTATCTTAGGGTAACGCGAGTCGAGGCGGACGTCATCGCGGTAGCGATGACGGACGCCAAGACGAGCATGTGAGACCACTGCCATCCTGTCTTAGCGTAACGCGAGTTGAGGTGGACGTTGTCGCGGTAGCGACGACGGACGCCAAGACGAGCCCGTGACACCACTGCCACCCTGTCTATCTTAGGGTAACGCGAGTCGAGGCGGACGTCCTCGCGGTAGCGACGACGGGCGCCGAGACGAGCACGTGACACCACTTCCACCCTATCTATCTTAGGGTAACGCGAGTCGAGGCGGACGTCGTCGCGGTAGCGACGATGGACGCCGAGACGAGCACGTGACACCACTGCCGCCCTGTTTATCTTAGGGTAACGCGAGTCGAGGCGGACGTCGTCGCGGTAGCGACGACGGAAGCCGAGACGAGCACGTGACACCACTGCCACCCTGTCTATCTTAGGGTAACGCGAGCCGAGGCGGACGTCGTCGCGGTAGCGACGATGGACGCCGAGACGAGCACGTGACACCACTGCCACCCTGTCTTAGCGTAACGTGAGTCGAGGCGGACGTCGTCGCGGTAGCGACGACGGACGCCGAGACGAGCACGTGACACCACTTCCACCCTGTCTATCTTAGGGTAACGTGTGTCGAGGCGGACGTCGTCGCGGTAGCGACGATGGACGCCGAGACGAGCACGTGACACCACTGCCACCCTGTTTATCTTAGGAAACGCGAGTCGAGGCGGGCGTCGTCGCGGTAGCGACGACGGACGCCGAGACGAGCACGTGACACCACTGCCACCCTGTCTATCTTAGGGTAACGCGAGTCGAGGCGGACGTCGAGACGAGGCGGACGTCGAGACGAGGCGGACGCCGAGACGAGCACGTGACACCACTGCCACCCTGTCTATCTTAGGGTAACGCGAGTCGAGGCGGACGTCGTCGCGGTAGCGATGACGGACGCCAAGACGAGCATGTGAGACCACTGCCATCCTGTCTTAGCGTAACGCGAGTTGAGGTGGACGTTGTCGCGGTAGCGACGACGGACGCCAAGACGAGCCCGTGACACCACTGCCACCCTGTCTATCTTAGGGTAACGCGAGTCGAGGCGGACGTCCTCGCGGTAGCGACGACGGGCGCCGAGACGAGCACGTGACACCACTTCCACCCTATCTATCTTAGGGTAACGCGAGTCGAGGCGGACGTCGTCGCGGTAGCGACGATGGACGCCGAGACGAGCACGTGACACCACTGCCGCCCTGTTTATCTTAGGGTAACGCGAGTCGAGGCGGACGTCGTCGCGGTAGCGACGACGGAAGCCGAGACGAGCACGTGACAGCACTGCCACCCTGTCTATCTTAGGGTAACGCGAGCCGAGGCGGACGTCGTCGCGGTAGCGACGATGGACGCCGAGACGAGCACGTGACACCACTGCCACCCTGTCTTAGCGTAACGTGAGTCGAGGCGGACGTCGTCGCGGTAGCGACGACGGACGCCGAGACGAGCACGTGACACCACTTCCACCCTGTCTATCTTAGGGTAACGTGTGTCGAGGCGGACGTCGTCGCGGTAGCGACGATGGACGCCGAGACGAGCACGTGACACCACTGCCACCCTGTTTATCTTAGGAAACGCGAGTCGAGGCGGGCGTCGTCGCGGTAGCGACGACGGACGCCGAGACGAGCACGTGACACCACTGCCACCCTGTCTATCTTAGGGTAACGCGAGTCGAGGCGGACGTCGAGACGAGGCGGACGTCGAGACGAGGCGGACGCCGAGACGAGCACGTGACACCACTGCCACCCCGTTTATCTTAGGTAACGCGAGTCGAGGCGGGCGTCGTCGCGGTAGCGACGACGGACGCCAAGACGAGCACGTGACACCACTGCCACCCTGTCTATCTTAGGGTAACGCGAGTCGAGGCGGACGTCGTCGCGGTAGCGACGACGGACGCCGAGACGAGCACGTGACACCACTTCCACCCTGTCTATCTTAGGGTAACGCGTGTCGAGGCGGACGTCGTCGCGGTAGCGACGACGGACGCCGAGACGAGCACGTGACACCACTTCCACCCTGTCTATCTTAGGGTAACGCGTGTCGAGGCGGACGTCGTCGCGGTAGCGATGATGGACGCCGAGACGAGCACGTGACACCACTGCCACCCTGTTTATCTTAGGTAACGCGAGTCGAGGCGGGCGTCGTCGCGGTAGCGACGACGGACGCCGAGACGAGCACGTGACACCACTGCCACCCTGTCTTAGCGTAACGCGAGTCGAGGCGGACGTCGTCGCGGTAGCGACGACGGACGCCGAGACGAGCACGTGACACCACTTCCACCCTGTCTATCTTAGGGTAACGCGTGTCGAGGCGGACGTCGTCGCGGTAGCGACGATGGACGCCGAGACGAGCACGTGACACCACTGCCACCCTGTTTATCTTAGGTAACGCGAGTCGAGGCGGGCATCGTCGCGGTAGCGACAACGGACGCCGAGACGAGCACGTGACACCACTGCCACCCTGTCTATCTTAGGGTAACGCGAGTCGAGGCGGACATCGAGACGAGGCGGACGCCGAGACGAGCACGTGACACCACTGCCACCCTGTTTATCTTAGGTAACGCGGGTCGAGGCGGGCGTCGTCGCGGTAGCGACGACGGACGCCAAGACGAGCACGTGACACCACTGCCACCCTGTCTATCTTAGGGTAACGCGAGTCGAGGCGGACGTCGTCGCGGTAGCGACGACGGACGCCGAGACGAGCACGTGACACCACTTCCACCCTGTCTATCTTAGGGTAACGCGTGTCGAGGCGGACGTCGTCGCGGTAGCGACGATTGACGCCGAGACGAGCACGTGACACCACTGCCATCCTGTTTATCTTAGGTAACGCGAGTCGAGGCGGACGTCGTCGCGGTAGCGACGACGGACGCCGAGACGAGCACGTGACACCACTGCCACCCTGTCTATCTTAGGGTAACGCGAGTCGAGGCGGATTTCGTCGCGGTAGCGACGACGGATGCAGAGACGTGCACGTGAGACCACTGCCACCCTGTCTATCTTAGGGTAACGCGAGTCGAGCCGGACGTCGTCGCGGTAGCGACGATGGACGCCGAGACGAGCACCTGACAGCACTGCCACCCTGTCTTACCGTAACGTGAGTTAAGGCGGACGTCGTCGTGGTAGCGACGACGGACGCCGAGAAGAGCACGTGACACCAATGAACCCTGTCTATCTTAGGGTAACGCGAGTCGAGGCGGACGTCGTCGCGGTAGCGACGACGGACGCCAAGACGAGCATGTGAGAACACTGCCATCCTGTCTTAGCGTAACGCGAGTTGAGGTGGACGTTGTCGCGGTAGCGACGACGGACGCCAAGACGAGCCCGTGACACCACTGCCACCCTGTCTATCTTAGGGTAACGTGAGTCGAGGCGGACGTCGTCGCGGTAGCGACGACGGGCGCCGAGACGAGCACGTGACACCACTTCCACCCTATCTATCTTAGGGTAACGTGAGTCGAGGCGGACGTCGTCGCGGTAGCGACGATGGACGCCGAGACGAGCACGTGACACCACTGCCGCCCTGTTTATCTTAGGGTAACGCGAGTCGAGGCGGACGTCATCGCGGTAGCGACGACGGACGCCGAGACGAGCACGTGACACCACTGCCACCCTGTCTATCTTAGGGTAACGCGAGCCGAGGCGGACGTCGTCGCGGTAGCGACGATGGACGCCGAGACGAGCACGTGACACCACTGCCACCCTGTCTTAGCGTAACGCGAGTCGAGGCGGACGTCGTCGCAGTAGCGATGATGGACGCCGAGACGATCACGTGACACCACTGCCACCCTGTCTATCTTAGGGTAACGCGAGTCGAGGCGGACATCGTCGCAGTAGCGACGATGGACGCCGAGACGAGCACGTGACACCACTGCCATCCTGTCTTACCGTAACGCGAGACGAGGCAGACGTCGTCGCGGTAGCGACGACGGACGCCAAGACGAGCACGTGACACCACTGCCACCCTGTCTATCTTAGGGTAACGCGAGTCGAGGCGGACGTCGTCGCGGTAGCGACGACGGACGCCGAGACGAGCACGTGACACCACTTCCACCCTGTCTATCTTAGGGTAACGCGTGTCGAGGCGGACGTCGTCGCGGTAGCGACGACGGACGCCGAGGCGAGCACGTGACACCACTGCCACCCTGTTTATCTTAGGTAACGCGAGTCGAGGCGGGCGTCGTCGCGGTAGCGACGACGGACGCCGAGACGAGCACGTGACACCACTGCCACCCTGTCTATCTTAGGGTAACGCGAGTCGAGGCGGACGTCGAGACGAGGCGGACGCCGAGACGAGCACGTGACACCACTGCCACCCTGTTTATCTTAGGTAACGCGAGTCGAGGCGGGCGTCGTCGCGGTAGCGACGACGGACGCCAAGACGAGCACGTGACACCACTGCCACCCTGTCTATCTTAGGGTAACGCGAGTCGAGGCGGACGTCGTCGCGGTAGCGACGACGGACGCCGAGACGAGCACGTGACACCACTTCCACCCTGTCTATCTTAGGGTAACGCGTGTCGAGGCGGACGTCGTCGCGGTAGCGACGATGGACGCCGAGACGAGCACGTGACACCACTGCCACCCTGTTTATCTTAGGTAACGCGAGTCGAGGCGGGCGTCGTCGCGGTAGCGACGACGGACGCCGAGACGAGCACGTGAGACCACTGCCACCCTGTCTATCTTAGGGTAACGCGAGCCGAGGCGAACGTCGTCGCGGTAGCGACGATGGACACCGAGACGAGCACGTGACACCACTGCCACCCTGTCTTACCGTAACGCGAGTCGAGGCGGACGTCATCACGGTAGCGATGATGGACGCCGAGACGATCACGTGACACGACTGCCACCCTGTCTATCTTAGGGTAACGCGAGTCGAGGCGGACGTCGTCGTGGTAGCGACGATGGACGCCGAGACGAGCACGTGACACCACTGCCACCCTGTCTTACCGTAACGCGAGTCGAGGCAGACGTCGTCGCGGTAGCGACGACGGACGCCAAGACGAGCACGTGACACCACTGCCACCCTGTCTATCTTAGGGTAACGCGAGTCGAGGCGGACGTCGTCGCGGTAGCGACGACGGACGCCGAGACGAGCACGTGACACCACTTCCACCCTATCTATCTTAGGGTAACGCGTGTCGAGGCGGACGTCGTCGCGGTAGCGACGATGGACGCCGAGACGAGCACGTGACACCACTGCCACCCTGTTTAACTTAGGTAATGCGAGTCGAGGCGGACGTCGTCGCGGTAGCGACGACGGACGGCGAGACGAGCACGTGACACCACTGCCACCCTGTCTATCTTAGGGTAACGCGAGTCGAGGCAGACGTCGTCGCGGTAGCGATGATGGACGCCGAGACGATCACGTGACACCACTGCCACCCTGTCTATCTTAGGGTAACGCGAGTCGAGGCGGACGTCGTCGCGGTAGCGACGATGGACGCCGAGACGAGCACGTGACACCACTGCCTCCCTATTTATCTTAGGGTAACGCGAGTCGAGGCGGACATCATCGCGGTAGCAACGATGGACGCTGAGACGAGCACATGACACCACTGCCACCCTGTCTATCTTAGGGTAACGCGAGCCGAGGCGGACGTCGTCGCGGTAGCGACGATGGACGCAGAGACGAGCACGTGACACCACTGCCACCCTGTCTTACCGTAACGCGAGTCGAGGCGGACGTCGTCGCGGTAGCGAGGATGGACGCCGAGACGATCACGTGACACCACTGCCACCCTGTCTATCTTAGGGTAACGCGAGTCGAGGCGGACGTCGTCGCGGTAGCGACGATGGACGCCGAGACGAGCACGTGACACCACTGCCACCCTGTCTATCTTAGGGTAACGCGAGTCGAGGCAGACGTCGTCGCGGTAGCGATGACGGACGCCGAGACGATCACGTGACACCACTGCCACCCTGTCTATCTTAGGGTAACGCGAGTCGAGGCGGACGTCGTCGCGGTAGCGACGATGGACGCCGAGACGAGCACGTGACACCACTGCCACCCTGTTTATCTTAGGTAACGCGAGTCGAGGCGGGCGTCGTCGCGGTAGCGATGACGGACGCCGAGACGAGCACGTGAGACCACTGCCACCCTGTCTGTCTTAGGGTAACGCGAGCCGAGGCGAACGTCGTCGCGGTAGCGACGATGGACACCGAGACGAGCACGTGACACCACTGCCACCCAGTCTTACCGTAACGCGAGTCGAGGCGGACGTCGTCGCGGTAGCGAGGATGGACGCCGAGACGATCACGTGACACCACTGCCACCCTGTCTATCTTAGGGTAACGCGAGTCGAGGCGGACGTCGTCGTGGTAGCGACGATGGACGCCGAGACGAGCACGTGACACCACTGCCACCCTGTCTTACCGTAACGCGAGTCGAGGCAGACGTCGTCGCGGTAGCGACGACGGACGCCAAGACGAGCACGTGACACCACTGCCACCCTGTCTATCTTAGGGTAACGCGAGTCGAGGCGGACGTCGTCGCGGTAGCGACGACGGACGCCGAGACGAGCACGTGACACCACTTCCACCCTATCTATCTTAGGGTAACGCGTGTCGAGGCGGACGTCGTCGCGGTAGCGACGATGGACGCCGAGACGAGCACGTGACACCACTGCCACCCTGTTTATCTTAGGTAATGCGAGTCGAGGCGGACGTCGTCGCGGTAGCGACGACGGACGCCGAGACGAGCACGTGACACCACTGCCACCCTGTCTATCTTAGGGTAACGCGAGTCGAGGCAGACGTCATCGCGGTAGCGATGATGGATGCCGAGACGATCACGTGACACCACTGCCACCCTGTCTATCTTAGGGTAACGCGAGTCGAGGCGGACGTCGTCGCAGTAGCGACGATGGACGCCGAGACGAGCACGTGACACCACTGCCTCCTTGTTTATCCTAGGGTAACGCGAGTCGAGGCGGACGTCATCGCGGTAGCAACGATGGACGCTGAGACGAGCACATGACACCACTGCCACCCTGTCTATCTTAGGATAACGCGAGCCGAGGCGGACGTCGTCGCGGTAGCGACGATGGACGCCGAGACGAGCACGTGACACCACTGCCTCCCTGTTTATCTTAGGGTAACGCGAGTCGAGGCGGACGTCATCGCGGTAGCAACGATGGACGCTGAGACGAGCACGTGACACCACTGCCACCCTGTCTATCTTAGGGTAACGCGAGCCGAGGCGGACGTCGTCGCGGTAGCGACGATGGACGCCGAGACGAGCACGTGACACCACTGCCACCCTGTCTTACCGTAACGCGAGTCGAGGCGGACGTCGTCGCGGTAGCGATGATGGACGCCGAGACGATCACGTGACACCACTGCCACCCTGTCTATCTTAGGGTAACGCGAGTCGAGGTGGACGTTGTCGCGGTAGCGACGATGGACGCCGAGACGAGCACGTGACACCACTACCACCCTGTCTTACCGTAACGCGAGTCGAGGCAGACGTCGTCGCGGTAGCGACGACGGACGCCAAGACGAGCACGTGACACCACTGCCACCCTGTCTATCTTAGGGTAACGCGAGTCGAGGCGGACGTCGTCGCGGTAGCGACGATGGACGCCGAGACGAGCACGTGACACCACTTCCACCCTGTCTATCTTAGGGTAACGCGTGTCGAGGCGGACGTCGTCGCGGTAGCGACGATGGACGCCGAGACGAGCACGTGACACCACTGCCGCCCTGTTTATCTTAGGGTAACGCGAGGCGAGGCGGACGTCATCGCGGTAGCGACGACGGACGCCGAGACGAGCACGTGACACCACTGCCACCCTGTCTATCTTAGGGTAACGCGAGTCGAGGCGGACGTCGAGACGAGGCGGACGCCGAGACGAGCACGTGACACCACTGCCACCCTGTTTATCTTAGGTAACGCGAGTCGAGGCGGGCGTCGTCGCGGTAGCGACGACGGACGCCAAGACGAGCACGTGACACCACTGCCACCCTGTCTATCTTAGGGTAACGCGAGTCGAGGCGGACGTCGTCGCGGTAGCGACGACGGACGCCGAGACGAGCACGTGACACCACTTCCACCCTGTCTATCTTAGGGTAACGCGAGTCGAGTCGGACGTCGTCGCGGTAGCGATGATGGACGCCGAGACGATCACGTGACACCACTGCCACCCTGTCTATCTTAGGGTAACGCGAGTCGAGGCGGACGTCGTCGTGGTAGCGACGATGGACGCCGAGACGAGCACGTGACAGCACTGCCACCCTGTCTTACCGTAACGCGAGTCGAGGCAGACGTCGTCGCGGTAGCGACGACGGACGCCAAGACGAGCACGTGACACCACTGCCACCCTGTCTATCTTAGGGTAACGCGAGTCGAGGCGGACGTCGTCGCGGTAGCGACGACGGACGCCGAGACGAGCACGTGACACCACTTCCACCCTATCTATCTTAGGGTAACGCGTGTCGAGGCGGACGTCGTCGCGGTAGCGACGATGGACGCCGAGACGAGCACGTGACACCACTGCCACCCTGTTTATCTTAGGTAATGCGAGTCGAGGCGGACGTCGTCGCGGTAGCGACGACGGACGCCGAGACGAGCACGTGACACCACTGCCACCCTGTCTATCTTAGGGTAACGCGAGTCGAGGCGGACGTCATCGCGGTAGCGATGATGGACGCCGAGACGATCACGTGACACCACTGCCACCCTGTCTATCTTAGGGTAACGCGAGTCGAGGCGGACGTCGTCGCGGTAGCGACGATGGACGCCGAGACGAGCACGTGACACCACTGCCTCCCTGTTTATCTTAGGGTAACGCGTGTCGAGGCGGACGTCATCGCGGTAGCAACGATGGACGCTGAGACGAGCACATGACACCACTGCCACCCTGTCTATCTTAGGGTAACGCGAGCCGAGGCGGACGTCGTCGCGGTAGCGACGATGGACGCCGAGACGAGCACGTGACACCACTGCCACCCTGTCTTACCGTAACGCGAGTCGAGGCGGACGTCGTCGCGGTAGCGAGGATGGACGCCGAGACGATCACGTGACACCACTGCCTCCCTGTTTATCTTAGGGTAACGCGAGTCGAGGCGGACGTCATCGCGGTAGCAACGATGGACGCTGAGACGAGCACGTGACACCACTGCCACCCTGTCTATCTTAGGGTAACGCGAGCCGAGGCGGACGTCGTCGCGGTAGCGACGATGGACGCCGAGACGAGCACGTGACACCACTGCCACCCTGTCTTACCGTAACGCGAGTCGAGGCGGACGTCGTCGCGGTAGCGAGGATGGACGCCGAGACGATCACGTGACACCACTGCCACCCTGTCTATCTTAGGGTAACGCGAGTCGAGGTGGACGTTGTCGCGGTAGCGACGATGGACGCCGAGACGAGCACGTGACACCACTACCACCCTGTCTTACCGTAACGCGAGTCGAGGCAGACGTCGTCGCGGTAGCGACGACGGACGCCAAGACGAGCACGTGACACCACTGCCACCCTGTCTATCTTAGGGTAACGCGAGTCGAGGCGGACGTCGTCGCGGTAGCGACGATGGACGCCGAGACGAGCACGTGACACCACTTCCACCCTGTCTATCTTAGGGTAACGCGTGTCGAGGCGGACGTCGTCGCGGTAGCGACGATGGACGCCGAGACGAGCACGTGACACCACTGCCGCCCTGTTTATCTTAGGGTAACGCGAGGCGAGGCGGACGTCATCGCGGTAGCGACGACGGACGCCGAGACGAGCACGTGACACCACTGCCACCCTGTCTATCTTAGGGTAACGCGAGTCGAGGCGGACGTCGAGACGAGGCGGACGCCGAGACGAGCACGTGACACCACTGCCACCCTGTTTATCTTAGGTAACGCGAGTCGAGGCGGGCGTCGTCGCGGTAGCGACGACGGACGCCAAGACGAGCACGTGACACCACTGCCACCCTGTCTATCTTAGGGTAACGCGAGTCGAGGCGGACGTCGTCGCGGTAGCGACGACGGACGCCGAGACGAGCACGTGACACCACTTCCACCCTGTCTATCTTAGGGTAACGCGTGTCGAGGCGGACGTCGTCGCGGTAGCGACGATGGACGCCGAGACGAGCACGTGACACCACTGCCACCCTGTTTATCTTAGGTAACGCGAGTCGAGGCGGGCGTCGTCGCGGTAGCGACGACGGACGCCGAGACGAGCACGTGAGACCACTGCCACCCTGTCTATCTTAGGGTAACGCGAGCCGAGGCGAACGTCGTCGCGGTAGCGACGATGGACACCGAGACGAGCACGTGACACCACTGCCACCCTGTCTTACCGTAACGCTAGTCGAGGCGGACGTCATCACGGTAGCGATGATGGACGCCGAGACGATCACGTGACACCACTGCCAGCCTGTCTATCTTAGGGTAACGCGAGTCGAGGCGGACGTCGTCGTGGTAGCGACGATGGACGCCGAGACGAGCACGTGACACCACTGCCACCCTGTCTTACCGTAACGCGAGTCGAGGCAGACGTCGTCGCGGTAGCGACGATGGACGCCGAGACGAGCACGTGACACCACTGCCACCCTGTTTAACTTAGGTAATGCGAGTCGAGGCGGACGTCGTCGCGGTAGCGACGACGGACGGCGAGACGAGCACGTGACACCACTGCCACCCTGTCTATCTTAGGGTAACGCGAGTCGAGGCAGACGTCGTCGCGGTAGCGATGATGGACGCCGAGACGATCACGTGACACCACTGCCACCCTGTCTATCTTAGGGTAACGCGAGTCGAGGCGGACGTCGTCGCGGTAGCGACGATGGACGCCGAGACGAGCACGTGACACCACTGCCTCCCTGTTTATCTTAGGGTAACGCGAGTCGAGGCGGACGTCATCGCGGTAGCAACGATGGACGCTGAGACGAGCACATGACACCACTGCCACCCTGTCTATCTTAGGGTAACGCGAGCCGAGGCGGACGTCATCGCGGTAGCGACGATGGACGCCGAGACGAGCACGTGACACCACTGCCACCCTGTCTTACCGTAACGCGAGTCGAGGCGGACGTCGTCGCGGTAGCGAGGATGGACGCCGAGACGATCACGTGACACCACTGCCACCCTGTCTATCTTAGGGTAACGCGAGTCGAGGCGGACGTCGTCGCGGTAGCGACGATGGACGCCGAGACGAGCACGTGACACCACTGCCACCCTGTCTATCTTAGGGTAACGCGAGTTGAGGCAGACGTCGTCGCGGTAGCGATGATGGACGCCGAGACGATCACGTGACACCACTGCCACCCTGTCTATCTTAGGGTAACGCGAGTCGAGGCGGACGTCGTCGCGGTAGCGACGATGGACGCCGAGACGAGCACGTGACACCACTGCCACCCTGTTTATCTTAGGTAACGCGAGTCGAGGCGGGCGTCGTCGCGGTAGCGACGACGGACGCCGAGACGAGCACGTGAGACCACTGCCACCCTGTCTGTCTTAGGGTAACGCGAGCCGAGGCGAACGTCGTCGCGGTAGCGACGATGGACACCGAGACGAGCACGTGACACCACTGCCACCCTGTCTTACCGTAACGCGAGTCGAGTCGGACGTCGTCGCGGTAGCGATGATGGACGCCGAGACGATCACGTGACACCACTGCCACCCTGTCTATCTTAGGGTAACGCGAGTCGAGGCGGACGTCGTCGTGGTAGCGACGATGGACGCCGAGACGAGCACGTGACAGCACTGCCACCCTGTCTTACCGTAACGCGAGTCGAGGCAGACGTCGTCGCGGTAGCGACGACGGACGCCAAGACGAGCACGTGACACCACTGCCACCCTGTCTATCTTAGGGTAACGCGAGTCGAGGCGGACGTCGTCGCGGTAGCGACGACGGACGCCGAGACGAGCACGTGACACCACTTCCACCCTATCTATCTTAGGGTAACGCGTGTCGAGGCGGACGTCGTCGCGGTAGCGACGATGGACGCCGAGACGAGCACGTGACACCACTGCCACCCTGTTTATCTTAGGTAATGCGAGTCGAGGCGGACGTCGTCGCGGTAGCGACGACGGACGCCGAGACGAGCACGTGACACCACTGCCACCCTGTCTATCTTAGGGTAACGCGAGTCGAGGCGGACGTCATCGCGGTAGCGATGATGGACGCCGAGACGATCACGTGACACCACTGCCACCCTGTCTATCTTAGGGTAACGCGAGTCGAGGCGGACGTCGTCGCGGTAGCGACGATGGACGCCGAGACGAGCACGTGACACCACTGCCTCCCTGTTTATCTTAGGGTAACGCGTGTCGAGGCGGACGTCATCGCGGTAGCAACGATGGACGCTGAGACGAGCACATGACACCACTGCCACCCTGTCTATCTTAGGGTAACGCGAGCCGAGGCGGACGTCGTCGCGGTAGCGACGATGGACGCCGAGACGAGCACGTGACACCACTGCCACCCTGTCTTACCGTAACGCGAGTCGAGGCGGACGTCGTCGCGGTAGCGAGGATGGACGCCGAGACGATCACGTGACACCACTGCCACCCTGTCTATCTTAGGGTAACGCGAGTCGAGGCGGACGTCGTCGCGGTAGCGACGATGGACGCCGAGACGAGCACGTGACACCACTGCCACCCTGTCTATCTTAGGGTAACGCGAGTCGAGGCAGACGTCGTCGCGGTAGCGATGATGGACGCCGAGACGATCACGTGACACCACTGCCACCCTGTCTATCTTAGGGTAACGCGAGTCGAGGCGGACGTCGTCGCGGTAGCGACGACGGACGCCGAGACGAGCACGTGACACCACTGCCTCCCTGTTTATCTTAGGGTAACGCGAGTCGAGGCGGACGTCATCGCGGTAGCAACGATGGACGCTGAGACGAGCACGTGACACCACTGCCACCCTGTCTATCTTAGGGTAACGCGAGTCGAGGCAGACGTCATCACGGTAGCGATGATGGACGCCGAGACGATCACGTGACACCACTGCCACCCTGTCTATCTTAGGGTAACGCGAGTCGAGGCGGACGTCGTCGCGGTAGCGACGATGGACGCCGAGACGAGCACGTGACACCACTGCCTCCCTGTTTATCTTAGGGTAACGCGAGTCGAGGCGGACGTCATCGCGGTAGCAACGATGGACGCTGAGACGAGCACGTGACACCACTGCCACCCTGTCTATCTTAGGGTAACGCGAGCCGAGGCGGACGTCGTCGCGGTAGCGACGATGGACTCCGAGACGAGCACGTGACACCACTGCCACCCTGTCTTACCGTAACGCGAGTCGAGGCGGACGTCGTCGCGGTAGCGATGATGGACGCCGAGACGATCACGTGACACCACTGCCACCCTGTCTATCTTAGGGTAACGCGAGTCGAGGTGGACGTTGTCGCGGTAGCGACAATGGACGCCGAGACGAGCACGTGACACCACTACCACCCTGTCTTACCGTAACGCGAGTCGAGGCAGACGTCGTCGCGGTAGCGACGACGGACGCCAAGACGAGCACGTGACACCACTGCCACCCTGTCTATCTTAGGGTAACGCGAGTCGAGGCGGACGTCGTCGCGGTAGCGACGATGGACGCCGAGACGAGCACGTGACACCACTTCCACCCTGTCTATCTTAGGGTAACGCGTGTCGAGGCGGACGTCGTCGCGGTAGCGACGATGGACGCCGAGACGAGCACGTGACACCACTGCCGCCCTGTTTATCTTAGGGTAACGCGAGGCGAGGCGGACGTCATCGCGGTAGCGACGACGGACGCCGAGACGAGCACGTGACACCACTGCCACCCTGTCTATCTTAGGGTAACGCGAGTCGAGGCGGACGTCGAGACGAGGCGGACGCCGAGACGAGCACGTGACACCACTGCCACCCTGTTTATCTTAGGTAACGCGAGTCGAGGCGGGCGTCGTCGCGGTAGCGACGACGGACGCCAAGACGAGCACGTGACACCACTGCCACCCTGTCTATCTTAGGGTAACGCGAGTCGAGGCGGACGTCGTCGCGGTAGCGACGACGGACGCCGAGACGAGCACGTGACACCACTTCCACCCTGTCTATCTTAGGGTAACGCGTGTCGAGGCGGACGTCGTCGCGGTAGCGACGATGGACGCCGAGACGAGCACGTGACAGCACTGCCACCCTGTTTATCTTAGGTAACGCGAGTCGAGGCGGGCGTCGTCGCGGTAGCGACGACGGACGCCGAGACGAGCACGTGAGACCACTGCCACCCTGTCTATCTTAGGGTAACGCGAGCCGAGGCGAACGTCGTCGCGGTAGCGACGATGGACACGGAGACGAGCACGTGACACCACTGCCACCCTGTCTTACCGTAACGCGAGTCGAGGCGGACGTCATCACGGTAGCGATGATGGACGCCGAGACGATCACGTGACACCACTGCCACCCTGTCTATCTTAGGGTAACGCGAGTCGAGGCGGACGTCGTCGTGGTAGCGACGATGGACGCCGAGACGAGCACGTGACACCACTGCCACCCTGTCTTACCGTAACGCGAGTCGAGGCAGACGTCGTCGCGGTAGCGACGACGGACGCCAAGACGAGCACGTGACACCACTGCCACCCTGTCTATCTTAGGGTAACGGGAGTCGAGGCGGACGTCGTCGCGGTAGCGACGACGGACGCCGAGACGAGCACGTGACACCACTTCCACCCTATCTATCTTAGGGTAACGCGTGTCGAGGCGGACGTCGTCGCGGTAGCGACGATGGACGCCGAGACGAGCACGTGACACCACTGCCACCCTGTTTAACTTAGGTAATGCGAGTCGAGGCGGACGTCGTCGCGGTAGCGACGACGGACTGCGAGACGAGCACGTGACACCACTGCCACCCTGTCTATCTTAGGGTAACGCGAGTCGAGGCAGACGTCGTCGCGGTAGCGATGATGGACGCCGAGACGATCACGTGACACCACTGCCACCCTGTCTATCTTAGGGTAACGCGAGTCGAGGCGGACGTCGTCGCGGTAGCGAGGATGGACGCCGAGACGAGCACGTGACACCACTGCCTCCCTGTTTATCTTAGGGTAACGCGAGTCGAGGCGGACGTCATCGCGGTAGCAACGATGGACGCTGAGACGAGCACATGACACCACTGCCACCCTGTCTATCTTAGGGTAACGCGAGCCGAGGCGGACGTCGTCGCGGTAGCGACAATGGACGCCGAGACGAGCACGTGACACCACTGCCACCCTGTCTTACCGTAACGCGAGTCGAGGCGGACGTCGTCGCGGTAGCGAGGATGGACGCCGAGACGATCACGTGACACCACTGCCACCCTGTCTATCTTAGGGTAACGCGAGTCGAGGCGGACGTCGTCGCGGTAGCGACGATGGACGCCGAGACGAGCACGTGACACCACTGCCACCCTGTCTATCTTAGGGTAACGCGAGTCGAGGCAGACGTCGTCGCGGTAGCGATGATGGACGCCGAGACGATCACGTGACACCACTGCCACCCTGTCTATCTTAGGGTAACGCGAGTCGAGGCGGACGTCGTCGCGGTAGCGACGATGGACGCCGAGACGAGCACGTGACACCACTGCCACCCTGTTTATCTTAGGTAACGCGAGTCGAGGCGAGCGTCGTCGCGGTAGCGACGACGGACGCCGAGACGAGCACGTGAGACCACTACCACCCTGTCTGTCTTAGGGTAACGCGAGCCGAGGCGAACGTCGTCGCGGTAGCGACGATGGACACCGAGACGAGCACGTGACACCACTGCCACCCTGTCTTACCGTAACGCGAGTCGAGTCGGACGTCGTCGCGGTAGCGATGATGGACGCCGAGACGATCACATGACACCACTGCCACCCTGTCTATCTTAGGGTAACGCGAGTCGAGGCGGACGTCGTCGTGGTAGCGACGATGGACGCCGAGACGAGCACGTGACACCACTGCCACCCTGTCTTACCGTAACGCGAGTCGAGGCAGACGTCGTCGCGGTAGCGACGACGGACGCCAAGACGAGCACGTGACACCACTGCCACCCTGTCTATCTTAGGGTAACGCGAGTCGAGGCGGACGTCGTCGCGGTAGCGACGACGGACGCCGAGACGAGCACGTGACACCACTTCCACCCTATCTATCTTAGGGTAACGCGTGTCGAGGCGGACGTCGTCGCGGTAGCGACGATGGACGCCGAGACGAGCACGTGACACCACTGCCACCCTGTTTATCTTAGGTAATGCGAGTCGAGGCGGACGTCGTCGCGGTAGCGACGACGGACGCCGAGACGAGCACGTGACACCACTGCCACCCTGTCTATCTTAGGGTTACGCGAGTCGAGGCAGACGTCATCGCGGTAGCGATGATGGACGCCGAGACGATCACGTGACACCACTGCCACCCTGTCTATCTTAGGGTAACGCGAGTCGAGGCGGACGTCGTCGCGGTAGCGACGATGGACGCCGAGACGAGCACGTGACACCACTGCCTCCCTGTTTATATTAGGGTAACGCGAGTCGAGGCGGACGTCATCGCGGTAGCAACGATGGACGCTGAGACGAGCACATGACACCACTGCCACCCTGTCTATCTTAGGGTAACGCGAGCCGAGGCGGACGTCGTCGCGGTAGCGACGATGGACGCCGAGACGAGCACGTGACACCACTGCCACCCTGTCTTACCGTAACGCGAGTCGAGGCGGACGTCGTCGCGGTAGCGAGGATGGACGCCGAGACGATCACGTGACACCACTGCCACCCTGTCTATCTTAGGGTAACGCGAGTCGAGGCGGACGTCGTCGCGGTAGCGACGATGGACGCCGAGACGAGCACGTGACACCACTGCCACCCTGTCTATCTTAGGGTAACGCGAGTCGAGGCAGACGTCGTCGCGGTAGCGATGATGGACGCCGAGACGATCACGTGACACCACTGCCACCCTGTCTATCTTAGGGTAACGCGAGTCGAGGCGGACGTCGTCGCGGTAGCGACGATGGACGCCGAGACGAGCACGTGACACCACTGCCACCCTGTTTATCTTAGGTAACGCGAGTCGAGGCGGGCGTCGTCGCGGTAGCGACGACGGACGCCGAGACAAGCACGTGAGACCACTGCCACCCTGTCTGTCTTAGGGTAACGCGAGCCGAGGCGAACGTCGTCGCGGTAGCGACGATGGACACCGAGACGAGCACGTGACACCACTGCCACCCTGTCTTACCGTAACGCGAGTCGAGTCGGACGTCGTCGCGGTAGCGATGATGGACGCCGAGACGATCACGTGACACCACTGCCACCCTGTCTATCTTAGGGTAACGCGAGTCGAGGCGGACGTCGTCGTGGTAGCGACGATGGACGCCGAGACGAGCACGTGACACCACTGCCACCCTGTCTTACCGTAACGCGAGTCGAGGCAGACGTCGTCGCGGTAGCGACGACGGACGCCAAGACGAGCACGTGACACCACTGCCACCCTGTCTATCTTAGGGTAACGCGAGTCGAGGCGGACGTCGTCGCGGTAGCGACGACGGACGCCGAGACGAGCACGTGACACCACTTCCACCCTATCTATCTTAGGGTAACGCGTGTCGAGGCGGACGTCGTCGCGGTAGCGACGATGGACGCCGAGACGAGCACGTGACACCACTGCCACCCTGTTTATCTTAGGTAATGCGAGTCGAGGCGGACGTCGTCGCGGTAGCGACGACGGACGCCGAGACGAGCACGTGACACCACTGCCACCCTGTCTATCTTAGGGTAACGCGAGTCGAGGCAGACGTCATCGCGGTAGCGATGATGGACGCCGAGACGATCACGTGACACCACTGCCACCCTGTCTATCTTAGGGTAACGCGAGTCGAGGCGGACGTCGTCGCGGTAGCGACGATGGACGCCGAGACGAGCACGTGACACCACTGCCTCCCTGTTTATATTAGGGTAACGCGAGTCGAGGCGGACGTCATCGCGGTAGCAACGATGGACGCTGAGACGAGCACATGACACCACTGCCACCCTGTCTATCTTAGGGTAACGCGAGCCGAGGCGGACGTCGTCGCGGTAGCGACGATGGACGCCGAGACGAGCACGTGACACCACTGCCACCCTGTCTTACCGTAACGCGAGTCGAGGCGGACGTCGTCGCGGTAGCGAGGATGGACGCCGAGACGATCACGTGACACCACTGCCACCCTGTCTATCTTAGGGTAACGCGAGTCGAGGCGGACGTCGTCGCGGTAGCGACGATGGACGCCGAGACGAGCACGTGACACCACTGCCACCCTGTCTATCTTAGGGTAACGCGAGTCGAGGCAGACGTCGTCGCGGTAGCGATGATGGACGCCGAGACGATCACGTGACACCACTGCCACCCTGTCTATCTTAGGGTAACGCGAGTCGAGGCGGACGTCGTCGCGGTAGCGACGATGGACGCCGAGACGAGCACGTGACACCACTGCCACCCTGTTTATCTTAGGTAACGCGAGTCGAGGCGGGCGTCGTCGCGGTAGCGACGACGGACGCCGAGACAAGCACGTGAGACCACTGCCACCCTGTCTGTCTTAGGGTAACGCGAGCCGAGGCGAACGTCGTCGCGGTAGCGACGATGGACACCGAGACGAGCACGTGACACCACTGCCACCCTGTCTTACCGTAACGCGAGTCGAGTCGGACGTCGTCGCGGTAGCGATGATGGACGCCGAGACGATCACGTGACACCACTGCCACCCTGTCTATCTTAGGGTAACGCGAGTCGAGGCGGACGTCGTCGTGGTAGCGACGATGGACGCCGAGACGAGCACGTGACACCACTGCCACCCTGTCTTACCGTAACGCGAGTCGAGGCAGACGTCGTCGCGGTAGCGACGACGGACGCCAAGACGAGCACGTGACACCACTGCCACCCTGTCTATCTTAGGGTAACGCGAGTCGACGACGGACGCCGAGACGAGCACGTGACACCACTTCCACCCTATCTATCTTAGGGTAACGCGTGTCGAGGCGGACGTCGTCGCGGTAGCGACGATGGACGCCGAGACGAGCACGTGACACCACTGCCACCCTGTTTATCTTAGGTAATGCGAGTCGAGGCGGACGTCGTCGCGGTAGCGACGACGGACGCCGAGACGAGCACGTGACACCACTGCCACCCTGTCTATCTTAGGGTAACGCGAGTCGAGGCAGACGTCATCGCGGTAGCGATGATGGACGCCGAGACGATCACGTGACACCACTGCCACCCTGTCTATCTTAGGGTAACGCGAGTCGAGGCGGACGTCGTCGCGGTAGCGACGATGGACGCCGAGACGAGCACGTGACACCACTGCCTCCCTGTTTATCTTAGGGTAACGCGAGTCGAGGCGGACGTCATCGCGGTAGCAACGATGGACGCTGAGACGAGCACATGACACCACTGCCACCCTGTCTATCTTAGGGTAACGCGAGCCGAGGCGGACGTCGTCGCGGTAGCGACGATGGACGCCGAGACGAGCACGTGACACCACTGCCACCCTGTCTTACCGTAACGCGAGTCGAGGCGGACGTCGTCGCGGTAGCGAGGATGGACGCCGAGACGATCACGTGACACCACTGCCACCCTGTCTATCTTAGGGTAACGCGAGTCGAGGCGGACGTCGTCGCGGTAGCGACGATGGACGCCGAGACGAGCACGTGACACCACTGCCACCCTGTCTATCTTAGGGTAACGCGAGTCGAGGCAGACGTCGTCGCGGTAGCGATGATGGACGCCGAGACGATCACGTGACACCACTGCCACCCTGTCTATCTTAGGGTAACGCGAGTCGAGGCGGACGTCGTCGCGGTAGCGACGATGGACGCCGAGACGAGCACGTGACACCACTGCCTCCCTGTTTATCTTAGGGTAACGCGAGTCGAGGCGGACGTCATCGCGGTAGCAACGATGGACGCTGAGACGAGCACGTGACACCACTGCCACCCTGTCTATCTTAGGGTAACGCGAGCCGAGGCGGACGTCGTCGCGGTAGCGACGATGGACGCCGAGACGAGCACGTGACACCACTGCCACCCTGTCTTACCGTAACGCGAGTCGAGGCGGACGTCGTCGCGGTAGCGATGATGGACGCCGAGACGATCACGTGACACCACTGCCACCCTGTCTATCTTAGGGTAACGCGAGTCGAGTGGACGTTGTCGCGGTAGCGACGATGGACGCCGAGACGAGCACGTGACACCACTACCACCCTGTCTTACCGTAACGCGAGTCGAGGCAGACGTCGTCGCGGTAGCGACGACGGACGCCAAGACGAGCACGTGACACCACTGCCACCCTGTCTATCTTAGGGTAACGCGAGTCGAGGCGGACGTCGTCGCGGTAGCGACGATGGACGCCGAGACGAGCACGTGACACCACTTCCACCCTGTCTATCTTAGTGTAACGCGTGTCGAGGCGGACGTCGTCGCGGTAGCGACGACGGACGCCGAGACGAGCACGTGACACCACTGCCACCCTGTCTATCTTAGGGTAACGCGAGCCGAGGCGGACGTCGTCGCGGTAGCGACGACGGACGCCTAGACGAGCACGTGACACCACTGCCACCCTGTCTATCTTAGGGTAATGCGAGCCGAGGCGGACATCATCGCGGTAGCGACGACGGACGCCGAGACGAGCACGTGACACCACTGCCACCCTGTCTATCTTAGGGTAACGCGAGCCGAGGCGGACGTCGTCGCGGTAGCGACGACGGACGCCGAGACGAGCACGTGACACCACTGCCACCCTGTCTATCTTAGGGTAACGCGAGTCGAGGCAGACGTCGTCGCGGTAGCGATGATGGACGCCGAGACGATCACGTGACACCACTGCCACCCTGTCTATCTTAGGGTAACGCGAGTCGAGGCGGACGTCGTCGCGGTAGCGACGATGGACGCCGAGACGAGCACGTGACACCACTGCCTCCCTGTTTATCTTAGGGTAACGCGAGTCGAGGCGGACGTCATCGCGGTAGCAACGATGGACGCTGAGACGAGCACGTGACACCACTGCCACCCTGTCTATCTTAGGGTAACGCGAGCCGAGGCGGACGTCGTCGCGGTAGCGACGATGGACGCCGAGACGAGCACGTGACACCACTGCCACCCTGTCTTACCGTAACGCGAGTCGAGGCGGACGTCGTCGCGGTAGCGATGATGGACGCCGAGACGATCACGTGACACCACTGCCACCCTGTCTATCTTAGGGTAACGCGAGTCGAGTGGACGTTGTCGCGGTAGCGACGATGGACGCCGAGACGAGCACGTGACACCACTACCACCCTGTCTTACCGTAACGCGAGTCGAGGCAGACGTCGTCGCGGTAGCGACGACGGACGCCAAGACGAGCACGTGACACCACTGCCACCCTGTCTATCTTAGGGTAACGCGAGTCGAGGCGGACGTCGTCGCGGTAGCGACGATGGACGCCGAGACGAGCACGTGACACCACTTCCACCCTGTCTATCTTAGTGTAACGCGTGTCGAGGCGGACGTCGTCGCGGTAGCGACGATGGACGCCGAGACGAGCACGTGACACCACTGCCACCCTGTCTTACCGTAACGCGAGTCGAGGCGGACGTCGTCGCGGTAGCGATGATGGACGCCGAGACGATCACGTGACACCACTGCCACCCTGTCTATCTTAGGGTAACGCGAGTCGAGTGGACGTTGTCGCGGTAGCGACGATGGACGCCGAGACGAGCACGTGACACCACTGCCACCCTGTCTTACCGTAACGCGAGTCGAGGCAGACGTCGTCGCGGTAGCGACGACGGACGCCAAGACGAGCACGTGACACCACTGCCACCCTGTCTATCTTAGGGTAACGCGAGTCGAGGCGGACGTCGTCGCGGTAGCGACGACGGACGCCGAGACGAGCACGTGACACCACTTCCACCCTGTCTATCTTAGGGTAACGCGTGTCGAGGCGGACGTCGTCGCGGTAGCGACGATGGACGCCGAGACGAGCACGTGACACCACTGCCGCCCTGTTTATCTTAGGGTAACGCGAGGCGAGGCGGACATCATCGCGGTAGCGACGACGGACGCCGAGACGAGCACGTGACACCACTGCCACCCTGTCTATCTTAGCGTAACGCGAGCCGAGGCGGACGTCGTCGCGGTAGCGACGACGGACGCCTAGACGAGCACGTGACACCACTGCCACCCTGTCTATCTTAGGGTAACGCGAGCCGAGGCGGACATCATCGCGGTAGCGACGACGGACGCCGAGACGAGCACGTGACACCACTGCCACCCTGTCTATCTTAGGGTAACGCGAGTCGAGGCGGACGTCGTCGCGGTAGCGACGACGGACGCCGAGACGAGCACGTGACACCACATCCACCCTGTCTATCTTAGGGTAACGCGTGTCGAGGCGGACGTCGTCGCGGTAGCGACGATGGACGTCGAGACGAGCACGTGACACCACTGCCACCCTGTTTATCTTAGGTAACGCGAGTCGAGGCGGACGTCGTCGCGGTAGCGACGACGGACGCCGAGACGAGCACGTGACACCACTGCCACCCTGTCTATCTTAGGGTAACGCGAGTCGAGGCGGACGTCGTCGCGGTAGCGACGACGGACGCCGAGACGAGCACGTGAGACCACTGCCACCCTGTCTATCTTAGGGTAACGCGAGCCGAGGCGGACATCGTCGCGGTAGCGACGATGGACGTCGAGACGAGCACGTGACACCACTGCCACCCTGTTTATCTTAGGGTAACGCGTGTCGAGGTGGACGTCGTCGTGGTAGCGACGATGGACGCCGAGACAAGCACGTGACACCACTGCCACCCTGTCTTACCATAACGTGAGTCGAGGCAGACGTCGTCGCGGTAGCGACGACGGACGCCAAGACGAGCACGTGACACCACTGCCACCCTGTCTATCTTAGGGTAACGCGAGTCGAGGCGGACGTCGTCGCGGTAGCGACGATGGACGCCGAGACGAGCACGTGACACCACTTCCACCCTGTCTATCTTAGTGTAACGCGTGTCGAGGCGGACGTCGTCGCGGTAGCGACGACGGACTCCGAGACGAGCACGTGACACCACTGCCACCCTGTCTATCTTAGGGTAACGCGAGCCGAGGCGGACGTCGTCGCGGTAGCGACGACGGACGCCTAGACGAGCACGTGACACCACTGCCACCCTGTCTATCTTAGGGTAACGCGAGCCGAGGCGGACATCATCGCGGTAGCGACGACGGACGCCGAGACAAGCACGTGACACCACTGCCACCCTGTCTATCTTAGGGTAACGCGAGCCGAGGCGGACGCCGAGACAAGCACGTGACACCACTGCCATCCTGTCTTAGCGTAACGCGAGTCGAGGCGGACGTCGTCGCGGTAGCGATGATGGACGCCGAGACGATCACGTGACACCACTGCCACCCTGTCTATCTTAGGGTAACGCGAGTCGAGGCGGACGTCGTCGCGGTAGCGATGATGGACGCCGAGACGAGCACGTGACACCACTGCCACCCTGTCTTACCGTAACGCGAGTCGAGGCAGACGTCGTCGCGGTAGCGACGACGGACGCCAAGACGAGCACGTGACACCACTGCCACCCTGTCTATCTTAGGGTAACGCGAGTCGAGGCGGACGTCGTCGCGGTAGCGACGATGGACGCCGAGACGAGCACGTGACACCACTTCCACCCTGTCTATCTTAGTGTAACGCGTGTCGAGGCGGACGTCGTCGCGGTAGCGACGATGGACGCCGAGACGAGCACGTGACACCACTGCCACCCTGTCTTACCGTAACGCGAGTCGAGGCGGACGTCGTCGCGGTAGCGATGATGGACGCCGAGACGATCACGTGACACCACTGCCACCCTGTCTATCTTAGGGTAACGCGAGTCGAGTGGACGTTGTCGCGGTAGCGACGATGGACGCCGAGACGAGCACGTGACACCACTGCCACCCTGTCTTACCGTAACGCGAGTCGAGGCAGACGTCGTCGCGGTAGCGACGACGGACGCCAAGACGAGCACGTGACACCACTGCCACCCTGTCTATCTTAGGGTAACGCGAGTCGAGGCGGACGTCGTCGCGGTAGCGACGACGGACGCCGAGACGAGCACGTGACACCACTTCCACCCTGTCTATCTTAGGGTAACGCGTGTCGAGGCGGACGTCGTCGCGGTAGGGACGATGGACGCCGAGACGAGCACGTGACACCACTGCCGCCCTGTTTATCTTAGGGTAACGCGAGGCGAGGCGGACATCATCGCGGTAGCGACGACGGACGCCGAGACGAGCACGTGACACCACTGCCACCCTGTCTATCTTAGCGTAACGCGAGCCGAGGCGGACGTCGTCGCGGTAGCGACGACGGACGCCTAGACGAGCACGTGACACCACTGCCACCCTGTCTATCTTAGGGTAACGCGAGCCGAGGCGGACATCATCGCGGTAGCGACGACGGACGCCGAGACGAGCACGTGACACCACTGCCACCCTGTCTATCTTAGGGTAACGCGAGTCGAGGCGGACGTAGTCGCGGTAGCGACGACGGACGCCGAGACGAGCACGTGACACCACATCCACCCTGTCTATCTTAGGGTAACGCGTGTCGAGGCGGACGTCGTCGCGGTAGCGACGATGGACGTCGAGACGAGCACGTGACACCACTGCCACCCTGTTTATCTTAGGTAACGCGAGTCGAGGCGGACGTCGTCGCGGTAGCGACGACGGACGCCGAGACGAGCACGTGACACCACTGCCACCCTGTCTATCTTAGGGTAACGCGAGTCGAGGCGGACGTCGTCGCGGTAGCGACGACGGACGCCGAGACGAGCACGTGAGACCACTGCCACCCTGTCTATCTTAGGGTAACGCGAGCCGAGGCGGACATCGTCGCGGTAGCGACGATGGACGTCGAGACGAGCACGTGACACCACTGCCACCCTGTTTATCTTAGGGTAACGCGTGTCGAGGTGGACGTCGTCGTGGTAGCGACGATGGACGCCGAGACAAGCACGTGACACCACTGCCACCCTGTCTTACCGTAACGTGAGTCGAGGCAGACGTCGTCGCGGTAGCGACGACGGATGCCAAGACGAGCACGTAACACCACTGCCACCCTATCTTACCGTAACGCGAGTCGAGGCAGACGTCGTCGCGGTAGCGACGACGGACGCCAAGACGAGCACGTGACACCACTGCCACCCTGTCTATCTTAGGGTAACGCGAGTCGAGGCGGACGTCGTCGCGGTAGCGACGACGGACGCCGAGACGAGCACGTGACACCACTGCCACCCTGTCTATCTTAGGGTAACGCGAGTCGAGGCGGACGTCGTCGTGGTAGCGACGATGGACGCCGAGACGAGCACGTGACACCACTGCCACCCTGTCTTACCGTAACGCGAGTCGAGGCAGACGTCGTCGCGGTAGCGACGACGGACGCCAAGACGAGCACGTAACACCACTGCCACCCTGTCTATCTTAGGGTAACGCGAGTCGAGGCGGACGTCGTCGCAGTAGCGACGACGGACGCCGAGACGAGCACGTGACACCACTTCCACCCTGTCTATCATAGGGTAACGCGTGTCGAGGCGGACGTCGTCGCGGTAGCGACGATGGACGCCGACACGAGCACGTGACACCACTGCCACCCTGTTTATCTTAGGTAACGCGAGTCGAGGCGGACGTCGTCGCGGTAGCGACGACGGACGCCGAGACGAGCACGTGACACCACTGCCACCCTGTCTATCTTAGGGTAACGCGAGTCGAGGCAGACGTCGTCGCGGTAGCGACGATGGACGCCGAGACGATCACGTGACACCACTGCCACCCTGTCTATCTTAGGGTAACGCGAGTCGAGGCGGACGTCGTCGCGGTAGCGACGATGGACGCCGAGACGAGCACGTGACACCACTGCCACCCTGTCTATCATAGGGTAACGCGTGTCGAGGCGGACGTCGTCGCGGTAGCGACGATGGACGCCGAGACGAGCACGTGACACCACTGCCACCCTGTTTATCTTAGGTAACGCGAGTCGAGGCGGACGTCGTCGCGGTAGCGACGACGGACGCCGAGACGAGCACGTGACACCACTGCCACCCTGTCTATCTTAGGGTAACGCGAGTCGAGGCAGACGTCGTCGCGGTAGCGACGACGGACGCCGAGACGAGCACGTGACACCACTTCCACCCTGTCTATCTTAGGGTAACGCGTGTCGAGGCGGACGTCGTCGCGGTAGCGACGATGGACGTCGAGACGAGCACGTGACACCACTGCCACCCTGTTTATCTTAGGTAACGCGAGTCGAGGCGGACGTCGTCGCGGTAGCGACGACGGACGCCGAGACGAGCACGTGACACCACTGCCACCCTGTCTATCTTAGGGTAACGCGAGTCGAGGCGGACGTCGTCGCGGTAGCGACGACGGACGCCGAGACCAGCACGTGCGACCACTGCCACCCTGTCTATCTTAGGGTAACGCGAGCCGAGGCGGACATCGTCGCGGTAGCGACGATGGACGTCGAGACGAGCACGTGACACCACTGCCACCCTGTTTATCTTAGGGTAACGCGTGTCGAGGTGGACGTCGTCGTGGTAGCGACGATGGACGCCGAGACAAGCACGTGACACCACAGCCACCCTGTCTTACCGTAACGTGAGTCGAGGCAGACGTCGTCGCGGTAGCGACGACGGATGCCAAGACGAGCACGTAACACCACTGCCACCCTATCTTACCGTAACGCGAGTCGAGGCAGACGTCGTCGCGGTAGCGACGACGGACGCCAAGACGAGCACGTGACACCACTGCCACCCTGTCTATCTTAGGGTAACGCGAGTCGAGGCGGACGTCGTCGCGGTAGCGACGACGGACGCCGAGACGAGCACGTGACACCACTTCCACCCTGTCTATCTTAGGGTAACGCGTGTCGAGGCGGACGTCGTCGCGGTAGCGACGATGGACGTCGAGACGAGCACGTGACACCACTGCCACCCTGTTTATCTTAGGTAACGCGAGTCGAGGCAGACGTCGTCGCGGTAGCGACGACGGACGCCGAGACGAGCACGTGACACCACTGCCACCCTGTCTATCTTAGGGTAACGCGAGTCGAGGCGGACGTCGTCGCGGTAGCGACGACGGACGCCGAGACGAGCACGTGAGACCACTGCCACCCTGTCTATCTTAGGGTAACGCGAGCCGAGGCGGACATCGTCGCGGTAGCGACGATGGACGCCGAGACGAGCACGTGACACCACTGCCACCCTGTCTTACCGTAACGCGAGTCGAGGCGGACGTCGTCGCGGTAGCGATGATGGACGCCGAGACGATCACGTGACACCACTGCCACCCTGTCTATCTTAGGGTAACGCGAGTCGAGGTGGACGTCGTCGTGGTAGCGACGATGGACGCCGAGACAAGCACGTGACACCACTGCCACCCTGTCTTACCGTAACGTGAGTCGAGGCAGACGTCGTCGCGGTAGCGACGACGGACGCCAAGACGAGCACGTGACACCACTGCCACCCTGTCTATCTTAGGGTAACGCGAGTCGAGGCGGACGTCGTCGCGGTAGCGACGACGGACGCCGAGACGAGCACGTGACACCACTTCCACCCTGTCTATCATAGGGTAACGCGTGTCGAGGCGGACGTCGTCGCGGTAGCGACGATGGACGCCGAGACGAGCACGTGACACCACTGCCACCCTGTTTATCTTAGGTAACGCGAGTCGAGGCGGACGTCGTCGCGGTAGCGACAGGGTCAGGAACAATGAATCTCTTTATGATAAATAGATCCATTTTGCCGACGGACGCCGAGACGAGCACGTGACACCACTGCCACCCTGTCTATCTTAGGGTAACGCGAGTCGAGGCAGACGTCGTCGCGGTAGCGACGATGGACGCCGAGACGATCACGTGACACCACTGCCACCCTGTCTATCTTAGGGTAACGCGAGTCGAGGCGGACGTCGTCGCGGTAGCGACGATGGACGCCGAGACGAGCACGTGACACCACTGCCACCCTGTCTATCATAGGGTAACGCGTGTCGAGGCGGACGTCGTCGCGGTAGCGACGATGGACGCCGAGACGAGCACGTGACACCACTGCCACCCTGTTTATCTTAGGTAACGCGAGTCGAGGCGGACGTCGTCGCGGTAGCGACGACGGACGCCGAGACGAGCACGTGACACCACTGCCACCCTGTCTATCTTAGGGTAACGCGAGTCGAGGCAGACGTCGTCGCGGTAGCGACGATGGACGCCGAGACGAGCACGTGACACCACTGCCACCCTGTCTATCTTAGGGTAACGCGTGTCGAGGCGGACGTCGTCGCGGTAGCGACGATGGACGCCGAGACGAGCACGTGACACCACTGCCACCCTGTTTATCTTAGGTAACGCGAGTCGAGGCGGACGTCGTCGCGGTAGCGACGACGGACGCCGAGACGAGCACGTGACACCACTGCCACCCTGTCTATCTTAGGGTAACGCGAGTCGAGGCAGACGTCGTCGCGGTAGCGACGATGGACGCCGAGACGAGCACGTGACACCACTGCCACCCTGTCTATCTTAGGGTAACGCGAGTCGAGGCGGACGTCGTCGCGGTAGCGACGACGGACGCCGAGACGAGCACGTGACACCACTGCCACCCTGTCTATCTTAGGGTAACGCGAGTCGAGGCAGACGTCGTCGCGGTAGCGATGATGGACGCCGAGATGATCACGTGACACCACTGCCACCCTGTCTATCATAGGGTAACGCGAGTCGAGGCGGACGTCGTCGCGGTAGCGACGACGGACACCGAGACGAGCACGTGACACCACTTCCACCCTATCTATCTTAGGGTAACGCGAGTCGAGGCGGACGTCGTCGCGGTAGCGACGATGGACGCCGAGACGAGCACGTGACACCACTGCCGCCCTGTTTATCTTAGGGTAACGCGAGTCGAGGCGGACGTCGTCGCGGTAGCGACGACGGACGCCGAGACGAGCACGTGACACCACTGCCACCCTGTCTATCTTAGGGTAACGCGAGTCGAGGCGGACGTCGTCGCGGTAGCGACGACGGACGCCGAGACGAGCACGTGACACCACTTCCACCCTGTCTATCTTAGGGTAACGCGTGTCGAGGCGGACGTCGTCGCGGTAGCGACGATGGACGTCGAGACGAGCACGTGACACCACTGCCACCCTGTTTATCTTAGGTAACGCGAGTCGAGGCGGACGTCGTCGCGGTAGCGACGACGGACGCCGAGACGAGCACGTGACACCACTGCCACCCTGTCTATCTTAGGGTAACGCGAGTCGAGGCGGACGTCGTCGCGGTAGCGACGACGGACGCCGAGACCAGCACGTGCGACCACTGCCACCCTGTCTATCTTAGGGTAACGCGAGCCGAGGCGGACATCGTCGCGGTAGCGACGATGGACGTCGAGACGAGCACGTGACACCACTGCCACCCTGTTTATCTTAGGGTAACGCGTGTCGAGGTGGACGTCGTCGTGGTAGCGACGATGGACGCCGAGACAAGCACGTGACACCACAGCCACCCTGTCTTACCGTAACGTGAGTCGAGGCAGACGTCGTCGCGGTAGCGACGACGGATGCCAAGACGAGCACGTAACACCACTGCCACCCTATCTTACCGTAACGCGAGTCGAGGCAGACGTCGTCGCGGTAGCGACGACGGACGCCAAGACGAGCACGTGACACCACTGCCACCCTGTCTATCTTAGGGTAACGCGAGTCGAGGCGGACGTCGTCGCGGTAGCGACGACGGACGCCGAGACGAGCACGTGACACCACTTCCACCCTGTCTATCTTAGGGTAACGCGTGTCGAGGCGGACGTCGTCGCGGTAGCGACGATGGACGTCGAGACGAGCACGTGACACCACTGCCACCCTGTTTATCTTAGGTAACGCGAGTCGAGGCAGACGTCGTCGCGGTAGCGACGACGGACGCCGAGACGAGCACGTGACACCACTGCCACCCTGTCTATCTTAGGGTAACGCGAGTCGAGGCGGACGTCGTCGCGGTAGCGACGACGGACGCCGAGACGAGCACGTGAGACCACTGCCACCCTGTCTATCTTAGGGTAACGCGAGCCGAGGCGGACATCGTCGCGGTAGCGACGATGGACGCCGAGACGAGCACGTGACACCACTGCCACCCTGTCTTACCGTAACGCGAGTCGAGGCGGACGTCGTCGCGGTAGCGATGATGGACGCCGAGACGATCACGTGACACCACTGCCACCCTGTCTATCTTAGGGTAACGCGAGTCGAGGTGGACGTCGTCGTGGTAGCGACGATGGACGCCGAGACAAGCACGTGACACCACTGCCACCCTGTCTTACCGTAACGTGAGTCGAGGCAGACGTCGTCGCGGTAGCGACGACGGACGCCAAGACGAGCACGTGACACCACTGCCACCCTGTCTATCTTAGGGTAACGCGAGTCGAGGCGGACGTCGTCGCGGTAGCGACGACGGACGCCGAGACGAGCACGTGACACCACTTCCACCCTGTCTATCATAGGGTAACGCGTGTCGAGGCGGACGTCGTCGCGGTAGCGACGATGGACGCCGAGACGAGCACGTGACACCACTGCCACCCTGTTTATCTTAGGTAACGCGAGTCGAGGCGGACGTCGTCGCGGTAGCGACAGGGTCAGGAACAATGAATCTCTTTATGATAAATAGATCCATTTTGCCGACGGACGCCGAGACGAGCACGTGACACCACTGCCACCCTGTCTATCTTAGGGTAACGCGAGTCGAGGCAGACGTCGTCGCGGTAGCGACGATGGACGCCGAGACGATCACGTGACACCACTGCCACCCTGTCTATCTTAGGGTAACGCGAGTCGAGGCGGACGTCGTCGCGGTAGCGACGATGGACGCCGAGACGAGCACGTGACACCACTGCCACCCTGTCTATCATAGGGTAACGCGTGTCGAGGCGGACGTCGTCGCGGTAGCGACGATGGACGCCGAGACGAGCACGTGACACCACTGCCACCCTGTTTATCTTAGGTAACGCGAGTCGAGGCGGACGTCGTCGCGGTAGCGACGACGGACGCCGAGACGAGCACGTGACACCACTGCCACCCTGTCTATCTTAGGGTAACGCGAGTCGAGGCAGACGTCGTCGCGGTAGCGACGATGGACGCCGAGACGAGCACGTGACACCACTGCCACCCTGTCTATCTTAGGGTAACGCGAGTCGAGGCGGACGTCGTCGCGGTAGCGACGACGGACGCCGAGACGAGCACGTGACACCACTGCCACCCTGTCTATCTTAGGGTAACGCGAGTCGAGGCAGACGTCGTCGCGGTAGCGATGATGGACGCCGAGATGATCACGTGACACCACTGCCACCCTGTCTATCATAGGGTAACGCGAGTCGAGGCGGACGTCGTCGCGGTAGCGACGACGGACACCGAGACGAGCACGTGACACCACTTCCACCCTATCTATCTTAGGGTAACGCGAGTCGAGGCGGACGTCGTCGCGGTAGCGACGATGGACGCCGAGACGAGCACGTGACACCACTGCCGCCCTGTTTATCTTAGGGTAACGCGAGTCGAGGCGGACGTCGTCGCGGTAGCGACGACGGACGCCGAGACGAGCACGTGACACCACTGCCACCCTGTCTATCTTAGGGTAACGCGAGTCGAGGCGGACGTCGTCGCGGTAGCGACGACGGACGCCGAGACGAGCACGTGACACCACTTCCACCCTGTCTATCTTAGGGTAATGCGTGTCGAGGCGGACGTCGTCGCGGTAGCGACGATGGACGTCGAGACGAGCACGTGACACCACTGCCACCCTGTTTATCTTAGGTAACGCGAGTCGAGGCGGACGTCGTCGCGGTAGCGACGACGGACGCCGAGACGAGCACGTGACACCACTGCCACCCTGTCTATCTTAGGGTAACGCGAGTCGAGGCGGACGTCGTCGCGGTAGCGACGACGGACGCCGAGACCAGCACGTGCGACCACTGCCACCCTGTCTATCTTAGGGTAACGCGAGCCGAGGCGGACATCGTCGCGGTAGCGACGATGGACGTCGAGACGAGCACGTGACACCACTGCCACCCTGTTTATCTTAGGGTAACGCGTGTCGAGGTGGACGTCGTCGTGGTAGCGACGATGGACGCCGAGACAAGCACGTGACACCACTGCCACCCTGTCTTACCGTAACGTGAGTCGAGGCAGACGTCGTCGCGGTAGCGACGACGGATGCCAAGACGAGCACGTAACAACACTGCCACCCTATCTTACCGTAACGCGAGTCGAGGCAGACGTCGTCGCGGTAGCGACGACGGACGCCAAGACGAGCACGTGACACCACTGCCACCCTGTCTATCTTAGGGTAACGCGAGTCGAGGCGGACGTCGTCGCGGTAGCGACGACGGACGCCGAGACGAGCACGTGACACCACTTCCACCCTGTCTATCTTAGGGTAACGCGTGTCGAGGCGGACGTCATCGCGGTAGCGACGATGGACGTCGAGACGAGCACGTGACACCACTGCCACCCTGTTTATCTTAGGTAACGCGAGTCGAGGCAGACGTCGTCGCGGTAGCGACGACGGACGCCGAGACGAGCACGTGACACCACTGCCACCCTGTCTATCTTAGGGTAACGCGAGTCGAGGCGGACGTCGTCGCGGTAGCGACGACGGACGCCGAGACGAGCACGTGAGACCACTGCCACCCTGTCTATCTTAGGGTAACGCGAGCCGAGGCGGACATCGTCGCGGTAGCGACGATGGACGCCGAGATGAGCACGTGACACCACTGCCACCCTGTCTTACCGTAACGCGAGTCGAGGCGGACGTCGTCGCGGTAGCGATGATGGACGCCGAGACGATCACGTGACACCACTGCCACCCTGTCTATCTTAGGGTAACGCGAGTCGAGGCGGACGTCGTCGTGGTAGCGACGATGGACGCCGAGACGAGCACGTGACACCACTGCCACCCTGTCTTACCGTAACGCGAGTCGAGGCAGACGTCGTCGCGGTAGCGACGACGGACGCCAAGACGAGCACGTAACACCACTGCCACCCTGTCTATCTTAGGGTAACGCGAGTCGAGGCGGACGTCGTCGCAGTAGCGACGACGGACGCCGAGACGAGCACGTGACACCACTTCCACCCTGTCTATCATAGGGTAACGCGTGTCGAGGCGGACGTCGTCGCGGTAGCGACGATGGACGCCGACACGAGCACGTGACACCACTGCCACCCTGTTTATCTTAGGTAACGCGAGTCGAGGCGGACGTCGTCGCGGTAGCGACGACGGACGCCGAGACGAGCACGTGACACCACTGCCACCCTGTCTATCTTAGGGTAACGCGAGTCGAGGCAGACGTCGTCGCGGTAGCGACGATGGACGCCGAGACGATCACGTGACACCACTGCCACCCTGTCTATCTTAGGGTAACGCGAGTCGAGGCGGACGTCGTCGCGGTAGCGACGATGGACGCCGAGACGAGCACGTGACACCACTGCCACCCTGTCTATCATAGGGTAACGCGTGTCGAGGCGGACGTCGTCGCGGTAGCGACGATGGACGCCGAGACGAGCACGTGACACCACTGCCACCCTGTTTATCTTAGGTAACGCGAGTCGAGGCGGACGTCGTCGCGGTAGCGACGACGGACGCCGAGACGAGCACGTGACACCACTGCCACCCTGTCTATCTTAGGGTAACGCGAGTCGAGGCAGACGTCGTCGCGGTAGCGACGATGGACGCCGAGACGAGCACGTGACACCACTGCCACCCTGTCTATCTTAGGGTAACGCGAGTCGAGGCGGACGTCGTCGCGGTAGCGACGACGGACGCCGAGACGAGCACGTGACACCACTGCCACCCTGTCTATCTTAGGGTAACGCGAGTCGAGGCAGACGTCGTCGCGGTAGCGATGATGGACGCCGAGATGATCACGTGACACCACTGCCACCCTGTCTATCATAGGGTAACGCGAGTCGAGGCGGACGTCGTCGCGGTAGCGACGACGGACACCGAGACGAGCACGTGACACCACTTCCACCCTATCTATCTTAGGGTAACGCGAGTCGAGGCGGACGTCGTCGCGGTAGCGACGATGGACGCCGAGACGAGCACGTGACACCACTGCCGCCCTGTTTATCTTAGGGTAACGCGAGTCGAGGCGGACGTCGTCGCGGTAGCGACGACGGACGCCGAGACGAGCACGTGACACCACTGCCACCCTGTCTATCTTAGGGTAACGCGAGTCGAGGCGGACGTCGTCGCGGTAGCGACGACGGACGCCGAGACGAGCACGTGACACCACTTCCACCCTGTCTATCTTAGGGTAACGCGTGTCGAGGCGGACGTCGTCGCGGTAGCGACGATGGACGTCGAGACGAGCACGTGACACCACTGCCACCCTGTTTATCTTAGGTAACGCGAGTCGAGGCGGACGTCGTCGCGGTAGCGACGACGGACGCCGAGACGAGCACGTGACACCACTGCCACCCTGTCTATCTTAGGGTAACGCGAGTCGAGGCGGACGTCGTCGCGGTAGCGACGACGGACGCCGAGACGAGCACGTGACACCACTGCCACCCTGTCTATCTTAGGGTAACGCGAGTCGAGGCGGACGTCGTCGCGGTAGCGACGACGGACGCCGAGACCAGCACGTGCGACCACTGCCACCCTGTCTATCTTAGGGTAACGCGAGCCGAGGCGGACATCGTCGCGGTAGCGACGATGGACGTCGAGACGAGCACGTGACACCACTGCCACCCTGTTTATCTTAGGGTAACGCGTGTCGAGGTGGACGTCGTCGTGGTAGCGACGATGGACGCCGAGACAAGCACGTGACACCACAGCCACCCTGTCTTACCGTAACGTGAGTCGAGGCAGACGTCGTCGCGGTAGCGACGACGGATGCCAAGACGAGCACGTAACACCACTGCCACCCTATCTTACCGTAACGCGAGTCGAGGCAGACGTCGTCGCGGTAGCGACGACGGACGCCAAGACGAGCACGTGACACCACTGCCACCCTGTCTATCTTAGGGTAACGCGAGTCGAGGCGGACGTCGTCGCGGTAGCGACGACGGACGCCGAGACGAGCACGTGACACCACTTCCACCCTGTCTATCTTAGGGTAACGCGTGTCGAGGCGGACGTCGTCGCGGTAGCGACGATGGACGTCGAGACGAGCACGTGACACCACTGCCACCCTGTTTATCTTAGGTAACGCGAGTCGAGGCAGACGTCGTCGCGGTAGCGACGACGGACGCCGAGACGAGCACGTGACACCACTGCCACCCTGTCTATCTTAGGGTAACGCGAGTCGAGGCGGACGTCGTCGCGGTAGCGACGACGGACGCCGAGACGAGCACGTGAGACCACTGCCACCCTGTCTATCTTAGGGTAACGCGAGCCGAGGCGGACATCGTCGCGGTAGCGACGATGGACGCCGAGACGAGCACGTGACACCACTGCCACCCTGTCTTACCGTAACGCGAGTCGAGGCGGACGTCGTCGCGGTAGCGATGATGGACGCCGAGACGATCACGTGACACCACTGCCACCCTGTCTATCTTAGGGTAACGCGAGTCGAGGTGGACGTCGTCGTGGTAGCGACGATGGACGCCGAGACAAGCACGTGACACCACTGCCACCCTGTCTTACCGTAACGTGAGTCGAGGCAGACGTCGTCGCGGTAGCGACGACGGACGCCAAGACGAGCACGTGACACCACTGCCACCCTGTCTATCTTAGGGTAACGCGAGTCGAGGCGGACGTCGTCGCGGTAGCGACGACGGACGCCGAGACGAGCACGTGACACCACTTCCACCCTGTCTATCATAGGGTAACGCGTGTCGAGGCGGACGTCGTCGCGGTAGCGACGATGGACGCCGAGACGAGCACGTGACACCACTGCCACCCTGTTTATCTTAGGTAACGCGAGTCGAGGCGGACGTCGTCGCGGTAGCGACAGGGTCAGGAACAATGAATCTCTTTATGATAAACAGATCCATTTTGCCGACGGACGCCGAGACGAGCACGTGACACCACTGCCACCCTGTCTATCTTAGGGTAACGCGAGTCGAGGCAGACGTCGTCGCGGTAGCGACGATGGACGCCGAGACGATCACGTGACACCACTGCCACCCTGTCTATCTTAGGGTAACGCGAGTCGAGGCGGACGTCGTCGCGGTAGCGACGATGGACGCCGAGACGAGCACGTGACACCACTGCCACCCTGTCTATCATAGGGTAACGCGTGTCGAGGCGGACGTCGTCGCGGTAGCGACGATGGACGCCGAGACGAGCACGTGACACCACTGCCACCCTGTTTATCTTAGGTAACGCGAGTCGAGGCGGACGTCGTCGCGGTAGCGACGACGGACGCCGAGACGAGCACGTGACACCACTGCCACCCTGTCTATCTTAGGGTAACGCGAGTCGAGGCAGACGTCGTCGCGGTAGCGACGATGGACGCCGAGACGAGCACGTGACACCACTGCCACCCTGTCTATCTTAGGGTAACGCGAGTCGAGGCGGACGTCGTCGCGGTAGCGACGACGGACGCCGAGACGAGCACGTGACACCACTGCCACCCTGTCTATCTTAGGGTAACGCGAGTCGAGGCAGACGTCGTCGCGGTAGCGATGATGGACGCCGAGATGATCACGTGACACCACTGCCACCCTGTCTATCATAGGGTAACGCGAGTCGAGGCGGACGTCGTCGCGGTAGCGACGACGGACACCGAGACGAGCACGTGACACCACTTCCACCCTATCTATCTTAGGGTAACGCGAGTCGAGGCGGACGTCGTCGCGGTAGCGACGATGGACGCCGAGACGAGCACGTGACACCACTGCCGCCCTGTTTATCTTAGGGTAACGCGAGTCGAGGCGGACGTCGTCGCGGTAGCGACGACGGACGCCGAGACGAGCACGTGACACCACTGCCACCCTGTCTATCTTAGGGTAACGCGAGTCGAGGCGGACGTCGTCGCGGTAGCGACGACGGACGCCGAGACGAGCACGTGACACCACTTCCACCCTGTCTATCTTAGGGTAACGCGTGTCGAGGCGGACGTCGTCGCGGTAGCGACGATGGACGTCGAGACGAGCACGTGACACCACTGCCACCCTGTTTATCTTAGGTAACGCGAGTCGAGGCGGACGTCGTCGCGGTAGCGACGACGGACGCCGAGACGAGCACGTGACACCACTGCCACCCTGTCTATCTTAGGGTAACGCGAGTCGAGGCGGACGTCGTCGCGGTAGCGACGACGGACGCCGAGACCAGCACGTGCGACCACTGCCACCCTGTCTATCTTAGGGTAACGCGAGCCGAGGCGGACATCGTCGCGGTAGCGACGATGGACGTCGAGACGAGCACGTGACACCACTGCCACCCTGTTTATCTTAGGGTAACGCGTGTCGAGGTGGACGTCGTCGTGGTAGCGACGATGGACGCCGAGACAAGCACGTGACACCACTGCCACCCTGTCTTACCGTAACGTGAGTCGAGGCAGACGTCGTCGCGGTAGCGACGACGGATGCCAAGACGAGCACGTAACAACACTGCCACCCTATCTTACCGTAACGCGAGTCGAGGCAGACGTCGTCGCGGTAGCGACGACGGACGCCAAGACGAGCACGTGACACCACTGCCACCCTGTCTATCTTAGGGTAACGCGAGTCGAGGCGGACGTCGTCGCGGTAGCGACGACGGACGCCGAGACGAGCACGTGACACCACTTCCACCCTGTCTATCTTAGGGTAACGCGTGTCGAGGCGGACGTCATCGCGGTAGCGACGATGGACGTCGAGACGAGCACGTGACACCACTGCCACCCTGTTTATCTTAGGTAACGCGAGTCGAGGCAGACGTCGTCGCGGTAGCGACGACGGACGCCGAGACGAGCACGTGACACCACTGCCACCCTGTCTATCTTAGGGTAACGCGAGTCGAGGCGGACGTCGTCGCGGTAGCGACGACGGACGCCGAGACGAGCACGTGAGACCACTGCCACCCTGTCTATCTTAGGGTAACGCGAGCCGAGGCGGACATCGTCGCGGTAGCGACGATGGACGCCGAGAGGAGCACGTGACACCACTGCCACCCTGTCTTACCGTAACGCGAGTCGAGGCGGACGTCGTCGCGGTAGCGATGATGGACGCCGAGACGATCACGTGACACCACTGCCACCCTGTCTATCTTAGGGTAACGCGAGTCGAGGTGGACGTCGTCGTGGTAGCGACGATGGACGCCGAGACAAGCACGTGACACCACTGCCACCCTGTCTTACCGTAACGTGAGTCGAGGCAGACGTCGTCGCGGTAGCGACGACGGACGCCAAGACGAGCACGTGACACCACTGCCACCCTGTCTATCTTAGGGTAACGCGAGTCGAGGCGGACGTCGTCGCGGTAGCGACGACGGACGCCGAGACGAGCACGTGACACCACTTCCACCCTGTCTATCATAGGGTAACGCGTGTCGAGGCGGACGTCGTCGCGGTAGCGACGATGGACGCCGAGACGAGCACGTGACACCACTGCCACCCTGTTTATCTTAGGTAACGCGAGTCGAGGCGGACGTCGTCGCGGTAGCGACGACGGACGCCGAGACGAGCACGTGACACCACTGCCACCCTGTCTATCTTAGGGTAACGCGAGTCGAGGCAGACGTCGTCGCGGTAGCGACGATGGACGCCGAGACGATCACGTGACACCACTGCCACCCTGTCTATCTTAGGGTAACGCGAGTCGAGGCGGACGTCGTCGCGGTAGCGATGATGGATGCCGAGACGAGCACGTGACACCACTGCCACCCTGTCTATCATAGGGTAACGCGTGTCGAGGCGGACGTCGTCGCGGTAGCGACGATGGACGCCGAGACGAGCACGTGACACCACTGCCACCCTGTTTATCTTAGGTAACGCGAGTCGAGGCGGACGTCGTCGCGGTAGCGACGACGGACGCCGAGACGAGCACGTGACACCACTGCCACCCTGTCTATCTTAGGGTAACGCGAGTCGAGGCAGACGTCGTCGCGGTAGCGACGATGGACGCCGAGACGAGCACGTGACACCACTGCCACCCTGTCTATCTTAGGGTAACGCGAGTCGAGGCGGACGTCGTCGCGGTAGCGACGACGGACGCCGAGACGAGCACGTGACACCACTGCCACCCTGTCTATCTTAGGGTAACGCGAGTCGAGGCAGACGTCGTCGCGGTAGCGATGATGGACGCCGAGATGATCACGTGACACCACTGCCACCCTGTCTATCATAGGGTAACGCGAGTCGAGGCGGACGTCGTCGCGGTAGCGACGACGGACACCGAGACGAGCACGTGACACCACTTCCACCCTATCTATCTTAGGGTAACGCGAGTCGAGGCGGACGTCGTCGCGGTAGCGACGATGGACGCCGAGACGAGCACGTGACACCACTGCCGCCCTGTTTATCTTAGGGTAACGCGAGTCGAGGCGGACGTCGTCGCGGTAGCGACGACGGACGCCGAGACGAGCACGTGACACCACTGCCACCCTGTCTATCTTAGGGTAACGCGAGTCGAGGCGGACGTCGTCGCGGTAGCGACGACGGACGCCGAGACGAGCACGTGACACCACTTCCACCCTGTCTATCTTAGGGTAACGCGTGTCGAGGCGGACGTCGTCGCGGTAGCGACGATGGACGTCGAGACGAGCACGTGACACCACTGCCACCCTGTTTATCTTAGGTAACGCGAGTCGAGGCGGACGTCGTCGCGGTAGCGACGACGGACGCCGAGACGAGCACGTGACACCACTGCCACCCTGTCTATCTTAGGGTAACGCGAGTCGAGGCGGACGTCGTCGCGGTAGCGACGACGGACGCCGAGACCAGCACGTGCGACCACTGCCACCCTGTCTATCTTAGGGTAACGCGAGCCGAGGCGGACATCGTCGCGGTAGCGACGATGGACGTCGAGACGAGCACGTGACACCACTGCCACCCTGTTTATCTTAGGGTAACGCGTGTCGAGGTGGACGTCGTCGTGGTAGCGACGATGGACGCCGAGACAAGCACGTGACACCACTGCCACCCTGTCTTACCGTAACGTGAGTCGAGGCAGACGTCGTCGCGGTAGCGACGACGGATGCCAAGACGAGCACGTAACACCACTGCCACCCTATCTTACCGTAACGCGAGTCGAGGCAGACGTCGTCGCGGTAGCGACGACGGACGCCAAGACGAGCACGTGACACCACTGCCACCCTGTCTATCTTAGGGTAACGCGAGTCGAGGCGGACGTCGTCGCGGTAGCGACGACGGACGCCGAGACGAGCACGTGACACCACTTCCACCCTGTCTATCTTAGGGTAACGCGTGTCGAGGCGGACGTCGTCGCGGTAGCGACGATGGACGTCGAGACGAGCACGTGACACCACTGCCACCCTGTTTATCTTAGGTAACGCGAGTCGAGGCAGACGTCGTCGCGGTAGCGACGACGGACGCCGAGACGAGCACGTGACACCACTGCCACCCTGTCTATCTTAGGGTAACGCGAGTCGAGGCGGACGTCGTCGCGGTAGCGACGACGGACGCCGAGACGAGCACGTGAGACCACTGCCACCCTGTCTATCTTAGGGTAACGCGAGCCGAGGCGGACATCGTCGCGGTAGCGACGATGGACGCCGAGACGAGCACGTGACACCACTGCCACCCTGTCTTACCGTAACGCGAGTCGAGGCGGACGTCGTCGCGGTAGCGATGATGGACGCCGAGACGATCACGTGACACCACTGCCACCCTGTCTATCTTAGGGTAACGCGAGTCGAGGTGGACGTCGTCGTGGTAGCGACGATGGACGCCGAGACAAGCACGTGACACCACTGCCACCCTGTCTTACCGTAACGTGAGTCGACGCAGACGTCGTCGCGGTAGCGACGACGGATGCCAAGACGAGCACGTAACACCACTGCCACCCTATCTATCTTAGGGTAACGCGAGTCGAGGCGGACGTCGTCGCGGTAGCGACGACGGACGCCGAGACGAGCACGTGACACCACTTCCACCCTGTCTATCTTAGGGTAACGCGTGTCGAGGCGGACGTCGTCGCGGTAGCGACGATGGAGGCCGAGACGAGCACGTGACACCACTGCCACCCTGTTTATCTTAGGTAACGCGAGTCGAGGCGGACGTCGTCGCGGTAGCGACGACGGACGCCGAGACGAGCACGTGACACCACTGCCACCCTGTCTATCTTAAGCTAACGCGAGTCGAGGCAGACGTCGTCGCGGTAGCGACGATGGACGCCGAGACGATCACGTGACACCACTGCCACCCTGTCTATCTTAGGGTAACGCGAGTCGAGGCGGACGTCGTCGCGGTAGCGACGATGGACGCCGAGAGGAGCACGTGACACCACTGCCACCCTGTCTTACCGTAACGCGAGTCGAGGCAGACGTCGTCGCGGTAGCGACGACGGACACCAAGACGAGCACGTGACACCACTGCCACCCTGTCTATCTTAGGGTAACGCGAGTCGAGGCGGACGTCGTCGCGGTAGCGACGACGGACGCCGAGACGAGCACGTGACACCACTTCCACCCTGTCTATCTTAGGGTAACGCGTGTCGAGGCGGACGTCGTCGCGGTAGCGACGATGGACGCCGAGACGAGCACGTGACACCACTGCCACCCTGTTTATCTTAGGTAACGCGAGTCGAGGCGGACGTCGTCGCGGTAGCGACGACGGACGCCGAGACGAGCACGTGACACCACTGCCACCCTGTCTATCTTAGGGTAACGCGAGTCGAGGCAGACGTCGTCGCGGTAGCGATGATGGACGCCGAGATGATCACGTGACACCACTGCCACCCTGTCTATCTTAGGGTAACGCGAGTCGAGGCGGACGTCGTCGCGGTAGCGACGATGGACGCCGAGACGAGCACGTGACACCACTGCCACCCTGTCTTACCGTAACGCGAGTCGAGGCAGACGTCGTCGCGGTAGCGACGACGGACGCCAAGACGAGCACGTGACACCACTGCCACCCTGTCTATCTTAGGGTAACGCGAGCCGAGGCGGACATCGTCGCGGTAGCGACGATGGACGCCGAGACGAGCACGTGACACCACTGCCACCCTGTCTTACCGTAACGCGAGTCGAGGCGGACGTCGTCGCGGTAGCGATGATGGACGCCGAGACGATCACGTGACACCACTGCCACCCTGTCTATCTTAGGGTAACGCGAGTCGAGGTGGACGTCGTCGTGGTAGCGACGATGGACGCCGAGACAAGCACGTGACACCACTGCCACCCTGTCTTACCGTAACGTGAGTCGAGGCAGACGTCGTCACGGTAGCGACGACGGATGCCAAGACGAGCACGTAACACCACTGCCACCCTATCTATCTTAGGGTAACGCGAGTCGAGGCGGACGTCGTCGCGGTAGCGACGACGGACGCCGAGACGAGCACGTGACACCACTTCCACCCTGTCTATCTTAGGGTAACGAGTGTCGAGGCGGACGTCGTCGCGGTAGCGACAATGGACGCCGAGACGAGCACGTGACACCACTGCCGCCCTGTTTATGTTAGGGTAACGCGAGTCGAGGCGGACGTCGTCGCGGTAGCGACGACGGACGCCGAGACGAGCACGTGACACCACTTCCACCCTGTCTATCTTTGGGTAACGCGTGTCGAGGCGGACGTCGTCGCGGTAGCGACGATGGACGTCGAGACGAGCACGTGACACCACTGCCACCCTGTTTATCTTAGGTAACGCGAGTCGAGGCGGACGTCGTCGCGGTAGCGACGACGGACGCCGAGACGAGCACGTGACACCACTGCCACCCTGTCTATCTTAGGGTAACGCGAGTCGAGGCGGACGTCGTCGCGGTAGCGACGACGGACGCCGAGACGAGCACGTGAGACCACTGCCACCCTGTCTATCTTAGGGTAACGCGAGCCGAGGCGGACATCGTCGCGGTAGCGACGATGGACGTCGAGACGAGCACGTGACACCACTGCCACCCTGTTTATCTTAGGGTAACGCGTGTCGAGGTGGACGTCGTCGTGGTAGCGACGATGGACGCCGAGACAAGCACGTGACACCACTGCCACCCTGTCTTACCGTAACGTGAGTCGAGGCAGATGTCGTCGCGGTAGCGACGACGGATGCCAAGACGAGCACGTAACACCACTGCCACCCTATCTTACCGTAACGCGAGTCGAGGCAGACGTCGTCGCGGTAGCGACGACGGACGCCAAGACGAGCACGTGACACCACTGCCACCCTGTCTATCTTAGGGTAACGCGAGTCGAGGCGGACGTCGTCGCGGTAGCGACGACGGACGCCGAGACGAGCACGTGACACCACTTCCACCCTGTCTATCTTAGGGTAACGCGTGTCGAGGCAGACGTCGTCGCGGTAGCGACGACGGACGCCAAGACGAGCACGTAACACCACTGCCACACTGTTTATCTTAGGTAACGCGAGTCGAGGCGGACGTCGTCGCGGTAGCGACGACGGACGCCGAGACGAGCACGTGACACCACTGCCACCCTGTCTATCTTAGGGTAACGCGAGTCGAGGCGGACGTCGTCGCGGTAGCGACGACGGACGCCGAGACGAGCACGTGAGACCACTGCCACCCTGTCTATCTTAGGGTAACGCGAGCCGAGGCGGACATCGTCGCGGTAGCGACGATGGACGCCGAGACGAGCACGTGACACCACTGCCACCCTGTCTTACCGTAACGCGAGTCGAGGCGGACGTCGTCGCGGTAGCGATGATGGACGCCGAGACGATCACGTGACACCACTGCCACCCTGTCTATCTTAGGGTAACGCGAGTCGAGGTGGACGTCGTCGTGGTAGCGACGATGGACGCCGAGACAAGCACGTGACACCACTGCCACCCTGTCTTACCGTAACGTGAGTCGAGGCAGACGTCGTCGCGGTAGCGACGACAGATGCCAAGACGAGCACGTAACACCACTGCCTCCCTATCTATCTTAGGGTAACGCGAGTCGAGGCGGACGTCGTCGCGGTAGCGACGACGGACGCCGAGACGAGCACGTGACACCACTTCCACCCTGTCTATCTTAGGGTAACGCGTGTCGAGGCGGACGTCGTCGCGGTAGCGACGATGGACGCCGAGACGAGCACGTGACACCACTGCCACCCTGTTTATCTTAGGTAACGCGAGTCGAGGCGGACGTCGTCGCGGTAGCGACGACGGACGCCGAGACGAGCACGTGACACCACTGCCACCCTGTCTATCTTAAGCTAACGCGAGTCGAGGCAGACGTCGTCGCGGTAGCGACGATGGACGCCGAGACGATCACGTGACACCACTGCCACCCTGTCTATCTTAGGGTAACGCGAGTCGAGGCGGACGTCGTCGCGGTAGCGACGATGGACGCCGAGACGAGCACGTGACACCACTGCCACCCTGTCTTACCGTAACGCGAGTCGAGGCAGACGTCGTCGCGGTAGCGACGACGGACGCCAAGACGAGCACGTGACACCACTGCCACCCTGTCTATCTTAGGGTAACGCGAGTCGAGGCGGACGTCGTCGCGGTAGCGACGACGGACGCCGAGACGAGCACGTGACACCACTTCCACCCTGTCTATCTTAGGGTAACGCGTGTCGAGGCGGACGTCGTCGTGGTAGCGACGATGGACGCCGAGACGAGCACGTGACACCACTGCCACCCTGTCTTACCGTAACGCGAGTCGAGGCAGACATCGTCGCGGTAGCGACGACGGACGCCAAGACGAGCACGTGACACCACTGCCACCCTGTCTATCTTAGGGTAACGCGTGTCGAGGCGGACGTCGTCGCGGTAGCGACGATGGACGCCGAGACGAGCACGTGACACCACTGCCACCCTGTTTATCTTAGGTAACGCGAGTCGAGGCGGACGTCGTCGCGGTAGCGACGACGGACGCCGAGACGAGCACGTGACACCACTGCCACCCTGTCTATCTTAGGGTAACGCGAGTCGAGGCAGACGTCGTCGCGGTAGCGATGATGGACGCCGAGATGATCACGTGACACCACTGCCACCCTGTCTATCTTAGGGTAACGCGAGTCGAGGCGGACGTCGTCGCGGTAGCGACGATGGACGCCGAGACGAGCACGTGACACCACTGCCACCCTGTCTTACCGTAACGCGAGTCGAGGCAGACGTCGTCGCGGTAGCGACAACGGACGCCAAGACGAGCACGTGACACCACTGCCACCCTGTCTATCTTAGGGTAACGCGAGTCGAGGCGGACGTCGTCGCGGTAGCGACGACGGACGCCGAGACGAGCACGTGACACCACTTCCACCCTGTCTATCTTAGGGTAACGCGTGTCGAGGCGGACGTCGTCGCGGTAGCGACGATGGACGCCGAGACGAGCACGTGACACCACTGCCACCCTGTTTATCTTAGGTAACGCGAGTCGAGGCGGACGTCGTCGCGGTAGCGACGACGGACGCCGAGACGAGCACGTGACACCACTGCCACCCTGTCTATCTTAGGGTAACGCGAGTCGAGGCAGACGTCGTCGCGGTAGCGATGATGGACGCCGAGATGATCACGTGACACCACTGCCACCCTGTCTATCTTAGGGTAACGCGAGTCGAGGCGGACGTCGTCGCGGTAGCGACGATGGACGCCGAGACGAGCACGTGACACCACTGCCACCCTGTCTATCTTAGGGTAACGCGAGTCGAGGCGGACGTCGTCGTGGTAGCGACGATGGACGCCGAGACGAGCACGTGACACCACTGCCACCCTGTCTTACCGTAACGCGAGTCGAGGCAGACATCGTCGCGGTAGCGACGACGGACGCCAAGACGAGCACGTAACACCACTGCCACCCTGTCTATCTTAGGGTAACGCGAGTCGAGGCGGACGTCGTCGCGGTAGCGACGACGGACGCCGAGACGAGCACGTGACACCACTTCCACCCTGTCTATCATAGGGTAACGCGTGTCGAGGCGGACGTCGTCGCGGTAGCGACGATGGACGCCGAGACGAGCACGTGACACCACTGCCACCCTGTTTATCTTAGGTAACGCGAGTCGAGGCGGACGTCGTCGCGGTAGCGACAACGGACGCCGAGACGAGCACGTGACAACACTGCCACCCTGTCTATCTTAGGGTAACGCGAGTCGAGGCAGACGTCGTCGCGGTAGCGACGATGGACGCCGAGACGATCACGTGACACCACTGCCACCCTGTCTATCTTAGGGTAACGCGAGTCGAGGCGGACGTCGTCGCGGTAGCGACGATGGACGCCGAGACGAGCACGTGACACCACTGCCACCCTGTCTTACCGTAACGCGAGTCGAGGCAGACTTCGTCGCGGTAGCGACGATGGACGCCAAGACGAGCACGTGACACCACTGCCACCCTGTCTATCTTAGGGTAACGCGAGTCGAGGCGGACGTCGTCGCGGTAGCGACGACGGACGCCGAGACGAGCACGTGACACCACTTCCACCCTGTCTATCTTAGGGTAACGCGTGTGGAGGCGGACGTCGTCGCGGTAGCGACGATGGACGCCGAGACGAGCACGTGACACCACTGCCACCCTGTGTATCTTAGGTAACGCGAGTCGAGGCGGACGTCGTCGCGGTAGCGACGACGGACGCCGAGACGAGCACGTGACACCACTGCCACCCTGTCTATCTTAGGGTAACGCGAGTCGAGGCGGACGTCGTCGCGGTAGCGACGACGGACGCCGAGACGAGCACGTGAGACCACTGCCACCCTGTCTATCTTAGGGTAACGCGAGTCGAGGCGGACGTCGTCGCGGTAGCGACGATGGACGCAGAGACGAGCACCTGACACCACTGCCACCCTGTCTTACCGTAACGCGAGTCGAGGCAGACGTCGTCGCGGTAGCGATGATGGACGCCGAGAAGAGCACGTGACACCACTGCCACCCTGTCTATCTTAGGGTAACGCGAGTCGAGGCGGACGTCGTCGCGGTATCGACGACGGACGCCAAGACGAGCATGTGAGAACACTGCCATCCTGTCTTAGCGTAACGCGAGTTGAGGCGGACGTTGTCGCGGTAACGACGATGGACGCCGAGACGAGCACGTGACACCACTGTCACCCTGTGTATCTTAGGTAACGCGAGTCGAGGTGGACGTCGTCGCTGTAGCGACAATGGACGCCGAGACGAGCACGTGACACAACTGCCACCCTGTCTATCTTAGGGTAACGCGAGTCGAGGCAGACGTCGTCGCGGTAGCGACGATGGACGCCGAGACGATCACGTGACACCACTGCCACCCTGTCTACCTTAGGGTAATGCGAGTCGAGGCGGACGTCGTCGCGGTAGCGACGATGGACGCCGAGACGAGCACGTGACACCACTGCCACCCTGTCTTACCGTAACGCGAGTCGAGGCAGACGTCGTCGCGGTAGCGACGACGGACGCCAAGACGAGCACGTGACACCACTGCCACCCTGTCTATCTTAGGGTAACGCGAGTCGAGGCGGACGTCGTCGCGGTAGCGACGACGGACGCCGGGACGAGCACGTGACACTACTTCCACCCTGTCTATCTTAGGGTAACGCGTGTCGAGGCGGACGTCGTCGCGGTAGCGACGATGGACGCCGAGACGAGTACGTGACACCACTGCCACCCTGTTTATCTTAGGTAACGCGAGTCGAGGCGGACGTCGTCGCGGTAGCGACGACGGACGCCGATACGAGCACGTGACACCACTGCCACCCTGTCTATCTTAGGGTAACGCGAGTCGAGGCAGACGTCGTCGCGGTAGCGATGATGGACGCCGAGACGATCACGTGACACCACTGCCACCCTGTCTATCTTAAGCTAACGCGAGTCGAGGCAGACGTCGTCGCGGTAGCGACGATGGACGCCGAGACGATCACGTGACACCACTGCCACCCTGTCTATCTTAGGGTAACGCGAGTCGAGGCGGACGTCGTCGCGGTAGCGACGATGGACGCCGAGACGAGCACGTGACACCACTGCCACCCTGTCTTACCGTAACGCGAGTCGAGGCAGACGTCGTCGCGGTAGCGACGACTGACACCAAGACGAGCACGTGACACCACTGCCACCCTGTCTATCTTAGGGTAACGCGAGTCGAGGCGGACATCGTCGCGGTAGCGACGACGGACGCCGAGACGAGCACGTGACACCACTTCCACCCTGTCTATCTTAGGGTAACGCGTGTCGAGGCGGACGTCGTCGCGGTAGCGACGATGGACGCCGAGACGAGCACGTGACACCACTGCCACCCTGTTTATCTTAGGTAACGCGAGTCGAGGCGGACGTCATCGCGGTAGCGACGACGGACGCCGAGACGAGCACGTGACACCACTGCCACCATGTCTATCTTAGGGTAACGCGAGTCGAGGCAGACGTCGTCGCGGTAGCGATGATGGACGCCGAGATGATCACGTGACACCACTGCCACCCTGTCTATCTTAGGGTAACGCGAGTCGAGGCGGACGTCGTCGCGGTAGCGACGATGGACGCCGAGACGAGCACGTGACACCACTGCCACCCTGTCTTACCGTAACGCGAGTCGAGGCAGACGTCGTCGCGGTAGCGACGACGGACGCCAAGACGAGCACGTGACACCACTGCCACCCTGTCTATCTTAGGGTAACGCGAGTCGAGGCGGACGTCGTCGCGGTAGCGACGACGGACGCCGAGACGAGCACGTGACACCACTTCCACCCTGTCTATCTTAGGGTAACGCGTGTCGAGGCGGACGTCGTCGCGGTAGCGACGATGGACGCCGAGACGAGCATGTGACACCACTGCCACCCTGTTTATCTTAGGTAACGCGAGTCGAGGCGGACGTCGTCGCGGTAGCGACGACGGACGCCGAGACGAGCACGTGACACCACTGCCACCCTGTCTATCTTAGGGTAACGCGAGTCGAGGCAGACGTCGTCGCGGTAGCGATGATGGACGCCGAGATGATCACGTGACACCACTGCCACCCTGTCTATCTTAGGGTAACGCGAGTCGAGGCGGACGTCGTCGCGGTAGCGACGATGGACGCCGAGACGAGCACGTGACACCACTGCCACCCTGTCTATCTTAGGGTAACGCGAGTCGAGGCGGACGTCGTCGTGGTAGCGACGATGGACGCCGAGACGAGCACGTGACACCACTGCCACCCTGTCTTACCGTAACGCGAGTCGAGGCAGACGTCGTCGCGGTAGCGACGACGGACGCCAAGACGAGCACGTAACACCACTGCCACCCTGTCTATCTTAGGGTAACGCGAGTCAAGGCGGACGTCGTCGCGGTAGCGACGACGGACGCCGAGACGAGCACGTGACACCACTTCCACCCTGTCTATCATAGGGTAACGCGTGTCGAGGCGGACGTCGTCGCGGTAGCGACGATGGACGCCGAGACGAGCACGTGACACCACTGCCACCCTGTTTATCTTAGGTAACGCGAGTCGAGGCGGACGTCGTCGCGGTAGGGACGACGGACGCCGAGACGAGCACGTGACACCACTGCCACCCTGTCTATCTTAGGGTAACGCGAGTCGAGGCGGACGTCGTCGCGGTAACGACGATGGACGCCGAGACGAGCACGTGACACCACTGTCACCCTGTGTATCTTAGGTAACGCGAGTCGAGGTGGACGTCGTCGCTGTAGCGACAATGGACGCCGAGACGAGCACGTGACACAACTGCCACCCTGTCTATCTTAGGGTAACGCGAGTCGAGGCAGATGTCGTCGCGGTAGCGATGATGGACGCCGAGACGATCACGTGACACCACTGCCACCCTGTCTATCTTAGGGTAACGCGAGTCGAGGCGGACGTCGTCGCGGTAGCGACGACGGACGCCGAGACGAGCACGTGACACCACTTCCACCCTGTCTATCTTAGGGTAACGCGTGTGGAGGCGGACGTCGTCGCGGTAGCGACGATGGACGCCGAGACGAGCACGTGACACCACTGCCACCCTGTGTATCTTAGGTAACGCGAGTCGAGGCGGACGTCGTCGCGGTAGCAACGACGGACGCCGAGACGAGCACGTGACACCACTGCCACCCTGTCTATCTTAGGGTAACGCGAGTCGAGGCGGACGTCGTCGCGGTAGCGACGACGGACGCCGAGACGAGCACGTGACACCACTGCCACCCTGTCTATCTTAGGGTAACGCGAGTCGAGGCGGACGTCGTCGCGGTAGCGACGATGGACGCAGAGACGAGCACCTGACACCACTGCCACCCTGTCTTACCGTAACGCGAGTCGAGGCAGACGTCGTCGCGGTAGCGATGATGGACGCCGAGAAGAGCACGTGACACCACTGCCACCCTGTCTATCTTAGGGTAACGCGAGTCGAGGCGGACGTCGTCGCGGTATCGACGACGGACGCCAAGACGAGCATGTGAGAACACTGCCATCCTGTCTTAGCGTAACGCGAGTTGAGGCGGACATTGTCGCGGTAACGACGATGGACGCCGAGACGAGCACGTGACACCACTGTCACCCTGTGTATCTTAGGTAACGCGAGTCGAGGTGGACGTCGTCGCTGTAGCGACAATGGACGCCGAGACGAGCACGTGACACAACTGCCACCCTGTCTATCTTAGGGTAACGCGAGTCGAGGCAGACGTCGTCGCGGTAGCGACGATGGACGCCGAGACGATCACGTGACACCACTGCCACCCTGTCTATCTTAGGGTAACGCGAGTCGAGGCGGACGTCGTCGCGGTAGCGACGATGGACGCCGAGACGAGCACGTGACACCACTGCCACCCTGTCTTACCGTAACGCGAGTCGAGGCAGACGTCGTCGCGGTAGCGACGACGGACGCCAAGACGAGCACGTGACACCACTGCCACCCTGTCTATCTTAGGGTAACGCGAGTCGAGGCGGACGTCGTCGCGGTAGCGACGACGGACGCCGGGACGAGCACGTGACACCACTTCCACCCTGTCTATCTTAGGGTAACGCGTGTCGAGGCGGACGTCGTCGCGGTAGCGATGATGGACGCCGAGACGAGCACGTGACACCACTGCCACCCTGTTTATCTTAGGTAACGCGAGTCGAGGCGGACGTCGTCGCGGTAGCGACGACGGACGCCGAGACGAGCACGTGACACCACTGCCACCCTGTCTATCTTAGGGTAACGCGAGTCGAGGCAGACGTCGTCGCGGTAGCGATGATGGACGCCGAGACGATCACGTGACACCACTGCCACCCTGTCTATCTTAGGGTAACGCGAGTCGAGGCGGACGTCGTCGCGGTAGCGACGATGGACGCCGAGACGAGCACGTGACACCACTGCCACCCTGTCTATCTTAGGGTAACGCGAGTCGAGGCGGACGTCGTCGTGGTAGCGACGATGGACGCCGAGACGAGCACGTGACACCACTGCCACCCTGTCTTACCGTAACGCGAGTCGAGGCAGACGTCGTCGCGGTAGCGACGACGGACGCCAAGACGAGCACGTAACACCACTGCCACCCTGTCTATCTTAGGGTAACGCGAGTCGAGGCGGACGTCGTCGCGGTAGCGACGACGGACGCCGAGACGAGCACGTGACACCACTTCCACCCTGTCTATCATAGGGTAACGCGTGTCGAGGCGGACGTCGTCGCGGTAGCGACGATGGACGCCGAGACGAGCACGTGACACCACTGCCACTCTGTTTATCTTAGGTAACGCGAGTCGAGGCGGACGTCGTCGCGGTAGCGACGACGGACGCCGAGACGAGCACGTGACACCACTGCCACCCTGTCTATCTTAGGGTAACGCGAGTCGAGGCAGACGTCGTCGCGGTAGCGACGATGGACGCCGAGACGATCACGTGACACCACTGCCACCCTGTCTATCTTAGGGTAACAAGAGTCGAGGCGGACGTCGTCGCGGTAGCGACGATGGACGCCGAGACGAGCACGTGACACCACTGCCACCCTGTCTTACCATAACGCGAGTCGAGGCAGACGTCGTCGCGGTAGCGACGACGGACGCCAACACGAGCACGTGACACCACTGCCACCCTGTCTATCTTAGGGTAACGCGAGTCGAGGCGGACGTCGTCGCGGTAGCGACGACGGACGCCGAGACGAGCACGTGACACCACTTCCACCCTGTCTATCTTAGGGTAACGCGTGTTGAGGCGGACGTCGTCGCGGTAGCGACGATGGACGCCGAGACGAGCACGTGACACCACTGCCACCCTGTGTATCTTAGGTAACGCGAGTCGAGGCGGACGTCGTCGCGGTAGCGATGACGGACGCCGAGACGAGCACGTGACACCACTCCCACCCTGTCTATCTTAGGGTAACGCGAGTCGAGGCGGACGTCGTCGCGGTAGCGACGACGGACGCCGAGACGAGCACGTGAGACCACTACCACCCTGTCTATCTTAGGGTAACGCGAGTCGAGGCGGACGTCGTCGCGGTAGCGACGATGGACGCCGAGACGAGCACCTGACACCACTGCCACCCTGTCTTACCGTAACGCGAGTGAAGGCGGACGTCGTCGCGGTAGCGACGACGGACGCCGAGAAGAGCACGTGACACCACTGCCACCCTGTCTATCTTAGGGTAACGCGAGTCGAGGCGGACGTCGTCGCGGTATCGACGACGGACGCCAAGACGAGCATGTGAGAACACTGCCATCCTGTCTTAGCGTAACGCGAGTTGAGGCGGACGTTGTCGCGGTAACGACGATGGACGCCGAGACGAGCACGTGACACCACTGTCACCCTATGTATCTTAGGTAACGCGAGTCGAGGTGGACGTCGTCGCTGTAGCGACAATGGACCCCGAGACGAGCACGTGATACAACTGCCACCCTGTCTATCTTAGGGTAACTTGAGTCGAGGCGGACGTCGTCGCGGTAGCGACGACGGATGCCGAGACGAGCACGTGAAACCACTGCCACCCTGTCATACCGTAACGCGAGTCGAGGCAGACGTCGTCGCGGTAGCGACGACGGACGCCAAGACGAGCCCGTGACACCACTGCCACCATGTCTATCTTAGGGTAACGCGAGTCGAGGCGGACGTCGTCGCGGTAGCGACGACGGACGCCGAGACGAGCACGTGACACCACTTCCACCCTATCTATCTTAGGCTAACGCGAGTCGAGGCGGACGTCGTCGCGGTAGCGATGATGGACGCCGAGACGAGCACGTGACACCACTGCCGCCCTGTTTATCTTAGGGTAACGCGAGTCGAGGCGACGTCGTCGCGGTAGCGACGACGGACGCCGAGACGAGCACGTGACACCACTTCCACCCTGTCTATCATAGGGTAACGCGTGTCGAGGCGGACGTCGTCGCGGTAGCGACGATGGACGCCGAGACGAGCACGTGACACCACTGCCACCCTGTTTATCTTAGGTAACGCGAGTCGAGGCGGACGTCGTCGCGGTAGCGACGACGGACGCCGAGACGAGCACGTGACACCACTGCCACCCTGTCTATCTTAGGGTAACGCGAGTCGAGGCAGACGTCGTCGCGGTAGCGACGATGGACGCCGAGACGATCACGTGACACCACTGCCACCCTGTCTATCTTAGGGTAACAAGAGTCGAGGCGGACGTCGTCGCGGTAGCGACGATGGACGCCGAGACGAGCACGTGACACCACTGCCACCCTGTCTTACCGTAACGCGAGTCAAGGCAGACGTCGTCGCGGTAGCGACGACGGACGCCAAGACGAGCACGTGACACCACTGCCACCCTGTCTATCTTAGGGTAACGCGAGTCGAGGCGGACGTCGTCGCGGTAGCGACGACGGACGCCGAGACGAGCACGTGACACCACTTCCACCCTGTCTATCTTAGGGTAACGCGTGTTGAGGCGGACGTCGTCGCGGTAGCGACGATGGACGCCGAGACGAGCACGTGACACCACTGCCACCCTGTGTATCTTAGGTAACGCGAGTCGAGGCGGACGTCGTCGCGGCAGCGATGACAGACGCCGAGACGAGCACGTGACACCACTCCCACCCTGTCTATCTTAGGGTAACGCGAGTCGAGGCGGACGTCGTCGCGGTAGCGACGACGGACGCCGAGACGAGCACGTGAGACCACTACCACCCTGTCTATCTTAGGGTAACGCGAGTCGAGGCGGACGTCGTCGCGGTAGCGACGATGGACGCCGAGACGAGCACCTGACACCACTGCCACCCTGTCTTACCGTAACGCGAGTGAAGGCGGACGTCGTCGCGGTAGCGACGACGGACGCCGAGAAGAGCACGTGACACCACTGCCACCCTGTCTATCTTAGGGTAACGCGAGTCGAGGCGGACGTCGTCGCGGTATCGACGACGGACGCCAAGACGAGCATGTGAGAACACTACCATCCTGTCTTAGCGTAACGCAAGTTGAGGCGGACGTTGTCGCGGTAACGACGATGGACGCCGAGACGAGCACGTGACACCACTGTCACCCTGTGTATCTTAGGTAACGCGAGTCGAGGCAGACGTCGTCGCTGTAGCGACAATGGACGCCGAGACGAGCACGTGACACAACTGCCACCCTGTCTATCTTAGGGTAACTTGAGTCGAGGCGGACGTCGTCGCGGTAGCGACGACGGACGCCGAGACGAGCACGTGACACCACTTCCACCCTATCTATCTTAGGGTAACGCGAGTCGAGGCGGACGTCGTCGCGGTAGCGATGATGGACGCCGAGACGAGCACGTGACACCACTGCCGCCCTGTTTATCTTAGGGTAACGCGAGTCGAGGCGACGTCGTCGCGGTAGCGACGATGGACGCCGAGACGAGCACGTGACACCACTGCCTCCCTGTCTATCATAGGGTAACGCGAGTCGAGGCGGACGTCATTGCGGTAGCGACGATGGACGCCGAGACGAGCACGTGACACCACTGCCACCCTGTCTATCTTAGGGTAACGCGAGCCGAGGCGGACGTCGTCGCGGTAGCGACGATGGACGCCGAGACGAGCACGTGACACCACTGCCACCCTGTCTTACCGTAACGCGAGTCGAGGCGGACGTCGTCGCGGTAGCGATGATGGACGCCGAGACGATCACGTGACACCACTGCCACCCTATCTATCTTAGGGTAACGCGAGTCGAGGCGGACGTCGTCGCGGTAGCGACGATGGACGCTGAGACGAGCACGTGACACCAGTGCCACCCTGTCTTACCGTAACGCGACTCGAGGCAGACGTCGTCGCGGTAGCGACGACGGACGCCAAGATGAGCACGTGACACCACTGCCACCCTGTCTATCTTAGGGTAACGCGAGTCGTGGCGGACGTCGTCGCGGTAGCGACGACGGACGCCGAGACGAGCACGTGACACCACTTCCACCCTGTCTATCTTAGGGTAACGCGTGTCAAGGCGGATGTCGTCGCGGTAGCGACGATGGACGCCGAGACGAGCACGTGACACCACTGCCACCCTGTTTATCTTAGGTAACGCGAGTCGAGGCGGACGTCGTCGCGGTAGCGACGACGACGGACGCCGAGACGAGCACATGACACCACTGCCACCCTGTCTATCTTAGGGTACCGCGAGTCGAGGCGGACGTCGTCGCGGTAGCGACGACGGACGCCGAGACGAGCACGTGAGACCACTACCACCTTGTCTATCTTAGGGTAACGCGAGTCGAGGCGGAAGTCGTCGCGGTAGCGACGATGGACGCCGAGACGAGCACCTGACACCACTGCCACCCTGTCTTACCGTAACGCGAGTCAAGGCGGACGTCGTCGCGGTAGTGAGATGGACGCCGACAAGAGCACGTGACACCACTGCCACCCTGTCTATCTTAGGGTAACGCGAGTCGAGCCGGACGTCGTCGCGGTAGCGATGATGGACGCCGAGACGATCACGTGACACCACTGCCACCCTGTCTATCTTAGGGTAACGCGAGTCGAGGCGGACGTCGTCGCGGTAGCGACGACGGACGCCAAGACGAGCACGTGACACCACTGCCACCCTGTCTATCTTAGGGTAACGCGAGTCGAGGCGGACGTCGTCGCGGTAGCGACGACGGACGCCGAGACGAGCACGTGACACCACTTCCACCCTGTTTATCTTAGGTAACGCGAGTCGAGGCGGACGTCGTCGCGGTAGCGACGACGGACGCCGAGACGAGCACGTGACACCACTGCCACCCTGTCTATCTTAGGGTAACGCGAGTCGAGGCGGACGTCGTCGCGGTAGTGACGACGAACGCCGAGACGAGCACGTGAGACCACTGCCACCCTGTCTATCTTAGGGTAACGCGAGTCGAGGCGGACGTCGTCGCGGTAGCGACGATGGACGCCGAGACGAGCACCTGACACCACTGCCACCCTGTTTTACCGTAACGCGAGTCAAGGCGGACGTCGTCGCGGTAGCGACGACGGACGCCGAGAAGAGCACGTGACACCACTGCCACCCTGTCTATCTTAGGGTAACGCAAGTCGAGGCGGACGTCGTCGCGGTAGCGACGACGGACGCCAAGACGAGCATGTGAGACCACTGCCATCCTGTCTTAGCGTAACGCGAGTTGAGGCGGACGTTGTCGCGGTAACGACGATGGACGCCGAGACGAGCACGTGACACCACTGTCACCCTGTGTATCTTAGGTAACGCGAGTCGACGTGGACGTCGTCGCTGTAGCGACAATGGACGCCGAGACGAGCACGTGACACAACTGCCACCCTGTCTATCTTAGGGTAACTCGAGTCGAGGCGGACGTCGTCGCGGTAGCGACGACGGATGCCGAGACGAGCACGTGAAACCACTGCCGCCCTGTCATACCGTAACGCGAGTCGAGGCAGACGTCGTCGCGGTAGCGACGACGGACGCCAAGACGAGCCTGTGACACCACTGCCACCCTGTCTATCTTAGGGTAACGCGAGTCGAGGCGGACGTCGTCGCGGTAGCGACGACGGACGCCGAGACGAGCACGTGACACCACTTCCACCCTATCTATCTTAGGGTAACGCGAGTCGAGGCGGACGTCGTCGCGGTAGCGACGATGGACGCCGAGACGAGCACGTGACACCACTGCCGCCCTGTTTATCTTAGGGTAACGCGAGTCGAGGCGACGTCGTCGCGGTAGCGATGACGGACGCCGAGACAAGGACGTGACACCACTGCCTCCCTGTCTATCTTAGGGTAACGCGAGGCGAGGCGGACGTCATCGCGGTAGCGACGATGGACGCCGAGCCGAGCACGTGACACCACTGCCACCCTGTCTATCTTAGGGTAACGCGAGCCGAGGCGGACGTCGTCGCGGTAGCGACGACGGACGCCGAGACGAGCACGTGACACCACTGCAGCCCTGTTTATCTTAGGGTAACGCGAGTCGAGGCGACGTCGTCGCGGTAGCGACGACGGACGCCGATACGAGCACGTGACACCACTGCCTCCCTGTCTATCTTAGGGTAACGCGAGGCGAGGCGGACGTCATCGCGGTAGCGACGATGGACGCCGAGACGAGCACGTGACACCACTGCCACCCTGTCTATCTTAGGGTAACGCGAGCCGAGGCGGACGTCGTCGCGGTAGCGACGATGGACGCCGAGACGAGCACGTGACACCACTGCCACCCTGTCTTACCGTAACGCGAGTCGAGGCGGACGTCGTCGCGGTAGCGATGATGGACGCCGAGACGATCACGTGACACCACTGCCACCCTATCTATCTTAGGGTAACGCGAGTCGAGGCGGACGTCGTCGCGGTAGCGACGATGGACGCCGAGACGAGCACGTGACACCACTTCCACCCTGTCTTACCGTAACGCGAGTCGAGGCAGACGTCGTCGCGGTAGCGACGATGGACGCCAAGACGAGCACGTGACACCACTGCCACCCTGTCTATCTTAGGGTAACGCGAGTCGAGGCGGACGTCGTCGCGGTAGCGACGACGGACGCCGAGACGAGCACGTGACACCACTTCCACCCTGTCTATCTTAGGGTAACGCGTGTCAAGGCGGATGTCGTCGCGGTAGCGACGATGGACGCCGAGACGAGCACGTGACACCACTGCCACCCTGTTTATCTTAGGTAACGCGAGTCGAGGCGGACGTCGTCGCGGTAGCGATGACGACGGACGCCGAGACGAGCACGTGACACCACTGCCACCCTGTCTATCTTAGGGTACCGCGAGTCGAGGCGGACGTCGTCGCGGTAGCGACGACGGACGCCGAGACGAGCACGTGAGACCACTACCACCTTGTCTATCTTAGGGTAACGCGAGTCGAGGCGGAAGTCGTCGCGGTAGCGAAGATGGACGCCGAGACAAGCACCTGACACCACTGCCACCCTGTCTTACCGTAACGCGAGTCAAGGCAGACGTCGTCGCGGTAGTGATGATGGACGCCGACAAGAGCACGTGACACCACTGCCACCCTGTCTATCTTAGGGTAACGCGAGTCGAGCCGGACGTCGTCGCGGTAGCGATGATGGACGCCGAGACGATCACGTGACACCACTGCCACCCTGTCTATCTTAGGGTAACGCGAGTCGAGGCGGACGTCGTCGCGGTAGCGACGACGAACGCCGAGACGAGCACGTGAGACCACTGCCACCCTGTCTATCTTAGGGTAACGCGAGTCGAGGCGGACGTCGTCGCGGTAGCGACGATGGACGCCGAGACGAGCACCTGACACCACTGCCACCCTGTTTTACCGTAACGCGAGTCAAGGCGGACGTCGTTGCGGTAGCGACGACGGACGCCGAGAAGAGCACGTGACACCACTGCCACCCTGTCTATCTTAGGGTAACGCAAGTCGAGGCGGACGTCGTCGCGGTAGCGACGACGGACGCCAAGACGAGCATGTGAGACCACTGCCATCCTGTCTTAGCGTAACGCGAGTTGAGGCGGACGTTGTCGCGGTAACGACGATGGACGCCGAGACGAGCACGTGACACCACTGTCACCCTGTGTATCTTAGGTAACGCGAGTCGAGGTGGACGTCGTCGCTGTAGCGACAATGGACGCCGAGACGAGCACGTGACACAACTGCCACCCTGTCTATCTTAGGGTAACTCGAGTCGAGGCGGACGTCGTCGCGGTAGCGACGACGGATGCCGAGACGAGCACGTGAAACCACTGCCACCCTGTCATACCGTAACGCGAGTCGAGGCAGACGTCGTCGCGGTAGCGATGACGGACGCCAAGACGAGCCCGTGACACCACTGCCACCCTGTCTATCTTAGGGTAACGCGAGTCGAGGCGGACGTCGTCGCGGTAGCGACGACGGACGCCGAGACGAGCACGTGACACCACTGCCACCCTGTCTTACCGTAACGCGAGTCGAGGCGGACGTCGTCGCGGTAGCGATGATGGACGCCGAGACGATCACGTGACACCACTGCCACCCTGTCTATCTTAGGGTAACGCGAGTCGAGGCGGACGTCATCGCGGTAGCAACGACGGACGCCGAGACGAGCACGTGACACCACTGCCTCCCTGTCTATCTTAGGGTAACGCGAGTCGAGGCGGACGTCATCGCGGTAGCGACGATGGACGCCGAGACGAGCACGTGACACCACTGCCACCCTGTCTATCTTAGGGTAACGCGAGCCGAGGCGGACGTCGTCGCGGTAGCGACGATGGACGCCGAGACGAGCACGTGACACCACTGCCACCCTGCCTTACCGTAACGCGAGTCGAGGCGGACGTCGTCGCGGTAGCGATGATGGACGCCGAGACGATCACGTGACACCACTGCCACCCTGTCTATCTTAGGGTAACGCGAGTCGAGGCGGACGTCGTCGCGGTAGCGACGATGGACGCCGAGACGAGCACATGACACCACTGCCACCCTGTCTTACCGTAACGCGAGTCAAGGCAGACGTCGTCGCGGTAGCGACGACGGACGCCAAGACGAGCACGTGACACCACTGCCACCCTGTCTATCTTAGGGTAACGCGAGTCGAGGCGGACGTCGTCGCGGTAGCGACGACGGACGCCGAGACGAGCACGTGACACCACTTCCACCCTGTCTATCTTAGGGTAACGTGTGTCGAGGCGGATGTCGTCGCGGTAGCGACGATGGACGCCGAGACGAGCACGTGACACCACTGCCACCCTGTTTATCTTAGGTAACGCGAGTCGAGGCGGACGTCGTCGCGGTAACGACGACGGACACCGTGACGAGCACGTGAGACCACTGCCACCTTGTCTATCTTAGGGTAACGCGAGTCGAGGCGGACGTCGTCGCGGTAGCGACGATGGACGCCGAGACGAGCACCTGACACCACTGCCACCCTGTCTTACCGTAACGCGAGTCAAGGCGGACGTCGTCGCGGTAGCGATGATGGACGCCGAGACGAGCACGTGACACCACTGCCACCCTGTCTATCTTAGGGTAACGCGAGTCGAGCCGGACGTCGTCGCGGTAGCGACGACGGACGCCAACACGAGCACGTGACACCACTGCCATCCTGTCTTACCGCAACGCGAGTCGAGGCGGACGTCGTCGCGGTAGCGACGAGGGACGCCGAGACGAGGACGTGACACCACTGTCACCCTGTCTATCTTAGGGTAACGCGAGTCGAGGCGGACGTCGTCGCGGTAGCGACGATGGACGCCGAGACGAGCACCTGACACCACTGCCACCATGTCTTACCGTAACGCGAGTCAAGGCGGTCGTCGTCGCGGTAGCGATGATGGACGCCAAGACGAGCACGTGACACCACTGCCACCCTGTCTATCTTAGGGTAACGCGAGTTGAGCCGGACGTCGTCGCGGTAGCGACGACGGACGCCAAGACGAGCACCTGACACCACTGCCATCCTGTCTTAGCGTAACGCGAGTCGAGGCGGACGTCGTCGCGGTAGCGACGAGGGACGCCGAGACGAGGACGTGACACCACTGTCACCCTGTCTATCTTAGGGTAACGCCAGTCGAGGCGGATGTCGTCGCGGTAGCGACGATACACGCCGAGACGAGCACGTGACACCACTGCCACCCTGTCTATCTTAGGGTAACGCGAGTCAAGGCGGACGTCGTCGCGGTAGCGACGACGGACGCCGAGACGAGCACGTGAGACCACTGCCACCCTGTCTTACCGTAACGCGAGTCGAGGCGGACGTCGTCGCGGTAGCGATGATGGACGCCGAGACGATCACGTGACACCACTGCCACCCTGTCTATCTTAGGGTAACGCGAGTCGAGGCGGACGTCATCGCGGTAGCGACGACGGACGCCGAGACGAGCACGTGACACCACTGCCTCCCTGTCTATCTTAGGGTAACGCGAGTCGAGGCGGACGTCATCGCGGTAGCGACGATGGACGCCGAGACGAGCACGTGACACCACTGCCACCCTGTCTATCTTAGGGTAACGCGAGCTGAGGCGGACGTCGTCGCGGTAGCGACGATGGACGCCGAGACGAGCACGTGACACCACTGCCACCCTGCCTTACCGTAACGCGAGTCGAGGCGGACGTCGTCGCGGTAGCGATGATGGACGCCGAGACGATCACGTGACACCACTGCCACCCTGTCTATCTTAGGGTAACGCAAGTCGAGGCGGACGTCGTCGCGGTAGCGACGATGGACGCCGAGACGAGCACGTGACACCACTGCCACCCTGTCTTACCGTAACGCGAGTCGAGGCAGACGTCGTCGCGGTAGCGACGACGGACGCCAAGACGATCACGTGACACCACTGCCACCCTGTCTATCTTAGGGTAACGCGAGTCGAGGCGGACGTCGTCGCGGTAGCGACGACGGACGCCGAGACGAGCACGTGACACCACTTCCACCCTGTCTATCTTAGGGTAACGCGTGTCGAGGCGGATGTCGTCGCGGTAGCGATGATGGACGCCGAGACGAGCAGGTGACACCACTGCCACCCTGTCTATCTTAGGGTAACGCGAGTCGAGGTGGACGTCGTCGCGGTAGCGACGACGGACACCGTGACGAGCACGTGAGACCACTGCCACCTTGTCTATCTTAGGGTAACGCGAGTCGAGGCGGACGTCGTAGCGGTAGCGACGATGGACGCCGAGACGAGCACCTGACACCACTGCCACCCTGTCTTACCGTAACGCGAGACAAGGCGGACGTCGTCGCGGTAGCGATGATGGACGCTGAGACGAGCACGTGACACCACTGTCACCCTGTCTATCGTAGGGTAACGCGAGTCGAGCCGGACGTCGTCGCGGTAGCGACGACGGACGCCAAGACGAGCACGTGACACCACTGCCATCCTGTCTTAGCGTAACGCGAGTCGAGGCGGACGTCGTCGCGGTAGCGACGAGGGACGCCGAGACGAGCACGTGACACCACTGTCACCCTGTCTATCTTAGGGTAACGCGAGTCGGGGCGGACGTCGTCGCGGTAGCGACGATGGACGCCGAGACGAGCACCTGACACCACTGCCACCATGTCTTACCGTAACGCGAGTCAAGGCGGACGTCGTCGCGGTAGCGATGATGGACGCCGAGACGAGCACGTGACACCACTGCCACCCTGTCTATCTTAGGGTAACGCGAGTCGAGCCGGACGTCGTCGCGGTAGCGACGACGGACGCCAAGACGAGCACGTGACACCACTGCCATCCTGTCTTAGCGTAACGCGAGTCGAGGCGGACGTCGTCGCGGTAGCGACGAAGGACGCCGAGACGAGGACGTGACACCACTGTCACCCTGTCTATCTTAGGGTAACGCCAGTCGAGGCGGATGTCGTCGCGGTAGCGACGATACACGCCGAGACGAGCACGTGACACCACTGCCACCCTGTCTTACCGTAACGCGAGTCGAGGCGGACGTCGTCGCGGTAGCGATGATGGACGCCGAGACGATCACGTGACACCACTGCCACCCTGTCTATCTTAGGGTAACGCGAGTCGAGGCGGACGTCATCGCGGTAGCGACGACGGACGCCGAGACGAGCACGTGACACCACTGCCTCCCTGTCTATCTTAGGGTAACGCGAGTCGAGGCGGACGTCATCGCGGTAGCGACGATGGACGCCGAGACGAGCACGTGACACCACTGCCACCCTGTCTATCTTAGGGTAACGCGAGCCGAGGCGGACGTCGTCGCGGTAGCGACGATGGACGCCGAGACGAGCACGTGACACCACTGCCATCCTGCTTTACCGTAACGCGAGTCGAGGCGGACGTCGTCGCGGTAGCGATGATGGACGCCGAGACGATCACGTGACACCACTGCCACCCTGTCTATCTTAGGGTAACGCGAGTCGAGGCGGACGTCGTCGCGGTAGCGACGATGGACGCCGAGACGAGCACGTGACACCACTGCCACCCTGTCTTACCGTAACGCGAGTCAAGGCAGACGTCATCGCGGTAGCGACGACAGACGCCAAGACGAGCACGTGACACCACTGCCACCCTGTCTATCTTAGGGTAACGCGAGTCGAGGCGGACGTCGTCGCGGTAGCGACGACGGACGCCGAGACGAGCACGTGACACCACTTCCACCCTGTCTATCTTAGGGTAACGTGTGTCGAGGCGGATGTCGTCGCGGTAGCGACGATGGACGCCGAGACGAGCACGTGACACCACTGCCACCCTGTTTATCTTAGGTAACGCGAGTCGAGGCGGACGTCGTCGCGGTAGCGACGACGACGGACGCCGAGACGAGCACGTGACACCACTGCCACCCTGTCTATCTTAGGGTAACGCGAGTCGAGGCGGACGTCGTCGCGGTAACGACGACGGACACCGTGACGAGCACGTGAGACCACTGCCACCTTGTCTATCTTAGGGTAACGCGAGTCGAGGCGGACGTCGTCGCGGTAGCGACGATGGACGCCGAGACGAGCACCTGACACCACTGCCACCCTGTCTTACCGTAACGCGAGTCAAGGCGGACGTCGTCGCGGTAGCGATGATGGACGCCGAGACGAGCACGTGACACCACTGCCACCCTGTCTATCTTAGGGTAACGCGAGTCGAGCCGGACGTCGTCGCGGTAGCGACGACGGACGCCAACACGAGCACGTGACACCACTGCCATCCTGTCTTAGCGCAACGCGAGTCGAGGCGGACGTCGTCGCGGTAGCGACGAGGGACGCCGAGACGAGGACGTGACACCACTGTCACCCTGTCTATCTTAGGGTAACGCGAGTCGAGGCGGACGTCGTCGCGGTAGCGACGATGGACGCCGAGACGAGCACCTGACACCACTGCCACCATGTCTTACCGTAACGCGAGTCAAGGCGGTCGTCGTCGCGGTAGCGATGATGGACGCCGAGACGAGCACGTGACACCACTGCCACCCTGTCTATCTTAGGGTAACGCGAGTCGAGCCGGACGTCGTCGCGGTAGCGACGACGGACGCCAAGACGAGCACGTGACACCACTGCCATCCTGTCTTAGCGTAACGCGAGTCGAGGCGGACGTCGTCGCGGTAGCGACGAGGGACGCCGAGACGAGGACGTGACACCACTGTCACCCTGTCTATCTTAGGGTAACGCCAGTCGAGGCGGATGTCGTCGCGGTAGCAACGATACACGCCGAGACGAGCACGTGACACCACTGCCACCCTGTCTATCTTAGGGTAACGCGAGTCAAGGCGGACGTCGTCGCGGTAGCGACGACGGACGTCGAGACGAGCACGTGAGACCACTGCCACCCTGTCTTACCGTAACGCGAGTCGAGGCGGACGTCGTCGCGGTAGCGATGATGGACGCCGAGACGATCACGTGACACCACTGCCACCCTGTCTATCTTAGGGTAACGCGAGTCGAGGCGGACGTCATCGCGGTAGCGACGGCGGACGCCGAGACGAGCACGTGACACCACTGCCTCCCTGTCTATCTTAGGGTAACGCGAGTCGAGGCGGACGTCATCGCGGTAGCGACGATGGACGCCGAGACGAGCACGTGACACCACTGCCACCCTGTCTATCTTAGGGTAACGCGAGCCGAGGCGGACGTCGTCGCGGTAGCGACGATGGACGCCGAGACGAGCACGTGACACCACTGCCCCCCTGCCTTACCGTAACGCGAGTCGAGGCGGACGTCGTCGCGGTAGCGATGATGGACGCCGAGACAATCACGTGACACCACTGCCACCCTGTCTATCTTAGGGTAACGCAAGTCGAGGCGGACGTCGTCGCGGTAGCGACGATGGACGCCGAGACGAGCACGTGACACCACTGCCACCCTGTCTTACCGTAACGCGAGTCGAGGCAGACGTCGTCGCGGTAGCGACGACGGACGCCAAGACGATCACGTGACACCACTGCCACCCTGTCTATCTTAGGGTAACGCGAGTCGAGGCGGACGTCGTCGCGGTAGCGACGACGGACGCCGAGACAAGCACGTGACACCACTTCCACCCTGTCTATCTTAGGGTAACGCGTGTCGAGGCGGATGTCGTCGCGGTAGCGATGATGGACGCCGAGACGAGCACGTGACACCACTGCCACCCTGTCTATCTTAGGGTAACGCGAGTCGAGGCGGACGTCGTCGCGGTAGCGACGACGGACACCGTGACGAGCACGTGAGACCACTGCCACCTTGTCTATCTTAGGGTAACGCGAGTCGAGGCGGACGTCGTCGCGGTAGCGACGATGGACGCCGAGACGAGCACCTGACACCACTGCCACCCTGTCTTACCGTAACGCGAGACAAGGCGGACGTCGTCGCGGTAGCGATGATGGACGCTGAGACGAGCACGTGACACCACTGCCACCCTGTCTATCTTAGGGTAACGCGAGTCGAGCCGGACGTCGTCGCGGTAGCGACGACGGACGCCAAGACGAGCACGTGACACCACTGCCATCCTGTCTTAGCGTAACGCGAGTCGAGGCGGACGTCGTCGCGGTAGCGACGAGGAACGCCGAGACGAGCACGTGACACCACTGTCACCCTGTCTATCTTAGGGTAACGCGAGTCGAGGCGGACGTCGTCGCGGTAGCGACGATGGACGCCGAGACGAGCACCTGACACCACTGCCACCATGTCTTACCGTAACGCGAGTCAAGGCGGACGTCGTCGCGGTAGCGATGATGGATGCCGAGACGAGCACGTGACACCACTGCCACCCTGTCTATCTTAGGGTAACGCGAGTCGAGCCGGACGTCGTCGCGGTAGCGACGACGGACGCCAAGACGAGCACGTGACACCACTGCCATCCTGTCTTAGCGTAACGCGAGTCGAGGCGGACGTCGTCGCGGTAGCGACGAGGGACGCCGAGACGAGGACGTGACACCACTGTCACCCTGTCTATCTTAGGGTAACGCCAGTCGAGGCGGATGTCGTCGCGGTAGCGACGATACACGCCGAGACGAGCACGTGACACCACTGCCACCCTGTCTTACCGTAACGCGAGTCGAGGCGGACGTCGTCGCGGTAGCGATGATGGACGCCGAGACGATCACGTGACACCACTGCCACCCTGTCTATCTTAGGGTAACGCGAGTCGAGGCGTACGTCATCGCGGTAGCGACGACGGACGCCGAGACGAGCACGTGACACCACTGCCTCCCTGTCTATCTTAGGGTAACGCGAGTCGAGGCGGACGTCATCGCGGTAGCGACGATGGACGCCGAGACGAGCACGTGACACCACTGCCACCCTGTCTATCTTAGGGTAACGCGAGCCGAGGCGGACGTCGTCGCGGTAGCGACGATGGACGCCGAGACGAGCACGTGACACCACTGCCACCCTGCCTTACCGTAACGCGAGTCGAGGCGGACGTCGTCGCGGTAGCGATGATGGACGCCGAGACGATCACGTGACACCACTGCCACCCTGTCTATCTTAGGGTAACGCGAGTCGAGGCGGACGTCGTCGCGGTAGCGACGATGGACGCCGAGACGAGCACGTGACACCACTGCCACCCTGTCTTACCGTAACGCGAGTCAAGGCAGACGTCGTCGCGGTAGCGACGACGGACGCCAAGACGAGCACGTGACACCACTGCCACCCTGTCTATCTTAGGGTAACGCGAGTCGAGGCGGACGTCGTCGCGGTAGCGACGACGGACGCCGAGACGAGCACGTGACACCACTTCCACCATTTCTATCTTAGGGTAACGTGTGTCGAGGCGGATGTCGTCGCGGTAGCGACGATGGACGCCGAGACAAGCACGTGACACCACTGCCACCCTGTTTATCTTAGGTAACGCGAGTCGAGGCGGACGTCGTCGCGGTAGCGACGACGACGGACGCCGAGACGAGCACGTGACACCACTGCCACCCTGTCTATCTTAGGGTAACGCGAGTCGAGGCAGACGTCGTCGCGGTAGCGATGACGGACGCCGAGACGAGCACGTGAGACCACTGCCACCCTGTCTATCTTAGGGTAACGCGAGTCGAGGCGGACGTCGTCGCGGTAGCGACGATGGACGCCGAGACGAGCACCTGACACCACTGCCACCCTGTCTTACCGTAACGCGAGTCAAGGCGGACGTCGTCGCGGTAGCGACGACGGACGCCGAGAAGAGCACGTGACACCACTGCCACCCTGTCTATCTTAGGGTAACGCGAGTCGAGGCGGACGTCGTCGCGGTAGCGACAACGGACGCCAAGACGAGCATGTGAGACCACTGCCATCCTGTCTTAGCGTAACGCGAGTTGAGGCGGACGTTGTCGCGGTAATGACGATGGACGCCGAGACGAGCACGTGACACCACTGTCACCCTGTGTATCTTAGGTAACGCGAGTCGAGGTGGACGTCGTCGCTGTAGCGACAATGGACGCCGAGACGAGCACGTGACACAACTGCCACCCTGTCTATCTTAGGGTAACTCGAGTCGAGGCGGACGTCGTCGCGGTAGCGACGACGGATGCCGAGACGAGCACGTGAAACCACTGCCACCCTGTCATACCGTAACGTGAGTCGAGGCAGATGTCGTCGCGGTAGCGACGACGGACGCCAAGACGAGCCCGTGACACCACTGCCACCCTGTCTATCTTAGGGTAACGCGAGTCGAGGCGGACGTCGTCGCGGTAGCGACGACGGACGCCGAGACGAGCACGTGACACCACTTCCACCCTATCAATCTTAGGGTAACGCGAGTCGAGGCGGACGTCGTCGCGGTAGCGACGATGGACGCCGAGACAAGCACGTGACACCACTGCCGCCCTGTTTATCTTAGGGTAACGCGAGTCGAGGCGACGTCATCGCGGTAGCGACGACGGACGCCGACACGAGCACGTGACACCACTGCCTGCCTGTCTATCTTAGGGTAACGCGAGTCGAGGCGGACGTCATCGCGGTAGCAATGATGGACGCCGAGACGAGCACGTGACACCACTGCCACCCTATCTATCTTAGGGTAATGCGAGCCGAGGCGGACGTCATCGCGGTAGCGACGATGGACGCCGAGACGAGCACGTGACACCACTGCCACCCTGCCTTACCGTAACGCGAGTCGAGGCGGACGTCGTCGCGGTAGCGATGATGGACGCCGAGACGATCACGTGACACCACTGCCACCCTGTCTATCTTAGGGTAACGCGAGTCGAGGCGGACGTCGTCGCGGTAGCGACGATTGACGCCGAGACGAGCACGTGACACCACTGCCACCCTGTCTTACCGTAACGCGAGTCGAGGCAGACGTCGTCGCGGTAGCGACGACGGACGCCAAGACGAGCACGTGACACCACTGCCACCCTGTCTATCTTAGGGTAATGCGAGTCGAGGCGGACGTCGTCGCGGTAGCGACGACGGACGCCGAGACGAGCACGTGACACCACTTCCACCCTGTCTATCTTAGGGTAACGCGTGTCGAGGCGGATGTCATCGCGGTAGCGACGATGGACGCCGAGACGAGCACGTGACACCACTGCCACCCTGTTTATCTTAGGTAACGCGAGTCGAGGCGGACGTCATCGCGGTAGCGACGACGACGGACGCCGAGACGAGCACGTGACACCACTGCCACCCTGTCTATCTTAGGGTAACGCGAGTCGAGGCGGACGTCGTCGCGGTAGCGACGACGGACACCGTGACGAGCACGTGAGACCACTGCCACCTTGTCTATCTTAGGGTAACGCGAGTCGAGGCGGACGTCGTCGCGGTAGCGACGATGGACGCCGAGACGAGCACCTAACACCACTGCCACCCTGTCTTACCGTAACGCGAGTCAAGGCGGACATCGTCGCGGTAGCGATGATGGACGCCGAGACGAGCACGTGACACCACTGCCACCCTGTCTATCATAGGGTAACGCGAGTCGAGCCGGACGTCGTCGCGGTAGCGACGACGGACGCCAAGACGAGCACGTGACACCACTGCCATCCTGTCTTAGCGTAACGCGAGTCGAGGCGGACATCGTCGCGGTAGCGACGAGGGACGCCGAGACGAGGACGTGACACCACTGTCACCCTGTCTATCTTAGGGTAACGCGAGTCGAGGCGGATGTCGTCGCGGTAGCGACGATACATGCCGAGACGAGCACGTGACACCAATGCCACCCTGTCTATCTTAGGGTAACGCGAGTCAAGGCGGACGTCGTCGCGGTAGCGACGACGGACGCCGAGACGAGCACGTGAGACCACTGCCACCCTGTCTTACCGTAACGCGAGTCGAGGCGGACGTCGTCGCGGTAGCGATGATGGACGCCGAGACGATCACGTGACACCACTGCCACCCTGTCTATCTTAGGGTAACGCGAGTCGAGGCGGACGTCATCGCGGTAGCGACGATGGACGCCGAGACGAGCATGTGACACCACTGCCACCCTGTCTTACCGTAACGCGAGTCGAGGCAGACGTCGTCGCGGTAGCGACGACGGACGCCAAGACGAGCACGTGACACCACTGCCACCCTGTCTATCTTAGGGTAACGCGAGTCGAGGCGGACGTCGTCGCGGTAGCGACGACGGACGCCGAGACGAGCACGTGACACCACTTCCATCCTGTCTATCTTAGGGTAACGCGTGTCGAGGCGGATGTCGTCGCGGTAGCGACGATGGACGCCGAGATGAGCACGTAACACCACTGCCACCCTGTTTATCTTAGGTAACGCGAGTCGAGGCGGACGTCGTCGCGGTAGCGACGATGGACGCCGAGACGAGCACGTGACACCACTGCCACCCTGTCTATCTTAGGGTAACGCGAGTCGAGGCGGACGTCGTCGCGGAAGCGACGACCGACGCCGAGACGAGCACATGAGACCACTGCCACCTTGTCTATCTTAGGGTAACGCGAGTCGAGGCGGACGTCGTCGCGGTAGCGACGATGGACGCCGAGACGAGCACCTGACACCACTGCCACCCTGTCTTACCGTAACGCGAGTCAAGGCGGATGTCGTCGCGGTAGCGAGGATGGACGCCGAGACGAGCACATGACACCACTGCCACCCTGTCTATCTTAGGGTAACGCGAGTCGAGCCGGACGTCGTCGCGGTAGCGACGACGGACGCCAAGACGAGCACGTGACACCACTGCCATCCTGTCTTAGCGTAACGCGAGTCGAGGCGGACGTCGTCGCGGTAGCGACGAGGGACGCCGAGACGAGGACGTGACACCACTGTCACCCTGTCTATCTTAGGGTAACGCGAGTCGAGGCGGATGTCGTCGCGGTAGCGACGATACACGCCGAGACGAGCACGTGACACCACTGCCACCCTGTCTATCTTAGGGTAACGCGAGTCAAGGCGGACGTCGTCGCGGTAGCGACGACGGACGCCGAGACGAGCACGTGACACCACTGCCACACTGTCTTACCGTAACGCGAGTGGAGGCAGACGTCGTCGCGGTAGCGACGACAGACACCAAGACGAGCCCGTGACACCACTGCCACCCTGTCTATCTAAGGGTAACGCGAGTCGAGGCGGACGTCGTCGCGGTAGCGACGGTGGATGCCGAGACGAGCACGTGACATCACTGCCACCCTGTCTATCTTAGGGTAACGCGAGTCGAGGCGGAAGTCGTCGCGGTAGCGACGATGGACGCCGAGACGAGCATGTGACACCATTGCCACCCTGTCTATTTTAGGGTAACGCGAGTCGAGGCGGACGTCATCGCAGTAGTGACGACGAACGCCGAGACGAGCACGTGACACCACTGCCACCCTGTCTATCTTAGGGTAACGCGAGTCGAGGCGGACGTCGTCGCGGTCGCAACGACGGACGCCGAGAAGAGAACGTGACACCACTGCCACCCTGTCTATCTTAGGGTAACGTGAGTCGAGGCAGACTCGTCGCGGTAGCGACGGTGGACGCCGAGACGAGCACGTGACACCACTGCCACCCTGTCTATCTTAGGGTAACGCGAGTCGAGGCGGACGTCATCGCGGTAGCGACGATGGACGCCGAGACGAGCATGTGACACCACTGCCACCCTGTCTTACCGTAACGCGAGTCGAGGCAGACGTCGTCGCGGTAGCGACGACGGACGCCAAGACGAGCACGTGACACCACTGCCACCCTGTCTATCTTAGGGTAACGCGAGTCGAGGCGGACGTCGTCGCGGTAGCGACGACGGACGCCGAGACGAGCACGTGACACCACTTCCATCCTGTCTATCTTAGGGTAACGCGTGTCGAGGCGGATGTCGTCGCGGTAGCGACGATGGACGCCGAGATGAGCACGTAACACCACTGCCACCTTGTTTATCTTAGGTAACGCGAGTCGAGGCGGACGTCGTCGCGGTAGCGACGATGGACGCCGAGACGAGCACGTGACACCACTGCCACCCTGTCTATCTTAGGGTAACGCGAGTCGAGGCGGACGTCGTCGCGGTAGCGACGACGGACGCCGAGACGAGCACATGAGACCACTGCCACCTTGTCTATCTTAGGGTAACGCGAGTCGAGGCGGACGTCGTCGCGGTAGCGACGATGGACGCCGAGACGAGCACCTGACACCACTGCCACCCTGTCTTACCGTAACGCGAGTCAAGGCGGACGTCGTCGCGGTAGCGATGATGGACGCCGAGACGAGCACATGACACCACTGCCACCCTGTCTATCTTAGGGTAACGCGAGTCGAGCCGGACGTCGTCGCGGTAGCGACGACGGACGCCAAGACGAGCACGTGACACCACTGCCATCCTGTCTTAGCGTAACGCGAGTCGAGGCGGACGTCGTCGCGGTAGCGACGAGGGACGCCGAGACGAGGACGTGACACCACTGTCACCCTGTCTATCTTAGGGTAACGCGAGTCGAGGCGGATGTCGTCGCGGTAGCGACGATACACGCCGAGACGAGCACGTGACACCACTGCCACCCTGTCTATCTTAGGGTAACGCGAGTCAAGGCGGACGTCGTCGCGGTAGCGACGACGGACGCCGAGACGAGCACGTGACACCACTGCCACACTGTCTTACCGTAACGCGAGTGGAGGCGGACGTCGTCGCGGTAGCGACGACAGACACCAAGACGAGCCCGTGACACCACTGCCACCCTGTCTATCTAAGGGTAACGCGAGTCGAGGCGGACGTCGTCGCGGTAGCGACGGTGGATGCCGAGACGAGCACGTGACATCACTGCCACCCTGTCTATCTTAGGGTAACGCGAGTCGAGGCGGAAGTCGTCGCGGTAGCGACGATGGACGCCGAGACGAGCACGTGACACCACTGCCACCCTGTCTATTTTAGGGTAACGCGAGTCGAGGCGGACGTCATCGCAGTAGTGACGACGAACGCCGAGACGAGCACGTGACACCACTGCCACCCTGTCTATCTTAGGGTAACGCGAGTCGAGGCGGACGTCGTCGCGGTCGCAACGACGGACGCCGAGAAGAGCACGTGACACCACTGCCACCCTGTCTATCTTAGGGTAACGTGAGTCGAGGCAGACTCGTCGCGGTAGCGACGGTGGACGCCGAGACGAGCACGTGACACCACTGCCACCCTGTCTATCTTAGGGTAACGCGAGTCGAGGCGGACGTCGTCGCAGTAGCGACGACGGACGCCGAGACGAGCACGTGACACCACTGCCACCCTGTCTTACCGTAACGCTAGTCGAGGCGGACGTCATCGCGGAACGCCGAGACGTGCATGTGACACCAAATTTACATAACAAATATTTTTGTTTTTCAAAAGTTGTTAGGAATTTCAGACATTACTCATGATTTCCAGAAAAATCACAAATTCAAAAATTGTTAGAATTTTTAATATATGTTATTGCTTTGTAACTTTTTTCGTTAATTTGAAATGTTGTTCTTAGTTGATCAATTAATTTGATCATGCTATTTTGAACATTCCCAAGTCAACCAAAAAGCTGTAGATCAATTCAATTGAGCATGCTATTTTTTTCTTAATAAAAATATTTTCATGGACAAAATTAATTAAAGGGAATAGAAGGATGGTATTTTTATTTTTCTGTGCAAAAGTGCCAAAAAATTTTGGTTGAAAGTCCTAGTTTATTTCAATTGAAAGTGGAATCTCCCGCCCACTACTGTCCCTGAAAAACCGCTGGCCGAGAAAAGGAATGGGCCCAAAAGAAAAAACGTGGAAAGGGATTAGAAGCTAGGGGAGGTATTGGGCCAGCGCTGGGCCAGACTCAAGAAAGGGAATAGAAGCTCGTCACCGGATCGATCCAGAAAGGGAATAGGACGCGGGCGCCTGATCGATCCAGAAAGGGAATAGGACACGGGATGTCTGCGGTCGGAAATCGAGCGCGCCATCTAGGACGCGCGCGCGCGTTAGATTAAGACGAAGAGACATAACAGTAGGTATAGATTAGGACAGTTTTTTTCTTTGACTTACAGATGGCAGTGTGGTAAATATTATCAACTTTTAGGACACTTTTAATGACATTGACGGGAAGAAGGGATCCGTGTTTTACTACTCCTTCCGTCTCAAAATAAGTGTCTCAAACTTAGAGTTGAGACGCTTATTTTAGAACGGAGGGAGGTAAAGATAAAGATATATGTTGCTGTTTCTACTTGCCAAGTAGACAAGATGTACGCTTAATATAGGGTGCAAAGTTCATTGATTCGCTCTCGTCATGTTTCGACAAGACATATTGGCAGTCCAAAGGAAAAACAAGCATCGGCCGTTAAAAGACATGAAGCCGCTTCTAGTGTGTGTATAGGATGTTGCCCATTCTAATCATTCGCTCAATGCATGTACTCTAATCACTGGGTCAGTACATGTAATCACAAATGAGTGGCCAGGAGAGCGTCGCGCTAGTGTGCATGTGAGCTGACGTTCGCTCCATATATTTTTCGCACTTGTTGTTCAAGACGTGTCACTATATTTGTGCTTATGGCCATGATCCAATTCAAGGTCGAGATTGTGACAAGTGTATGTACCACTACATTTTCCCATGAACAGAAGTTTACTCCCTCCGATCCATATTAATAAGTTGTATTAGATCAGTGACAATTAATATGGATAGGAGGAGTACTTATTAATATGGATAGGAGGAGTAACACGAAAAGAACGTCTCCGATATCATTTGTGGTCCCGCAACCAAGACAAAAAAAACATTACGACTATTCCTCTATTTCCAGTACAAGATTAGACCTTTTTCCATCCTCTAGAGTCAGTTTACCATTGATGCAGATCTTTGTGCGCCTCTTATTAATCCTTCTAACAGCAGCTAAACATACAACAAGACAGTAAAAAGCCTTATTTCTTTTGCTTACACGGCAGACAAGTGGCAAGAACTTGGAGACCCTGCTGTTTGAGGCGCGATGACTACAACAACTGATGCTTCCACGTTAGTCTGCTGTGATGGGCCGGCACTGATCCTGCCGTCCAGTGCCTGATCCTCCGGTCGCGTGTGCTCATCTCTAAGGCCCACATGATGCTGCGCATTTGAAGAGCAGTCCTCTTCGATGGCTTGTGTTTCCAGATCGGTTGGAGCGACGCTTGCAGCTCTGGGGGCAGTCAGGAGCGATACTCGGCAAAGAGGGCAAGTAGTGTTCTTAGAAAACCAGTGGTCAATGCAATCGATGTGGAAGGTGTGACCACAAGGGGGTATTCTCTGAAGCCGCTCATCTGCTTGATAGTCTGCTAAGCAGACCGAGCACCTGGCAAGAATGTTTACTGTTCAGCAAAATATAGCTAACTAAAAGAAGAATGCGGTGTAAAATTGCAGCAGGAGTAGATATCATTGTTGGCTAACACATATAGTTGTAGTGAGAGAGCTAGGGATGGAGAATACTTTGGCAGAAGTAGTGATGGAAATTACACATGCATGCCAAACAACAAAGCCTAGGGGAAAGATGCCTTTCTGCTACTGCGGTTACTGCAAGTAACATACTACTGTCCTTCATACAGGTTCAGGCGGATAAAATAAGCCTTGGAAAGCCTTGATTTATTTTTGAATGTTGAAAGCCTTGATTTATCCAAGCGGAAATGACATATTTGTTGAAAATTCTTAGAAGTCGGGCCTTCCTACTTTCAGATGATTCATGCAGGACTTTCTTTCAGGACTTTGGGGCCATAGCTTGGAAAGCTTGTACTTATGTTGGTTAGAAATAGACCGTACGGTGCATGTTAGCAGCAGCCAGTATTTGAATTCTTATGTAGCTACTTTCATTTGATTGCAATAGAAGTGGCGTGCATCCTGTCACTCTTGATAGTACACTATTTATGCACGCCCGTGTAACTCTACTTTTCTTCAATGATAACAGAACAACAAAATCTTTTACATCACTTGAAAGTTTTAATAAATGACATCATGCATTTTTATTACGCTACGTTGCCAAGCGTAGAGATGTCCACGGATTTGTTTCTAAAGAAGCTAGTCCATGAACACTTCATAGGGCATATTACATATCAGTAGCACTCCCACTACTTGTTATGGAAAGCTGGAAACCCACATCCTTCCTTTCCCTAGCTTCCTTCTATCGTACTAGTATAACCATTAATTAGGCTTATCAACCTTGTGCCAACTGAAGGATCTCTATTTGTTGCAGTACCAGCGTTGATTTCTCATGTTCAACAAATTTCCGAATATGCACCGTCCATGAGTGCCTTGCTAGTGGTTCACAACTGGATAGCTCGCACTTAAGTGCATACACGGATTAGCGGCATAAAGATGCAGACTCTAGCAGCATTGATTAAGAACACATGTGTCCACTACAGAGCTAATTCTTATAAGCTACTAAAAAGACAGATTCAATAGAAAGTTCAACTTCAAATCATCATTACACCATATATTGATACTACTGTCAGTACATACAGCTTTTTTCAGAAAAACTTATTTTCACAAACATATCATAAGAAAAGACTAAGTGCCTCTTGGGTTTGTGACTATCTTTGCCACATTATTTTTGTCACACTTGCCTAACTTGAGGTGCTCAAATTCTTTGCCACACTTTGGCTTGCCTTAGGGAATCTTGCGACATTTTGTGTGTGTATGATATGTGGGGCTTATTGCTCACAAAAAGATTCTTGCCTTAGGTGTGGCTATAACCAAACACCCACCTAACTTGGCCAAACTTAAGGTGTGGCTAGGAACCAAACAGTCTCTAACACATTTGAGACAAAAAGCGCAACAAGTGATTGTTAATTGATGAGATACGGTCTAGTACAAGTGTACACCACTATATTAACTGCATTAAGGAGAAAAGGAGCGGATCACTGACTGTGTTTCCCTGATCAAGAAGCTCTCCTTGAAGATCACGACTGGCAACATCTCACGCATCTCCTTATTTATGCCACACTCCAACTATAAATGCAGATATGTTCAAATAAAGATAAATCAAACAATAAGATTTGCAATACACTAAGTATATTTAAGAAAAGCATGCATGGGGGGAACATAAATGGCCAACTTACCCTAGGGTTATCCCCCCTGATCAAATTATCAGCCCTCATTTGCAAGGACTGCCAATTCGCTCTGCGCCGCCACAGGTAGAACAAGTAGAAGAAGAGAAGCAAGACGAATGTGAAGAAAACTGGCACAGAGAAGATGAAGGCCTGGTATAGTTTAAGCTCACGCGATACGGCGGAGCAGTAGTCCGGTGGATCTGGGGAAGTACAAGTAGACATGGCCAAACCAAAATGCACTTACAGAGTCCCTAACTGGCACCAAAATCTCTAACCCCAGTGAACTGTAACATTCCTAGATGCTATGAGCTATCCTGTTGTGTCTTGGTCTCCCATCCCATGAACTAACTGCCGGCATCAGCACATATCACATGATACAGTAAGCTAAAACAAACGAGCTTAAAGGAAAGCCAACGAAAAACAAGCACCGGTCCCACTCCCAGCCACCTAGCAACCTGATCAAAGAGAAGTAATGCTACTGCCAGTGGATTCCCGACTAACAAAAACGCGCGCTCCTCTCTGCTGATCCAACCGGTAATACCAAATTGCTCGCGAGAATATTGTCGGAGGACCTCCCCAGCCTAACCTAACACCGCCAGAGCAGGAGCAGAGAGGTATACGCCCAAACAGACAGCTATTTCCAATCCACCTGAATTTAACACATAATTGGCACGAGATGGGTATGAACAGATCGCGATTCGGCGTCAGATGGCCGAGGTCGCGGGGCCGGAGCGGCAGCGGCAGCGAACTGAACTAGGAAGAGCAAGAACGAGAGAGGAGTTCAGGCGGGTCCAGCGAATATGGGCGGCGGCGGCGCAGATCGGGCAGGGAGGAGAAGCGACTCCAAGAGCTAAAAACGAACAGGGGAGAAAAGGAAAACAACGGCTGGGCTCCCAGGCGGCCACCGGCCAGCCTATTTTTCTTTACAGTCACCAGTCACCAGGCTATCTATTTTCATGTACTTAATAGTGCAGCTGCACTAATTGGGCTGCACGAGCTTCATTAGAAAAAGAATAATTAGTATTCTGTGTCATAATTACACTATAAAAAAAGTACTCCCTCCGTTTTTATTTACTCCGCATATTAGAGTTGAATGAAGTCAAACTTTGTAAATATATAGAAAATAATATAAATATTTACCATAAAAAGTCTATATAATGTGGAAGTACATTCAACAATGAATCTAATGGTATTGATTTGTTATTGTATATGTTAATATTTTTGTCTATAAACTTTGTCAAAGTTTGCAAAGCTTGACTTTGACCAAAGTTAATATGCGAAGTAAATAAAAACGGAGGGAGTATCTGTTTCTCATCCCATCGAATGCTCCCTACTTTGTATAAATCAGTAAAGAAATGACAAGTGCGTGCATTTATTTGGGCTTAATAAAATTTAAAAAGCCATAACTTGTGATTCAAGTCTCGGAATTTGAATTCGTTTTCACTGTTGGGTTTCTCGCGACGAGTTCTTCAAAACTAGATCTTCTGTGGATATGTTTCGACAAACTTTCTGTTTTGAGCAACTTTGGTGCTAAAGAGGCAACTTTCGTGCTATATGAAAGCAACTTCTTCTTAGTTTGCCTACTATGATTGCGTATCAACGAGAAGTCATTATAAGCTGCCTCCCATGACTATCCTGTTCACTAAATTCGCATATAAGTTGTCCCCAAATGCTTATTAGTGCAGTTGCACTATTTGGAGATGGCGAGCGCACTCTCCTGAGCCATTCGATTCGGCATGAATCGCGCGTAGGTGCTTTCTTGTCTGGGGTGGCAACCGAAGGTACGGTAAGGCCCATTCCAAAAATAAAAAAAAAGAGATAACCACTGCAGTTCGTGGAAGCGCCGCGCCCACTCCCACACCCACCCATTTTTGTTTCGGTTACCGTCGAAGAGACGGAGGGAGAAAGGGGAGGGGATTCGCTCGTGCCCCATCGTGATTCGCCATCGGAGGGAGGCAGCAAGCGACCTCGACGACCACACAAATCACGACTCGATTTCGAAAAACTATTGCACAACAAAAGCAACAAAAACACACAGAAAAATATACTTGGATCCCTTTTCTTATGCACAATACATGAAAGATAAGATAGTTGCCCACAATTAACCATACAATTACCTAAAACCATGTATCTCATTGCCCAATCCTCATGAGCAGAAATATTACCAGGACCATGATTTGGCCAATATCTAAAGGTTTTAGATACCTTTCAATTAAGTCTGTTTCAAAGTGGTGTATCAAGAATTTCTTCTGTTCGGGTGGGATTCAACGATATGATCATAAACACTTGGTGAATGGTCATAGAGGGTGGCGGGGTGGAGCTGGTCATGGGGACATAACTAAAAGCATGAAGTTTTTTTCTATGGTATTAAGTTTATCTGTGAACCCCTAAAAAACGAACACGTGTATATTTGTTATCCCTTTTTCAGGGGTCATAGTTGCCACAATCAGCTATACAGTTGTCTAGAACCATGTATCCAGTTGCCCAGTCCTCGTGAACAGAAACATTACCAAGTCCACAATTTGGCTAATATGTAAAGGTTTTAGATACCTTTCAATTAAGATTGTGTCATAGAGATGCATCAAGAATTTCATCTCCTCGGGGCGGGATCCCTTGGTATGATCGTAAATACTTGGCGAATAATATAAAGGGGGAGCGATGTGAGCTGGTCATGGAGACATAACTGAAGGAAATATGCCCTAGAGGCAATAATAAAATTGTTATTTATATTTCCTTATATCATGATAAATATTTATTATTCATGCTAGAATTGTATTAACCGGAAACTTGATACATGTGTGAATACATAGACAAAACAAAGTGTCCCTAGTATGCCTCTACTAGACTAGGTCGTTAATCAAAGATGATTAAGTTTCCTGACCATAGACATGTGTTGTCATTTGATGAACGGGATCACATCATTAGGAGAATGATGTGATGGACAAGACCCATCCGTTAGCTTAGCATAATGATCGTTAAGTTTTATTGCTATTGCTTTCTTTATGACTTATACATATTCCTCTGGCTATGAGATTATGCAACTCCCGAATACCGGAGGAACACCTTGTGTGCTATCAAATGTCACAACGTAACTGGGTGATTATAAAGATGCTCTACAGGTGTCTCCAAAGGTGTTTGTTGGGTTGGCATAGATCAAGATTAGGATTTGTCACTCCGAGTATCGGAGAGGTATCTCTGGGCCCTCTCGGTAATGCACATCACTATAAGCCTTGCAAGCAGTGTGACTAATGAGTTAGTTGCGGGATGATGTATTATGGAACGAGTAAAGAGACTTGCCGGTAACTGTAAGTGCATCTAGTGCCCTTAGTGATTTTGGTGTATTGAAGACTTATAGGTTAAGGGACTAATGTGTCTGTGAGTGTACACAGGTCTATAAGTCCATGAGGAGTTTGATATTTACAGAGAAAGTCGACCCCTAAAAATGAATGTCTTCAACTGAAGACTTTGACTTTATGAAGACTTTGAAAGCGAAGAAATTGGTGTGACCGTGAAGACTTGATATTCATGCAAGGAATATGAAGCGTGAAGACTTTTGTTTTCGTAGTTTTGTTTTCTCTTTCTTGAGTCATAGGAAACACCGTACTGTTAAACGGGGTCGAGGTAAAACTAAGGAAAAGTTTACAAGTGATGCTCATCTCAAAATCCTACACCTACCAATCCCCTTTCGAGTCAAGCCATTGGAAATCTCATACAGTTCAGTCAATTTCTTCAGTGACAGAGACGAAGATCTTCTAGTCTCTGAGGAATTTGTTATGACTGAGGAGTTAGGAATTCACCAGTGCGGATTGCCTACAAGTGATGAACATGATAGCCCTGAGGAATTTGATAGATCAAATATCCGACCGTTGCTGTGCTGAGCGCCAGCTGTCCCAAAATTCTACCCACCTAACGGTCATATCATTGAAGGGCATTTATGTCTTATCATGTCGGGCTGCTCCCTAGGCTATAAATAGCCTCCCCCTACAACCACTAGCTGGTTGGCTGCTCCGAGAGAAACTGACACTTATCATTGAGAGCATCCCATCCTCCGAGGACTTTGAGCAAAAATCATCAAGTGAGGAAAACCCAAACCCAAACACCTACAAACCCAAAGTGATTGAGCATCACTGAAGAGATTGTTCCTGTGTGGAACCGATGCTTGTTACCTTTGAAGACTGTGCATCTTCCAGACGGTTAGGCATCATGGTCTAGAGCGTCCAAGAGGAAACTATGGATCACCGAGTGACCGAGTCTGTGAAGGTTTGGAAGTCACCTGAAGACTTACCACAAGTGATTGGGCGAGGTCTGTGTGACCTTGGCTCAAGGAGAATACGGTGAGGACTGTGAGTCCAGGACTGTGTGTCCTCAGGTTTAAATACCTAGCCGCCCCAACCAGACGTACGACTGTCACAGCAGTTGGAACTGGTCTACCAAATCACTGTCTTCACTGAGCTACTGGTTCTATTTCCTCAACCCTTTCATTTCCTCATTACTATGTTGTTCTACCTGATCGTTACTGTTTGAAGACTTTGACTGAAGTCTTTCTCAATTTCCTCAGTTCAATTTCTTCACTCAGTTTGTCTTCAGCCTGCATATCCTGTGTTTACGCTTCCTATACTCATTGTGTTGGGAAAATGTAGTAATTTCAAAAAAAATCCTACGCACACGCAAGATCATGGTGATGCATAGCAACGAGAGGGGAGAGTGTTGTCCACGTACCCTCGTAGACTGTAAGCGGAAGCGTTATGACAACGCGGTTGATATAGTCGTACGTCTTCACGATCGACCGATCCTAGTACCGAACGTACGGCACCTCCGCAATCTGCACACGTTCAGCTCGGTGATGTCCCACGAACTCACGATCCAGCAGAGTGTCGAGGGAGAGCTTCATCAGCACGACGGTGTGATGACGATGATGCTGAAGCAACCGGTGCAGGGCTTCGCCTAAGCACTACGACAATATGACCGAGGTGGATTATGGTGGAGGGGGGCACCGCACACGGCTAAGAGATCAATGATCAACTTGTGTGTCTATGGGGTGCCCCCTCCCCCGTATATAAAGGAGTGGAGGAGGGGGAGGGCCGGCCCTCCTATGGCGCACCCCATGGGGAGTCCTACTCCCACCGGGAGTAGGATTCCCCCCTTCCCTAATTGGACTAGGAGTGGAAGGAAGGGGGAGAGAGGGGGAAGGAAAGGGGGGGCTAGCCCCCCACCCAATTTGGATTGGGCTTGGGGGGCGCGCCCCCTCCTAGGCCTCCCTCTCTTCTCTCCCACTATGGCCCAATAAGGCCCATATACCTCCCGGGGTTCCAGTAACCTCCCGGTGCTCCGGTATATGCCCGAACTCACCCGAAACCATTCCGATGTCCAAACATAGGCTTCCAATATATCAATCTTTACGTCTCGACCATTTCGAGACTCCTCGTCATGTCCGTGATCATATCCGGGACTCCGAACTACCTTCGGTACATCAAAACACATAAACTCATAATACCGATCGTCACCGAACGTTAAGCGTGCGGACCCTACGGGTTCGAGAACTATGTAGACATGACCGAGACACATCTCCGGTCAATAACCAATAGTGGAACCTGGATGCTCATATTGGCTCCCACATATTCTGCGAAGATCTTTATCGGTCAAACCGCATAACAACATACGTTGTTCCCTTTGTCATCGGTATGTTACTTGCCCGAGATTCGATCGTTGGTATCTCAATACCTAGTTCAATCTCGTTACCGGCAAGTCTCTTTACTCGTTCCGTAATGCATCATCCCATAACTAACTCATTAGTTACAATGCTTGCAAGGCTTATAGTGACGTGCATTACCGAGAGGGCCCAGAGATACCTCTCCGACAATCGGAGTGATAAGTCCTAATCTTGATCTATGCCAACTCAACAAGTACCATCGGAGACACCTGTAGAGCACCTTTATAATCACCCAGTTACGTTGTGACGTTTGGTAGCACACAAAGTGTTCGTCCGGTACTCGGGAGTTGCATAACCTCATAGTCATAGGAACATGTATAAGTCACAAAGCAAGCAATAGCAGTATACTAAATGATCAAGTGCTAAGCTAACGGAATGGGTCAAGTCAATCACATCATTCTATAATGATGTGATCCCGTTAATCAAATGACAACTCATGTTCATGGCTAGGAAACTTAACCATCTTTGATTCAACGAGCTAGTCAAGTAGAGGCATACTAGTGACACTCTGTTTGTCTAAGTATTCACACATGTACTAAGTTTCCTGTTAATACAATTCTAGCATGAATAATAAACATTTATCATGATATGAGGAAATATAAATAACAACTTTATTATTGCCTCTAGGGCATATTTCCTTCAGTCTCCCACTTGCACTAGAGTCAATAATCTAGATTACACAGTAATGATTCTAACACCCATGGAGTCTTGGTGCTGATCATGTTTTGCTCATGAGAGAGGCTTAGTCAATGGGTCTGCAACATTCAGATCCGTATGTATCTTGCAAATCTCTATGTCTCCCTCCTTGACTTGATCGCGGATGGAATTGAAGAGTCTCTTGATGTGCTTGGTTCTCTTGTGAAATCTGGATTCCTTTGCCAAGGCAATTGCACCAGTATTGTCACAAAAGATTTTCATTGGACCCGATGCACTAGGTATGACACCTAGATCGGATATGAACTCCTTCATCCAGACTCCTTCTTTTGCTGCTTCCGAAGCAGCTATGTACTCCGCTTCGCATGTAGATCCCGCCACGACGCTTTGTTTAGAACTGCACCAACTGACAGCTCCACCGTTCAATATAAACACGTATCCGGTTTGTGACTTAGAGTCATCCGGATCAGCGTCAAAGCTTGCATCGACGTAACCATTTACGACGAGTTCTTTGTCACCTCCATAAACGAGAAACATATCCTTAGTCCTTTTCAGGTATTTCAGGATGTTCTTGACCGCTGTCTAGTGATCCACTCCTGGATTACTTTGGTACCTCCCTACTAAACTAATAGCAAGGCACACATCAGGTCTAGTACAAAGCATTGCATACATGATAGAGCCTATGGCTGAAGCATAGGGAACACCTTTCATTTTCTCTCTATTTTCTGCAGTGGTCGGGCATTGAGTCTGACTCAACTTCACACCTTGTAACACAGGCAAGAACCCTTTCTTTGCTTGATCCATTTTGAACTTCTTCAAAACTTTATCAAGGTATGTGCTTTGTGAAAGTCCAATTAAGCGTCTTGATCTATCTCTATAGATCTTGATGCCCAATATATAAGCAGCTTCACCGAGGCCTTTCATTGAAAAACTCTTGTTCAAGTATCCTTTTATGCTATCCAGAAATTCTATATCATTTCCAATCAACAATATGTCATCCACATATAATATTAGAAATGCTACAGAGCTCCCACTCACTTTCTTGTAAATACAGGCTTCTCCAAAAGTCTGTATAAAACCATATGCTTTGATAACACTATCAAAACGTTTATTCCAACTCCGAGATGCTTGCACCAGTCCATAAATGGATAGCTGGAGTTTGCACACTTTGTTAGCATCCTTTGGATCGATAAAACCTTCAGGTTGCATCATATACAACTCTTCTTCCAGAAATCCATTCCGGAATGCAGTCTTTACATCCATTTGCCAAATTTCATAATCATAAAATGCAGCAATTGCTAACATGATTCGGACGGACTTAAGCATCGCTACAGGTGAGAAGGTCTCATCGTAGTCAACTCCTTGAACTTGTCGAAAACCTTTTGCAACAAGTCGAGCTTTGTAGACAGTAACATTACCATCAGTGTCAGTCTTCTTCTTGAAGATCCATTTATTCTTGATGGCTTGCCGATCATCGAGCAAGTCAACCAAAGTCCACACTTTGTTCTCATACATGGATCCCATCTCAGATTTCATGGCCTCAAGCCGTTTCGCGGAATCTGGGTTCATCATCGCTTCCTCATAGTTCGTAGGTTCGTCATGGTTAAGTAACATGACCTCTAGAACAAGATTACCGTACCACTCTGGTGCGGATCTTACTCTGGTTGACCTACGAGGTTCGGTAGTAACTTGATCTGAAGTTACATGATCATCATTAGTTTCCTCACTAATTGGTGTAGAAGTCACAGGAACAGATTTCTGTGATGAACTACTTCCCAATAAGGGAGCAGGTACAGTTACCTCATCAAGTTCTACTTTCCTCCCACTCACTTCTTTCGAGAGAAACTCCTTCTCTAGAAAGGATCCATTCTTAGCAACGAATGTCTTTCCTTCGGATCTGTGATAGAAGGTGTACCCAACAGTCTCCTTTGGGTATCCTATGAAGACACATTTCTCCGATTTGGGTTCGAGCTTATCAGGTTGAAGCTTTTTCACATAAGCACCGTAGCCCCAAACTTTAAGAAACGACAACTTTGGTTTCTTGCCAAACCACAGTTCATAAGGTGTCGTCTCAACGGATTTAGATGGTTCCTTATTTAACGTGAATGCAACCGTCTCTAAAGCATAACCCCAAAACGATAGCGGTAAATCAGTAAGAGACATCATAGATCGCACCATATCTAGTAATGTACGATTACGACGTTTGGACACACCATTACGCTGTGGTGTTCCGGGTGGCGTGAGTTGCGAAACTATTCCGCATTGTTTCAAATGAAGACCAAACTCGTAACTCAAATATTCTCCTCCACGATCAGATCGTAGAAACTTTATTTTCTTGTTATGATGATTTTCCACTTGACTCTGAAATTCTTTGAACTTTTCAAATGTTTCAGACTTATGCTTCATCAAGTAGATATACCCATATCGGCTCAAATCATCTGTGAAGGTGAGAAAATAACAATACCCACCGCGAGCCTCAACATTTATCGGACCACATACATCAATATGTATGTTTCCAACAAATCTGTTGCTCGCTCCATTGTTCCGGAGAACGGAGTTTTAGTCATCTTGCCCATCAGGCATGGTTCGCAAGTACCAAGTGATTCATAATCAAGTGATTCCAAAAGTCCATCAGGATGGAGTTTATTCATGCGCTTTACACCAATATGACCCAAACGGCAGTGCCACAAATAAGTTGCACTATCATTATCAACTCTGCATCTTTTGGCTTCAATATTATGAATATGTGTATCACTACTATCGAGATTCAATAAAAATAGACCACTCTTCAAGGGGGCATGTCCATAAAAGATATTACTCATATAAATAGAACAACCATTATTCTCTGATTTAAATGAATAACCGTCTCGCATCAAACAAGATCCAGATATAATGTTCATGCTTAACGCTGGCCCAAATAACAATTATTCAGGTCTAAAACTAATCCCGAAGGTAGATGTAGAGGTAGCGTGCCGACCGCGATCACATCGACTTTGGAACCATTTCCCACGCGCATCGTCACCTTGTCCTTAGCCAATTTTCACTTAATCCGGAGTCCCTGTTTCGAGTTGCAAATATTAGCAACAGAACCAGTATCAAATACCCAGGTGCTACTGCGAGCATTAGTAAGGTACACATCAATAACATGTATATCACATATACCTTTGTTCACCTTGCCATCCTTCTTATCCGCCAAATACTTGGGGCAGTTCCGCTTCCAGTGACCAGTCCCTTTGCAGTAGAAGCACTCAGTCTTAGGCTTAGGTCCAGACTTGGGCTTCTTCACTTGAGCAGCAACTTGCTTGCCGTTCTTCTTGAAGTTCCCCTTCTTCCCTTTACCATTTTTCTTGAAACTGGTGGTCTTGTTGACCATCAACACTTGATGCTCCTTGTTTTCTAGCTCCGCAGCCTTTAGAATTGCGAAGAGCTCGGGAATTGTCTTATCCATCCCTTTCGTATTATGGTTTATCACGAAACTCTTGTAGCTTGGTGGCAGTGATTGAAGAATTCTGTCAATGACACTATCATCAGGAAGATTAACTCCCGGTTGAACCAAGTGATTATTATACCCAGACATTTTGAGTATATGCTCACTGACACAACTATTCTCCTCCATCTTGCAGCTGTAGAACTTATTGGAGACTTCATATCTCTCAATCCGGGCATTTGCTTGAAATATTAACTTCAACTCCTGGAACATCTCATATGCTCCATGACGTTCAAAACGTCGTTGAAGTCCCGGTTCTAAGCCGTAAAGCATGGCACACTGAACTATCAAGTAGTCATCAGCTTTGCTCTGCCAGATGTTCATAACATCCGGCGTTGCTCCTGCAGCGGGTTTGGCACCTAGCGGTGCTTCCAGGACGTAATTCTTCTGTGCAGCAATGAGGATAATCCTCAAGTTACGGACCTAGTCCGTGTAGTTGCTACCATCATCTTTCAACTTAGCTTTCTCTAGGAACGCATTAAAATTCAATGGAACAACACCACGGGCCATCTATCTACAACAACATAGACATGCAAAATACTATCAGGTACTAAGTTCATGATAAATTAAAGTTCAATTAATCAAGTTACTTAAGAACTCCCACTTAGATAGACATCCCTCTAATCATCTAAGTGATCACGTGATACATATCAACTAAACCATGTCCGATCATCACGTGAGATGGAGTAGTTTTCAATGGTGAACATCACTATGTTGATCATATCTACTATATGATTCACGCTCGACCTTTCGGTCTCAGTGTTTCGAGGCCATATCTGCATATGCTAGGCTCGTCAAGTTTAACCCGAGTATTCTGCGTGTGCAAAACTGGCTTGCACCCGTTGTTTGTGAACGTAGAGCTTATCCCACCCGATCATCACGTGGTGTCTCGGCACGACGAACTTTCGCAACGGTGCATACTCAGGGAGAACACTTGTACCTTGAAATTTAGTGAGAGATCATCTTATAATGCTACCGTCGAACTAAGCAAAATAAGATGCATAAAGGATAAACATCACATGCATTCAATATAAGTGATATGATATGGCCATCATCATCTTGTGCCTTTGATCTCCATCTCCAAAGCACCGTCATGATCACCATCGTCACCGGCGCGACACCTTGATCTCCATTGTAGCATCGTTGTCGTCTCGCCAACTATAGCTTCTACGACTATCGCTACCGCTTAGTGATAAAGTAAACCAATTACATGACGTTTGCATTTCATACAATAAAGCGACAACCATATGGCTCCTGCCAGTTGCCGATAACTCCGTTACAAAACATGATCATCTCATACAATAAAATTTAGCATCATGTCTTGACCATATCACATCACAACATGCCCTGCAAAAACAAGTTAGACGTCCTCTACTTTGTTGTTGCAAGTTTTACGTGGCTGCTACGGGCTGAGCAAGAACCGTTCTTACCTACGCATCAAAACCACAACGATTTTTCGTCAAGTATGTGCTGTTTTAACCTTCAACAAGGACCGGGCGTAGCCACACTCGATTCAACTAAAGTTGGAGAAACTAACACCCGCCAGCCACCTGTGTGCGAAGCACGTCGGTAGAACCAGTCTCGCGTAAGCGTACGCGTAATGTCGGTCCGAGCCGCTTCATCCAACAATAGCGCCGAATCAAAGTATGACATGCTGGTAAGTAGTATGACTATTATCGCCCACAACTCACTTGTGTTCTACTCGTGCATATAACATCTACGCATAAACCTGGCTCGGATGCCACTGTTGGGAAACAAAGTAATTTGAAAAAAAATCTTACGCACACGCAAGATCATGGTGATGCATAGCAACGAGAGGGAAGAGTGTTGTCCACGTACCCTCGTAGATCGTAAGCGGAAGCGTTATGACAATGCGGTTGATGTAGTCGTACGTCTTCACGATCGACCGATCCTAGTACCGAACGTACGACACCTCCGCGATCTGCACACGTTCAGCTCAGTGACGTCCCACGAACTCACGATCCAGTATAGTGTCGAGGGAGAGCTTCATCAGCACGATGGTGTGATGACGGTGATGATGAAGCAACCGGCGCAGGGCTTCGCCTAAGCACTACGACGATATGACCGAGGTGGATTATGGTGGAGGGGGGCACCGCACACAGCTAAGAGATCAATGATCAACTTGTGTGTCTATGGGGTGCCCGCTCCCCCGTATATAAAGGAGTGGAGGAGGGGGAGAGCCTGCCCTCCTATGGCGCACCCCATGGGGAGTCCTACTCCCACCGGGAGTAGGATTCCCCCCTTCCCTAGTTGGACTAGGAGTGGAAGGAAGGGGGAGAGAGGGGGAAGGAAAGGGTGGGCCGGCCCCCACCCAATTCGGATTGGGCTTGGGGGGCGCGCTCCCTCCTAGGCCTCCCTCTCTTCTCTCTCACTATGGCCCAATAAGGCCCATATACCTCCCGGGGGGTTCCGGTAACCTCCCGGTGCTCCGGTATATGCCCGAACTCACCCGGAACCATTCCGATGTCCAAACATAGGCTTCCAATATATCGATCTTTACGTCTCGACCATTTCGAGACTCCTCGTCATGTCCGTGATCATATCCGGGACTCCGAACTACCTTCGGTACATCAAAACACATAAACTCATAATACCGATCGTCACGGAACGTTAAGCGTGCGGACCCTACGGGTTCGAGAACAACGTAGGCATGACCGAGACACGTCTCCAGTCAGTAACCAATAGCGGAACCTGGATGCTCATATTGGCTCCCACATATTCTACGAAGAGCTTTATCGGTCAAACCGCATAGCAACATATGTTGTTCCCTTTGTCATCGGTATGTTACTTGCCTGAGATTCAATCGTCGGTATCTCAATACCTAGTTCAATCTCGTTATCGGCAAGTCTAATTACTCGTTTCGTAATGCATCATCCCGCAACTAACTCATTAGTTACAATGCTTACAAGGCTTATAGTGATGTGCATTACCGAGAGGGCCCAGAGATACCTCTCCGACAATCGGAGTGACAAATCCTAATCTTGATCTATGCCAACTCAACAAGTACCATCGGAGACACCTGTAGAGCACCTTTATAATCACCCAGTTACGTTGTGACGTATGGTAGCACACAAAGTGTTCTGGTAGCACACAAAGTGTTCCTCCGGTACTCAGGAGTTGCATAATCTCATAGTCATAGGAACATGTATAAGTCATGAAGAAAGCAATAGCAATATACTAAACGATCAAGTGCCAAGCTAACGGAATGGGTCAAGTCAATCACATCATTCTATAATGATGTGATCCCGTTAATCAAATGACAACTCATGTCCATGGCTAGGAAACTTAACCATCTTTGATTCAACGAGCTAGTCAAGTAGAGGCATACTAGTGACACTCTGTTTGTCTAAGTATTCACACATGTACTAAGTTTCCGGTTAATACAATTCTAGCATGAATAATAAACCTTTATCATGATATAAGGAAATATAAATAACAACTTTATTATTGCCTCTAGGGAATATTTCCTTCACATTGTTTGTTTTTCAATTCATCATGATGTTTGTGCTTCTGTTCTGTTATGCATGCATCTGAGTACTTATTCCGCTGCTAGTTGTTTGTGACTTTGGAATTTCCTCACCCTGAAATTCCTCAGTGACAAATTTGTAAAAATCGCCTATTCACCCCCCTCTAGTCGTTATAACACACTTTCAATTGGTATCAGAGCAAGGTACTCCCTTGTTCTGTGTGATTTTGGTTTAACCGCCTGGAGTTTTAGTTATGTCGACTGCAGGCATGATCAAGGTCTCTGCTGGGTGTCCTACCTTCGATGGGACGGACTACCCCTACTGGAAGAATAAGATGTGAATGCATCTTGAGGCAATTGACAACGATCTCTGGTACGTTTTGGAAAATGGTGTTCCCTCTGTCACTCCTACCATCAACGCTGCTGATGTGAAGAGATTCAAGCAACTCGACTCTCAAGCGAAGAACATCATATGTGGCCATCTGAGCAAAGGGTAGTATGGCAGAGTGAGTGCTTTGGAGACAGCTAAGCTTATCTGGGATAGGCTGTCCAAGGTCAACGAAGGAGTCTCAACACAGCGTGACTCTAGAGTTGACGTTCTTCGCAATCTCTTCAACCGCTTCAAAAGACCCGACAATGAAAATGTTCAGCAAACCTTCGATCGCCTCACTGACATCGCAAATGAGCTTCAAGGACTTGGTGCCACTGACATCACCGACCATGAGGTGGTGAGGAAATTGCTGAGATTGCTTGATTCCTCATTTGACACTCTTGCACTGATGATACAAGAACATGGAGACTACAAGGCACTTGATGCCGCTGATATCCTCGAGAGGCTAAACACTCATGAGTTCCAACTTGCTGAGAAGAGAGATCTCTATGGATCAAGCTATGGCAGAACACGCATTTGGAAGGCCAAGGCAGTCTCTGAATCTGAAGGTGAGGATTCTGGTAGCAGCTTTGGTGATCCTAAAGAACTAAGCCAGGAGCTAGCAATGCTCGTGAGGAAATTCCAGAAGTTCTCAAGACGTGGTCGCTTTGGTAAATCCTCCAGATGTGATGACATGAGATCAGATTCCTCATCCCTTGACTACAAGAAGAGAACTTGCCATAAATGCAAGAAACCTGGACACTACATTCAAGATTGTCCTCTGTGGGAAAAGGAATTAAAGAATAAGAAATACAAGGATTACAGTTCTGATGACTCAAAGAAGAAGAAGAAATCTTCAAAGTCTTCATCATCAAAATCCTCGAAGTCTTCATCTCACAAGAAGAGCAGCTCCAAGAAGGCTCGGGCATTCATTGGCAAGGAAATGGACTCTGAAGCTGAACTGAGGAAAATGAGGAAGAGGAGGCATCTGAAGAGTCAGAATCTGGTGTGGCGAGCCTAGCCCTCGCTACTGCTTTCGTCAGCAAGTCCATCTTCAACACTGAGGAGAATGACTTCCCCAACACGGCTGATGACGGCGATGATGACTACACTCCCACCTATTGCTTCATGGCAAAGGGTGCTAAGGTACTCAAATATCCCTCCTCTGAATCAAGTGAGGATGAATCTGATGAAAACCTCAAGCCTAGCTACTCTAAACTTGCTAAGATTGCTGTGAAACAACAAAAGGCTTTTGAAAAGGTTCAAAATATGCTAGACAAAAGTGATGACTTGTTGGGTGAAGAAATGGATCGCACTCAAACCTTGACTGATAATCTTCAGAGACTTCAGTCCAAGTTTGACAACCTTCAAAATCATCATAACACTCTCTTATCTGATCACGAGAAACTTTCTTGTGAATTTCTTCAAAGAAAGCAATATCTTGAGAAGCTAAGAGTGAGTTATGAAGATCTTCAGAAGGAGCGTGATTCATTGCTTGCTCAAAAGATCAGTGCCGCTCAGGAAGAATTCATTCCACCATGTTTGAAATGCATTGAACGTGAATCTGCTAATTCTTCACCTGAAAGTTCAAATGCTTTTGTTGCTACAAATTCTTCAACTGCCTCTGCTATCACAAATTCCTCATCTGAGGATACTGCTAGTATCACTGACAATGCAAGGCTGAAGGAATTGTATGTGACAGGCATGTACAAAAGCCTCAAAGGGCATCAGGCTCTTTGTGATGTGCTTAAAAAGCAGATCCTCAACAGGAACCCTAGGAAAATGGGCATTGCCTTTGAGAGGAAACTCAATGCTGATGGGACCTAGTAGAAACCTGAGCAGTACCCCAAAACCTCATGGATTGCTGCAAAGGGACCTCCCGTAGACCCATCTACTTTATCTGGCTTTACATGTGAATCTTCATATTCTTCTGATGAGTCATTTGACTCCAACTATAAACTGTTCAAAAATCAGAATGGTGAAGTATTTGCTAGATAAGTTGGCACTAATTGCAGGAATGGCCTCCCTATGAAGAAAATCTGGGTTCCCAAAAGGTGCCTTGAAAGTCTTCAGGTGAATGTCATCATGACACCGCCTGTGAAGAATAGGAACCCCAGATCAAATTCTTCATATGGACAAATGTCTTCATATGGATCCAATTCCTCACATGGATCAAAGTCCTCATATGAGCATCATCGTGCTAACACTTCTATTTCGCAGGAAAGATCCAACGGCTATGAATATGTGCATTATTCTTCAAACCATTATGTTCATAAGTCCTCGAAGAATTTCTCTTATTATTCATATGCTTACTCTAACCCCTCTTATGTGAAACGAAGTGGATTGGCGTATATGCCACCTTTATCTTATGGAGCTCGCAGAATGATGACCTCTTTGCCACCCCTCCAGATGTGGGTGGTGAAGAAAAAGAAATAGTCTCTTATGCAGGGTCAGGTCTCCAGACGGACTTAATCGTCTGAAGAATTTGCTAGAGGCCTGAATAATGCTTGATAGGATGCCAGCTAATCATGAAGAAATAAATTTTCATTTCTCACGTCCTCATACTGTTTTCTCTGTTCTATTGCTTGATGAAATTGATCTGATGAATTTGATGTCATATTCTTCACTGATGAAGTATATGATTTTGTAAGATGCACTAATTCGTCTGCATGATGATCAACCCAAAGCCACTGAGTGGGTCCTCTGTCGGCGTTCTGGGACCGGGGGTGCCCAGACTTGCCTACGGCCCGCGGCATGGCTCCACCAACGTCCTGGAACGGCCCAGCTTCGGCAGCAACAACTCAAGACCCTCGCGAGGGGCCAAGCCTCACGAGGCAGATGACACCAAGACCTCCCTGGGGGCGGTCTCGCTAGGCTGGCTCCCAAAGAGCAGAGATATCTATGCAAGGGGCACCTCGCGAGGCTCGCGTGACGTAAGCCATGACGACCAAGGCCAGGCGGGCGCCATCGGGTGCAGTGTACCAATTTCCTCTTTGGTGCTAAGGAGGCAAGTGTAGGCGCGGGGTCTCGAGGTATCAGACAAAGGTTTCCATATCGGTGCAACAAGACCAAGACTAGCAGGACAGCAGGATGGTGGTCACCGCGGAGCCCACAACAGTGTCACCACCAGAGCCTTTGACAGCGGAGACCACCTTTTGTCAGGATAGCTTGTACTAGTTGTCCTCCTTCGAACTTGGCCGTTGTGAAATCCCTTCCCGCCTAAACATTTGGGAAGAGGACCAAGGCCACTATAAATAGGACCTAGCCGCCACCGTAGAGAGGGGGGAGAAGGAGAGAGATCATTTTAGATCACCCACTCACTCACCAGCTCATCGAGCTCAAGAACACCTCACCTCCTGAGGCAGTTCATCCCATGTACTAGTTCATCGTCAGCCCCCCAATGCAATCCACCACACACTGGAGTAGGGTATTACACCGCGAGGTGGCCCGAACCAGTATAAAGCCCCGTGTCTCTTGTTCTTCGGGTTCGTCGAGCTAGGCCGTGGGATCGTTGAGCGTGCGAGTTGGGGAGAGAGTGTTCTTCGTGCGCATGCCAGAGTTCGAACCTCTCAAGGGTTTGCCGGAGCCCGTGATCCGACATTTGGCGTGCCAGGTAGGGGTGCGCCGAAGCCCCTCTCCCGTCAATCGACCCGCCAACACCCCGTGGTTCCGATGTCTGACGACCCAAGGAATCACGTCAACCATTGGGCTGCTTGGCCTGTCCGGGCAGCGTCGTCCTCCCAAGAAGACCTCAACTCCGCACTCCTGGCGCCCCGCACACCGTCGAGCACCACCGGGCACGGGCGGCGCGGACCGGCACCCTCCGCCCTCGTGCTACGGCGCACGCGCGCCGCCACACGATCTTCAGGCTACACCACGGCAACAGCACCGCATACCCGACACGAGCAGGCGAACATGCGAGCCACGCTCATCGTGGCGCGGAAGCTGCAGCGATGCCGGATGGTGGAGAGTGGCCGCGATGCACTACTGGAGCGCGTCGCCGAGCTGCTGGACGCTGCCTCCAGAGGTACGCCACCTTTCTGCTCCTTGCCCACGCCTCAGGTTGTGGCAGAAGCGCGCGCGAGGCCCCGGCGAGCTCGTGCGCCCCTTGATGCGCGAGGGGGACCCGACAACACCAACATAGACCCTGGCGCAGGCCGCCTTGCCGCAACAGTGCCGTCACCAGGAGGGACAAGCGCCAACGGACCACCACGAGGATGCGCTGGAGTACCGCCCAGCGGCCACCAGGCCCAGGAGCCACGGCTAGTGGCTCAAGGCTCGGGGTACCCAGGTGACGGCTTCGGTAGGGCGTCCGGGGACGCCTACGTGCCCCGCATGGTGAACCAGGAGTACATGCTGGGGGAAGGTTCCAACCTGTTCCCCGAGCCAGGATGGGAGGGCGGAACGCCAGAAGTGGGGGCCTTCCATGAGTCGCCCGGAGACTTCACCTACCCCTTCAGCGATGATGACGGAGGGCTACAACCAATATCTCAGGGGCAAGTTTACGCTAACCATGGGCTGCAGGTGAACCAGGCCGCAGCAGCGGCCGAAAACCCGAGGGCGGCGGCTCCGCCCCCAGCGGGGTGGTGCACTGGGGGCTGCGCGGGAGGGGCCTGGAGCCATGGCCTCCCCCCGCGCCACACAGAGCAAGGCGATGGAAGGAGGTAGGTCCTCTGCCGGGGGAGGTGCCGGCGAGCCCTTCCCCCCGGCAGAGGGCCCGTGCTCGCCGAGGGCGCCGCAGCGTCCCCCTTGCCCCTTGGCCTCGTCCTGGTTTCCGGACGCCCCAACGGTGGTCGGGGCTGGCGCAGGGCGGGGCCCTTGTCTGGCAATATGAAGCAAGGCTCATGCCTGTGAAGGTCTCCGCTCGTGACACTCTCACGTAATAATGAGTGGGGCTGTACACGCCCCGGAGTCTCCGGAGTGCCGCCCTCAGGCCTCGGGGGCTCCCGCCCACGTCCTAGTGGAAGCACCATGCTCCGCGCTGGCCGTCGACACTGTCCCCCAATGACTATGCTCACAGCCAGTGAAAGCACTTAGCTCCGCGCTGGTGGGAAGACAAGAAGACTAGCTAGGTGCCGGACGTGGCCATTTGCTTTCATCCGCCTTTCTGTAACTCGATTCGCCGCCCTTTTGGACTGAATTTGAAGTCCCTTTTGTTGTCAAATTTGGGGGGCGTCTTCTCTTGTTCGTGTTGGTTTCTTGCGTTCTGGTTGCGTGCTTTATTTTCGGGGCTCGCGCCTGCTACCCCTCCCCTTGCGAGCGCCTCGCGAGCGGGGGCTGGGCGTGGTATATGCGCGCGCCGACCGCGCCCAGGCAAGCCCAGGTGGCGACAAACCCCCCAGGATCAAGAGTGCAACCGTCATAGGACCACCGCGCGCACACCCTGCCATAGTCGGGCATTTGTTCCTCGCGAGGCTCTCTCGGGCGTATCAGCAGGCTCGTCGGGGGATCTAAAACCTCGTGAGCCATTGAAGGGCTCCCCTCAGGAGAAAATCTCACCAGCAACCACAAAACTCGTTCAAGGCCTGTTGGGATCGAGGTAAGTTACAACAGCGACCCTGCTGAGGGGCTTGCGAACCTGAAAAAGCGTGTTTCGGTCCGGCCTAAAAAATAGAATGTTATTTTACATACCCGAGGGGCTCCCCTTCCAAAATGCTCTCATTCCCCGCGGGTCCATGTTCAAGGTCTTTGCGTGCAGGTTCAAGCGAAGGAGTACGGGCTTAATCGTACATGTCGCTCGCAGTGTCGTCCTGGTCACTCTCGTAAGCGCTGCTGGCGCTAGCGCTGGCGTCGTCTTCACAATCGTCGACCGCGCAGTTTTCATCCGCCACGACTACCACCGCGTCGTCCTCGGTGGCGAACGCCCTGACCAGAGCGTCCACGTGATTGTCCACCCAGTGCGACATGTTTTCCCGGATAGCCCCGGGCACTGGGCAATAGCGGCGTCAAAGTCGAAGTGGGGGTCGAGGTTCTGGAGATGGCTGAAGACGCGCGAGAATGCGCGCCCAAGGAGGCCTCGGCTCCTCTCTTCAACAAGCCCGCGAGCCCTTGCAGCCTGGTCCTCCAGGCGCATCACGACTTCTGTGAAGAAGCGGAGATGGCTGGCGTAATCTTCCATGCGGGGATGAGGGACGTGCTCTTCGCAGACGGCGCCCAGTGCTCGGTTGGCCCTCACTCTGAGGGCCTGGAGCATGGGGGCATGCTCATGCTGCAACGTCTGCCGACGACACGCCTCCTCCCTGTTCTGCTGCCCGAGGGATGCAGCGTCATCAATCTACTGCTGAAGCGAGAGCAGATCGGCGTGAGCCTCGGCCAAGTCGGCCTGGGTAGAGGTTTGGGCCGCCGCAGCGGTCCTCTCGCGCTGCTCCGCCTCGTCCAGCCTTGACCTGAGGGCGGTGGTCCTGCCCTCAGATTCGGCCTCCGAGAACTTCAACTTCAGGTCGTACTCATTGGTGAGATCTGCATGAGCCTTCACCACCCTCCGGTCAACCTCCTCCTGGATCTTGGCTTCGCGTGCGGTGACGACATCTTCCACCATGGCCACATGGCGCTCCCTCGTCTCTAGCCGCTCTAGCTCGAGGCTGCACTCTGAGACCTCCAACATTAGCGCCTCCTCACGCTTCTGGATCTCCTTTTCCTCGGAAGGTGCCCCCCTCATCGATGCCAAAACAACCCGGCACGCCTCAACCTGCTGCTCGAGGGTAGAGTTCAAGGCCTGGAGCTCCCGTCTGCGCTCATCGGTGACCTCGCGGCGGCAATCAGCCTCCCTGGCCTCCTCCAAGGCTTGGGTGCTCGCCTCGCGTGAGGTCACAAGGGACGCCTCGGCCTTCGCACTGTCATGCTCGTGCTGAAGACACCCGAGGTTGATGGCCACCTTCAATTGATGCCATTCGTCCACCAACCGAAGGCCCTCTGCCTCTAGGCGGGCATCAACATCGACAAGCTCTTCCCCCAGCCGACTCAGCGCGACCATCGCCTCTCGGAAGAGCTCATGGCGGATGGCGCCGCGCCCGCGCACAGCTCAAACGCACGGCCAGGCACGTCCTCCGCGCGGGGAATCGTCGGGGAAGCTTTAAGTGGCTCGCCCGCTCCTAGCAGAGGGTTGGAGGCCAGCGCCTTCCCCGCTGCCTTTCGGGCCTCAGCAGAGGCGTTGCAGACCAAGGCCTCGCAGCTTGAAGACGAGGCCAGGGCCGAGGTCACCCAGCTGCGAGCGATGACCAACGAAGGAGCCCTCGGCACGCCTCCCGCACCCCAGGCGGGACCGTGCAAGAAGGACGACAAGAACGCAGGATCAAGGCCCCCAGTCGGCATGTCCGCCCCTTCAACAGGCCTTGCGCCGTGCACGACAGCCTGACAAGGAGTGCTCAAGGTTAGTGGTGGGCTCGGAATGGACGGAGGCCGCTCCTCAGGAGATTTCGCCGCTCCAGCCGAAGGGACCCTAAAGAGTTATGGTCAGGAGGGGATGCAACACTCAGGAAATCAAGCAGATGAGGTACTTACTCGTCTTTGGCTATGTATTTCTTCTGCTTCAACGGCCGGTAGGCGCCACCGCTGTAGGCCGGAGGCACTTTCCTCTTGCGGAGCACTCCGAAGTTCAGGCGGAGCTGGCCGAAGCCCCGGGCGCGCCCACCATTGCCTGGGGCAGTTGGCAGGGCTCCTGAGGGGGCAACCTCGGGGGCTTCCACTCCTGGAGCCTCGGACAGCGTCGACCCTCCGGCCGCTGCCTCAGGATGGCTCGCCCGAGCCCCAGGAGCTGCCGCCTCGGGAGCCACGACCAACGTTGCTTCCTGAGCAGCCACCTCGCTGGCACTCGATGATGGTTGCCCATGCACCCGCTTCCGGGGTGAGTGCCGAGATGACAGCAGGCATGGGAACCACAAGAACGGGGCTCTCGCGGGGCCCTTCAAGGCCGACCATGCGCAGTCCCCATTCGTTGAAGGGGGGCATCTGCCTCACGAACTCCGCCTTGTTCGAGCAGCAGTACAAGAGGCAACCATTCTCCGATAGGTCGGCTGGCGCCGGGTCACCTGTCAAGAGCTCAAGCACCGTCCGCAGTGCCTTGGGAGGAAGCGCGGACACGTGAAGCCTTATGGAGTCCCTACTGCCGGAGAAGGTCCACATCGGCCGGGAGTGACGCTGGGGCGGAGCAATGCGGCAGCGGATGAACTCCTTCACCACCATAGGCGCCGTCACCCCAAGATCCTTCAGCCTGGCTAGCCGACACTAGACGTGGGTGAGCCGCTGGTCAACGAGCTTCGCATGCCCCCAGCCGGAGCTTGGGACAGCCGGCGCTCGTGGGAGCGGGAGCAGGGGGCTGAGCACGCCAGCATCCATGAATACCCACCACTTCTGAAATCCGTCCACGACTAGTGAGAGCTCGAAGTCAATCCCCGAGCCGGCTGTCGCCGCCATGGCCTGGAGGGACACACACCCCGAGTGCTAGCGGGCGTTGTCGGCATTCTGGGAACGGGGGTCCCCAGACTTGCCTGCCTGCGGCCCACGGCGTGGCTCTGCGAGCGGGCCCGTACGGCCCATCTTCACGAACAAACATTCGAGGCCCTCGCGAGGGGCCAAGCCTCGCGAGGCAGATCGGGAGCGGCCTCACCAGGCTGGCCCGCAAGGGGCGGAGAGATCAAGGCAAGGCAAACCTCGCGAGGTCCCAGTGACGTGAGCCATGACGATCGAGACCAGGCGGGCGCCAGCGCGCACAGTGCCCTTGTTTCCTCTTTGGTGCTAAGGAGGCAAGCGCAGACGAAGAGTACCGAGGCGTCAAGGAAAGGTTTCCATATCGGTGCAACGAGACCAAGACCAGCAGGACGGCAAGACGGAGGTCACCATGGATCCCAAGGCGGCGTCACCACCAGAGCCTTTGGCAGGTGAATACTGCTTTTGTCAGGATAACTTGTACTAGCTGTCCCCTTTCAAATTGGCCGTTGTTGGCTCCCTTCCCGCTCAATATTTGGGGAGAGGACTAGGGCCTCTATAAATAGGGCTAGCCACCATAGTAGGAGGCAACTCGTCTCGAACTCATTCAGTTCATCCTCACACCCACCAAGCACAAGAACACCTCATCTCAGGAGGCCGTTCTTCCCCTTGTACTGTTCATCCTCAGCCCGAGAGGCAATCCACCACCCACACTGGAGTAGGGTATTACACCGCAACGGTGGCCCGAACCAGTATAAATCTTGTGTCTCTTGTGTTGCGAGTTTGTCGAGCTAGCCTTGAGATCATAGCGAGGTTGAGGGCATGATTCGGTAGGGGCAGATCTTCGTGTGCACCCCAGTGTTCGAACCTTGATGGTTTTGCCGGAACCCGAAATCCGACATTTGGCGCACTAGGTAGGGGTGCGCCGGAGCTTTCCTTCCATCAATCCGCGTCCCGTCTTCTCGTAGTCTCCATGGCGGAGGCTCGCTGAGCTCGCACTGAGCGCCGGGCCGCCCTCGCCGCCCGCGCCGTTCAGACGGCTCCCGTCGGCGGGCCACCCCGTCATTCTCCGTCGCCTGCCGCCAACGCCGTCACCGGCCCGGCGGGGAACGAACATCAAGCCTCCTCGCTGCACCCTTCGGTGCGGGGGGACGGCCGCACCGCCACTCCGTCGTTGACCCCGGCCGCCTCATCGTCTCATGCCCGTCGCGCTCCCACGGACGCGCAGGCTGCACTGTGCATGGAGCGCGAACTCCTGCGCTACCGCCCCATCGACGACCTCTACGAGGACTGGCTCGACCGCATCGCCGAGCATATCAGCGCCGCAGGGGGCTCCCCTGTGCCGTCCCTCTTGCTGCCTCGCCCTCCGCCAGCTGCGGGCGACGTGGCTCATGGAGCGCCTCCACCACCTCTGCCCCAAGATGGCGCCCTGGCGCCAAGGCGTGCGGCTCCCCGGCGTTATCCACCGCGTCGGGCACCTGTGCGCGAGGAAGGAAGCTGCCAAGAAGTCCCTCGTCCGCAAGAAAACGCTCTTGCACTCCTGGCGCCGCTGCGGCAAGACCGTGCGCCACCTGCGATGGCGGTGCGAGGACATCGAGGCCAGGCTCCAAATCAGCAAAGGATCCCGGTGGCCACCGTGGGCTGCTGCGCCTTCACCCCCGAGCTGCGTAGCGTCGCCTGGCTGGGCAAGTTCAAGCCAGACCTGCCTCCGCGCTACGACGGCACCCCCGACCCCGCAGAGTTCCTGCAGCTCTATGAGCTGAGCATCAAGGCGGCCAACGGCGATGAGAAAGTCATGGCGAACTGGTTCCCCATGGCTCTCAAGGATGGCGCACGTTCGTGGCTCCTGAACCTGCCTCCAGGCTCCATCTCCTCCTGGGACGAGATGCGCGACCGCTTCGTCGCCAACTTCCAGGGCACTCGCGACCGCCCTCCGGCCGCAGGTGACCTGCGCCGCGTCAAGCAACAACCAGGGGAGACCCTCTAGAAGTACATCCAGCGCTTCAACAACGTTCGTCTCAAGATCCCCAAGGTGACGGACGAGGCCATCATCTCTGCGTTCTCTGATGGCGTCCGCGACGTCAAGATGAAGGAGGAGCTCGCCATCCATGAGGAGCTATGCACATCCCTGGAGCTGTTCAACCTGGCGACCAAGTGCGCAAGGGCTGAGGAAGGGCGCCTTTCCCTTCTCGAGCTCCCAGCTACCGACCTGGAGGAGAAGAAAGACAAGGCCAAGGATGTGAAGCGCAAGGGAGCGGCCGTACTCGCGGCGGAGCCGGACACGAAGCGCGGCAGGGACCAGCCTGAGTCATCCAAGAGAAGCCGGCCGTTCTGCGCCTTCCGCAACATGCACAGCCACAACACTAACAATTGTCAAGAGCTCAGGGCCATTCGGGATGGACGCTTCGGTCGACGCCCCGAGCGCAGCGACCGAGGCTACGGCCGAGGAGGAGGACATGGTGGAGGACGCTGGGACGACCGGGGCCCACGCCAGGAGTGGCGCGACCGGCCTCGTGAGGACCGCTGGCAGGATCATCCTCACGAGGGTGCCTGGAGGGATCAGCCTCACGAGGAGCATCCTCAAGGCAATGCTGGGCTTCCTCCGCTGCCGCCACCGCCAAGAAGGAACGACGACCACCATCAATACGAGGGGGCAGGGGGCTTCCAGGAGCCGCGTGCCATTGCCTGCATCCTGGGTGGAGCTCAAGCCCCAGCCGCGCAGCGTATCTTCAAGCAGTTTTCTCGCGAGGTGAACACAGTCCTCCCAAAGCTCGAGGCTAGGCGCCCGCTCAGGTGGTCCAAGTGCGCAATTACCTTCACCTCAGCAGACCAGCTCAAGTGTGCGGCCACCGCTGGCGCTCTCCCGATGCTCTTTTCGCCCGTCATCTGCAACGTGCAAGTCACCAAGACTCTCATCGGCGGCGGCGCAGGGCTTAACGTCCTGTCCGTCGAGATGTTCGACAACCTTCAAGTGCCCTACGACCAGCTTCAGCCTACCAAGCCTTTCTTAGGAGTGACCGACGGCTCCACCACCCCGATAGGGGAGGTCCGCCTCCCAGTCACCTTCGGACAACGCGACAACTACCGCACCGAGCTCATCGACTTCGACGTCGCCCACATCCGTCTGCCGTACAATGCCATCCTTGGGTATCCAGCCCTGGCCAAGTTCATGGCGGTGACCCACCACGGCTACAACGTTTTCAAGATGCCAGGGAATCATCACAGTCTCCTGCGAAGAAAGAGATGTGGTGTGGTCCCTCGAGCTTACCTTCCAAGCTGCAGCAATCGACGACCCCGACAGCAAGGGCGAGTACCCTCCTGAGGCCATCCCCAAGAAGAAGAAGCAGCTGCTCCGCACAGGGCCTCATGCAAGTGGCGCCTCAAGCGGCGCCATGACTGGATCAGCGTCTGCACCTGGGGCGCCTCCTTCCATCGCATAGGAAGGCGCTCCCGGCGCCCTCCTCGGGCAGGGTTCGGGGACTCTCTTCTGGAGGGCCTCAGACCTTGCCAACATTACGATGGAGGCGCTCAGGCACCATTTGGAGGCGTGCTTCGTGGCACAACTCCCTCAGGAAGACACAGGGCGAGGAGCGCCCATCGCTCAGGAGTTCATTACCAAGACCACTCAGGAACTGCAGGATGCGAGGGCCATGCGCGGCGATCGCCGCTCACCTGGCGCAGCCCCCCATCCAGGCGAGGGTGCCGGGCTACGCGTCTGCATCGACGTCCCAGGGCTCAACATGGCTGCGTCTCAGGAGCTCTTCTGGCCTTCGCGCGTGGGATGCTGCGACGGCCCACCGCATAGCTACGTTCGCATGCCCTTCGGCCTTCCAAGCATGGCATCCACCTACCAACGCGACTTGCAGCGCGTCCTGGCAGCTCAGGAGGCCAGGCACCATGCAGTCCTGGCAGAGATGGAGACGGTCCTCAAGGAACCACCTGGACCCCCAGAGCCTCCCGAGGCTTAGGGCCCCGGTGGCTCGTGAGGAGCAACCCCTTCGCTGCGCAGCTTCAGCTGCCCCAACATCCCTTCATCAACAGAACCAGGTGACATTTTCCAAGTTTATTTAGCTGGGAGTGCCCTCAGGGCTGCATCATTCCTAGGCCGCGTGGGTCCGTCCCTGTGGCATGTATCTCTTTTTATGCCTTTAGCTTACCTTGTTGGGGGCGCCCCTCGGGCTGCATCATCCCCAAGCTGCTCGGGCCTGACCCAGTGGCATGTACCTCCCCTGCGTTTACTTGAGCCAGTTTGCTTTCCATGCTTAATCTATCTATGACTATCACCTGCTTGATTGTCACCTACCACGGGAGCCGCGCGCCGATCGTCTTTCTTCAGGACCCTTCGCGTGAGAGGGTTAGGCACGACGTCTGTGCTCGGGCCCATCCCTGCAGCATCGATAAATCCAACGGCTAAGCTCTGTCTGGCGGGCCGGTCCCGTTCACGTCACCTCCTGGGGCCGTTGGTGCTTGGCCTTCTCACGCGATAACCTCAGGAGATTCGTCCGGCGCAGGTTGTCTAACCACCTCGCAGGACCAGCACATCGAACAAGAATCAAGACCAGGCGCAACCCGCATTGAGGTAGGGCCTCATGAGTCCCGCGCTGGCTCATAAGTGCCCAGACACACCTCGTCTAGCCGTGCCGTGCAAGCCACGTGTCAGGGCGGGGCTGTACATGCCTCGGGGGCTCTCCGCAGTAGGGAGTCCCCTCCCACGTACCAGTGGAAGCACCATGCTCCGCGCTGGCCGTCGACACTGCCGAGGAGTGGCTATGCCTGTGCAAGTGCGGAAGCGCTATGCTCCATGCTGGTGATAAACAACTAAGGGCGGCTCCACGGTCGTATCAACTTCACGGAGCCCTTGAGCTCAGTGTCCGGCCTCACCGCAACACCTCCCCTCGGGATTGTCGCGCAAGGGGGCGGGGCACGGGGGCTGCGCTCAGGTCACGCCCAAGCGTATGCCACCCAACCAGGTCCCCCGGACCTGGTCGTCGCGCGTCCCTCCCGAGCCGAGCCTCGGCGAGGGAAAAGGTACGAAGGTTGTTTGCACGTCAAGGGGGACTCCAAAGCATCGCGACTCAGGAGCCTAACTGGTCGCATAGCCCCTCACTCCTTGGTCTCGTCCTGGTCTCCGAATGACCCAACGGCGGCTGAGGTATGCACGCGGCCGGGCCCTGCCGACGTAGAACACTAAACCTATCCTCGTGTCTCCTTCCTATAAGCTGTTTGCGCGTCAAGGAGGACTCCTGAGCATCGCGACTCAGGAGCCTAACTGGTCACGTAGCCCCTCACCCCTTGGTCCCGTCCTGGTCTCCAAACGATCCAACAGCGGCTGAGGTATGCACGGGGCCGGGCCCTACCAACGTAGAACGTAAAGCAAATAGGGAGAAAATCGCAAAATCTCAAGCAAATATTACAAGACATATTGTTCTCAAAAATACCAAACGCAAGTTTAACGCCTCCACGAGGCATGACACATGTTGCAAGAATAAAACAGGAAAGGAGCCGCAAGTCATCCCTGGACACCACCGACGCCCGCGAGAGGCGCTCCCCCCTTGATGACGTCGCCTTCATATGGGCCACCGGTCGGAGCTGCAGGAGCGGCGGCGCCTCCGGTCGAAGGCACGGAACTTCTTCAGCAGGGCTTCCACCTGACCTTTCGCGGCTGCGGCGGCAGCCGCGCAGTGTTCATTAGCCACGCGCTCTAGCAGCTTGTCAAGGCGAGTGGTGGGGTCGCGAAGATGGAGGTGGCTGAAGACACGCGTCAGCGCAGCTGAAGAAAGGACGCGAGCCTCTCCGTCTGCCATGGGGCCGATGCCGTCTGCGACTTCCTCGAGCGCCTCGACCAAGTAGGGAAGCAACTGGGCGGGGCCGTCCTCGTCGGTGGTGAGCGGCTTCGCCAAGCCCTTCTCATAGAGCGTCTTCAGCGCCACGCGAGACCTCTCCTCGAGGAGCGCGAAGGCCGTGCGGTCCTTAGCCAGAACCTTCACCTTCGCGCCAAGTTCGGCTTCTTCCGCCTTCACCTTCCGTTCCAGCTCCTCCAGCCGGCCGCGTTCAATGGCCTGCGCCTTCGCCGACTGCTCCAGCTCGGTGTTGCGGCCCTTAACGGCGTCCTCCCGGGCCTTCATCTTCTCCTCCTCCGCCCGATGGCTACAGGCTTCCTCTGCGCGTTCGTTGCGCATGGTCTTCAGCTCGGCCTCCAGCGCCTGGCAGCAACTCTTGGCGGCCTCGACGTCCTTCAGCGCCGCCTCACGAGCAGCCGCTGCCAGGGCAGCGGCCTGCTTCTCCTTCTCAGAGGTCGCCACGGCCTGGCTCAGCGCTGCACGAACAGACACGTCGGAACGGAGCCAGCCAGAAACCAGCTCCAGATGCCCGGCCACCAGGAGGGGGTCGGTGCCTTGAAGATCTTCTCGCAGCCAGGTCATCTCAAGGAGAGCGTGCTCCAAGACATCAGGGGAGGCAGAAGGATTCGGGAGTAGCGGCGCAGCAGCAGGAGGAGGGGAAGGTATTGTCACCATAGCCTGGGGGAGTGGGGGCTCCAGAGCCTTGGAGGCTTCAGCAGCCGGGCCAGACGCCGGTGCCTCCGGAGCCAGCGAGGCCACGGGGGCTGACTCCTCCTGAGGGTTCTCCCCCATACCTCGCGAGGACGACCGGGCCGGAGAAACAAGAGCGCCAATGCTGCCCTTCTCCACGAAGGGAGACGCAGACATAGCAGATGGGTTGGTTTCGGGCGGCACCACCGCCTCCTCCTTCCTCTTCTTCGCCGCAGGCGTCGGCCTAATCGCACAGCGGAGAAGCGTCAAGAATCAGCAGCATAATCAAGAACAAGACGGAGCACGGATACTTACTGGTCCACTGCGGCGTAGTCCACGTTCCTCTTGCTGAGCTTGAAGCCCAAGAGCCTCCTGGACCGGGGCGCAGGCGCACAAGCCCCAGGAGCAGAAGAAGAGGCAGCAGGTGGGCCGGAAGTGGCTCCAGGCGGCGCCAGAACAGAAGCAGCATCCCGGGAGATCAGCATCGATCGGCCCCTCGTCGGGATTGCAGGCGCCTCTCCCCTCTCCTGGCAGGCATCAGCCTCGTCGTCGTCAGGAAGGGTGCGGAGGATGTCAGCTTTGCTCAAGGGGGAGGTCTCCCCCGTCCCTTCAGGGGTCACCTCCAAGTCTTCCTCCTCTTCCTCCTCGTGGGACTCACCAGAAGACAGCTCCACCGGCGTCGGCGCCACAAGGGCCCCAGTAGGCGCCGGCGGCACCAGCCCACGCCCGTCGAAGGTCGGCCTGGAGGCCACGACCTACGCCCCGTCCTTACGGCGGAACAAGGGAGTGAAGATGCTCGGCGGGTACTCCTGGTCGTCCCCAACCAGGAGGCGGAGAACAACAGTCAGCTCGCCGTCAGACAAGGCTTTTGGGCTCAGGCAAACCTTGTCCTCTTCGTCCCCAAGATCCCACAAGGGGCGCGTACGCGCCTGAAGTGGGGCTACGCGCAGCATCAGGAATTCCCTCAAGAGCATGGCCCCTGTTACCTTTGCCGCCTTCTCGTTGCCCGGCTTCAGGTCAACGTTCATCTGCTCCAGCACCAACGTCACCTGCTGATCAGTGAGCTTCCCGCAAGACGACCCCTTGTCGGACTGGGGCATCTCCGTTGGCAGCGTCAAGCGTGGGTGGACGCATTTAGCATCCATCATGGCCCACTTGCTCCTGAAGCTGTCGGCCTTCTTCCCAGTCTTCGAGATTGAGTTGGCCTTGCCGGCCGCGATGAAATTGGCACACCTGGAGGTATGCCCCTCGTTGATGCGGAGGAAGAAGAAGTGGCACAGCAGAGCCACGGACGGCATCACACCGAGGTACGCCTCGCAGTAGTAGGCGAAGATCGACAAGAGAAGGATAGAGTTGGGATGAAGATGCAGCGCCTGCAGCCCGTAGTGGCCAAGGACCTCATAGAAGAAGTCAGAGAAGGGGGGAACCAGCCCTGCGATGATGCTGCTCGTGAAGAAGGGGAAGAAGGTGCTTTCCTCGGGATCTGGCACGTCGGAGCCGGCCCAGAGCTCAGTCTTCCCTCTCTCGTTGCTTTCCCCTGCCATCAGCAAGCGCGTGGCGGCGAGGTTCTTCTTCGAGATGTTGGGCGCGCCGAGAGCTGGCTCATACCAAGCCAGCGACGAGGTAGGCTTGACCTTCCGGGGAGCCATTGGTCGATGATGTGGAAGGGGATGGGAGCAGATCTGGAGATTTCAGAAGCAGGAAGCAAGGAAGGGGATTCGGAGCAAGGCGAAAGGGAGTAATGAAGGCAAGCGCTGTCTGCGCCAGTCTTTTGATAGTCGGGCAGTTGCCGAGGCAGCATGGGGAAGCGGAGACGCCATCGTCCAATCAACCGCCATGCGTCGACCAAGGCCGCAGGCTATTGGGGCCCGCGGTGCTCCGCACTTGCCCTTTGGCTTCGCCTCGAAGCCAAGCCCGAGCGCGCCTTGGGCCCAGGGGCTACTGCCGGCGTTCTGGGAATGGGGGTCCCCAGACTTGCCTGCCTGCAGCCCACGGCGTGGCTCTGTGAGCGGGTCCGTACGGCCCGTCTTCACCAACAAACATTCGAGACCCTCGCGAGGGGCCAAGCCTCGCGAGGCGGACGATGCAAGACCTCCTCGGGAGCAGCCTCACCAGGCTGGCTCGCGAGGGGTGGAGAGATCAAGGCAAGGCAAACCTCGTGAGGTCCCAATGACGTGAGCCATGACGATCGAGACCAGGCGGGCGCCAGGTGGGCGCCAGCGCACACAGTGTCCTTGTTTCTTCTTTCGTGCTAAGGAGGCAAGCGCAGACGAAGAGTACCGAGACGTCAAGCAAAGGTTTCCATATCGGTGCAACGAGACCAAGACCAGCAGGATGGCAAGACGGAGGTCACCATGGAGCCCAATGCGGCGTCACCACCAGAGCCTTTGGCAGGCGAAGACTGATTTTGTCAGGATAACTTGTACTAGATGTCCCCTTTCAAATTGGCCGTTGTTGGCTCCCTTCCCGCTCAATATTTGAGGAGAGGGACCAGGGCCTCTATAAATAGGGCTAGCCACCATAGTAGGAGGCAACTCGTCTCGAACTCATTCAGTTCATCCTCACACCCACCAAGCACAAGAACACCTCACCTTAGGAGGCCGTTCTTCCCCTTATACTGTTCATCCTCAGCTCGAGAGGCAATCCACCACCCCACACTGGAGTAGGGTATTACACCGCAACGGTGGCCAGAACCAGTATAAATCTTGTGTCTCTTGTGTTGCGAGTTCGTCGAGCTAGCCTTGAGATTGTAGCGAGGTTGAGGGTGTGATTTGGTAGGGGGAGATCTTTGTGCGCACCCCAGTGTTCGAACCTTGAGGGTTTTGCCGGAACCCGAGATCCGACAGGCGTCGGTCAGATGGAGAGAGAAGAAATGATGAAGCAAAGCCACGAAAGGGGCAATGCCCACCATGGCCTCGCAGACGAAGGCGAAGACGGAGAGGAGGATGATGGATTAGGGATCCAGGTGCAGCGCATGGACTTGGTAATGCGATAGCACATCGTTGAAGAAATCGGAGAAGGGGGGAATTAAGCCAACCCAGAGGGCGTGAAGATGAATGGGGATCTCGGTGGCTGTCCTATCAATCATGGCGTGGGAAGCAGGCCAAGCCACCGTCGCCTTCCCATCATTGGAATTTGAGGCGAGCACGGGGCGAACCTTGTCCATCGCTTCCTGGTTGAGCACCACCGACCGCTTGACGGCGGGCTCGAGGAACGGCGGCGCCTGGGCTGAGGTATGGGTCTTCTTCTTTCCCTTATTCTTCTGACTTGGCGCCATGGCAGCGGAGAGGATTGGTGCCGGGTCAGGCCAGGGGAGTAAACTGCTGTTTCTGGAAGACGATGGAGCTGTGGAAGCGCGCTGCTAGCAATGGAGGCGGAGCTGTGCTGGCAACGGCGGCCGCCTAGCCTGGCGGATATCAAGGCTGTGTGGGGGAGTGGAGGCGCCCATGTACCATCAATCGCCACGCGTCGACCAAGGCCGCAGGCGGTTGGGGCCCGCGGCGCTCCGCACTTGCCCTTTGGCTTCGCCTCAAAGCCAAGTCCAAGCGCGCCTTGGGCCCTGGGGCTACTGTCGGCGTTCTGGGACCAGGGGTGCCCATACTTGCCTGCCTGCGGCCCGCGGCGTGGCTCCACCAACGGTCCGGTACGACCCAGCTTCGGCAGCAAAAACTCAAGACCCTCGCGAGGGGCGAAGCCTCATGAGGCAGATGACACCAAGACCTCCCTGGGGGCGGTCTCGCTAGGCTGGCTCCCGAGGAGCGGAGATATCTATGCAAGGGGCACCTCACGAGGCTCACGTGATGTAAGCCATGACGACCAAGGCCAGGCGGGCGCCAGCGGGTGCAGTGTACCACTTTCCTCTTCGGTGCTAAGGAGGCAAGCGCAGGCGCGGGGTCTCGAGGCATCAGACAAATGTTTCCATATCGGTGCAACAAGACCAAGACTAGCAGGACGGCAGGACGGATGTCACCGCGGAGCCCACAGTAGCGTCACCACCAGAGCCTTTGGCGGAGACCACCTTTTGTCAGGATAGCTTGTACTAGTTGTCCCGCTTCAAACTTGGCCGTTGTGGAATCCCTTCCCGCGTAAACATTTGGGAAGAGGACCAAGGCCACTATAAATATGACCTAGCCGCCACCGTAGAGAGGGGGGGGGGGGAGAAGGAAATAGATCATTTTAGATCATCCACACACTCACCAGCTCATCGAGCTCAAGAACACCTCACCTCCTAAGGCAGTTCATCCCATGTACTAGTTCATCGTCAGCCCGCCGAGGCAATCCACCACACACTGGAGTAGGGTATTAAACCGCGAGGTGGCCTGAACTAGTATAAACCCCCGTGTCTCTTGTTCTTCGGGTTCATCGAGCTAGGCCATGGGATCGTTGAGCGTGCGAGTTGGGGATAGAGTGTTCTTCGTGCACACCCCAGAGTTCGAACCTCTCAAGGGTTTGCCGGAGCCCGTGATCCGACATCCTCGACAGTGGATGTACAAATCACATGACTGGTGACAGGAACTTATTGATGGACACTGCTTTAATGCCATCGCATCTGAAGCATATCACCTACCGTGACAAAGGAAAAAGCAAGGTATTGGGTCTAGGTAGGGTTGCGGTCTGAAAGGATCGACACATGTACAAAGTCTTGCTTGTCATGTCCTTAGGATACAACTTCATGTCTGTCTCAATGCTTTGTGATCTTGATATGGTTTTTGTCTTTGGCAAGTATCGTTGTGTTGTGATCATGGAAGTTGACAATTCCAAAGTCTTCGAAGGCTTTAGGAGAGGAGACTTATATATTGTTTATTTCTCTACAGGACCACAACCTGATACATGTCTCCTTGCAAAAGCTTCAGAAGGCTGGCCATGGCATCGACGACTTGGTCATGCTGGCATGAGGAACTTGCACATGCTTGCGAAGAAGAAACATGTCGTTGGCATCGAGGATGTCAAATTCCTCAAGGATCACCTGTGTGGAGCTTGTGAAGCTGGAAAGATGACCAAGGCCAAGCATCCCTCAAAGACTATCATGACTACCACTCGTCAATTTGAATTTCTTCACATGGATCTCTTTGGCCCTACTCATTATGCCACATTCACCAATGCTGCATCATTATATGGCTTTGTTATTGTTGATGACTATTCTCGTTACACATGGGTGCATATCGTCACTTACAAATATGAAGTGCAGGAAGTCTTCAAACGATTTTCCTCGAGGGCTTCAACCAACTTCGGTGAGAAGATCAAGCACCTCAGAAGTGACAATGGGACCGAGTTCAAGAATACTGGTCTTGATAACTATCTTGATGAACTTGGTATTACTCATGAGTTATCTGCTCCTTATACTCCTCAGTAGAATGGCGTCGTGGAGCGCAAGAACAGGACTCTTGTTGAGATGGCTCGCACCATGCTTGACGAATACAAGACGCCTCGTCATTTCTGGCTTGAGGCAATTGATATAAACTTATCATATAGATAAAAGGGTAGCCCCCCGAGTGCTCCTCGAGGGACACGTTGTCTTTGCTCTTAATACAAAAGGTAGTGTGGTACATACAACATTAATTGTAAAATCTTCGGAGAAAATTTGCGTTCCATGGGCATTCTGTTTCCTTGCCAGAATCGTCCCTCTTGCGTGCCCTGGGCTTCTGGGCGTTGATGAGGTAGTAGGAGTCATTGCCCAAGGCTTTGCTGATGATGAAGGGCCCTTCTCAAGGGGCCGAGAGCTTGTGTTGGCCGGCTATTCGCTGGATCAGTCGGAGCACAAGGTCCCCCTCTCGAAAGGATCATGGCTTGACCTTCCGGTTGTGGTAGCGGCGCAGGCCCTGCTAGTAGATGGCGGACCAGTTGAGTGCCAGCAGCTGGCCCTCTTCTAGCAGGTCGTCGCCGTCTTCTCGCGCCTCCTTCGCCTCCGCCTCCGTGTACATGGTGACGCGAGGCCAGTCAAACACAATGTCAGTTGGGATGACGGCCTCGGCCCCGTACACGAGGAAGAAGGGAGTGAAGCCGGTTGCTTTGTTCGGCGTGGTACGGAGACTCCAGAGGATGGCCGGCAGCTCTTCGATCCAGCAGCCGGACGAGCGCTCCAGCGGCTCGACCAGTCGGGGCTTGATGCCGGACAAGATGAGGCCGTTTGCTCGCTCGACTTGGCCGTTTTACTGCGGATGGGCAACGGACGCTAAGTCTAGTCAGATGCCCTGCGTCGCGCAGAAACGGGCCAAGGCACCTTTGGCAAAGTTTGTGCCATTGTCAGTGATGATGCTGTGCAGTATGCCGTAACGGACGGTGATATCTGCGATGAAGGTCATAGCAGTCGGACCATTCAGCTTCTTGATTGGCTTTGCTTCAATCCACTTGGTGAATTTGTCCATGGCGACAAGCAGATGGGTCATGCCGCCATGTGCTGTCTTGAATGGGCCCACCATGTCCAGCCCCCAGACGGCAAATGGCCAAGTGAGGGGGTGGTCTTGAGTGCAGAAGCCGGCAAGTGTTGCTTGGAGCTGAATCGTTGGCACCCTTTGCATTTCTTGACCAAATCCTTGTCGTCGTCCAAAGCAGTCGGCCAGAAGAATCCATGGCGGAAAGCTTTGGCAACAAGGGATCTGGAGGCCGCATGGTGGCTGCACTCGCCTTGGTGGATGTCTCTGAGGATTGCCTTGCCTTTCTCTGGCTCTACACAGTGCTGGAAGATGCCAGTCACGCTGCACCTGACAAGTTCTCTATTCACTATTGTGTATGTTGCTGCTCGGTGTTGCACTCGTCGGGCCGAGATCTCGTCAGCAGGTAGCTCTCCGCTCACCAGGAAGTTGAGGATGGGTTGCGCCCATGATGGTGCTTCTACCACTGTCATCACAGCCACTGGAACCAGGGCGGTTGGGTTGGGAGGTGGCGGGTGAAGGAAATATGCCCTAGAGGCAATAATAAAGTTGTTATTTATCTTTCCTTATATCATGATAAATGTTTATTATTCATGCTAGAATTGTATTAACAGGAAACTTAGTACATGTGTGAATACATAGACAAACAGAGTGTCACTAGTATGCCTCTACTTGACTAGCTCGTTAATCAAAGATGCTTAATTTCTTAGCCATGGACATGAGTTGTCATTTGATTAACGGGATCACATCATTAGAGAATGATGTGATTGACTTGACCCATCCGTTAGCTTAGCACGATAATCGTTTAGTTTGTTGCTATTGCTTTCTTCATAACTTATACATGTTCCTATGACTATGAGATTATGCAACTCCCGAATACCGGAGGAACACTTAGTGTGCTATCAAACATCACAACGTAACTGGGTGATTATAAAGATGCTCTACAGGTGTCTCCGATGGTGTTTGTTGAGTTGGCACAAATCGAGATTAGGATTTGTCACTTCGATTGTCGGAGAGGTGTCTCGGGGCCCTCTCGGTAATGCACATCACTATAAGCCTTGCAAGCAATGTGACTAATGATTTAGTTGCGGGATGATGCATGATGGAACGAGTAAAGATACTTGCCGGTAACGAGATTGAACTAGGTATTGAGATACCGACGATCGAATCTCGGGCAAGTAACATACCGATGACAAAGGGAACAACGTATATTGTTATGTGGTTTGACCGATAAAGATCTTCGTAGAATATGTAGGAACCAATATGAGCATCGAGGTTCCGCTATTGGTTATTGACCGGAAGTGAGTCTCGGTCATGTCTACATAGTTTTCGAACCTGTAGGGTCCGCACGCTTAACGTTCGGTGGCGATCGGTATTATGAGTTTATGTGTTTTGATGTATCGAAGGTTGTTCGGAGTTCCTATGTGATCACGGACATGACGAGTAGTCTCGAAATGGTCGAGACATAAAGATCAATATATTGGAAGGCTATATTTGGACACCGGAAGGGTTCCGGATGAGTTCGGGCATTTACCGTAGTACCGAGGGGTTATCGGAACCCCCCGGGGAGTCAATGGGCCTTATTGGGCCTTAGTGGGAGAGAGGAAGAGGAAGCCAGGTGGACGGTGCGCCCCCACCCCCCCAAGCCCAATCCGAATTGGGTGGGGGGTCGGCCCCCCTTTCCTCCGCTCTCTCTCCCTCTTCCTTCTTCTCCTACTCCAACAAGGGAAGGGGGGGGGGAAACCTACTCCTACTGGGAGTAGGACTCCCCCCTTGGGTGCGCCCTATGAGGGCGGGCCCTCCCCTCCTCCACTCCTTTATATACGGGGGAGGGGGGCACCCCATAGACACACAAGTTGACAGTTGTCTTAGCCGTGTGCGGTGCCCCCCTCCACAGATTACCACCTCGGTCATATCGTTGAAGTGCTTAGGCAAAGCCCTACGTCGGTAACTTCATCATCACCGTCATCACGCCGTTGTGCTGACGAAACTCTCCCTCGGCCTTAGCTGGGTCAAGAGTACGAGGGATGTCACCGAGCTGAACGTGTGCAGATCACGGAGGTGACGTGCGTTCGGTACTTGGATCGGTTGGATCACGAAGACGTTCGACTACATCAACCGTGTTACTAAACGCTTCCGCTTTCGGTCTACGAGGGTACGTGGACACACTCTCCCTGCTCGTTGCTATGCATCACCTAGATGGATCTTGCGTGTGCGTAGGCAATTTTTTTGAAATACTACGTTACCCAACTGTGGCATCCGAGCCAGGTCTATGCATAGATGTTATATGCACGAATAGAACACAAAGAGTTGTGGGCGATAATAGTCATACTGCTTACCAGCATGTCATACTTTGATTCGGCGGTATTGTTGGATGAAGCGGCTCAGACCGACATTACGCGTACGCTTACGCGAGACTGGTTCTACCGACGTGCTTCGCACACAGGTGGCTAGTGGGTGTCTGTTTCTCCAACTTTAGTTGAATCGAGTGTGACTACGCCCGGTCCTTGTTGAAGGTTAAACAACATACTTGATGAAAAATCGTTGTGGTTTTGATGCGTAGGTAAGAACGGTTCTTGCTAAGCCCGCAGCAGCCATGTAAAACTTGCAACAACAAAGTAGAGGATGTCTAACTTGTTTTTGCAGGGCATGTTGTGATGTGATATGGTCAAGACGTGATTATATAAATTGTTGTATGAGATGATCATGTTTTGTAACACAGTTATCGGCAACTGGCAGGAGCCATATGGTTGTCGCTTTATTGTATGAAATGCAATCGCCATGTAATTGCTTTACTTGATCACTAAGCGGTAGCGATAGTCGTAGAAGCAATAGTTGACGAGACGACAACGATGCTTCGATGGAGATCAAAGTGTCAAGCCGGTGACGATGGTGATCATGATGGTGCTTTGGAGATGGAGATCAAAGGCACAAGATGATGATGGCCATATCATATCACTTATATTGATTGCATGTGATGTTTATCCTTTATGCATCTTATTTGCTTAGTACGGCGGTAGCATTATAAGATGATCTCTCACTAAATTTCAAGGTATAAGTGTTCTCCCTGAGTATGCACCATTGCTACAGCTCGTCATGCCGAGACACCACGTGATGATCGGGTGTGATAAGCTCTACGTTCACATACAACGGGTGCAAGCCAGTTTTGCACACGCAGAATATTCGGGTTAAACTTGACGAGCCTAGCATATGCAGATATGGCCTCGGAACACTGAGACCGAAAGGTCGAGCGTGAATCATATAGTAGATATGATCAACATAGTGATGTTCACCATTGAAAACTACTCCATCTCACATGATGATCAGACATGGTTTAGTTGATATGGATCACGTGATCACTTAGATGATTAGAGGGATGTTTATCTAAGTGGGAGTTCTTAAGTAATATGATTAATTGAACTTTAATTTATCATGAAGTTAGTACCTGATAGTATTTTGTATATCTATGTTGTAGATCAATAGCTCGCGTATAGCTCCCCTGTTTTACTTTTTTGATATGTTCCTAGAGAAAAATAAGTTGAAAGATGATAGTAGCAATGATGCAGACTGGGTCCGTGATCTGAGGATTATCCTCATTGCTGCACAGAAGAATTATGTCCTTGATGCACCGCTAGGTGATAGAACTATTGCAGGACCAGAGCCAGAGGTTATGAATGTTTGACAAGCTCGGTATGATGACTACTTGATAGTTTAGTGCACCATGCTTTACGGCTTAGAACCAGGACTTCAAAAATGTTTTGAAATGTCACGAAGCATATGAGATGTTCCAAGATTTGAAATTGGTATTTCATACTCATGCCCGTGTCAAGAGGTATGAGACCTCTGACGGTACTTTGCCTACAAGATGGAGGAGAATAGCTCAACCAGTGAGCATGTGCTTAGATTCTGGGTACTACAATTGCTTGAATCAAGTGGGAGTTAATCTTCCAGATAAGATAGTAATTGACAAAGTTCTCTAGTAACTATCACCAAGTTACTAGAACTTCGTGATGAACTATAATATGCAAGGGATAACGAAAACAATTCCCAAGCTCTTCCCAATGCTAAAATCGGCGAAGGTAGAAATCAAGAAAAGCATCAAGTGTTGATGGTTAACAAGACCACTAGTTTCAAGAAAAGGGCAAAGGGATAGAAAGGGACCTCAAGAAGAATGACAAACAAGTTGTCATCCCCGTGAAGAAGCCCAAAGCTAGACCCAAGCCTGAAACTGAGTGCTTCTACTTCAAAGGAAATGGTCACTGGAAGTGGAACTGCCCTAGATACTTGGCGGATAAGAAGAATGGCAAAGTGAACAAAGGTATATTTGATATACATGTTATTGATGTGTACTTTACTAGTGTTTATAGCAACCCCTCGGTATTTGATACTGGTTCAGTTGCTAAGAGTAGTAACTCGAAACGGGAGTTGCAAAATAAACAGAGACTAGTTAAGGGCGAGGTGATGATGTGTGTTGGAAGTGATTCCAAGGTTGATAAGATCACCATCGCACACTCCTTTTACCTTCGGGATTAATGTTGAACCTAAAATAAATGTTATTTGGTGTTTGCTTTGAGCATGAATATGATTGGATCATGTTTATTACAATACGGTTATTCATTTAAGTCAAAGAATAATTGTTGTTCTACTTAAATGAATAAAATCTTCTATGGTCATACACTCAATATAAATGGTTTATTGAATCTCGATCGTAGTGATACACATATTCATAATATTGAAGCCAAAAGGTTCAAAGTTAATAATGATAGTGCAACTTATTTGTGGCACTGCCGTTTAGGTCATATTGGTGTAAAGCGCGTGAAGAAACTCCATGCTGATGGGCTTTTGGAATCACTTGATTATGAATCATTTGATGCTTGCGAACCATGCCTCATGGGCAAGATGACTAAGACTTCGTTCTCCAGAACAATGGAGCGAGCAACTGACTTATTGGAAATAATACATACTGATGTATGCAGTCCGATGAGTGTTGAGGCTCGCGGCGGGTATCGTTATTTTTCTGACCTTCACAGATGATTCATCTACTTGATGAAAGATAATTCTGAAACATTTGAAAAGTTCAAAGAATTTCAGAGTGAAGTGGAAAATCATCGTAACAAGAAAAAGTTTCTACGATCTGATCGCGGAGACGAATATTTGAGTTACGAGTTTGGTCTTCATTTGAAACAATGTGGAATAGTTTCACAACTCACGCCACCTGGAACACCATAGCGTAATGGTGTGTCCGAACGTCATAACCATACTTTATTAGATATGGTGCGATCTATGATGTCTCTTACCGATTTACCACTATCGTTTTGGGGTTATGCATTAGAGACAGCTGCATTCACGTTAAAAAGGGCACCATCTAAATCCGTTGAGACGACACCGTATGAACTGTGGTTTAGCAAGAAACCTAAGCTGTCGTTTCTTAAAGTTTGGGGTTGCGATGCTTATGTGAAAAAGTTTCATCCTGATAAGCTCAAACCCAAATCGGAGAAGTGCGTCTTCAGAGGATACCCAAAAGTAACTATTGGGTACACCTTCTATCACAGATCCGAAGGCAAGATATTCGTTGCTAAGAATGGATTCTTTCTAGAGAAGGAGTTTCTCTCGAAAGAAGTGAGTGGGAGGAAACTAGAACTTGATAAGGTAATTGTACCTTCTCCCGAATTGGAATGTAGTTCATCACAGAAATCAGTTCCAATGATGCCTAAACCGATTAGTGAGGAAGTTAATGATGATGATCATGAAAATTCAGATCAAGTCACTACCAAACCTCGTAGGTCAACTAGAATACGTTCTGCACCAAAGTGGTATGGTAATCCTGTTCTGGAAATCATGTTACTTGACCATGACGAACCTACGAACTATGAGTAAGCGATGATGAGCCCAGATTCCACGAAATGGCTTGAGGCCATGAAATCTGAGATGGGATCCATGTATGAGAACAAAGTATGGACTGTGATTGACTTGCCCGATGATCAGCAAGCCATTGAAAATAAATGGACTTCAAGAGGAAGACGGACACTGATAGTAGTGTTACTATCTACAAAGATCGAATTGTCGCAAAAAGTTTTCGACAAGTTCAAGGTGTTGACTACGATAAGATTTTATCACTCGTAGCGATGCTTAAGTCTGTCCGAATCATGTTAGCAATTGCCACATTTTATGAAATCTGGCAAATGATATCAAAACTGCATTCCTTAATGGATTTCTTAAAGAAGAGTTGTATATGACACAACCAGTTGTCAATCCGAAAGGTGCTAATAAAATATGCAAGCTCCAGCGATCCATCTATGGACTGGTGCAAGCATCTCGGAGTTGGAATATACGGTTTGATAAGTTGATCAACGCATATAGTTTTATACAGACTTGCGATGAAGCCTGTATTTAAAAGAAAGTGAGTGGGAGCACTACAGCCTTTGTGATAAGTATATGTTAATGACATATTGTTGATCGAAAATGACGTAGAATTTTCTAGAAAGCATAAAGGAGTGTTTGAAAGGAGTTTTTCAAAGGAAGACCTCCGTGAAGCTACTTACATATTGAGCATCAAGATCTATAGAGATAGATCAAAACGCTTGATAATTTTTTTCAATGAGTACATACCTTGACAAGTTTTTGAAGTAGTTCAAAATGGATCCGTCAAAGAAAGAGTTCTTGCCTGTGTTGCAAGGTGTGAAGTTGAGTAAAGACTCAAAACCCGACCACGGCAGGAAATAGAAAGAGAATGAAAAGTCAATCCCTATGCCTCAGTCATAGGTTCTATAAAATATGCTATGTTGTGTACTCGACCTATTGTGTACCTCGCCATGAGTTTGGCAAGAGGGTACAATAGTGATCCAGGACTGGATCACTAGACAGTGGTCAAAATTATCCTTAGTGGAATAAGGACATGTTTCTCGATTATGGAGGTAACAAAAAGTTTGTCGTCAATGGTTACGTCGATGCAAGCTTTGACACCGATCCAGATGACTCTAAGTCTCAATCTGGATACATATTGAAAGTGGGAGCGATTAGCTAGTGTAGCTCCGTGCAGAGCATTGTAGACATAGAAAATTTGCAAAATACATACGGCTCTGAATGTGGCAGACCCGTTGACTAAACTTCTCTCACAAAGCAAAACATGATCACTCTTTGGGTGTTAATCACATACCGATGTGAACTAGATTATTGACTCTAGTAAACCCTTTTAGGTATTAGTCAAATGGAGATGTGAACTAATCACATAAAGATGTGAACTATTGGTGTTAAATCACATGACGATGTGAACTAGATTATTGACTCTAGTGCAAGTGGGAGACTAAACGAAATATGCCCTAGAGGCAATAATAAAGTTGTTATTTATATTTCCTTATATCATGATAAATGTTTATTATTCTTGCTAGAATTGTATTAACCGGAAACTTAGTACATGTGTGAAAACCCGGTATCATCATAGATGTGGTGGGGTCCTACTTCTATGACAAAAAAATCATGACAGAAAAGGGGCTTTTCGTCCTGGGCGGGCCGGAGACGCAGCTGCATGACATTCTTTGGGCCGTCCATGACGGAAAAAACCGTGGTAGAAGCGAGGGCGAGGAAAATATCGGGGTGTTCCCGGTTATGGTGGGTGGTCGGGGCCGAGCAATGCGCGTTTCTCTTGTACACGCACGCGCGTGGGTGCGAGGCGTTGGGCTCTAACTAAACTCGAGCGAGGCATTGGGCTCTAACTGAACCCGAGCGATTGCACTGCAGGCTACGCGTTACTGAACCCAAGCGATAGATCGATGGCTGTTAACTGAACCCGATCGAGCGATTCCTTCGCTACTGCTGCTAACTGAAGCCGATCGATGCCGCCTCTAGATGAACAGTGAGAGTTGCTGGGGGGTTTGGATGAACAGTTCCCGGTGGGGGTGGATGAATAGGACCCCGTGGTGTTGCCTCTGGATGAACAGGACCCCGATCGATCGAGCCAGTTGGGGCTGGATGAACAGGACCCCGTTGAGAGCTGGATGAATAGGACCACCCCGTGGAGGGCAGGATGAACAGTAGACGGCGGAGGGCTGGATAAACAGTAGCCCATGGAGGGGTGGCTGAATAGGAGCCCGTGGAGAGTGTCACGACCGGTTTTCCAATAAAACATTTATTGAGAAACCGATCCCTTTAACGGACCAGTATAGAAGAATCCTTCTTACTGATAGACAAATCCTTGATACAGAAAAATCCAGGAGTACTAAATATAATACAAGGTTGAGCGGAGGCTGCTCAACAATTTATTACAAGCACGCCGATATTATACATAAAGGCGGATATGACACAAGGGGGTATGGTGGCATAACTACTGGCTCGTAATAAAAGTGGTGGTGGATATGTCACAGTGAAGTGGGTGACAGGACTCCTAAATCTTACAGCTCATCGAGCGGCCGAGTGAGGCTCGAGGACTTTTAGTGTGGGTAGCGGAAGCGTATACAATACAAGTGACCAATTCCAGGATCACACGGGACTGACTGGGACTCCTCTAGGCGTCGGACTCGCTATCGAACTCTTCATCCATAAGATCGCCTTCGTCAACATCTGGCCAAATCAACAAGCCAGGTGAGTACTATGAAAGTACTCGCAAGACAGTTTGGACATAAGATATAACAAATGCAAACATGATGCACATGAGCAGATTAATAATGTGCACTCCGATAATAAACTTTGCACTGCATGGGAAATAAAAAGGAAGTCGGGCGGTAGTCCTCCCAAAATCCCAATGTAATACTGAAGGCCAATCGAGTGTCTGAAATGACGCCTCGAAAGGGTAAAAATAAATTAACAATGCCGCAGTCGGGCGTCAGGGCGACACCACATAAAGGGCTTATATTGGAATATAAATGACAGTGCGTGCCACAGTCGGACGTCTGAGCGACATCACATAAAGGGCTTATATCAAAAGTAAATAACGAGAGTGCCACAGTCGGACGTCTGAGCGACATCACATAAAGGGCTTATATCAAAAGTAAATAACAAGGGTGCCACAGTCGGACGTCTGAGCGACATCACATAAAGGGCTTATATTTCATAAATCGATATTCCAGTAGCTCATGAATTTAAATCATCTCAAGGAAATACTCAGGTACGAAATAATAAAATGGTTAGTCCATCCACAGGAATAACATTCAACCGGTTTACCACTCAAGCTTGTTCACCGGGGATTTTCACTGTGACTGACATAAGGACTGACACTGAGACTGATATGGATACTGTTATGGATACATTGACCAAGGTCCTTGACCATGGACACAATTTCTCGGAAGGTTTGACTCTGCAGAGTTTGTACTTTTAACCACAGCCAACGGATTTCGGTAGCCACAAAGGACTAGTTCCGTTTACGGTATTTTAGGAGAAACACATCTAACCAGTACACACCCATTCCACATTCCGTTGCCAGGAATCACCCTAGGCAATGTTCAAGAAAAACCTTGAGACGGGGAGTCTACAACCTCGCGTAGCGTGGGATCAAATTTGTATCGCGCGCTCTAAGGGGTGCCCCTCTCGGTCCCAACCGGAAACACCCATGCCCCCTGACCGGATGACTGGCTTTAATCCAGGGCCATGGAACCCTCATCACGGCCTCTCTATTTGGTGTGTACACGGAAAGAGGTTTGCAACTTACTAAACCGTATTCTTTGCAGAAAACATGTGGTAGCACAAAAAGGGAACGAACGGTAACGTGGCTCGGTCCATGGTAACGTCAGAGTTTAACGGTTGACATAAGACTGGCATGCTACAACAATACCATCTTACTACCTCTCATGTCACCACATGATCAGGTCATCTCCCATCAAAAAATCACATCAAACTTCGAAGCACACGGGTAGTTGCCTTGCATGCAACGTAACACTCACCGATGCCCATATGCCATGCACAAACTATTCAAGCAAACATGCAAAACACTCATCATATCAAAGGTTCAAACATGCTTGCCTGGTTCGGAGAAGTCGGAGTCTAGCTCGGCAAAGTTCGCGGCTCCGTCACCTCCTCCGGTATCTACGGTATAAAGAAACCGTATACTAACGTGAATACCGTGTGTGTATAAAAACTATTCCAAATTTTTTCGAAATAAATACTATAAAAAACTAGACAAAAATATAAGACTGACAAAAAAATAATCAATCAAAAAGCATCTTTTGTTTAAAAGATATAAGGGTTTTAGTCCAAGGACTAATCTGTGATGAAACAGAAAAGATCCAGGGGCTCGTTTGAAAAAGCAGAAAACGCTTCGGTACGAAATACGCCAGCCCAGAGGGGAAAACACACTTTGCCCGAAGGCGCATTTAGAAAAACAGTTCGAGGAAAAGAAAGAGAGGCTGACGAGGGGTCCCACCCGTCAGGTTCAAACTCGAACAGAGCTCGCCGGCGCCCGAAGGCTGCGGTGGTCGCCGGCGTTGATCCACCGCGAGGTAGGGGGATCGGAGGGTACCTACGGGTTCAGGGTGTCCTTACGCGTCGGTGGGTGGTGGACTTGGCCGTCGGCGAGCACCACGGCGACGGCGACCTTATCTCCGGCGGACGGTGGTTCGGGCGAGGATGAAACTCTCCGGTGGGTGCTGCAAACTTCAAAATTTGGGCGCGAGTTAGAGAGGTGGATGCACTAGGAGGCTACTGGCATGAGTTGAGAGGCGGGGGTGCACGCACTGGAGCGAATCTTGCCGGATCCCGAAGCGGGTCGAGGCGGCCGGAGTTGGGGAAGAAGACTTCCTCGAGGCCTTCCCAGTGGCTTGGCGTGGTTCTTGTGGGGTGGAGTGATGGTGCGTGGTCGAGTTTGAGATCGGGACCTCCTTTTATAGTCGATCCGAGGAGGTGGCCGTGAATGGGATAACGCCGGCGAGCAATTACGGCGAGGCAGAGGTCGGGCAGGAGGTTTAGGCGGTTGGGCATCACCGTGATGGTCCACTGGTACCGTTTCTCAGCTAAAACCTCGGTCGGACTTGGGTAATGCTCCGGTCCTCGACGGAACGGCCGTACGGGCACGACGGCGGCAGGGAGCGCGCTCCGTGCCTCCTAGTTCACGACGACGGCTTTGCAGCGTGCACAGAGGAGGGGACGGCCACGCGGTGGCCTCTGGTGGCTTGGGCGGTGCTGGACGGCGCCGTCCCTCGCTGCGCCTCTCTGGCAGCCGCAGCGGGCGCTGCTGCCGCCGCGCACGGGGCGATGTACCTCAGCCAGCTCGCCGCCGACGCCCGCAAGCGTCCAGGTGACCGTGCGGCGCGGTGGATAAGAAGGAGGAACAGGGCGCAATGTGCCACTGCAGTTACTGGCGAGATCGACGAGAGTCTCTGAAGAAAATGACATCGGCTACTGAAAATGTTTTCTGAACTCTGAACTTTGGCAGTAACAGTGCATGCCAGGTGTTCGACGATATGATTTGGGCACGAGGAAAATCTTTCTGGAGCTAGGACTTGGTGAGGTGACCTCTTGATGCATCTAGAGGCTGCCTGAATTTTCTCAGATTTTTAGGAGGAGAAAACAAATGAATTTCACCAAATTTTGCAAATATGGCCCAAACTTGCAGCAAGCACATTTTGAAATTTTTTAATTGGAGACCAGTGGATCTTCATGAATCTTGGTTGAGGGTTCTAAGGACTAGCCAGGGAAACTTGTTTGGAGGCAAAACTCAAAGGAAAACTAGTGGTTCCTTTGTAAATCTCCAAGGGCCAAAATAGAAGACAGAAAAGATTTTTGATTAAAAATAAATGGAGATAAAAATCATGGGGAAGTTTAACTTGCTGGATTGGAAGTTTGACTTGACACAAAGTGGGGAGATGGCCTTTGGGAGGAGTTTTCAACTTAGGTTATGGCAAGAGATAAATTTTTGAAAGGGGAAGGATCACTCCATAAGCCATAGGGCTATTTATAAAAGAAGAGATTTTCAAAAAATTTCCCAATGAAAAACATTTGTGTTGAGTCAACACAAGATGAAAAACCTCCAAGGCCAAAGATCAAGTCTTGGGTGAAACCAAGCAAAATACTTGTCATAAAAAGAATTTTTTTGAGAAGGAGAGTCCTTTAGAATTTTTTTAAATAACCTCCTTCAAATCAAATAAAGATTTTGATAAAACCAAATAAAATTTTTGGGTGTCACAACACCTACCCCCTTAGGAAAAATGTCGTCCCCGAGATTTCAGCTGATCCTCAAATAGGTGCGGGTATTCTGCCTGAAGAAAATCCTCTCTTTCCCATGTTGCTTCATCCTCGGTGTGATTGCTCCACTGAACCTTGAAAAATTTAATTGTTTTCTGACGGGTCCTCCTTTCAGACTCTTCCAATATTTTTACTGGCCGCTCTCTGTAGGTGAGGTCTGGTTGCACGTCAATGCTCTCATGAGATACATGCTTCTCCGGGTTGCATACACATCTCCTCAACTGTGAAACGTGGAACACGTCGTGGACGTCTGACAGCTCTTTGGGTAGGTCTAGCTGGTAGGCTACTGTGCCTCTTCGTGCAACCACACAGAAGGGTCCAATAAATCTTGGGGCCAGCTTTCCTTTAATTTTGAACCGTTGCAGGCCCCTCATAGGAGACACTCGTAGGTACACATATTCACCGGGTTCAAAGCTGACCTTACGATGTTTTCGATCGTAATAGCTCTTTTGTCGGCTTTGAGCTGTCTTGAGTCGGTCCCTGATTTGTTTAACTTTCTGCTCGGCTTCCTTGAGCATGCCTGGGCCGAAGATACGACTGTCACCTGTTTCTGACCAATTTAATGGGGTACGACATCTCCGTCCGTACAATGCTTCAAAAGGTGCCATTTGTAGGCTGGCTTGGTAACTGTTGTTGTATGCGAACTCGGCATATGGCAAGCTTTCCTCCCAACTGGTTCCATAGGTGAGAACAGAGGCTCTCAGCATGTCTTCTAGGATTTGGTTCACGCGTTCAGTTTGTCCATTAGTCTGGGGGTGGTACGCTGTACTGAATGCTAGTTGCGTCCCCAGAGCCTGTTGTAAATGATCCCAAAATCTAGAGACAAATTGAGTGCCCTGGTCGGATATTATGGTCTTTGGGACTCCATGCAGACAAACTATACGGGAGAGATAAAGCTTAGCAAGCTTCTGAGTGGAGTAGGTCGTCTTCACGGGAATGAAATGTGCTACCTTGGTTAGCCTATCTGTGATGACCCATATGGCATAATTTCCGCGTTGTGATCGAGGTAGTCCGATGATAAAATCCATTCCAATTTCGTCCCATTTCCACTCAGGTATCCTGTTTGGCTGTAGCAGTCTTGCTGGTTTTTGGTGCTCGGCTTTAATGCGCTGACATGAATCACAACAAGCAATGAATGTGGCTATATCCCTCTTCATACCGTGCCACCAAAATCTTTCCTGAATGTCTTTGTACATTTTGGTTCCTCCAGGGTGGATTGAATATGGGGCGGTGTGGCCTTCGGTTAGAATTTGTTGTTTGAGGTCCTCAATGTTTGGTACGCAAAGTCTGTCCCCGTACCATAATACTCCCTCATTGTCTACGACGAACTCTGAAGCCTTGCCAAGGCTCACTTTTCTCTTTATACCTTCGATGCTGGGATGTCCATGCTGAGCCTTCTTAATCTGTTCCATTAGGGTGGGCTGTATCTCCAGATTTGATACGTTGCCCTCAGCGACTATCACCATGTTGAGTTTGGCGAACTCCTGCTGAATTTCAGGCCTCAAGTTCTGTGGACTGTCGTTGCCCGAGCTGGGGTTCCGACTAAGAGCGTCTGCCACTACATTCGCTTTTCCTGGATGGTAGTGAATGCCGACATCATAATCCTTGACTAATTCCAACCAGCGTCGTTGTCGTAAATTGAGCTCTGGTTGCGTGAAAATATATTTAAGGCTTTTATGATCCGTATATATTTCACAACGATTTCCCAGCAAAAAGTGCCTCCACTCTTTGAGTGCATGGATGACTGCTGCTAGCTCCAAGTCATGAGTAGGATAATTTTCTTCATGCTTCCGTAGTTGCCTGGAAGCATATGCGACAACTTTGCCGTCCTGCATCAATACGCATCCGAGGCCCTTCCGGGATGCGTCACAATACACTTCAAAACTTTTGTGTATGTCTGGCACAACCAAAACCGGTGCTGTTGTTAATTTCCTTTTGAGTTCTTGGAAGCTTTTCTCGCACGCTTCAGTCCATACAAATTTCTTATCCTTCTTGAGTAACTGTGTCATTGGTTTTGCCACGGTGGAGAATCCCTCAATAAACCTTCGGTAATATCCAGCCATTCCTAGGAAACTTCGTACATCTGTTACGTTGGCTGGTGGTTTCCAGCCAAGTACGGCCTTGACTTTTTCTGGGTCTACGGCAACGCCCTCTTGGGTCAATACATGGCCTAGAAAACCAACCTGTCTTAGCCAAAATTCACATTTGCTAAATTTGGCGTACAATTGATGTTTCCTTAATTCTCCCAATACAATTCTGAGATGTTCAGCATGTTCTTCCGGTGTCTTTGAGTATACCAGAATATCATCAATGAACACCACAACAAATTTGTCCATAAATTTCATAAACACTTTGTTCATGAGGTGGACGAAATATGCGGGGGCGTTCGTCAGTCCAAACGGCATTACTGTGAACTCATATAATCCGTATCTGGAGGTGAATGCTGTCTTAGGGATATCTTCTGTCCGTACCTTTAATTGATGATACCCCGATCTTAAATGAATTTTTGAGAACACCTTGGCTTGTGCGAGCTGGTCAAATAAATCATTTATCCATGGCATCGGATATTTGTTTTTGATGGTGACCATGTTGAGTGCTCGATAGTCTATACACAATCTCAGTGTCCCATCCTTTTTCTTGGCAAATAATACTGGTGAACCCCAAGGTGAGGAGCTGGCTCGTATAAATCCTTTGTCCAGTAATTCCTTTATTTGCTTCTTTAATTCTACCAACTCGGAGGGTGCCATTCTATAAGGTTTCTTGTAAATGGGGGTGGTGCCAGGTGCTAGTTCAATGCTGAACTCTATTTCCCGGTCTGGTGGCATGCCTGGTAGTTCTTCGGGAAATACGTCAGGAAACTCACACACCACTGGAACTTTTCTTAATTCTGAAATGTCCACCTTGTTCAACTTTGGTTGCCGTGACTTTGGTCTTTCTTGAGCTGCAACTTTTATTGTCTTGCCGTGATGGTGAGTGAGGATTATAGTCCGATTGAAGCAGTCGATAAATCCCTTGTTGGTGGTTAACCAGTCCATTCCTAGGATAACATCCAGTCCTTTATTTTCCAACACGATGAGATTCGCCTGAAACTTTAGTCTTTCAAACTCAATAATCACACCTTGGAAGTAACTCTGAGTGATCTGCTTATTCCCGGGGGACTTGATGATCATAGACTTTTCCAAAGGAAGTATCAGAAAACCATGTTGCAAAACAAAACTCTTCGAAATGAACGAGTGAGAAGCTCCAGAATCAAACAAAATCGTGGCAGGTATTGTGTTGACAGGGAACGTACCGAGCACGATATCTAGGGCATTCTGTGCTTCCTCCTTGGTCACATGGTTCAGGTGACCCTTCTTGTGATTGTTGTTGGGGTTGAAGTTTTTACGCCTGGGGGCTGGATTACTTCCACCATTGTTCGGCTTGGGGGCCGAGTTCCTTGGCTTTGGGCACTGTTTGGCATAGTGTCCTTCCTCTCCGCAAGCATAGCAAGTAACACCTGGGCGATACGTAAAGTCCTTGTCCCTTGCATGAAAGTGTTTGATTGGGCTTGGGACGTTGGTCGTGGATCTGCTTGCTCCATTTCTCTGAAAATCAGTCTTGCTCCGGTTGTTGTGAGCATGAGTCGTCTTGTCCCTTTTGCGCTTGCGAATATCCTCCGGGCTGCGGCGCTCATTCTCCAATGTAATAGCCTTGTCAACCAGTGTTTTGAAATCTGGAAAGGTGTGTACGACCAGTTGGCATTTAAGTGCTGGCGCCAGACCGTCCAAAAATCTTTCCATCCTTTTATTCTCAGTCATATGCTCATCGTAGGCATAACGAGATAGTTGAGTAAACTGACTATTGTACTCAGTCACTGTCATGCCTCTCTGCTTGAGGTCATCAAACTCCCTTTTCTTGATCTTTATAATGCTCCTGGGAATGTGCGCCCCACGAAAACCTTCCTTAAACTCTTCCCAGGTGATGTTATGTTCATTGGGGTGCATGTGTAGAAAATTTTCCCACCATGCTGCAGCTGCTCCAGTGAGGTAGTGAGGTGCATAAAGCACCTTCTCACGGTCTGAGCATTGTGCAATAATTAATTTCCTTTCGATGTCACGAAGCCAATCATCGGCCTCAAGCGGCCTATCAGTGTGAGCGAACGTTGGAGGACGTGTCTTTTGTAGTTCAGAAAACTTGGAATGCGGTTGGTATGGTTCACGGTGGTTTCCCATATTGATAACCTAATTCATTATTTCTTGATGCTGCTGCTGGCTTTGCTCGAAAAGGCGGCATACTTGAGAAAATGCTGCTTCATTTCCCTGCTGACTAGACTGCCCCTGTGTGAAGTTGTTGCTTGTCTGGGTCCCATAAACTTCTTCCGGTGGATTTGGCATGGAACGAGTCCAGGGACGAGGCATTTTCCACTCTGGGGTATTTTTTTGCAAAACTCATGAGAAGAACTGTGTGGCACAAGGAATAGTTTTGCAAAGGCGAAAATTTAAAAGATCCCAAGATTTTTCAAGAAAAATACTTGATTGCGCATATGCATGGAGAAGGACTGCTCAGTACATATCTTACACGCGAGTCGTAATTATACAATACATCACTCAGGATGTGCGTACACATTCCTGACATGTTATTTAGGCTAGTGCACTTCTCCGAGTTCCTACATGATGCGCACACAAACTACTTCTCACCAAACCTATGTACATATAAACATATCATACAAGCTGGCACATCGCACGGCTGCTAGGCGCACTCAGTCGGAGATGGTGAAAACTTCCCTCGGCCTGCCGAGGGTAAGATCCAGTGGTGCAGGAGACTCAACCTCCTCCTCATTAATAGGCTCCAGGCGCGAAGCACTGCGTTGAGGAGCTGGTGCGGGTGCGGCCGGTGGTGCAGCTCTACTTGGAGTAGGAGCAATGAGTTGGTCAAACTCCTCAGTGGTAGGCAGACGGCGAGCGGTGGCTAAAATGGCAGGTGCATAGGATGCTGAGGACGAGACAAAAGTCAGTGGCGGTGCCATGTGGAGAAGCTCCCTCCTGTCGGCGGAACAGCCCTAAACTGAGTCCATACGGGCAGCCACAAGGTCGTCCACGAGGTTGTCGAAAGCTGCCTCAAGAGCTTTGAGATACTCAACAAGCATCTCGATAGCCTGATCTCTCTCTCCCCTATGGCAAGCGAATGCATAGTGACAAGTATATGGCACATGACATGGGAGGTAGCGGTAGCGACGAGTCTTCATCGTAGGAAGAACATCCCGAAGACGAGCTATCGCCTCACGGGCGGCCATCTGCATGGCATGCCTCTCCGTAGGCATGGCCCTTCCCACAAAACGGAAATGGCGAGACGCAGAACGTCCTCCCTTGAATTGCACCACGGCCTGGTGCATAGACACGTCGTCGCTGAGCTTGTGCTGGTAAAGTGTGAACTCTGGACGAGTCGATGGCCTGATCGTGAGCTTGGTGATGGAGACGAGAAGCTTGACAAACCCCTCAGGCACATTGGCGAACACCCGTGACTCGCAGTCGTTGCCAGCCATCTACAAAAGTAGGCAAAAATTCCGAATAGTCAAATCATAAATTTATGATGACCAACAGAAAATAGCTACATTTGCAAAATGCTGTAAAAGCACTAAAAACGCTAATAATCGATTAGCGATCGCACCTAGTGGCTTCCTACAGTCAGCCTGGCTCTGATACCAAGTTTGTCATGACCGGTTTTCCCATAAAACATTTATTGAGAAACCGACCCCTTTAACGGACCAGTATAGAAGAATCCTTCTTACTGATAGACAAATCCTTGATACAGAAAAATCCAGGAGTACTAAATATAATACAAGGTTGAGCGGAGGCTGCTCAACAATTTATTACAAGCACGCCGATATTATACATAAAGGCGGATATGACACAAGGGGGTATGGTGGCATAACTACTGACTCATAATAAAAGTGGTGGTGGATATGTCACAGTGAAGTGGGTGACAGGACTCCTAAATCTTACTGCTCATCGAGCGGCGGAGTGAGGCTCGAGGACTTTTATTGTGGGTAGCGGAAGCGTATACAATACAAGTGACCAATTCCAGGATCGCACGGGACTGACTGGGACTCCTCTAGGCGTCGGACTCGCTATCTAACTCTTCATCCATAAGATCGCCTTCGTCAACATCTGGCCAAATCAACAAGCCAGGTGAGTACTATGAAAGTACTCGCAAGACAGTTTGGACATAAGATATAACAAATGCAACCATGATGCACATGAGCAGATTAATAATGCGCACTCCGATAATAAACTTTGCACTGCATGGGAAATAAAAAGGAAGTCGGGTGGTAGTCCTCCCAAAATCCCAATGTAATACTGAAGGCCAATCGAGTGTCTGAAATGACGCCTCGAAAGGGTAAAAATAAATTAACAATGCCGCAGTCGGGCGTCAGGGAGACACCACATAAAGGGCTTATATTGGAATATAAACGACAGTGCGTGCCACAGTCGGACGTCTGAGCGACATCACATAAAGGGCTTATATCAAAAGTAAATAACGAGAGTGCCACAGTCGGACGTCTGAGCGACATCACATAAAGGGCTTATATCGAAAGTAAATAACAAGGGTGCCACAGTCGGACGTCTGAGCGACATCACATAAAGGGCTTATATCAAAAGTAAATAACAAGGGTGCCACAGTCGGACGTCTGAGCGACATCACATAAAGGGCTTATATTTCATAACTCGATATTCCAGTAGCTCATGAATTTAAATCATCTCAAGGAAATACTCAGGTACGAAATAATAAAATGGTTAGTCCATCCACAGGAATAACATTCAACCGGTTTACCACTCAAGCTTGTTCACCGGGGATTTTCACTGTGACTGACATAAGGACTGACACTGAGACTGATATGGATACTGTTATGGATACATTGACCAAGGTCCTTGACCATGGACACAATTTCTCGGAAGGTTTGACTCTGCAGAGTTTGTACTTTTAACCACAGCCAACGGATTTCGGTAGCCACAAAGGACTAGTTCCGTTTACGGTATTTTAGGAGAAACACATCTAACCAGTACACACCCATTCCACATTCCGTTGCCAGGAATCACCCTAGGCAACGTTCAAGAAAAACCTTGAGACGGGGAGGCTACAACCTCGCGTAGCATGGGATCAAATTTGTATCACGCGCTCTAAGGGGTGCCCCCTCTCGGTCCCAACCGGAAACACCCATGCCCCCTGACCGGATGACTGGCTTTAATCCAGGGCCATGGAACCCTCATCACGGCCTCTCTATTTGGTGGTACACGGAAAGAGGTTTGCAACTTACTAAACCGTATTCTTTGCAGAAAACATGTGGTAGCACAAAAAGGGAACGGACGGTAACGTGGCTCGGTCCACGTTACCATCGGAGTTTAACGGTTGACATAAGACTGGCATGCTACAACAATACCATCTTACTACCTCTCATGTCACCACATGATCAGGTCATCTCCCATCAAAAGATCACATCAAACTTCGAAGCACACGGGTAGTTGCCTTGCATGCAACGTAACACTCACCGATGCCCATATGCCATGCACAAACTATTCAAGAAAACATGCAAAACACTCATCATATCAAAGGTTCAAACATGCTTGCCTGGTTCGGAGAAGTCGGAGTCTAGCTCGGCAAAGTTCGCGGCTCCGTCACCTCCTCCGGTATCTACGGTATAAAGAAACCGTATACTAACGTGAATACCGTGTGTGTATAAAAACTATTCCAAATTTTTTCGAAATAAATACTATAAAAAACTAGACAAAAATATAAGACTGACAAAAAAAAGAATCAATCAAAAAGCATCTTTTGTTTAAAAGATATAAGGGTTTTAGTCCAAGGACTAATCTGTGATGAAACAGAAAAGATCCAGGGGCTCGTTTGAAAAAGCAGAAAACGCTTCGGTACGAAATACGCCAGCCCAGAGGGGAAAACACACTTTGCCCGAAGGCGCATTTAGAAAAACAGTTCGAGGAAAAGAAAGAGAGGCTGACGAGGGGTCCCACCCGTTAGGTTCAAACTCGAACAGAGCTTGCCGGCGCCCGAAGGCTGCGGTGGTCGCCGGCGTTGATCCACGGCGAGGTAGGGGGATCGGAGGGTACCTACGGGTTCAGGGTGTCCTTCCGCGTCGGTGGGTGGTGGACTTGGCCGTCGGCGAGCACCACGGCGACGACGACCTTATCTCCGGCGGACGGTGGTTCGGGCGAGGATGAAACTCTCCGGTGAGTGCTGCAAACTTCAAAATTTGGGCGCGGGTTAGAGAGGTGGATGCACTAGGAGGCTACTGGCATGAGTTGAGAGGCGGGGGTGCACGCACTGGAGCGAATCTTGCCGGATCCCGAAGCGGGTCGAAGCGGCCGGAGTTGGGGAAGAAGACTTCCTCGAGGCCTTCCCAGTGGCTTGGCGTGGTTCTTGTGGGGTGGAGTGATGGTGCGTGGTCGAGTTCGAGCTCGGGACCTCCTTTTATAGTCGATCCGAGGAGGTGGCCGTGAACGGGATAACGCCGGCGAGCAATTACGGCGAGGCAGAGGTCGGGCAGGAGGTTTAGGTGGTTGGGCATAACCGTGATGGTCCACTGGTACCGTTTCTCAGCTAAAACCTTGGTCGGACTTGGGTAATGCTCCGGTCCTCGATGGAACGGCCGTACGGGCATGACGGCGGCAGGGAGCGCGCTCCATGCCTCCCAGTTCACGACGACGACTCTGCAGCGTGCACAGAGGAGGGGACGGCCACACGGTGGCCTCTGGTGGCTTGGGCGGTGCTGGACGGCGCCGTCCCTCGTTGCTGCCGCCGCGCACGGGGCGATGCACCTCGGCCAGCTCGCCGCCGACGCCCGCAATTATCCAGGCGACCGTGCGGCGCAGTGGATAAGAAGGAGGAACAGGGCGCAATGTGCCACTGCAGTTACTGGCGAGATCGACGAGAGTCTCTGAAGAAAACGACATCGGCTACTGAAACTGTTTTCTGAACTCTGAACTTTGGCAGTAACAGTGCATGCCAGGTGTTCGACGATATGATTTGGGCACGAGGAAAATCTTTCTGGAGCTGGGACTTGGTGAGGTGACCTCTTGATGCATCTAGAGGCTGCCTGCATTTTCTCAGATTTTTAGGAGGAGAAAACAAATGAATTTCACCAAATTTTGCAAATATGGCCCAAACTTGCAGCAAGCACATTTTGAAAATTTTGAATTGGAGACCAGTGGATCTTCATGGATCTTGGTTGAGGGTTCTAAGGACTAGCCAGGGAAACTTGTTTGGAGGCAAAACTCAAAGGAAAACTAGTGGTTCCTTTGTAAATCTCCAAGGGCCAAAATAGAAGACAGAAAAGATTTTTGATTAAAAATAAATGGAGATAAAAATCATGGGGAAGTTTAATTTGCTGGATTGGAAGTTTGACTTGACACAAAGTGGGGAGATGGCCTTTGGGAGGAGTTTTCAACTTAGGTTATGGAAGAGATAAATTTTTGAAAGGGGAAGGATCACTCCATAAGCCATAGGACTATTTATAAAAGAAGAGATTTTCAAAAACTTTCCCAATGAAAAACATTTGTGTTGAGTCAACACAAGATGAAAAACCTCCAAGACCAAAGATCAAGTCTGGGGTGAAACCAAACAAAATACTTGTCATAAAAAGAATTTTTTTGAGAAGGAGAGTCCTTTAGAATTTTTTTTAAATAACCTCCTTCAAATCAAATAAAGATTTTGATAAAACCAAATAAAATTTTTGGGTGTCACAAAGAGGGCTGGTTGAACAGTAGCCGGTGGAGTAGCGCGCGGTGGAGGCTAGATGAAAGGGAGCCCGTGGATGAACAGTCGCAGGTGGAGGCTGGAGGAGGTCGACGGTGGATGAACAGTAGCCCGTGGAGGCTGGAGGGGGTCGACGGTGGAGATGAACAGTATCCCGTGGAGTCCCGTTTTGCGGTATGCCACACCCCTCCCGATAAACAGGACCCCGGTTTCGACCGTAGCGCTCCAACACAAGTCCGTTTCCTCCGTTTTGCGGTACGCCACACCCCTCCCGATCAACAGGACCCCCGTTTCGACCATAGGAGGTCCGTTTCCTCCATTTTGCGGTACGCCAGACCCCTCCCGATGAACAGGATCCTGTTTAGAACATGGCCGGTCGAACACAAGGCCGTTTCCTCCGTTCTGCGGTACGCCAGGCCTCGTTTCAATCGGCTGTTCCGTCCAAGCCGGTTGGCTCCCACACGTTCCGTTGCCTCCTGATGAACACGACGCATTCCGTTGCCTCCCCATGAACACGAGGATGATGCAGTTTCTCCGTTCTGACCCAGCTATGTACACGAGCCCTGGCCGTACGTATGCGCGAGTAGGCGTTCGAGACCCTGCCTGTATGTACGTACGTTGCTGTATTTTTGTTTCTTGCACACTGGCCGCTGTACGTACGTGTACATGCTACGTGCGCGTCTCTACTACGACACGTGCACGCCTCTACATCCACCAGTATGTACATACACGTTCGTGACCAGAATGACGACGCTACGTACGCTTCGACCAGGTGGGTCCCGACTGTCAGGCACTTCCTTGCCTGCGAAGATGTAGTTGGTGGGTCCCAGCAGTCAGGGGGCGAATCGTTTTTTTGCCCGGACGCACTTCCTTGCGTGCGAAGATGTAGCTGGTGGGTTCCAGCAGTTAGGGGGAAACATTTTTTTGCGAAATACGGTGGCCCGTCCGGTGGGTCCCCGCTGTCAGGTGGAGGAATAATTATTTTGCGCGTAATAAGGAGGCACTTCCTTGCTGCGGCCATGGACCCAGCTGTCAGCCTCTCCACGTACAGTCCATGTCCGATGGAAGCTGTTCCTTGACCACGTTGATCACACCGCGCCGAGAGCACTAGGGCAGTGGACGACGGCGAGACCTAGGAAGGGGACGACGCGGAGCCGGGGAAGACGCGGCAGTGGAAGCCCGCGCGGAGAGGAGTACGAGGGTTCACTGGTTCGTCTGTGGTGTGAGGCTGCCGTCGCCGCAGAATAACAGGGGGTGTGGGTGAGTGGAGGGATGGCCTGGCCAGCGATGGGAGTAGTAGGGGGCGGTGAGGCCTCCGCGGCAGCACAGCCGGCCACGGGAGGCAGGAGCACGAGGCACGACCGGCGCTGGTTTGTGCGGCTGGAGCAAGAAGACCAGAGGTTGGAGAAGCACTACGGTCGTTGGATGGACATCGTATGGTCACTGGAGCTAGAATCGTGCATATTGACTAAGTTGACAAAGCCCTCCGTCCCCGTCAACTTAGTAGGCCCACAAGTCAGCCTGCCACTATACTGGGTCCCAGCTAACAGGGGGAGTATTCATGTTTTTGTGCGTAATAAGGAGGCACTTCCTTGTGTGCGAAGATATAGCTGGTCGGTCCGAGCTGTCAGCGGCGGTAACATTTTTTCACGAAATACAGAGGCCCTTTCGGTGGGTCCCAGATGTCAGGTGGAGGAATCATTATTTTGCGCATAATAAGGAGGCATTTCCTTGCGTGCGGCCGTGGACCCAGCTGTCAGCCTCTCCACGTACAGTCCACTTCAGATGCATGTCGGTCATTGACCATGTTGACTAGGCTGCGCCGAGAGCACCAGGGCGGTGGACGACGGCGAGGCCTAGGAAGGGAACGACACGGAGGCAGGGAAGACTCGGCAGTTGTTTCCCACGTGGAGGGGAGTACGACTGTACGAGGGTTTACTGGTTCGTCTGCCGTCACCGGAGAATAACAGCAGGTGTATGTGAGTAGAGGGATGGCTAGGCCAGCGATGGGAGTACGGTGGGGCGGTGAGGCCTGCACGGCAGCACAGCCGGCCACGGGGAGGAGAGAGCAGGTAGTCCTGCCGGCGCTTGTTTGAGCGGCTGGAGCAGGAAGAGCAGAGATTGAAGAAGCATGAAGGTCGTTGGATGGACATCCAACAATCACTGCTTGTGCGTCAACCTTTTTTTAGGAAAGCCTCAAATCTGTGGAAAACATCATACAGCTCATCTGCCATTATTTCTAATAATTTACAGCCCATTTGCTAATTCTTAAGGTTTTTTGGAGCGCATATTCTTTTTGTTAGCATTACATCCCATATTGTGGCCACGGTTAAAAAATTATACGAAATTTTGCATATTTCGGTGCGGTCCGAACTATTTTTAATCCCGAAATTTCAAGTCACATTCAAACTGATTTTAAAAATAAATGTATATCAATATAAAATCCAACAAATTGTCCACGCATAAAAATCAATGCAATTTAAAATCTCGAAATGAAAAAAAGAAATTTGAAACTAATTGCCGGTTTGATGTGTTTTAAAAATGTACAACCCATTTCTCATTACTGATAGGCCATTTTCTCGGTTAGCCGAATGAAGCTCTCCTCGTCTTGAAAGATTTGCAGCCCAACAGGCTTGACAAAGCGACTTACTTGGCAAATCACAAAAAAACTGGGCTATGGCCGTGGACCCAGCTGCGGCCATGGACCCAGATGTCAGCCTCTCCACGTACATTACTATTCTGATGGAAGTCCGTCGTTGACCACATTGACCACGCCGCGCCGAGAGCACCAAGGCGGTGGACGACGACGAGGCTTAGGAAGGGGACGACGCGGAGCCGGGGAAGACGCTGCAGTGGATGCCCATGCGGAGAGGAGTACGAGGGTTCACTGGTTCGGCTGCGGTGTGAGGCTGCCGTCGCCGCAGAATAATAGGGGGTGTGGGTGAGTGGAGGGATGGCCTGGCCAGCGGTGGGAGTAGTATGGGGGCGGTGAGGCCTCCGCGGCAGCACAGCCGGCCACGGGAGGTAGGAGCAGGCGGCACGACCGGCGCTGCTTTGGGCGGCTGGAGCAAGAAGACCAGAGGTTGAATAAGCACTATGGCCGTTGGATGGACATCGTATGGTCACTGGAGCTAGAATCGTTCATATAGACTAAGTTGACAAAGCCCTCTGTCCCCGTCAACTTAGTAGGCCCACAAGTCAGCCACCCACTATGGTTGGTCCTAGCTAGCAGGGGGGTATTCTTTTTTTTGTGCGTCATAAGGAGGCACTTCCTTGCTTGCGAAGATATAGCTGGTGGGTCCGACTTGTCAGCGGGGGAAACGTTTTTTTCGTGAAATACAGAAGCCCTTCCCGTGGGTCCTAGCTGTCAGGTGGAGGAATCATTATTTTGCACGTAATAAGGAGGCATTTCCTTGCGTGCGGCCGTGGACCCAGCTATCAGCCTCTCCACGTATAGTCCACTTCCGATGGATGTCGTTCATTGACCACGTTGACCAGGCCACGCCAAGAGCACCAGGGTGGTGGACAATGGCGAGGCCTAGGAAGGGAACGACACGGAGGCAGGGAAGACTCGGCAGTTGTTTCCCACATGGAGGGGAGTATGACTGTACGAGGATTTACTGGTTCGTCTGCCGTCGCCGGAGAATAACAGCAGGTCTGGGTGAGTAGAGGGATGGCTAGGCCAGCGATGGGAGTACGGTGGGGCGGTGAGGCCTGCGCGGCAGCATAGCCGGCCGCGGGAGGAGGGAGCAGGCAGTCCCGCCGGCGCTTGTTTGAGCGGCTGGAGCAGGAAAAGCAGAGATTGAAGAAGCACGACAGTCGTTGGATGGACATCCAACAGTCACTGCTCTCGTGTGCATTATTTCTAATAATGTACAACCCATTTGCTAATTCTTAAGAATTGTTTTGGAGCCCATCTTCTTTTTGTTAGCATTACACCCCATATTGTGGCCACGGCTAAAAATTATACGATTTTTTTGCATATTTCGGTGCGGTCAACTGTTTTTAATCCCGAAATATCGATTCACATTCAAACTATTTTGAAAACTAATTTATATAAATATAAAATCCAAATAATTGTCCATGCATAAATATCAATGGAATATAAAACCTTGTAATGAAAAAAATTTGATCCCGGTTTGATGTGTTTTAAATGTACAGCCCATTTCTGGGCAAACCGAATGAAGCTCTCCTCGTCTTGAAAGATTTGCAGCCCAGCAGGGCTGATAAAGCAAGTAGGCCTCGTTTGGGTATTTCTTAAAAAAAAATAGAACTGGGCTAGCCATTTTCAGCAAGAAAAAAACACAACTGGGCTCATGATGTGGTAAACATAAATAAAACCCTGGCTAGACGGGCCACAGCCCCTGCACAGCCCCGTTGTTACCCTGATCCGTCGCTAAAACTAGTATAAATAACAACTGCTTGTTCCTCAAAAAAAAAAAAAACTGCGCGACCTGCTGGATCCCTGGTGTCAGCCGCTCGTAGTGTAATTCTCTCGTTTATTGACTACGTTGACAATGGCGTGAGGCCCAGATGTCCAAACATTAGGAGGAACCATATTTTTGGGCTTGTAATATAGAGGCACTTGCTTGCGTACTGCCATGACGCTGGTGGGTCCCTACTGTCATCCCCTCCATGTATAGTCATCTCCTTGTTCCTCTTGGTTGTTGACGACATTGACAACGCAAGAGGGTGGCGCACGCGCACGGCGAGCGAACCAAGGCCGCAAGGCGGAGGACGACGGCGAGGCCTCGGACGGAACAAACAGGAGCCGTGGAAGATGCGCCGGTCCAGTCGCATGCGGAGGGGAGTACGAGGGTTGACTGGTTCTGGTGCGGGTGCATGTTGGGGCTGACGTCGCTGGAGAATAACAGGACGTGTGGGGGAATAGAGGGAGGGACTGGCCAACGTTGGAGGGTACGTACGATAGGGCGGCGGAGGCGCAACCAACCATGGGAGGCGGGAGCAGGCGGAGCCGGCGGGGTGGTTTGGTTTGGGTGGCTGGAGGAAGAAGAAGACAAGAGATAGAAGATACACGACAGATGTTGGATGTCAATCCAACGGCTGGTAGGCAGAATCGTTTGTTGACTGGCTAGTAAGTCGACACCACCTTGGATAGGCTATTTCCTCATGGGTCCCAAATGCCAGAATCCAAATCTGTCACGGCCATGCATCCTTTCCTATGAAAATTTATAGCCCATTTGATGTGCTAGTTCGAAATAAGTTTGTGGGTGCTGGTGGGGGCTAATCACTTGGCTTCTGTAATGCACAGTGAGCTCAAGCAGCTGGCGAGAGTGATGTTATTTCCCTTGGTTGGGATTTGTTAGTTGTTACAATATTTCACTCTAAATTAAACGACTGGCAAGCCATTTGCCTTGCTTCAAAGAAAATATGACAGTCACACCCGAGTTGGAAAGGGCAAGAACATCTAACTCCAGCTTTCAAATTGTACAAAAGCACGAGGGTTAATTGTTCATCACGTTTACAAAAAAAACATAGGTTGAAAAGGGCAACAACATCTAACTCCAGCACTGTTTTCGGCAGTCACAGTCAAATGGATCGGTCAGGTCCATAGAATGAACATCCTGGGTCGTAAAATTTACTGGATTATGACCACAATATGTTGTAAATAGAAGCCCGACATGTTCAGAAGCTCTTTTGCCCACCTGAAACTCCTTTTTTTGCTCTTCCACATACCCATCCGTCAAAACCATGCTGCTGATAAACTTAAGCCTGATGGACAATAGTAACCTCGCATTCAGGAGGAAGAATGTGACAAATCTAGTGTTTGCACGGTTGGCTACATATCGTTCTAGCGTTTATTGTCTTCAATCGAATCTCATGAGAAGTGAGAAAATCCCGATGCTTACGAATCCACCGATTGGTTATAACTTTCTTACCCCGTCCTGTTGCCTAAATAGACATGAAGATTGAAAACAGTTAAGGTCTAGAAAATGAGTGTCGAAAGAGCAACAGCTGAACGGTTAATTCCAGTACACTATATGCGGGCTTCCAATGTGCGTGAAATTATCACCTTTATATACAACTTCTCCAGACATGGAAAGCATTGCAGCAAGCCAATAATCTTGTTCAGATCAAAACTATTCATTTGGATATATAAGATCTTGACAGAATCTAGCACCTTTGATAGGCCATCCATGGAGAAACTCTTCATTGAGCATAGAACATAATATTAGTACAAAATGTGTACTCCAAGATGACATATAACTTATGCGCAGAAATTTAAAATGCAGCTTATGGTTACAAGTGTAGATGATAATGTAAAGTACCTGAAGAACTGTGGAGCCAAACACCATATTGAAATGAGCACAGAGACCATGTATTACACCCAAGGTCTCCAGTTTAGGCGCAGAGAGGACGGTTATTTGCAACGGTGAATAACTAGAATCAAGGATCAACCTTTGAAGTGAAGGGGCATCTTGGATGATGAGCTGCCCTCCGTCAAAACAAATTCCAATTCTTACAAGGTTAGGCGATTTTATTTGGCGACAACCGATTCTAACTGTGAAAACAAGCATCAAGCACTCCAGCGCAGGGCAACTGGAGTGGATGATGCTGTGAAATGAGGCCTCCGATATACGAACCCGCACAAGTGAAAGTTTCTTGAGAAATGGGAGTCGAAGGTTCAGTACCAGATTGTCTGGTAGGTCGCACAACGTAAAGGTGGTGGTGTGGAGAGAGGAGGAAAACCGCGAGATGGACATCGGTGCTGAGGGCACAGGTAGATGGCGTTTGGTATCTGGTAGGTGATTTCCAGGGGAATAGTAGAACTCAAGCAGCTGTAGTTCTGTGAATTCAGGGGATTCAGCCAGGCGTCCACCGTGCAGGGCATGGTATGCTTGCTCAGGTAGCATGACAGGATGTAGAGGCTTTGAACGAAGCGCTGGTGGGAGGAGATGATGGCTCTGGGGATTTCAAAATCATTGAAGAGAGATAGCTGATGACAGTCGAGATTAAGGGGCACGGCGTGCCATAGAGGGCGCCACCGAATTGAGAGGACTTGGGTGCGGCAACAATCCTTGGTGGGGAGAAGCGAGATGATCTCCCCAAGGACGGCGTCCGGGAGGTCGCTGATGCGGTCCACCCGAGATTCTACGGGTTCCTGGGATCCGGTGGGGGCGGGGTCACCGCTTCTCCCCGCGCTGCCGGGTGCGGGGTCTACAACAGGCGTCACCGCTGGCGGGAGCCTCATCTTCTTGGCGCTGGGGTCAGCCGACTCCATTTTCCTCGAGGGCGTCACGTCGCACTCACGGATTTGAGCAGAGTAACGAATGATGAGCCTAGTTGTAGTGCGAGTGAAGAAGAAGGGGAGCTAAGGTTTTTCTGTAGTAGTGAGGAAGAAGGGGATCTGGGGTTTTCTGTAGGAGTGAGGTGAGGAAATTGGGGGTACGAGTGGAGCGAGCTGATGTGAGGTGGGTGGGAGTGAGGAGGAAGAAGAACACCCAGGTTTTTTGGGGGGCGGTGTGCTGGGTGTGGGTAGCGCCTCTCATTCAGTAAATATATGGACTTTTGAATTGATTTTACTATTTACTAGGGTGGATGGGCTGTTTTGTCTTGGGCCCAGAGAAACAATTACTACTAGTACAGTGGAGACACTCTATAGCTACCCAAAAAAACAATTACTACTAGTACAGTGGATACAATACCGCTTCTGGCTCCTCCTAGGTCATCAAAACATGTCCCTCTACTGAATGCCGTTATACTTTTGTTCACCGACATGCTGGCCATGCAGCGCGCGGGCCCAAATGCCATCCACCAAATTATAATGCAGTATGCAGACGGAGAGTCACCCCGGTCGTAGCGCGGCAATAATGAGCCGTCGTATCACAAAACCCCACCTCCCCGCAGTCTAAGTTTGACGGACGAAGCAACCATCATTTCACTCTTTGCTGAATCCCCTTCTCCCTCACAGTCTTCAAGAAAGGCAACACTCACATCTGCCACTGTTCTTCTCTCCCAACGAAGGGAAGGTAAGCGGATCCGTGATGTTGGTATATTTTCGTTCAGAGAAAAAAAGAACTTTTGCAAAGCAGTAACTGATCCTCACTCTTTTTTTGTTTCCTTGTCATTGCGATTGTGTTTTCCTTTCAGTGATCTCCTAGTATTCGTTAGTTTCATGATGGACCAAGGAGAACCAGGCAAAGATCTGCCGATATTGGAGCAGACGCGGGAGGCTGAACCCCACGAGACAGAGAGCTCCAAGAAGATGGAGGCAGCCACCGAGCCGACCCCAGATACGCTCACGACCACTACTGAGATGGTCAACGCCCCGTTTGAGGTTACAGCCCCCGTGGCACTGCAGGAGCAGTTTCCCCCTTCGAGGATGTGTCCCCCCCACTGAGCTGCCCAAGGTGATTTCTTCTTTGCCGATCTCGATTGTGGTTTTTCATCTAAGTATGTGGTGATGAATAATGCAAAATTTTATTAGCTTTGATGCCATGCTATACATAGTGGTTTAAATAACTTGTGTTTCTTATATTGGAAAGTAATTCAGAATTTGTTTCTGTTTCAATTAGAACCCTGATGCAGACAAGGATTGTGTGGTTGTACATGTCACTCGCTATGAGGCGGATGACCTGAATATACGCACTGGGAAAACAGAGTTTTAGGCTGTTGGATCCTGGAAGCCATTTGCGCTTATACCAATGCAGAGTTGTATTCCAGCCTCACTGTTGTCAGGCGTGTTGTCCAAGGTGTACTGAAGCACAAGAAGTTCAAAGCTACTCCTTCGTTTGTGAGGCATACTGTTCTTGTCAAGCTTACGCAGGAAGATGATGTGGCATGACTCCACAAACAAGTTTATGAGTGGCAAGGCCACAAGGTTGTCTTCATGAAGGTTCACAGGATTGAGCTGCTCCCGGACGTCCTCGATGATGTTCATGGCAAGGTCCGTCTTGTGTCCAGCCCAAATTAGATCGAGGCATGAAATACTTGCCCCAGCTAGTGTTTAATAGTAGTTTGGATTCTATCTAATTATCCGAACCTTGCCTGTTATCGAGCCCTCTGGGGCTAGTACTCTGTTTGAATCCGTCTATGGGAACTACTGCTACTTTTGTGTGCCCGTGAATCATCGTAATTGTTGCCGAAACAGATGTGTCCTCACTAGTTTTATCATACGAGCAGTGTGTGTTTTGATGAAATAGAGTACTCGTTTGAGAACTGTGCGCCGACGTATACATAAGTACTTGTAAACACTATTGGTGCTACCCCACTTGTAAGCAGTTGTGCAAAACACGACACGTTGGCTTAGCTCGCTTCAACACTAGGCTATCGACCAGCTAACAATCAACAATCTGCTGTCTGACATATAGGCAACTATGTATCTTGTTACAGTGGTTCATGCAGTTAACTGAGGCAACAATGTAAATTCCAAACGTTCACACGCTAGTATAGCGTTCATGTGGAACACTCACATTAAACTCGGCTTCATAAAACACTTGAAAAGCATAAGTTAAGCAATTTTATACATCTCAATGATTCATAGAACATAACAAACATATACTAGTTCATAGCAAAAGACAAAGTTGTGAGAAGGTTTACAAATCAGGAAAAAAAGCAAGGCTTCTCTGAGCAAAGGGCCTCCCGGTAGGCTTAAATTTCCTGGAGTTCACTCTCGTTTTTTCTTGTTGCCACCATCCAGGGTTAGGTTCTCTCATTCCAGAATAACCAATTATAATTGTGTTCTCAGCTGGAATGCTGAATTGAACCATGTAGTGTACTGACCAGCTGACATTCTTGTGCATTCCACGAAATTTAAGCACCGCTATTTGCAGAAACAAGCAGACCACAATGGCTCTTGTCTGCGCACCTGTCCAAAAAACCGCCGTGTAGCCGTGCCAGCTAGTCCTCGGTCCATGGATGAACTGGTAGAAAGTGCATTCCGGACTAGGATGCTGTTGTGTTCGCCCGTCCCTACACTGCAATCAGGAAGTAAAACGTACGAATCAACTTCTTTTATATTGCATTGGTCATTCTACCTAGTAACTACCAATGTAGGAATACCTGGAAGACGGGTGGTTAGACGGAGACAACGAGGGATAGCCATCTCATTTTGCGCAGTTCTACTAAAACTGAGGTGTGTGCTTTTGATTGCGCGGATAGAAACGATACAGAGACAGACATCCCGAAACGATATGGAGACAGACATCCCTGTTTGCGCAAATACTAAATACGGTTATTTAAACAGTGACAGATATTTGCAGTGGCGTATGATTAATAGCAACATCTATTGTGTTATAATTGGCACTAGATTGACAGTATGAAAGTGTCCTTAAGTAAGTAGCATCACATCACATCAACACTGCCACTAGATTAACATGCAGAACAATAGCATTAGTATTACTGTCATGAGAGTAGCACATGGTCAGTAAATGTGCAATCAAATTTGTGGTGTGAGATTTAAGTGTATCTGCAAAAACCCAATTCATGGGAAATAAAGCAAGATGGAAGCACTTCATAAAATGGTGGTGGCATTGCTTCAATTTATCGACGGCACTACACCATTACTTATAGTGACATTAGGTGGCATTGCTTAATGCTTCATGTGATTTTACATTAACGGTAGCGATATGGGCGTAGGGACAGCAGAGGCATAAAGTGGTGAGGCAGATGTGGTTGCCGAGAGCGGCAAACACTCAGGCAGCATGTCTGCATTTGTCCCATTTTTTTATCTCCTCGGCGACATTTTCCTATGTGAGCACAGGAAATCTAGACCTGCTCATTCTCATTTGCGTTGTCCCCCAACACCCGTCACTTTGTTTCCTTTTTCAACCAAGAGATAGGTCCACTTCCCCCCACCCTTCGCCATCCACCATGCTTTCTTCATCTTTTCAACCAAAAGACCGGTTGGGTAGCCAGTATCTACTACTTTGCCCCGTTTCCTCTTAGAACCAAGTCCTAGATTCATGCTACAGCTTTCCCACTTTCTTCCCTGTTTGAACCAACTCTTAGAGTCGACTGTATGAACTAGCTTTACCTCTAATAATAGTAAAAGTCTAGGTGGCTTTGGAACAGCGGACGGAAGTAGAAAAAGATCCACACGAAGCCAAGTGGGGAGCTGGGGCAGTAGAGCAAGGCAGGTTTCGAAGGAATATATACCTGAGGGTCGTCGGCATGTGGCAAAGACGGCGTCGGGAGGCCGCATGTTGGCCACAATACCGCAGGGAGGAAGAAGGGGTCGGAGGCCCTCCGGAGCCGGCGCTCTCTCGGAGAGAACGGCATGGACGCCGATCAGGACGCGCGGGCAGCCGTTGGTCTCCTCCCTCGCCACCGACGACAGCGTGAACGATGCACCTACACCCTTGCCCCGGTCGAAGTGGTCTGGCCGGATTTGTGACCAGCCGTGAGCTGAGAGAGAGTGTGTGTGATATCCTGGCTTATTAGGGATGATAGACTACTCATATTAATAAGGAATTCCTTATTTTCCGGGAGCCCATTCGGAAAGAACTCCAAAGTTAAGCGTGCTCAGCTTGGAGTAGTTTCAGGATGGGTGACCGACCGGGAGGTTGCTCCCGGGTGTGCACGAGTGAGGACAAAGTGCGCAGAAAAGACTAGTATTGATCTGTGAGGCCAGTCTAGATCCCGCCAGGAGTAACGACCACCAGCGGGTGTGTCCGGGGCGTTACAAGTTGGTATCAGAGCCGACCCTCTCGGTTACACGGATGTTTGCGGACAGGTGTGCGGTCATGTTGTGCATGACGTTTGTGACCCGTCGTGGCACACGGCATGGCACACGTGCCGGACTGGAAGCACAGACGCATGTGCCAAGAGGGAACGTTCCTGTGGCCCGACGAGGACGTTGGTTCCTCTGAGTAGGGGTGTATGTGATATCCTGGCTTATTAGGGATGATAGACTACTCATATCAATAAGGAATTCCTTCTTTTCCGGAGCCCATTCGGAAAGAACTCCAAAGTTAAGCGTGCTCAGCTTGGAGTAGTTTCAGGATGGGTGACCGACCGGGAAGTTGCTCCCGGGTGTGCATGAGTGAGGACAAAGTGCGCAGAAAAGACTAGTATGGATCTGTGAGGCCAGTCTAGATCCCGCCAGGAGTAACGACCACCGGCGGGTGTGTCCGGGGCGTTACAGTGTGGCCACCTATGTCTTGCTTAGATCTGGAGAGCATGAGAGAGTGAACGAGAGGAACCCTAGTAAGGCAAGCGCTAAGGCTCCTGCTTATATATATAGTGGAGTGATTTTGTTGTACCAGCTTCAAAAAATGCGCTCCTACATGTACCCGCGAGTGGGTGTGAGAGAACTAGTGCGTGCACCGCTTCTCTTCGTGAGAGTACAATATACTATGCCCAAAGAACGTTCACCACAAAAGTAATAGTATAAGTGTGTGACGTGTGAGCTAAAATAAAATGTGCGCGACGTCTTTTGTTTTTTAGAAGTTCTGAGGGTAGGGTGTGAAGAGCACATATGTGTGTGACGTCTACCTGCAGATAGACGGTGGGTGCGAGAGGACCCGGGAGGGTGCGTGTGCGTGAGAGAGAGGGGGGCGCGTATCAATGTAATGCATGTGTCCGTAAATCATTATCCGACAAACATTCGCCACAAGCCTTTTCCTGACGAACGCCGTAAGAACTGTTAGATCGGCATCCGACAGTGTCAGTTTTGCCATGTCATTTAACAGAACAGCCACTCCTACACACAAATATTCCACGTGAGTGTTAGCAACTGCCGTATGCTCCCTCAGTTCCAAAATGCAGTGCATATAGTTTTATTGAAAATTCGAACCTCGCAAACTTTTACCGTGTTTTCGTGTACCAAATTGCACATGTAGAATACCCTGTATATATCATTTCATTCATCTTCGAGAGGTAACTATAAAGATGGGGGAGGAGTCTACAAAGAAAGACCATCGTATCACCTGCAGCAATTCCAACCATCCTTTGGTGTGGAGGAATATCATAGGAACTCTATATGATATGGTTTTCATAGGATTTTTTTCCTTTAGAGCCAATTGGTACATAGGAATAGATTCATATACTCCACATTTCAAAGGAAATAAACATGATATCATTTCTATAGCTTTAGAGCCACTTGGTTCATATGAATGGATTCCTATACTCCCATAATTTCAAAGGAAAATAAACATTAGCATATATTCAATAGAAAAGTTCCTATGATATGAACTAAATTACATCTCTTTTCTAATCCCTCCTCATAGGAATTGAGATACATGTCATCTCTAGATTCAATAGAAAAGTTCCTATGATGTCAACCAAATGACATCTCTTTTCCAATCCGTACTCATAGGAATTGAGATACTCCATGTCATCTCTTTCCCTACAACTTCCATGTATACATCTTCTATTCCTAAATAGCTAGTACAACCCACTAGTAGCTTTTTTCCAAGACATGCAACTATGGCACAAGAACTATATAGTGTGCGAATAACTTGAAAGATGGTCGCTAGATGAAGCTAATCCGATAGTGCAGAGATGGGAAATCCGAGCACTACTGGCCGTTGGATATCATCAACATTCCACCATATCTGCCACATGTACAATTTAGAAGACTCCATGGTTGAACTTAAGCATAATGCACAAACCTCAAAACACAAGCATTTCTCCTTTGTTCTAGAATCTTCTGTATCATAATTGATTTTTTTTTCAAATGAATTGCCATTATTTGTTTTTTACTTTATGCTTTACAATGCACAACCCCATGAATCTTAACATTTTTATAAAACTAATTGATTTTGAATGAGATGAACTATAAGAACTAAACGAACATCTACATCATGCATATATGATTCAAAGCTTTACATGCTATAGTGTGTATTTATTCATAATTTGGTTTTGAAATCTCATGTGTTCAATGCATGTGTACCTTACTAGTTTTGAGTAGAGTAGCAAATTTCACGCGACCCCGGGTATATCAAAATGCAGGGCCCATGCATCATTGCCTTTCGGTCGAGCCTACGTCCACAATTTTTTGTACGTACTATATCTCCACTGGTCCCCGAATCCAAAATGCTGCCTCGTTCCCCTAAAACCAAGTGGCCCACACATATTTAAGGCGTCGACTCGAACTCAATCCCTCTCCCGTTTACTACACGTGGCCCCGCACGCCCTAGTAGTACTCCTACAAACCCTACCACTTACGCTTACTGTTTCTTCATACATATTCCGTCCTCCTATCATACGTGTGAATATGAAACGCTGTCTTTTTTTGTATATATTCCGTCCTCCTATCCTGCGCTTGCCTTACATCAAAGTAGTGTTCGTCTGTATCATGCATCAACCAGTTATGCAGAGCTAATTTTATTCATCTTCTTGTGGTTTTGACTTCATAAGGCAATATCTGAAAATAGGAAGGAAAAGAGTAAGTTAGGGGATGTTGCTGGTCCTCCGCACCACGCAAACAGAGACTCTCTAGATTTGCCACTGCTACTGCTAATGAAGTTGAAGTCCCAAGTCTACATGATGAGTTCATCTCCCGTACTCCACCATCGCAGGTGCTTGCTCTAAGTTGACAGTGTGATAATTGGTTTCATGTTGCATATGTTGTCTAGCCTGTATTTCTTCTATTTTGATTAAATTACACCTGCTGAGTTCATACATTATACATGTGCATATGACATGGCGTTCTGTGTCTAGAATACACTGCATCTATCTATCATACCATGTTCTTACATCAAAGTACTGCTGCTGTGTATCCCGCATCAGTCACTCATGATTGGACACTTTTAACATGGCAGTTTGATAGTGGTTGCATCTTGCATTGATTTCTATGTTGCACTGCTTCTAATTTTTCGAATTGCCACTTATGACAAAACACTTTTAACTTGGCAGAGTAATATTGGTTGCATCTTTCATATGGTGTCTCGCTTGCATTACTTCTATTTTCTTGAAAATCCTTCTGCTTAGTTTACACATCGTAGCTGTGAATATGTCATGTCGTCCTGTTTTTCTTACATATTCCATCCTCATACGGTTGTCTTACATCAAAGTATTGCTTGTCTGTATCATGCATCAATGAGTTCTGAAGAGCGATTTTATTATTTTGTGTTGTGGGTATGGCTTGACATGGCAAAGTCAAAAAGAGCAAGGAAAATAATATACTAGGGAGTGGTGTTACTCGTCGGGTGAAACGGAAAAGGATCTGCCGTCCAGATTCTGCTGGTACTTATAGTGTAGTAGAAGGTCCAAGTCCACCGGCTAAATCTACAAACACAATATCACCTGCTCCACCAGCTGCAGCATCCGCTTCAACTGTACCAGCATCTCAACGAGTTACTCGTTCGTTTGCTCCGGAACTGGCCAGTTCCCAAGCTGCCTTCACACCTAACACTACTTCCGAAGCACTGCTGACACAACAGGACTTGGCAAGATCAGATGAACCTCATGAGCATCAACACCAAGACGGTACCTGACCGAGTCAAGTTGCAGTTGCATGCTCCTTTATATGTACTCTCACAGTTTGATGTACACTAACACTTTCCATATTCGTTGTTGAACTAGCACCACGACGCAAGCAGAAACAGACATCAGGGATAATGCTTGACAGATTAACAAAATCTAAAGGAGGAAGAATGGAGATCCATTTTGAGGCAGGTTTAAAAAGGCCACGTGATGCTACAGAGTTAGCCAAGTTAGTACTAGAGGCAGCCGTTGCCGTTAGGTGTCATCCAGGTATCCTCCCAACGTGGATCCAGTACAGGAATGAGAAAGACAATACCCAGTTTAACACCTTCCTTGACCATTTATCCGTAAGTAATGTTATTCATCGCAATTAGTATTATTGTCTTGCTCTGTCCCATACTTTCTAGCTTCCTCCTAATAAGACTCACATTCTTTTTTCAACAGATGAGGTTCAAGTTGGATCCAAAAGATGATGCAACTAAACAAGCATGCACTCATGTTTTTCAGTCTGCTCTGCGACAATATTGGTACCACCTTAGAAAATATCACTTTGAAGGCAAGGCTAACAATGAAATCGCCCAAACATCTCCAGTGGAATATATTACAGATGAAGACTGGACAACCCTCGTTAAACACTGGTCTGATCCAAAGTATCAGGTAGGCTATATGTATTTGATCAGACCACATATTGAACTTGTATTTATGTATGTGCCTTACAAGTGTATCTTCTTCTGGGCTAACTATTTGACGAACAAGACCAACCATTCTAAAGTGAAATTCCAACAGACAACAGGATCTCGTAGCTATATTGCGCACTGCGAGGCTCTTGTAAATAGCTGCTACTTCCTTCTTTTTTCTGTGCCATATTATCGTATCTATATTGACTTGTTACAAATACAGAGGAAAGCCTGTGCAGACCAAAAAGAACCTGAACCGAATGCAGTGCAAATCTTCAAGGATTGCCACACCAGCAAGAAGAAGGGCATGAGCACACCAGTTCAAGCCGCTTTTGTAAGTCCTTACTCCTCCTACCTTTGAACTGATTGGTACTGTGATGTGTTCATTTAACTACTTGGTTTGCAGCCAATGTCAGCTACTCTGTTCACTTTTATACACTGTTGTCTTAACGTATCATTTCACCTTACATGGTTTAAAAGAGATGAAGGATATTCTTTTGGTCTTGTTCTGTATTCTAGTTGTTATGTTCACGTGCGCACACAATGATAAAATAGCCAGTTTGTTTTATATCTGTTTGCCCATGATATGAATGATGTCATACTATGTTCATCCTACTTTAAACCATGTCTCGTTATCCTTAGATGTCAACGAATGTGAGGAAATAGACAATACAGTAGGCATGCTACATGGACATATGTTCCGAAAGTGATTTTATTATGTAGTTGGCACTGCAATACATGCTAATGTATTACAGTAGTTCACCAAAATAAGTTATGTATAAACGTGTAGCCTACTTTGTTTGTTTTTGTCTCATTAGTAACTTATCTGGTACACTAATCTACAAGATCAAACTTTCAGGAAGCTATGGAAAAAATGATTGAATAGCCACAACCACCTGAACGTGACGAGGCTACCACAGGCACAATGTCACCTCTTGCTGCAGTGCGTCAGTATCTCTCCACTAACAGTGCAAAAAGCACCTTCCTGCGTAATTCTGGGTTGGTTGTCAAGGTAACCTCGTCCAAATCGCCTACTGAACAAAATCTTCCTGCTAGACAGAGTGATATATCTGTGCTCGAGACACAAGTTCAATCCCTAATGGACGTCATTTTGGAAACAAGAATAGTGGTTGACAAATGTCGTCAAGATATGAATGGTTTTGAAAGCAGACTATCAGACATTCGCTTCGTTGTTCAAGAGCAATGGCGGAAAAAAGGTGAAGATCGTGCTGCTCCATCAGATTCTACAGCCTGAAACATTAGCACTCAGGTCAAATGATCTGTGCTTCTATACATCTGATGGTGCTTTTATCTGCAAGGACTGTAAACTTTATGCCAACAGGCCTTTTGTTGTGATACATCATTTATGATGCTGCCAAAGGCTGCAATAATTACGACGCTATTTTTGTATAATGTAGGTTTATCTTAGTAATGTATTCGGCCGAAAGCTTCGTAGGAGCCCAACATGCTAACATTCATCAGGCCCATTCCAATTGGGCTAAAAATGATTATGGGCCGAAATTTGCATGTAGCCCACTAAAAATATCTGGGCCTAAATCAGCATAAGATTTCATATTTTTCTGGTAGGCCTGTGCCCATAGTGGGCCTTTAACAGGCCTAAACATAATTTGGGCCCTCAGTAATAATAGGCCGTTTACAGGTGTAAATATCTCGAGCCCATAAAAAACATCAGCCTTTAAAAGACCGAAAGTGAGATTGGGCCCATTTACGATGCAGATCTTTCATAGGCCGAAATTCGGATGGGCCGTAAATGCGCCGACCTAATACACGGTCCTTTAACAGGCCGGATGTTCGGTCGGGCTAGATTATCGTCATTTTTGTATGGGTCGTTAATGGGCCCAAGGTGACGTTGGGCCACATATGGCCCATGGATTTCGTCCGACGTTAACAGGCGGAAAATCACAACAGGCCGAAAGTGGCCCAAATCTATAGTGGGCCTCTAACAGGCCGAATGTCAGACATGGCCGAATATGACCCAAATCCTTCACGGTCGTTTATGGGCCGAAAGTTTCAATGGCTTGTAAATGGGCCCAAATGAAGCACGACCTTTAACAGACCGGAAATACACCGGGCCGTAATTCGGCCCATATACTTAGCGGACTATTAACGGGCCAGAAGTGACCATGGGCCGCGATGATGACAAGTTTAGGATAGGCCATTGACGGGCCGATTTGACACTAGCCGTACGGACTTTAACTGAGAATGTTGGGCCTTTAGCTGGGCCGGCCCATTATGGTCCGCAAAATCTCGCGAGCCTTTAGCTGGGCTGGCCCTTTATGGCCCGCAAAATCTCGTGGGCCTTTAGCTGGGCCGGCCCATTACGATACGCAAAATCTCGTGGGCCTTTTGCTGGGCTGGCCCATTATGGACCGCAAAATCTTGTGGGCCTTTAGTTGGGCCGGCCCATTTAAACTTTATGGGCCACTTTTGGGCCGGTCCACGTGTCAACATATCATAGGCGCATCTCGCCCATTGGATGAGTGACACCTCTGCCAACGCGGATCTGACACGTGTTTCCGTCAGCCAATCCGAATTTTACACGTGGAAAATCCCCATTGGTCCGGGTTGTTAACAGGTTATCAGATCCAAAACCGGACCCGATAACTTAACGGCGTTCTGTTACGGTGGATGCCATGTGTCAGTCACCCCTGATGAAAGCACTTCTATGACGCGTGATTTATCGTCATGGAAGTGGACACTTCCGTGATGATAATTTTGGTAATGTCATGGAACACTTCTATGACAGCACAGGTATGACTATCTTCATTCTGCATAAATTTGTCATGGATGTACATGCATGACAGAAAACGTGACCTACTGTGACAAACATGTATCATCACGGAAGTGTATTTTTTTTGTAGTGTATGCCTCTACTTGACTAGCTCGTTAATCAAAGATTGTTATGTTTCCTAGCAATGGACATGAGTTGTCATTTGATTAATGGGATCACATCATTAGAGAATGATGTGATTGACTTGACCCATCCGTTAGCTTAGCACGATGATCGTTTAGTTTGTTGCTATTGCTTTCTTCATAACTTATACATGTTCCTATGACTATGTGATTATGCAACTCCCGAATACCGGAGGAACACTTAGTGTGCTATCAAATGTCACAACGTAACTGGGTGATTATAAAGATGCTCTATAGGTGTCTCCGATGGTTTTTGTTGAGTTGGCATAAATCAAGATTAGGATTTGTCACTCCGATTGTCGGAGAGGTATCTCCGGGCCCTCTCGGTAATGCACATCACTATAAGCCTTGCAAGCAATGTGACTAATGAGTTAGTTGCGGGATGATGCATTATGGAACGAGTAAAGAGACTTGCCGGTAACGAGATTGAACTAGGTATTGAGATACCGACGATCGAATCTCGGGCAAGTAACATGCCGATGACAAAGGGAACAATGTATATTGTTATGCGGTTTGACCGATAAAGATCTTCATAGAATATGTAGGAACCAATATGAGCATCCAGGTTCCACTATTGGTTATTGACCGGAAGTGAGTCTCGTGTCTATATAGTCCTTGAACCCGTAGTGTCAGATTACAGGTTCCGGCAAAACCCTTGAGGTTCAAACTCTGGGGTGCGCATGAAGATCTCTCTCCCCCTAGCTCACGCTCTCGCCACGATCTCAAAGCCTAGCTCGCTGAACCCGAGGAACAAGTGACACAAGAGTTTATACTAGTTCGGGCCACCGATGTGGTGTAATACCCTACTCCAGTGTGGTGTGGTGGATTTCCTTGTAGGATTAGGATGAACAGGTACAAGGGATGAACAACCTCCTGAGGAGAGGTGTTCTTGATCTCGGTGAGCTTGTATGGTGGCCTTGGTGGAATGGATCCAGTCCAAGATGAGATGCCTCCCACGATGGTGGCTAGTCCTATATATAGAGGCCCGGGTCCTCCTCCCAAATATTAGGCGGGATGGGATCCCACAATGGCCAATTTGAAGGGGGACTACTAGTACAAGCTATCCTGACAAAAGGTGGTCTTCGCCTGCCAAAGGCTCTGGTGGTGACGCCGTCGTGGGCTCCGTGATGACCTTCGTCATGCCGTCTTGCTGGTCTTGGTCTCGTTGCACCGATATTGAAACCTTTGCCTGATGCCTCGGGACTCCTCGTCTGCGCCTGCCCCTTTAGCACCAAAGAGGCAACCGGTACTCTGCGCGCGCTGGCGCCCGCATGGCCTTGGTCGTCATGGCTCACGTCATTCGAACCTCGTGAGGTGCCCCTTGCATAGATCTCTCCGCTCCTCGGGAGCCAACCTAGGGAGGCCGCCCCTGAGGAGGTCTTGTGTCATCCGCCTCGCGAGGCTTGGCCCCTCGCGAGGGTCTTGAGTGATTGTTGATGAAGATGGGCCGTACCAGGCCGTTAGTGGAGCCATGCTGTGGGCTGCAGGCAGGCAAGTCTGGGGGCCCCCGTTCCCAGGACGCCGACAGTAGCCCCCGGGCCCAAGGCGCGTTCGGACTTGGCTTCGAGGTGAAGCCAAGGCCAAGTGCGGAGCGCTGCGGGCCCCAACAGCCCGCGGCCTTGATTGACGCGTGGCGATTGACGGGACGTGGGCGTCTCCGCTTCCCCACACTGCCTCGGCAACTGCCTAACTTGACGAGTCCATGCTGCATGCAGAAGAAATGCCATCATTACCTTCGATTGTGGAGGCAGGCGGTTGGTCTCCTCCTGGCTATAAATGAGGAGGGGGCGGAGCCCTCGTCGCTCATCTCTTACTTCATTCCGCTCGCTTCTTCTTCTTCCCCCTGCTGTGGCATCCATGGCGCCGATACGGAGGTTCCCCGCCGCTGAGAAGGGGAAAACCCCCCATGAAGAGCTAGGGCCTCTCCCACCGAAGAAGAGGCCGGCCCACCCTCGTGATGTCATCTTGAGGCTGGAGGTGACGAGGCCTTGGTACGAGCGACCTCCCCTCGGCTATCCGATCCCCTTATACGCCCAGGCAAAGGGCTCCGGAGGAGGAGGCAGTGGCCAGCGCCGTCCATGGCGTGGCTGCGGTGGCCGTGCCATGGCGGTGCGCGCCGCTGACTCACGAACTCACGCCGAGGGCTCCTTGAGAGAACTTGTGGTGTGGGTGGCGATGCCTCCGCGCTCCTGGATCCGATTCCCGTAGTTCTTCGCCAAAGAGATGCTGCCGAGGGGGCCACTTGAGCTGTGGCTGCAGCACGCCGGGTGCGACGCCCCGGCGACGGGAGCGGAGGTTGAGGTTGTCTCCCCGGGCAAGATCTTCATGACCCGCGGATGGGGTGAGGTCGCCCACGCTTGCCGCGTGGAGGGCACCCTCGCCATCCACTTCGAATACGACGGTGCCTCCATGATGTCCTTCATGGTCTTCGATGAGGAAGGCCGCCGCCTGGAGTGTTGCCCTGGAGGGGGCCGTCGGTACGGCACAGCGGCAGGAGCCGGGCCCGCCGCTGTCCTCGCCAGCAGTTCCTCTGACAGTAGCGATGGCGCTTGGTAGTCTAGCGACTCTCCCGAGCCCTATGAGACTCCGGAGACGAGCGACGACAGCTACGTGCCCCCGAGCTCTCGCCGTGCCCGGAGTGCAGCAGCAGCGTCCGCCTGTCGCTGCCGTTCATTTGGATGGGGTTGGCGTCGGCCTCCCGTGGCCCACTGTTGACGATGGCATCGGCGGTGACTCTCGTAGATAGGGCTCCTAGAAACCTTCTCCTTTTGTTCCCTGCGAGGAATCAAGATGAACCCCATGGGGGCATGTAAAGGATCTGTAGTCCCTTTTGTTATTTTTATCCTTATTATGAAGATCCACGACTACGTGTCTTGCTTCGGCTCAGTCCTTCCTTTCCAAACCTCACGATAGCTTGGTGCTCTACGCCGACAGGTCCTGGTCCCCAGGTAGGCTGCAGCCGTCGCTGGTATGCCAGGTCGCGATGCTGTGGTCAAGGCCAGGAGGTGAGTGGCCCGAGGTCCAGTAAGAGCTCCTGAGGCGCGATTGTCAAGAGGTCCCCTTTAGCGTGCAAGCGACTACCTGAGGGCAGGAAAGGAAGGCGTCGTCGCCGTAGCAAGGCTGCAAGTGATGGGAATCCTGTGCTATGGTGCCGAGCTGATTCGAATGCATGACTTATCTTTAGCGATCACGGATTGATCCCTTAAGCCGCGCCCGACCTGTGTGTCGGCGGTCATGGTACTGTCAGTTCAGGCCCGTGTCAGATCCTTTGCCCCCATCGTGCTCTCCTGAGTGCTCTGTGTTCTCGGGTCCCGACCCTCGAGCAAGGCTCAGCCGCCACTGGTATGCCAACTCGCGATGCTGTGGTCAAGGCCAGGGGTGAGGGCTGGAGAGTCAGTAAGGACTCCTGAGGCGCGATGCTCGGGAGCCCCCCTTTCACGCAAGTGAATCGCACGAGAGGAGAAATGAGTTAATGGGCCCTCCTGTAGCTTGTGCTCCGGAAGTTCCTGCAAGTTAGCTAAAGAGAGAGCATAGCCCGTAATCGCATGGCTAGCCAGAGGTGGATCGCCCCGTAAGGAGACGAGGGCACTGAGGACCTGGTGAGGTGACGTGCGCGGAGCGGGCCGCGAGCCAGAGCTTGATCTCTCAGATTTGTCAGTGTTGCAGGGACGGACCCGAGCACAAGCATCGTGCCGGCGTGCGGAGCTCTCACCGTGGTGCAGACAAGAAATTGGTTAGTAGTGCAGGATGCCGCGAGGTGCAATCAGGCAAGTGATAAGCGTAGGGAACCCGCACAAGGAGATAAGCTACTTTGAATAGATGCAAGGATGATACATGCCACTGGGGCAGACCCGAGCGGCCTCGGGATGATGCAGCTTGGAGGGCGCCCCCAATTGGAGTAAACTTATAGAGGCAGAAAGACACATGCCGCAGGGACAGACCCATGTGACTTGGGGATAATGCTGCCCGAGGGGCGCCCCCAACTGAATGAACTGGAAAGAGTCACCTGATAATGCTGCTGGAGTGATGTTGGACTAGCCGACGATGCATGCCGAAGAGTCATTCCTCACGAGCCGCCAGGGTCCTGAGCCTCGGGAGGCTCCGCGGGCCCTGGTGGCTCCTGGAGAACCGTCGCGATCTCCTTTAGGACGGCGTGATGCCTGGCCTCCTGAGCCGCCAGGATGCTCTGTAGATGGCGCTGGTAGGTGACAGTCGCGTTCGGCAAGCCAAATGGCATGCGAACGTAGCTATGAGGTGGACCCTCGCACCGATCAACGCGCGAAGGCCAGAAGCGCTCTTGAGATGCAGCCCTGTTGAGCCCTGGAATGTCGACGCAGACGTGCAGCCCACCGTCCTTGTCAGGATGGGGAGCTATGCCGGGTGGTCGGCGGTGGTCGCCATGTATGGCCCTTGCCTCTTGAAGCTCCTGGGTTGCCCTGACGATGAACTCCTGAGCACCAGGCGCTACTCGCCCGGTGCCCTTCTCAGGGAAACATGCGGCGAAGCACGCCTCCACATGGTGCCCGAGCGCCTCCCTTGTGATGTTGGCTAGGTCTGAGGCCCTCTAGAAGAGAGCCCCCGAGCCTTGCCCGGGGAGGGTGCCGGGCGCGCCTTCCTATGCAGGGGAGGGAGGCACCCCAGCTGTGGGCGCAGGTCCTGAGGTTGTGCCGCTGGAGGCACCGCTCTCCTTAGGCACTGGGTGGAGTAGCTACTTCTTCTTCTTGGGGATGGCCTCAGGAGGGTACGTGGTGCCTTCGTTGTCGGGGTCTTCAAACGCAGCGGCTTGGAAGGCACGCTCAAGGGAGCACACCACATCTCTTTCTTCGCAGGGGACCGTGCTGACTCCGCCACTCCCTGGCATCTTGAGGACGTTGTAACCATGGTGGGTCACTGCCATAAACTTGGCCAATGCTGGATACCCAAGGATGGCATTGTACGGCAGACGGATGTGGGTGACGTCAAAGTCGATGAGCTCGGTGCGGTAGTTGTTAGGCTGGCCGAAGGTGACAGGGAAGCGGAACTGCCCTATCGGGGTGGTGGAGCCGTCGGTCACTCCTGAGAAAGGCTTGGTAGGCTGTAGCTGATCGTATGGCACTTGGAGGCTATCGAAGTCTCAACGGACAGGAGATTGAGCCCTGCGCCATCGTCGATGAGGGTCTTGGTTACTTGGACATTGCTGATGACAGGTGAACAAAGCATCGGGAGGGCGCCGACAGTTGCCGCGCACTTGAGCTGGTCCGACGAGCTGAAGGTGATGGCGCACTGGACCACCTAAGCGGGCGTGTGGCCTTGAGCCTTGGAAGGGCCGCGTTCACCTCACGAGCAAACTGCTTGAAGATGCGCTGGGAAGCTGGGGCTTGAGCACCGCCCAAGATGCAGGTGATAGCGCGTGGCTCTTGGAAGCCCCCAGCCCCCTCATCCCGACGGTGGTCGTCGTTCCTCCTTGGCGGTGGCGGCAACGGAGGGAGGCTAGCATTTCCCTGAGGACGGTCCTCACAAGGCTGGTCCCTCCAGGCGCCCTTGCGAGGCTGTTCCTGCCAGTGGTCCTCACGAGGCCAGTCGCGCCAGTGCTGATGGGGGCCGCGGTCGTCCCAACATCCCCCACTTCGTCCTCCTCCTCAGCCGTAGCCCCGGTCATTGCGCTCGGGGCATCGACCGAAGCGTCCATCTCGAATGGCCCTGAGCTCTTGGCAGTCGTTGGTGTTGTGGCTGTGTACGTTGTGGAAGGCGCAGAACGGGCAGCTGGCCTTGGACGACTCGGGGTGGTCGTGGCCGCGCTTCATCTCTGGCTCTGCCGCGAGCACGGAAGGCCCCTTGCGCTTCACATCCTTGGCCTTGGCTTTGTTCTCTTCTGGGTCGGCAGCAGGGAGCTCGAGGAGGGAGAGGCGCCCCTCCTCGGCTCTTGCGCACTTGGTCGCCATGTTAAACATCACCAGGGCCGTGCACAGCTCCTCGTGGATGGCGAGCTCCTCCTTCATCTTGACGTCGCGGACGCCATCAGAGAATGCTGAGATGATGGCCTCGTCCGTCACCTTGGGAATCTTGAGGCGAACGTTGTTGAACTGCTGAATGTACTTCTGCAGGGTCTCTCCTGGCTGCTGTTTGATACGGCGCAGCTCACCCTCGGCCGGTGGGCGGTTGCGAGCGCCCTGGAAGTTGGCGACGAAGTGGTCGCGCATCTCACCCCAGGAGGAGATTGACCCCGGGGGCAAATTCAGGAGCCAAGAGCGAGCACCATCTTTGAGAGGCATGGGAAACCAGTTCGCCTTGACTTTCTCGTTGCTGTTGGCCGCCTCGATGCTCAGCTAGTAGAGCTACAAGAACTTCGCAGGGTCGGGGGTGCCGTCGTAGCGCGGAGGCAGGTCTGGCTTGAACTTGCCTGGCCAGACTACGCTACGCAGGTCTGGAGTGAAGGCACGGCAGCCTGCTGTGGCCACCGGGGCCTATCGCGGGGGTGGAGCTTGATCTTGATGCCCACGCACCGCCACTGCAGGCGGCACGCGGTCTTGACGTGGTGGCGCCGGGAGTGCAGGAGCGTTTTCTGGCGGTCGGGGAACTTTTTGTCAGCTTCCTTCTTCGCGCATCAGCACCCGGCGCGGCGGGTCGCGCCGAGGGGCCGCGCGTCTTGGCGCCACGATGTCGTCTTGGAGTGGAGGTGGTGGAGGCGCTCCATGAGCTACGTCGCCCGCAGCTGGGGGAGGGCAAGGCAGCGAGAGAGGTGGTGCGGGGGAGCCCCCAGTGGTGCTGACGAGCTCGGCGATGCGGTCCAGCCAGTCCTCGTAGAGGTCATCGACCGGGTGGTAGCACAGGAGCTCGCGTGCCATGAGCAGTGCGGCCTGCGCATCCGTGGGTGCGCGACGAGCGTGGGATGATGAGCCGACCGGAGTCAGCGACGGGGTGGCGGCGCGGCCGTCCCGCCGCACACAAGAGTGCAGCGATGATGCTTGCTGCTCGTTTCCCGCCGGGCCGGTGGCGGCGTTGGCAGTGGGTGATTGAGGACGACAGGGAGGCCCGCCGACATGAGCTGTCTGAGCGACACGGGTGGCGAGGGCGGCCCGGCGCTCGGCGCGGGCTCAGCGTGCGTCCACCATGGACGTGGTGGAGCAGCGGAGCGTGGATCGACGGAAGAAAAGCTTCAGCGCACCCCTACCTGGCGCGCCAAATGTCGGATTACGTGTTCTGGCAAAACCCTTGAGGTTCGAACTCTGGGGTGCGCACGAAGATCTCTCTCCCCCTAGCTCACGCTCTCGCCACGATCTCAAAGCCTAGCTCGCCGAACCCGAGGAACAAGTGACACAAGAGTTTATACTTGTTCGGACCACCGATCTGGTGTAATACCCTACTCCAGTGTGGTGTGGTGGATTGCCTTGTAGGCTGAGGATGAACATGTACAAGGGATGAACAGCCTCCTGAGGAGAGGTGTTCTTGAGCTCGGTGAGCTTGTATGGTGGCCTTGGTGGAATGGATCCAGTCCAAGATGAGATGCCACCCACGATGGTGGCTAGTCCTATATATAGAGGACCGGGTCCTCTTCCCAAATATTAGGCGGGAAGGGATCCCACAACGACCAATTTGAAAATGGGCAGCTAGTAGAAGCTATCCTGACAAAAGGTGGTCTTCACCTGCCAAAGGCTCTGGTGGTGACGCCGTCGTGGGCTCCGCGATGACCTCCGTCCTGCCATTGTCGGATTTTGGGTTCCAGCAAAACCCTTGAGGTTCGAACACTGGGGTGCGCACGAAGATCTCCCCCTACCTAATCACGCCCTCAGCCTCAGCATGATCTCAAGGCCTAGCTCAATGAACCCGCAACACAAGAGACACGAGGTTTATACTGGTTCAGGCCACCGTTGTGGTGTAATACCCTACTCCAGTGTGGTGTGGTGGATTTCCTCTTGGGCTGAGGATGAACAGTACAAGGGGAAGAACAGCCTCCTGAGGAGAGCTGTTCTTGTGCTTTGTGAACTTGTGTGGTTGAGGGAGAGCTCAATGATTCGTCCCTCTCTATGGTGGTGGCTAGCCCTATTTATAGAGGCCCTAGTCCTCTCCCCAAATATTGAGCGGGAAGGGATCCAACAACGGCCAAATTCGAAGGGAGACAACTAGTACAAGTTATCCTGAGTAAAGGTGGTCTTCGCCTGCCAAAGGCTCTGGTGGTGACGCCGTCTTGGGCTCCACAGTGACTTGCGTCCTGCCGTCCTGCTGGTCTTTGTCTTGTTGAACCGATATGGAAACCTTTGCCTGATGCCTCAGGACTCCTCGCCTGCGCTTGCCCCTTTAGCACCAAAGAGGAAATTAGGAAGCTGCATGCGCTGGCGCGCGCTGGCTCCAGTCGTCATGGCTTGCGTCACAGGAACCTCGCGAGGTGTCCCTTGCCTTGATCTCTCCGCCCCTCGCTAGCCAGCCTGGTGAGGCCGCTCCCGAGGAGGTCTTGTGTCGTCCGCCTCATGAGGGTCTTGAGTCATCGCTGGTGAAGATGGGCCATACAGGGCCGCTGGTGGAGCCACGCCGTGTGCTGCAGGTAGGCAAGTCTGGGGACCCTCGTTCCCAGGACGCCGATAGTAGCCCCTGGGCCCAAGGCGCGCTCAGACTTGGCTTCGCGGCGAAGCCAAAGGGCAAGTGCGGAGCGCCGCAGACCCCAAAAGCCTGCGACCTTGGTCGACGCGTGGCGATTGATTGGACGTGGGCGTCACCGCTTCCCCACACTGCCTCGGCAGCTGCCGACTTGACGAGTCCCTGCTGCATGCATAGAAATATCATCATTACCTATGATCTTGGGGATCGCCGGCTGACCTTCTCCTGCTATAAATGAGGAGTGGGCGGAGGCCCCGTTGCTCATCTCTTCCTGCTCGCTTCTCCTTCCTCGCCTCATTGCCAGCGGCGACATCCATGGCGCCTGCGAAGAGGTTATCAGCCGCGAAGAAGGGGAAGGCTCGCCAAGAGGGCCCCGGCTCCCCGCCGCCCAAGCGCGGGCGCGGCCGTCCCCGCAAGCACACCGCGACCCCCACCGTGTCCGTCCGCGGCCACGACGGCGCCCCTTCGCGTGGCCTGAGTCGCCCATGTCGTGGCAGCCCCGTCGATGAGGGGAGACGCGCCATGGTCGCACAGCCTCCCCGGCCGTGCTTCCACTCGGCGGAGGTGCTGCCGGAGGCCGGCACATGGCTTCAGCTCCCGCGGTTCTTTGTCGGCGAGCTGCCGACCACAGGTCCAGGCAGGCTCTAGCTGCAGGCGGACGGCTGCTGCAGTAAGGCTTCGTGGGTCGCAATCGAGGTCTCCGTCGTGGGAAACACAACCCTGGCCCCTGGGTGGCAGACATTCGCTCACGCGCGCGGCCTGTGCAGGCAGTGCACCCTCCACTTCAAGTACGACGACAACGCGACCATCTTCGTGAGGGCGTTCGGGGAAGACGGCCACCGCGTCGGGTGCTGCCCCGAGGGCAATGACGGCAATGAGGTGATTAGCCTTGGAGACGGTCGAGACGAGGGTGAGGATGGCCTTGCCTTCAGTGCTGGCCGCCGCTCGCCCAACTACGTCGACTCCCCCTCCGGTGACAGCTCCAGCAGTGGCGGCTACGATCAGCCGCCACGCCGCCGCGCCCGCTTCGAGGGCGGCAGTGGGTTGTCTCGTCGCCGCGCCCCGGCAAAGCGCGAGGAGGGGTCAGGCTGAGCCCGTGAGAGCGCCATGGGTCCATCCTCGTGAGCTGCCGCAGGGGCATGCGCCGCTTTTGTTTTATTCTTCCTTTCCTTCCTGCATTAAGAGAGAGACAAGCATGGGGCCCCGCGGGGGCGTGCAACAAACTATGATTTCCATGTCGTTATGCTGTGTTTATTGTTCCTGTGTTGCGTCGCAATATCAATGTCTTATATAGGCATGTAGGAATAACTTAGCTTGACGCGCTTGAAGTAGTTTCCGCCTCACGAGGCATGCATTTCTCAGTATCTGGCGAGGCGTCTAGGAACTGCAATTTTTTTTAGGAGATCCCGAGCCCTGGTCGCAGGCGCCACTGGCCATGACCCAGCACCTCACATCGCGGTACCCGAGGGGCATGGATTGAGAGAGGAGCGCCAGCTTGCGGCTCGAATGAGAGTGCCTCGCGGAAAAATAGACAAGACGCTCACGAGGGCACCAGCCCCCTCGCAAGGGACGCGCGAGAGAGTTCATGTCAAACAGAGAAGGCAGAAACAGAGTCAGAAGGCGCTGGAACAAGACCGGCAAGGAACACTAGAAAGCAAATTTCAATTAAGGACGGGCAAGCCAACTACGGAAAGCAAATGAAAAGCCGCGTCCGGCACCTAGTCTAGTCTTCTTGTCTTCTCACCAGCGCAGAGCTAAGTGTCGGCGTTCTAGGAACGGGGGTCCCCAGACCTGCCTGCCTGCGGCCCATAGCGTGGCTGTGCTAGCAGGCCTGTATGACCCATCTTCATCAACAAGGCATTCAAGACCCTCGCGAGGGGTGAAGCCTCGCGAGGCGGACGACGCAAGACCTCCTCAGGAACGGCCGCGCCAGGCAGGCTCGCGAGGGGCAGAGAGATCAAGGCAAGGCAAACCATCCGAGGTTCTCGTGACGTGAGCCATGACGATCGAGACCAGGCAGGCGCCAGCGCATGCAGCGTCCTTGTTTCCTCTTTGGTGCTAAGGAGGCAAGCGCAGGCGCAGAGTACCGAGGCATCAAGCGAATGTTTCCATATCGGTGCAACGAGACCAAGACCAGCAGGACGGCAAGACGGAGGTCACCATGGAGCCCAAGGCGGCGTCACCACCAGAGCCTTTTGCAGGCAAAGACCGCTTTTGTCAGGATAAGCTGTACTAGCTGTCCCCTTTCAAATTGGCCGTTGTTGGCTCCCTTCCCGCTCAATATTTGGGGAGAGGACCAGGGCCTATATAAATAGGACTAGCCACCATAGAAGGGGGCATCTCATCTTGAGTACTCCTCACCCACAGAAGTTTGCCAAACACAAGAACACCTCAACCTCAGGAGGCTGTTCTTCCCCTTGTACTGTTCATCATCAGCCCAAGAGGCAATCCACCACCACCACACTGGAGTAGGGTATACACCACAACGGTGGCCCGAACCAGTATAAATCTTGTGTCCTTTGTGTTGTGAGTTCGTGAGTTCGTTCTTGAGACCTTAGCAAAACTAGGACGAGGATCGGTAGGGGGGAAATCTTCATGCGCACCCCAGAGTTCGAACCTTGAGGGTTTTGCCGGAACCCGTGATCCGACATTTGGCGCGCCAGGTAGGGGTGCGCCGGAGCCTCTCCCCCACCAATCGATCTGCTGACGCTCCGCGGTTCCAATGTCCGGCGACCCGAGGGCTGACGTCGACCGCTGGTCAGCCTGGCCCGCCCAGGCGGCGCCGCTTGCCCAGGAAGACCTCAACCCTGTGCTCCAGGCAGCACGGGCGCCACCTAACCTGCTGGGCGCGGGCGGCGCGGCCAGGCACCGTCCACCCTTACTCCACGACAAGCACGAGCCACTGCAAGGGCCGCAAGCCACGCCGCAGCAACGGCACCACACACCCGGCGGGAGCAGGCGAACATGCGAGCCGCACTCACAGTGGCGCGGGAGCTGCTGCGGTGCCAACTGATGGAGAGCGGCCGAGATGCGCTGCTGGAACGTGTCACCGAGCTATTGGACGGGGCGGCCACGTGAGCGCCGCCCTTCTGCTATCAGCGCACGCCTCAGGCGGCGGCTGGGTCCCACGGCAGGCCTCGCTGTGCCCGCGTGCTCCTGGGTGCGCCCGGGGGCCTCGTCGACGTCAACACGATCCATGGTGGAGGGCGCCCTGCCGCGCCCGCGCCACCCCAGGTGGGAGTGGGCACGAGCGTTGCCGCGTACGGCCCCATCGGAGCACGACCCTGCCATCCTCAGGACAGCATGACAGGCCGGGCAACATGGAGCGGGGCACACTTCGGCGAGGTCTTCGGGGCAGCGGCCACTGAGGCCTACGTGCCCCGCATGATGGACCAGGAGTACACGCCGGAGGACGAACCTGGCTCGTTCCTCGGGCCAGGTTGGGAGGAGGAGGCGTTAGGAGCTGAAGCCTTCCAGGAGCCGCCAGAGAGCCCCACCAACCGCGCCATCGACAACAGATACATGGTACCACTAATCCCTCAGGAGCAAGCTTACGCTAACCATGAGTCGCAGGGGGATCAGGTCACCACAGCGGCTGGCGGCCCCAGCTCGGCGGCCTCCCTTCCGCCAGGGGGATCGCGTTGGGGGCTGTAGGAGAGGGTTCGGGAGCCAGATCCCTCCCCGCGTCGCATGGAGCAAGGTGCCCCCCAGAGGTAGGCCCTCTGCTGGGGAGGTGCTGAAAAGCCTACCCCCGGCAGAGGACCCGTGGTCGCCGAGGGCGCCGCTAGTGTCCCCTTTGCCCCTTTGGTGGCGTCCTGGTTTCCGGTCGCCCCCAACGGTGGCCGAGGGAGGTGCAAGGCGGGGCCCTCATCTGGCGATATGAAGTAAGGCTCACGCCTGTAAAGATCGCCGCCCGTGACACTCTCACGTAATAATGAGTGGGGCTGTACACGCCCCGGAGTCTCAGGAGTGACGCCCTCGGGCCTCGGGGGCTCCCTCCCACGTCCTAGTGGCAGCACTTAGCTCCGCGCTGGTGAGAAGACTCGATGACCAGAAGACTAGACTAGGCACCGGATGCGGCCATTTGCTTTGGATCTCTTTTCTGTAGTCTTGCCTTCTGGATTTGGATTTAAGTTGAAGTTGAAATTTTCATTGATGCGCGCGCGGGAGGGGGGTGCCTTTTTCTCGTTCGAGCGATTTCTTGCTTTCCGATTCTCTCCTTATTTGGAGCTCACGGCAGTTGCCTCCCCTCACGAGCCCCTCCCGAGCGGGACTAGGCAAGGCACACGTGTGCCACGCACGCGCCAGTGTCACAACAGATGCTTACCTCTCACGAGGCCCCCTCGGATGGATCAGCAGGCCCCTCAGGAGCCTCGGAAACGCACGACCCCACGACCCAGCTCGGGACGTGCCCTGGCTAAGGTAAGCTGTACCAAAGACTCTCCATCGGACTCACAGTCATGCAAAGACGCATACCCAACTTGACATAGAAGAATAAAAGCTGCGATTTGTTTACATGAGGGGCTCCCCCTCTCAAAATGCTCTTACAATCTTTAGGGGCCGCGCCCAAGTTTTTACAGGGTAAACAGCAAGGAAACGTGGGATCAGCCAGATATGTCGCTCGCCGCGTCCCCCATGTCATCTTCAAACGCACCGCTAGCATCGCTGTCGCCATCGTTGGCGTCGCGGCGCCGGCATCGCCGTCATCGACCACGTCGCCTTCATCTGCAGCGACCACCACCACGTCGTCATTAGAAGCAAAGGCTCTGACCAGCGCGTCCATGTTGTCCTCCACCCACCGCGCCAGGTCGCCCCAGATGGCCTATGGAACTAGGGCGATGGCGGCATCAAAGTCAACATCCTAGTAGGTGTTCTGGAGGTGGCTGAAGACACGGGAGAACGCACGCCCGAGCAAGCCACGACTCCTCTCTTCGACAAGCTGGCGAGCTCTATCGGATCGAGCTTCAAGACGCGTCACCATGTCGGAGAAGAAGTGAAGATGGCTGGCGTAGTCGTCCGTATGAGGATAAGGGGCATTCTCGTCGCAGATATGGCCCAACGCAGTGTTAGCTCTGTTCCTGAGAACCTGGAGCATGGGGGCGTGCTCGCGCTCCAATGTCCGCCGCTGAAGCACTTCCTCCCTCTTCAGCCACGCAACGGCCTCGGCGTCATCAACCCGTTTCTGAAGAGAAAGCAGCTCGGCGCGGGCGGAGGCCAACTCCGCCAGCGCCGTGACCAGGGCGGTTGCCGTGGCCTCCTCGCGCCTCTCCACCTCAGCAAGCCTGGGCCCAAGGGTAGCGGCCCTACCTGCAGCCTCAGTCTCTGCAGGCTGCAATCTCAGGTCATGCCTACCCTCAAGACCCGCGCAAACTTCAGCCACCCGGCGATCGACCTCGTCCTGAGCCTTGGCCTCGCGCGCACCAACGGCATCTTCCGCTTGGGCAACTTGACGCTCCCTCGTCTCCAGCCGTTCAAGCTCAAGGCTACGCTCCACGGCCTCCAGTGCCAACGCCTCCTCGCGCCTCCGGATCTCTTCTTCTTCGGCGGGCGTCCCCCTAAGCAACGCAAGGACGGCTTTACGTTCCTCCACCTGCTGCTCCAGGAACGCGCTCCAGGCCTAGACCTCCCATGCACGCTTCTCCGTGGCCTCGTGACGGCGGTCAGCCTCGCGAGCTTCCTCCAAAGCTGTGGAGCAAGCCTCACGAGAGACCTTAAGAGACGCCTCGGCCTTCCCATTGTCAAGATCACGCTGACGATGGCCAAGGTTGATAGCCACCTTCAACTTGTGCCACTCCTCCGCCAACTGAAGACCCTCAGCCTCAAGGCACGCGTCGACACCCGCAAGTTCTTCATCGAGTCGGTTCATCGCGCCCATCGCCTCCTGGAAGAGCTCATGATGAACAATGCTCCGCCCGTGCTCGAACTCAAGCGCCCTGCCCATCTTGTCCTCCGCCACGTGGGCTGTGGGCAAGGCCTGGAGCAGTGTGCCCCCTCTCAGCAGGGGGCTGGGGGCTGGCACTGCTGAGGGAGTCCTGGATTAGGGGGTCCTCGGACAGCCGGACTATATACTTTAGCCAGACTGTTGGACTATGAAGATACAAGATTGAAGACTTCGTCCCGTGTCCGGACGGGACTCTCCTTGGCGTGGAAGGCAAGCTTGGTAATACGGATGTGTAGATCTCCTCTCTTGTAACCGACTCTATGTAACCCTAGCCCTCTCCGGTGTATATATAAACCGGAGGGTTTAGTCCGTAGGACAACAACCATCATACCATAGGCTAGCTTCTAGGGTTTAGCCTCTACGATCTCGTGGTAGATCAACTCTTGTAATACTCATATCATCAAGATCAATCAAGTAGGAAGTAGGGTATTACCTACATTGAGAGGGCCCGAACCTGGGTAAACATCGTGTCCCTCGCCTCCTGTTACCATCCGCCTTAGACGCACAGTTCGGGACCCCCTACCCGAGATCCGCCGGTTTTGACACCGACATTGGTGCTTTCATTGAGAGTTCCACTATGCCGTCACCATAAGGCTTGATGGATCCTTCGATCATTAGCAACGATGTGATCCAGGGTGAGGTTTTCCTCCCCGAACAGATCTTCGTATTCGGCGGCTTCGTACTGCGGGCCAACTCGCATGGCCATCTGGAGTAGATCGAGAGCTACCCCCCTGGCCATCAGGTCAGATTTGAAAACTTGAACTATACTGCCGACATCCACGGAGACTTGATCTTTCACGGATTCGAGCCCATGTCAGGTGCGCCGCACAGTCACGACAAGCACGATTTAGCTCTGCTGTCGGACAGTGCTCGGGAGATCACACCTATGACTACTCCGGCCCTCAAACCGGAGAAGATCGCGTCATCCGAGGACGGGTGGATGGACCCCGCCTCGGAGGCCGCACACTTAGTGGCAATAGGGCCGAATACTGACTTCACCTCCTACGAGGCCTGTGTTGCCGAACTGTTGGATTCGTCCCCAGCCACGGGCTCCGAGCCGCCTGCGTCCGTGCCTATCGAATCCGATTGGGCACCGATCATGGAGTTTACCTCCGCGGATATCTTTCGGCACTCGCCCTTTGGCGATGTGTTAAACTCGTTGAGGTCTCTCTCCCTGTCAGGAGACCCTAGGCCGAACTATGTCCGGCTAGATTGGGATGCGAACGACGAAGAAATTCGCTCCCCACCCACCACCCACTTAGTAGCCACTGTCGACGATTTAACCGACATGCTCGACTTCCGCTCCGAAGACATCGACAGTATGGACGACGATGCAGGAGACAAACAAGAACCACGGCCCACAGGGCGCTGGACTGCCACCTCATCATATGACATATACATGGTGGACACCCCCAAAGAAGGCGATGGCGATAAGACAACGGAGGATAATCCCTCCAAGAAGCAATCCAAGCACCGACGTCAGTGGCGCCGCTCTAAGTCCCGCCATAGCAAAAGCAACGATACCGGCACAAGAGACAATAACGCTCCGGATAGTGCCGAAGACAACGACAATCCCCTCCAGCCAGACCTCGAGCGGGAGGATGAACAAGCTAGCCCTCCGGAACAGGCAGCAGACGGAGAATCAGAGGATGAAAATTACATGCCTCTCCCCGAAGACGAGGTGAGCCTCGGCGACGAAGAATTTATCATGCCTGAGGATCCCGTCGAACAGGAGCGCTTCAAGCGCCGGCTTATAGCCATAGCAAACAGCCTGAAGAAAAAGCAACACCAGCTTCGAGCTGATCAAGATCTGCTAGCGGATAGATGGACGGAAGTCCTTGCGGTCGAGGAATACGAACTCGAACGCCCAACCAAGAGTTACCCAAAGCGCAGGTTGCTACCACAACTCAAGGAGGAAGCATTAAAACGTACATCACCAGCGTATGATGCAGCGGATCGGCCACCTCGTGGCCGAGACAAAGGGGCATATCAGCCCGAAGTCCAGCCCGCACCCCGTCACCAGACAACGAAAAACACCAAGGCCAGGGGCAACACGCGGGACCTGCGAGACGTATTGGAAAACAAAGCAGGGCATACAAGATCGATCTACGGATCACGGGGTCGTGCCCCAACGCGTGACGATGATCGTCACACCGGATACACTAAAAGCAAATCCGACCGGGCCGAATACAGCAGACAAGACTCGTATGAATTGCGTCGTGACATAGCCCGGCACAGAGGCGCTGCACACCCCCTATGCTTCACTGATGAAGTAATGGATCATGAATTCCCAGAAGGATTCAAACCCGTGAACATTGAGTCATACGATGGCACAACAGACCCCGCGGTACGGATCGAGGATTTCCTCCTCCACATCCACATGGCCCGCGGTGACGATCTACATGCCATGAAGTACCTCCCACTAAAACTCAAAGGACGAGCTCGACATTGGCTGAATAGCCTGCCAGCAAACTCCATTGGCAGTTGGGAGAATTTGGAAGATGCATTCCTGGACAATTTCCAGGGCAATTATGTGCGACCACCAGATGTTGATGACTTGAGCCACATAACCCAACAGCCTAGGGAATCGGCCAGGAAATTCTGGACTCGATTCCTAACCAAAAAGAACCAAATCGTCGACTGTCCGGATGCCGAGGCCTTAGCGGCATTTAAACATAACATCCGGGATGAGTGGCTCGCCTGACACCTCGGCCAGGAGAAGCCGAAGTCCATGGGAGCCCTCACGACACTCATGACCCGCTTTTGCGCGGGCGAGGATAGCTAGCTAGCTCGCAGCAACAACACATCAAGGAATCCTGGCACTTCAGATGCCAATGATACTAACGGCAGACCACGTCGTAACAGACACAAGCGCCGCAACAACGGCGATAACGCCGAAGACACGGCAGTTAATGCCGGATTCAGTGGCACTAAATCCTGTCAGCGGAAAAAGCTATTCAAACGAAGCAATACGGGCCCGTCCAGTTTGGACCGTATACTCGATCGCTCGTGTCAAATTCACGGCACCCCCAATAAGCCAGCCAATCACACCAACAGAGAATGGTGGGTGTTCAACCAGGCCGGCAAGTTGAATGCCGAAAACAAAGACAAGGGGCTGCATAGCGACGACGAGGAGGAGCCTCGGCCGCCGAACACAGGAGGACAGAAGAGGTTCCCTCCACAAGTGAAAATGGTGAACATGATATATGCAACCCATATTCCCAAGAGGGAGCAGAAGCGTGCACTAAGGGACGTCTATGCGATGGAGCCAGTCGCCCCAAAATTCAACCCATGGTCCTCTTGTCCGATCACCTTTGATCGCAGGGACCACCCCACTAGTATCCGTCATGGAGGATCTGCCGCATTGGTCCTTGACCCCATCATTGACGGATTTCACCTCACTCGAGTCCTTATGGACGGTGGCAGCAGCCTAAACCTGCTCTATCAGGATACAGTGCGCAAAATGGGCATAGACCCCTCGAGGATCAAACCCACAAAAACCACCTTTAAAGGGGTAATCCCAGGTGTAGAGGCCTGTTGCACGGGCTCAATCACACTGGAAGTGGTCTTCGGGTCTCCGGATAACTTTCGAAGCGAGGAGTTAATCTTCGATATCGTCCCCTTTCGCAGCGGCTATCACACACTGCTCGGACGAACCGCATTTGCCAGATTCAATGTGGTACCACATTATGCATACCTCAAACTCAAAATGCTAGGACCACGCGGGGTTATAACAGTTAATGGAAACACAGAGCGCTCGCTCCGCACGGAGGAGCACACTGCGTCTCTCGCAGCAGAAGCGCAAAGCAGCCTTATTAGGCAAGCCGACAATTTGGCGAAAAAGACCCCGGACACCTTCAAGCGAGTCCGGAGTACCCCGTAGGCAGATCAGCGGGCACGTTTTGAGCTCGACTAGCAATTCGGCCTCCGTCCTAGTCCTAGTCGAGTGGCGAAATCCGTGCCACGCGTACATAACTACGCACTCAAGGTACCATGGGCATAGGCGGAGGCACCACTACGACACGTCCCACAATGCGGCTCAACCGCCCCAGGGGTTGTATACCTTTATCATTTTTCTCTCTTTCAGGACCTTACTCTCTGGAAGCCCTTTCCGGCAGTCTAATCGTTGAACTCATGGTGGCAAGGAAATACCAAGGAAGGAAGACGATCTGACGTACAAGGGAATCCTCAGGTGGTCTCTGATAACGATCGATATACCTGTTTTACATCCCATACGCAGCTTGCCCTTGGATAGGACATGTCGAATAGTCCTTTTTTTGCTTATTGCACTACTTGTATCCGTACGCTTCGGCGTACTATTTAATAACAATGCATAGCGTTAGCCTATTATTGCATTACCCTTTCTTTTTTTTCTCTTGTCTGCTTATTTACGATAGATTGCACCCGTACATTCTGGTACAACTAGTACGCCAGGGGCTTCAGTATACCCCATAATACAGCGTGAGAAGTCCGAACACTTTCGACAGTGCGGCACCCCGAACTTATAGCATTATATGCATCAGCTACGAATCATGTCTTGGGTCAATAGTTCGGTTTGCCCGGCTCCCATGTTTTGGTACCTTACGTTCCGCAATATCGGCTAAGGTTGCACTGGGAGAACTACTGCGATTGTGTCCTGGTTCTTCCGGACGAGCACCTCAGTAGAGAAAGCCGAAAACTGACTGTCATGATAAGGTGAGAGCTGGTCGCTGTTCGAGAGGTCTCAAGTCCTTAAAGACTTTTTCAGCTTCGGGCGAGGAGTCGTCCTTGTCCGACTTAGGCGTATATAGTGCCCCAAATTCGGCCTTCCGAATAATACGGGCTTCGCCAAAATTTGAAATTGTAGACTTCTATGGCTAAGTGAGAGTGATAAAGCTTTATAGTCCGATTGCCTGGTTCGCTGTGCTGAACACCTCCTTCGAAGGACCCAAAATTGGGATAAAGAGTGCTCAGGTTTATCCCGAACACCTCAGTACTAGTTACATGGGGGCAGAAGCCGACGACTAGCCAACTCTCAGTTTTTATAAACGGCCGCACAGAAGGTAATATTTTAAATTAACACGCGTTGCATAGCGCAAATGAACTAGTTTCATATTACAGGATCACATGAGTACATTCATTCGAAAATTACATCCTTAGGACATTCCTCTGCCACAAGGGGAGCACCCTTCAGGACACTGTCATAATACTTTTCGGGGTGGCGATGCTCCTTGCCTTCCAGGCGGCCCCTCCTTCGCCAGCTTTACGGCGTCCAGCTTCGCCCAGTGCACCTTCGCCCGGGCAAAAGCCCTGCGTGCACCATCGATGCAGACGGACCGCTTTATGACTTCAAGCCGTGGGCAGGCATTCACAAGCCGCCTCACCAGACCGAAGTAGCAATCAGGCAGGGGCTCGCCAGGCCACATCCGGACTATAAGACCCTTCATGGCCTGTTCGGCCGCCTTGTGAAGCTCGACCAGTTGCTTCAGGTGGTCGGTCAAGGGCATTGGGTGTTCGGTCCCTGTATACTGAGACCAGAACAACTTCTCCGTCGAGCTCCCCTCCTCAGCTCAGTAGAACTCCGCGGCATCCGACACATTGCGGGGCAGATCTGCGAACGCTCCTGGAGAGCTCCGAACTCGGGTAAGTAAAAGAAAAGTTTCCTTCACATGCTTGCTTTGCATAATGAATGTCTTACCCGCTGCTATCTTCTTAACCGCCTCAATTTCCTGGAGGGCCTTTTGGGCTTCGGCCTTGGCGTTTTGTGCGCTCTCAAGTGCCTTTGCAAGCTCGGACCCTTGCGTCTTAGAGTCAAGCTCCAAGGACTTGTGTTTTTTGGCGAGAGCCTGGAGCTCTTGCTGCACCTTGCCTACTTGGGCTTCTTGCTTTTCTCGCTCGATGCGCTCCTTGGCCGCTTTGTCTTCGGCCTCGGATAGCGCCTTCTGCAGGGCCGCCACTTCGGTTGTAGCCCCAAGCAAAATTCATGACGATCCTATTATTCTAAAACCAATTTTTTTTATATACTGCACAGACGGGATATCACTTACCTTTGTTCCCTTCGAGCTGCCTCTTGGTAAGGCTGAGCTCTTCCTTGGACCGCTCAAGGTCCCGCTTCATTGCGTGGACCTCTGTTGTGCGAGCGGCAGCGGCTAGCAGTGAAGCCTGCTTGTTCACATAGACATATTTTGATTAGACTCCTGTGATTATTATTTGATCCTCTGTTCGGCCTTTCTTTGCGAACACCAACCAGAGCATCAGGGGCTACTGTCTATGCTGTAACATTTTCACGTAATTTGATTACTTACCTCAAAGCCTGTTAGGAGGCTAGCACAGGCTTCAGTCAATCCGCTTTTGGCAGACTGAACCTTCTGGACCACCGCACTCATGATAGTGCGGTGCTCTTCGTCAATGGAAGCGCCGCGAAGCGCTTCCAGCAAGTTGTCCGATGCCTCTGGATGGACAGAGGCCGTCGGCACGGGCGGCTTGCCCCTCTTAGCGAGGGTTGCCTGACAGAATCCGGAACCACCTGAGGTTCCGGTGCAGTATTCGGCCGGAGGCTAGGCTTGCTGCCCCCACTGCCAATGGGAGTCTTGCCCCTTCTGCACCCAGCGTCCGGAATGTCGCCTTGGGGTGCCTCCGGAACTATCTCCCCTTGGTTCAGTGCCCTTTGGGACAATACCTCGGCGTCATCCGTAGGACGGGGAGAGGAGGCGGTCGGGAGTGAATCGCTCTTCATCTCCGACAAGCCCAAGGACTCCTCCGAAGAGGATACGTCGATATGGGCTCTGGATGGACTCCATGATCATGTTCGGCATGATAAGAAGCGATAAAATAAAAACATACCGAGAACTATTGTGGTGTCCGAATACTTACGACTTCGCCAGGGGCTTGTCCCTGGGCAGCCACTCATCGTCGCTAAAAGCGGCCGCCGTGGACCAGTCCGGAAGGAGAGTCCTTCCCTTCTTGGACTCTTTGGCCTCCCTAGATGGGGCGGCCTTCCTTTTCTTGTCTCCCCCGGCTGGGGGGGGGAGAACTTTCCTCTTCTTCCTCCTCGTTTTCATGGGAGGAGTGTGCCTCGGTGTTTTCGGACGATGAGTCCGATATAACCTTGCGCCGGAGACCCTTCCTGGTCCCCGTGGCCTTCTTCGCCGGCACCTCATAAGGCGCCGGAACCAGCACCTCCGTTAGGAGAGCATCTACTGGATCTTCGGGCAGGGGGGCTGGACAATCGATCTGCTTCGCTGTCGCTACCCAGTCCTGTTAAAGGGCGTGGAGGCTTAGATCTCGCGCATGGTTAAACTGGGGAAAATGAACATCTCATGAGATATAAAAGACTTACCGGATTGGTAGGGCGCTTTGCGCTGAGTCCGCGATCCTCGGTAAGAGGAGGAGGAACCTCGGCGCCCTTGAACAGCACCTTCCAGACGTCCTTGTGCGTCGTGTCGAAGAGCTCTCGCAGCGTTTGGTGCTCGGCCAGGTCGAACTCCCACATATTGAATGCTCGTCTTTGACACGGGAGGATCCGGCGGAAGAGCATGACTTGGACTACGTTGACGAGCTTGATTTTCTTGCTCATCATGTTTTTAACGCAGGTCTGGAGTCCGGTCAGCTCTACCGAGGAACCCCAAGATAGGCCCTTCTCTTTCCAGGAGTTGAGCCGCATGGGGATTCCGGATCGGAATTCGGGGGCCGCCACCCAGTTGGTGTCGCGCGGCTCGGTGATGTAGAACCACCCCGATTGCCACCCCTTTATGGTCTCCACATAGGAGCCTTCGAGCCAGGTAAAGTTGGGCATTTTGCCCACCATGGCGCCTCCGCACTCCGCTTGCTGGCCGACCACCACCTTTGGTTTAACGTTGAAGGTCTTCAGCCACATGCGGAAGTGGGGCTTGATGCGGAGGAAGGCCTCGCACACGACGATAAACGCCGAGATGCTGAGGATGAAATTGGGGGCCAGATCGTGAAAGTCTAGCCCGTAGTAGAACATGAGCCCGCGGACAAACGGGTGGAGGGGAAATCCCAGTCCGAGGACGAAGTGGGTAAGAAAAACCACCCTCTCGTGGGTTTCTGGAGTAGGGACGATCCGCCCCGCATCTGGCAGCCGGTGTGCGATATCCGCTGCCAGATATCTTTCTCTCCGCAGCTTTGTGATGTCCTCCTCCATAACGGAGGAGACCATCCACTTGCCTCCCGCTCCGGACATGCTTGGAGTGGTTTGAGGGGAAAATGTGAACTTGGGTGCTGGAGCTCGAGTGCGCAAGAATGGATGAGCAAGGAGGAAGAGGGCGTGGGTGAAAAAGAGGAATCCTTTTCCCTTTATAAGCGTGGAAGAAACTATACGCCTCCCCACCTGCCTGGTAAACTCGCTTATTCCCCAAGCGCCATAATTAATGGCGCGGTTGGGTTACCCACACCCGTATTGATGAGAATCCTGTGATAAGGGGACACGATCTCTGCTTCGACAAGATGTGCCAAGGAAACCGCCTCGCAATATGTGCAGTGGCTGGTTGAGAAAAACGGTTCGAATAATGATCGGGCCGTGGTGAGATATCATGCTGTCGAATATGTCAGCAGATTAGATCTGTGGAAATATTGTTCTCTCTACGGTGGTATGTGGAATTTGTTTTGCAGAGCCGCTACGGAATATTCGGAGGAAGAACCCGCCTTGTAATGTCGAAGACAATCTGCGCGCCGGACTCATCGTCATTGAAGCCTGGTTCAGGGGCTACTGAGGGAGTCCTGGATTAGGGGGTCCTCGGACAGCCGGACTATGTACTTTAGCCGGACTGTTGGACTATGAAGATACAAGATTGAAGACTTCGTCCCGTGTCCGGACGGGACTCTCCTTGGCGTGGAAGGCAAGCTTGGTAATACGGATGTGTAGATCTCCTCTCTTGTAACCGACTCTGTGTAACCCTAGCCCCCTCCGGTGTCTATATAAATCCGAGGGTTTAGTCTGTAGGACAACAACAATCATACCATAGGCTAGCTTCTAGGGTTTAGCCTCTACGATCTCGTGGTAGATCAACTCTTATAATAATCATATCATCAAGATCAATCAAGCAGGAAGTAGGGTATTACCTCCATCGAGAGGGCCCGAACCTTGGTAAACATCGTGTCCCCCGCCTCCTGTTACCATCCGCCTTAGACGCACAGTTCGAGACCCCCTACCTGAGATCCGCCGGTTTTGACACCGACAGCTGCCCCAGGCACCAGCCGGGCCTCGCGAGGGGCCCGAATTAGACGGGGCCCGCTGCCTGAAGAGGAGCCGAAGACCGAAGCCAACCTGCCAACGTCCATGACCAAAGGAGGGGTTCTGGGCACGCCCGTCAAGCTCCAAGCAGGGCCGCCAAGGAGGGGCGATGATGCCGTGGGCTCAAGGCGCCATGGAAGCGAGCGCATCCCTCCAACCGACCCCGCGCCGGGAGCGGCGTGCGTGCACGGGGCACTCAAGGTCAGCGGGGGAGTCGAGGAGAGAGGAGGCTGCTCCTCAGGAGATGCAATGGCCTTGGCGGAGGGGACCCTCAAGGACCACCGTCAGGAAGGAAAGCAACACTCAAGAAATCACAAAGGTACAATACTTCCTCGTTGACGGCGATGTACTTCCTTCGCTTCAACGGCCCAAAGATACCGCTGCTGCTCAGGGATCCTTTCCTCTTGCGGAGCTCCTCGAAGTCCATGCAAATCCGGCCGAAGCGCTGGACGTGGTGGCCGGCACGGGGTGCAACCGGAGAAGCGCTCAAAGGGACAGCTTCAGGGGTGCCGGGCTGCGGAGAGCAGTCGGGCGCCGTCTCACCGCGGCCTCCCGAGACCTCCGGAGCTTCGGCCTCGGGAGCCGCATGCTGCATCGTCTCAGCGACCGACACCCCAGGGCAAGGATCATGAGTTCCTGAGGACGACGCCCCAGGAGCCCCTGACGACATCTGCGCCGCAGCACTCGGGCCGCCAGCCTCGGGTGGTGCTCACCCCCGTGCATCCACATTTGGGGTGAGCTCAGCGCCAGCGACGAAGAGGGGAACCACGTCGACGTGATTCTCACGGGGCCCCACCAGGCCGTCCGGGCGCAACCCCCACTCATCAAAGGAAGGCATGTGCTCAACAAATTCTACCTTGTTCGTGCAGCGGTACAGCAGATAGCTCTTCCCAGGCATGTCGTCTGGCGAAGGGACACCCGTCAGGACCTCGAGCATTGTTCGCCGCGTCTCAAGAGGGAGCCCGGACTCCTGAAGCCTCATATGGTCCTGACTGCAAAGCAATGCCCACATCGGGCGAGAATGGCGCTGAAGCGGAGCAACTCGGCGCCTGATGAACTCCTTCACCACCATAGGTGCAGTCACGCCGCGGTCCTTCAACCTCCTCAACCTGAGCCAGACGAGGACAAGACAGGAACTCGCGAGCCTCTCATGGCCTCAACCGGAGTTGGGAACGGCAGGTGTTGACGGAGAATGGAGCAAGGGGCTGAGCACCCTGGCATCGACAAATACCCACCGTGTCCAAAACTCGCTCGTGGATGGAGGAAGCTCGAAGTCGATCCCTGCGCCTGCCGTCGCAGCCACAGCCTGAAAGCTCACGCACCCCGAGCTTTGCCGAGGATCAATCAGGTGCAACGAGAAGAAGTGGCGAAGAAGGGCCATGGAAGGGGCAATGCCCACCATGGCCTCACACACAAAGGCGAAGACCTCAAGGAGGGTCACGGATCGGGGGTCAAGATGCAGCAAGTGGATCTGATAGTGTTCCAGCACCGCGTTGAAGAAAGCGGAGAAAGGGGGAGCAAGCCAGCCCAAAGAGCATCGATGAAGATTGAGACCTTTGTGGTTGCCCGGTCAATACGAGCATGAGACGCAGGCCAAGCTGTCGTCTTCCCCCACTCATTGAAACTGGAGGCGCGCATGGGGCGCACCTTGCCCATGGCCTCATCATTGATCACCAGTGATCGGCCAACCGCGGGCTCGAATGGCCGAAGGCGCGCCGGCAGAAGATAGAATCTTCTTCCCCTTGTCAGCTTGTTTCGGCGCCATGGCGATGGAGCGGGCAGAGCGCAGGCTAGATTGGGAGGAGGAGCAGAGTCTCTGGGAGCATAGGAATCGGGGAAGAATGGCGCGGGTGATGGAAGAATAACTGTGTAGGCTGAGGGGGCCGCATAGCCAAGCGGATTCCAAGGCAGCGTGGGGAAGCGGAGACGCCCACGACCAATCAGCCGCCACGCGTCGACCAAGGCCGCAGGCTGCTGGGGCCCGCGGTGCTCCGTACTTGACCTTTGGCTTCGCCTCAAAGCCAAGCCCAAGCGCGCCTTGGGCCCGGGGGCTACTGTCGGCATTCTGGGAACGGGGGTCCCCAGACCTGCCTTCCTGCGGCCCACAGCGTGGCTATGCTAGCAGGCCTGTACGGCCCATCTTCATCAACAAGGCATTCAAGACCCTCGCGAGGGGCCAAGCCTCACGAGGCGGACGACGGAAGACCTCCTCAAGAGCGGCCGCGCCAGGCAGGCTCGCGAGGGCGGAGAGATCAAGGCAAGGCAAACCTCACGAGGTTCTCGTGACGTGAGCCATGATGATCGAGACCAGGCGGGCGCCAGCGCGCGCAGCGTCCTTGTTTCCTCTTTGGTGCTAAGGAGGCAAGCGCAGGCGCAGAGTACCGAGGCATCAAGCAAAGGTTTCCATATCGGTGCAACGAGACCAAGACCAGCAGGATGGCAAGACGGAGGTCACCATGGAGCCCAAGGCGGCGTCACCACCAGAGCCTTTTGCAGGCGAAGATCGCTTTTGTCAGGATAAGCTGTACTAGCTGTCCCCTTTCAAATTGACCGTTTTCGGCTCCCTTATCGCTCAATATTTGGGGAGAGGACCAGGGCCTATATAAATAGGACTAGCCACCATAGAAGGGGGCATCTTATCTTGAGTACTCCTCACCCACACAAGTTCGCCAAACACAAGAACACCTCAACCTCAGGAGGCTGTTCATCCCCTTGTACTGTTCATCACTAGCCCAAGAGGCAATGCACCGCCACCACACTGGAGTAGGGTATTACACCACAACGGTGGTCCAAACCAGTATAAATCTTGTGTCCTTTGTGTTGTGAGTTTGTGAGTTCGTTCTTGAGATCTTAGCAAAACTAGGACGTCGATCGGTAGTGGGGAAATCTTCGTGCGCACCCTAGAGTTTGAACCTTGAGGGTTTTGCCGGAACCCGTGATCCGACACTAAGTGCTGCCACTAGGATGTGGGAGGGAGCCCCAGAGGCCCGAGGGCGGCACTCCTTAGACTCCGGGGCGTGTACAGCCCCACTCATTATTACGTGAGAGTGTCACGAGCGGAGACCTTCATAGGCACTAGGCCTTGTTCACAGGCGCTGGGCCTTTCTTCTTGGGTAGAACTTCCGGAGGTGCTGGATGTTCCAGGCATTCTGGATGGGTACCTCGTCCAGCGTCTCTAGGCACGCGGCGCCAGGCCTGGAGACGTGGACGACCTTAAACGGGCCCTCCCACATGGGTGAGAGCTTATGCATCCCTTCCCTGGACAGCACACGCCTTAGGACGAGGTCACCCACCTCAAGCGTCCTGGAGCGGATGTTGCGACAGTGGTACCGTCGCAGCGCCTGCTGATATCTTGCCGCCCGTAGCGTTCCTTCACGGCGACGTTCCTCCCCCTGCACGAGGTCCATCCCCCGCATGGCGTCTTGCTGCGCCTCATCAAACGCCAGGACCCGTGCGGAGCGATGCTTGATCTCGTGAGGGAGAACCACCTCTGCTCCTTAGACGAGGAAGAATGGGGTCTCGCCCGTTGGCTTGGTGGCGGTGGTGCGGATGGACCACAGCACGGACTGGAGCTCGTCATGCCAGCCCCTGCCGGAGGTCTCGAGCTTCTTCTTGAAGGTCCTGGTCTTGAGGCCTCTCAGGACCTCCGCTATGGCGCATTCAGCCTGACCATTGCTCCAGGGGTGCGCCTCCGAGGCATAGCAGATCTGCGTTCCAAGGTTAGCACAATATGTCTTGAAGAGATTGCTAGTGAACTGTGAGTCGTTATCGGTGATGATGCGGTTGGGGACCCCAAACCGGCTCACGGGACCTTTAATGGACTTGACCGCGGAGCCGGCCGGGATGGTGCGGACGGCTTCTACCTCCGCCCACTTAGTAAACTTGTCGATGGCGACGTAGAGGTAGCGGTAGCCCCCAGGCGCTCGAGGGAACGGGCCCAAGATATCCAGCCCCCGGACCGCGGATGGCCACGAGAGTGGGATGGTCTGGAGGCCCTGAGCCAGCTGATGGATCTGCTTGGTGTGGAACTGACAGGCCTCACAGGACTTCACCAGCTCAGTCGCATCGTTGAGTGCCGTAGGCCAGTAGAATCCACTGCGAAACACCTTGCCGACGAGGGTCCGTGACGAAGAGTAGTGCCCGCAGTCCCCGCCGTGTATGTCGGCTAGCAGCTCTTTCCCCTGCTCGCTGGAGATGCAACGCAGGGAAACGTCATTTGGCCGCTTCCTGTATAACTCACCATCCTGGATGAAGTATGCCGTGGCCTGTCGGGCCACACGCTCCGCGTCCTCCTCCTTCTCCGACAGCGTCCCGTGCGTCAGGTATTCCTTGAATACCTTGGTCCAGCACCCCTCCTGAGGCTCAAGCGCCAAGAGTAAACGCGCTCCCGAGGTCGGGCCGTAGGCCGGGGTTCCCGAGGCAGGTGGTTGAGGAAGCTCCTCCCGAGGCAGCGCTGTTATTGAAAGTGGTGGTGTTGCCGATGGCTTGAAGAGCCGCTCCTCAAAGATGCCATGCTCTTGGGGTAGCCGCTTGGAGGCTCTCGCGGCGATGTCGTTGGCTTCTTTGTTGGTGCCACGAGGCACGTGCTGCAATTCGAGGCCCAAGAATTGCTTCCTCATCTTGCGTACCTCCGCGAGGTACGCCTCCATGTGCTCGTCCTTCGGCTCATATACCTTGTTGGAGAATTTGACGAGGAGCTTCAAGTCGCCCTTTAAGGTGAGGCGCTTCACTCCCCGTGCCATCGCAGCCTTGAGACCAGCTATGAGGCCTTCGTACTCTGCTATGTTGTTGGAGACCTTCTCGCCCTGCTGGAAGCAGACCTGCACGGCGTAGTAAAGCTTGTCCTGAGTGGGTGAGATGATCACTGCTCCAGCCCCCGCGCCCTGGCGCGCAAAGGCGCCATCGAAATACATAACCCAGCCGTCTGGCGCTTCAGTCCCTGGCGAGAGGTACCGATCCTCGCCTTATTCAAGCCCCGGGGCATCCGTCCATTCAGCCACGAAGTCAGCGAGCGGGGCTCCCTTGATGACCCTAGTTGTGCTGAACTCCAACTGAAATGCCTGCAGCTCGATGTTCCACTCAGCGACTCTCCCGGCGGAGTTGGGGCTCCTGAGCACTCTCTCCAACGGGTAGGCCGAGACGACCTTGATGGGGTGACCTTGAAACTAGTGCCGTAGCTTACGAGAGGCCACCAAGAGCGCGAGCAGGAGCTTCTGAGGCATGGGGTACCGTGCCCTCGCGTCCCGCAACACCGCGCTGACAAAATACACAGGGTGCTCGACGAGGGCGGGTGCATTGACGAGGTTCACGGTTTCCGAAGGTTGGGGCGCCTCCTGAGACGACGAAGCCCCCAGAGCCTGGTCGCTCGTTGGGGCCTCCGCAGGCCCAAGTGCGCCGTCTTGCCGAGCCTTGTCCATTGCCGACGTCGCTGCATCCCTCGCGGTGCCCTCTGGGTCTTGCGCCGGCTCGGCTGGGGCAGCGGCTTGACGCGACGCATCCTTGACCCGACACTCCTTCCGGACCGCCACCAGAGCTGCGCTGGCGGAGTAAGGGGTGGCGGCAAGGTACAGCACCAGGGGCTCGAGAGGTCGGGGCGCCACCATCACCGGAGGGCTGGTCAGGTATCTCTTGAGGTCTTGAAACGCTTGGTCGGCCTCCGGGGTCCACTCGAATGGGCCTTTCTTCTTCATCAGCTTGAAGAATGGTAGGGCGTGCTCTCCCAGCTTGGAGATGAAGAGCCCCAACGCAGTCACGCGATCGGCAAGCTTCTGCATCTCCTTAAGGGTTTGTGCTGGACTCATGTCTTCGATTGCCTTGACCTTCTCTGGGTTGGCCTCGATCCCTTTGTGGGACCCGAGGAAACCCAGCAGCTTGCCGGAAGGGACACCAAACACGCATTTCTCCGGGTTGAGCCGTAAGTCCACCCGGCGCAGGCTTTCGAAGGTCTCCTCCAAGTCCTGAATTAAGGTTCTCGCCTCCCGAGACTTCACCACAATGTCGTCGACGTAGGCTTCGGCGTTCCTCCTGAGTTACTGACCTAGGGCGATGTGCATCAGTCGTTGGAAGGTCACGCCCGTGTTGCGCAGCCCGAACGGCATGCAAGTGTAGCAGTATACCCCGCACGGGGTCAGGAAGGCCGTCTTCTCGACATCTTATACCGCCATCTTGATCTGGTGGTAGCCTGAAAACGCATCCAGAAAGCACAGCAGGTCGCACTCGGCAGTGGAGTCAACGATTTGGTCGATGCAAGGAAGCGGGAACGGATCTTGGGGGCAGGCCTTGTTGAGGTTGGTGAAGTCGACACACATGTGCTCCTTTCCGCCTTTCTTGGGCACAACGACTGGGTTTGCCCACCATTCAGGGTACCGGACCTCGCGAATGACACCTGCTGCCTCTAGCTTGTGGGTTTCTTGGATGATGAAGGACTGCTTCTCCATGGACTGCCGCCGCGCCCTCTGCTTCACAGGGCGTACATTGGGGCACACCTTCAAGTGGTGCTCAATCACTCCTCTTGGAACCCCTACCAGCTGATCGGGCTCCCAGGCGAATACTTCCTTGTTTGCGTGCAAGAACTTCACCAGTGCCTCGTCTTGATCGGGGTCGAGGTTGGCACCTATGGTGAAGGTGGCCCCCGAAGACCCATCTTCTTCGACCGGCACCTGCTTGGTTTCTGCCCGGTCTTGAGTGAACAACTGCTTCTTCTTGGTTGGTGCGGCTTCCTTAACTCCGGAGGTGTCTGCGTCGACCGGTTGCGCCGTCACGGCGGTCTTGAGGGCAAGCTTGAGTGCCGCCAGAGCCTCCTTGGTATCTCCTACTAAGGTGAGGACGTCCTTGCTCCCAGGCATCTTCATGAGGTTGTAGGCCGGATGGGTCGCCAAAATGTACTGAGCCAGAGCCGGGTACCCGAGAATGGCGTTGTACGGGAGGCCGATGTGGGCGATGTCAAAGTCGATCAGCTCAGTGCGGTAGTTGTCGCGAGTGCCAAAGGTCATGGGCAGGCGGATCCGCCCCAGAGGACTGGCGGAGTCGCCGCCGACTCCGGAGAAGGGCTTGCTAGGGCGAAGCCGCTCGAGTGGTATGTGAAGAAGGCTAAAAGTTTCCACAGAGAGCACGTTGAGGTCGGCGCCGCCATCGATAAGGGTCTTGGTGACGGCTACACTGCAGATGGTGGGGGTGCAGAGCATTGGGAGCACGCCTAAGCTGACAGTGGTGACAGGGTGATCCCCCGAGTCGAAGGTTAGGTCGGCGTCGGGCGCCGCCCAACCCGGGGGAGCCCCCTGCCGCATGGAGGTGGCGCCAATCAGGCGGAAGAATGGCTTGGTGTGGCGGTCCGAGGGTGGCACTTGCGAGGCGCCGAGGAGGGCCGCGACTGTCACGACAGGTTTTCCAATAAAAATATTTATTGAGAGACCGATCCCTTTTATGGACCAGTAAAGAAGAATTCCTTCTTACTGGTAGACAAAATCTTGATCACAGAAGATAATACCAGGAGTACTGAATACAATACAAGGTTGAGCGGAGACTGCTCAACAATTTATTACAAACACGCCAATAACACATAAAGGCGAATAGGGTGGCATAACTACTAACTCACGATAAAAGCGGTGGTGGATATATCACAGCGAAGTGGGTGATATGACTCCAGGAAACTAACAGCTCTTCGAGCGTCGGAGTGAGGCTCGAGGAGACTTATTGTGGGTGGCGGAAGCGTATAAGATACAAGTGACCAATATCCAGGATCGCACGGGACTGACTGGGATTCCTCTAGGCGTCGGACTCACTATCAAACTCTTCATCCATGAGATCGCCTTCGTCAACATCTGGCCAAATCAACAAGCCAGGTGAGTACTATGAAAGTACTCGCAAGACAGTTCGGACATAAGATATAACAAATGTAAACATGATGCATATGAACAGATTAACAAGTGCACTCAGACAACGAGATAATAATGCATGGGAAAAATAAAGAGAAGTCGGGCGGTAGTCCTCCCGAAATCTCAAACTAATACTGAGGGCCAAACGAGTGTCTGAATGACTCCTCGAGAGGAAACAAGAGAAATAACAATGCCGCAGTCGGGCGCCAAGGCGACACCACATAAAGGGCTTATAATGAAAATATAAAAGACAGCGTGCCACAGTCGGACGTGTGAGCGACATCACATAAAGGACTTATATCATAAGTAAATAACAAGGGTGCCACAGTCGGACGTCTGAGCGACATCACATAAAGGGCTTATATCACAAGTAAATAACGAGAGTGCCACAGTCGGACGTCTGAGCGACATCACATAAAGGGCTTATATCACAAGTAAATAACGAGAGTGCCACAGTCGGACGTCTGAGCGACATCACATAAAGGGCTTATATCATAACGTAATAATTCGGTAGTTCAGGAATATAAATCATTTCAAGTACGAGATAAATAAAAGGTTAGTCCATCCACAGGAATAACGATTTAAACTGGGTTTACCACTCAAGCTTGTTCACCGGGGATTTACCACGAGGATTGACATAGATATGGGTATACTGGCCATGGTCCTTGACCATAGATACGATGACTCGGAAGGATTTGACTCTGCAGAGTTTGTATTTAACCACAGCCAACGGATTTCAGTAGTCACGGGGACTAGTTCCGTTTACGGTGTTTTGGAAGAAACACATCTAACCAGTACACACCCATTCAACATTCCGAAGCCAGGAATCACCCTCGGCAACGTTCAAGAAAAACCTTGGGACGGGGAGGCTACAACCTCGCGTAGCATGGGATCAAATTTATATACGCGCGCTCTAAGGGGTGCCCCCCTCTCAGTCCTCGTAAGGCTGGCATGCTACAACAATACCACCTTACTGCCTTTCATGTCACCACATGACTAGGCCATCTCTCATCAGAGATCACAGTAACTTCGGAGCACATGGATAGTTGCCTTACATGCAACGAGATACTCACCGATGCTCATATGCCATGCACAAACCATTCAATCAAACATGCAAAACACCCGTCATATCAAAGGTTCAAACATGCTTGCCTGGTTCGGAGAAGTCGGAGTCTAGCTCGGCGAAGTTCGCGGCTCCGTCACCTCTTCCGGAACCTACGGTATAGCGAAAACGTATACTAACGTGAAAATCATCGCGTGCATAAAAGTTGTCCCAAATTTTCTCCAAATAAATACTATTAAAAACTAGACAAAAATATAAGACTGTCAGAAAAAGAATCACTCAAAAATCATCTTTTATTAAAAAGTTATAAGGGTTTTAGTCCAGGGACTAATCTGTGATGAAACAGAAAAGATCCAGGGACTTAACTGAGAAAACAGAAAACGGTTCGGAGGGAAAGACGTCAGCCCAAAGGGAAAGCGTATTCTGCCCGAATGCGCCAACTGAAAACGGTTCGCGGGTGAGAGAAGAGAGGCTGACGGGGGGGTCCACATGTCAGGTTTAAAAAGTTCGCCGGCGCCCGAAGACTGCGGTGGTCGCCGGCGTCGAACCACGGCGAGACAGGGAGATCGGAGTGTACCAAGAGTTTCAGCGTGTCCTTCCACGTCGGTGGGTGGTGGACTCGACCGACGGAGAGCACCACGTCGACGGCGACACTTTCTCCGGCGGACGGCGGCTCGGGCGATGGTGGAGAACTCCGGTGGGTGCTGCAAACTCCGAATTGAAGCGCGGGTCAGGAGAGTGGATGCATAAGGAAGCTACTGGCAAGAGCTGAGAGGTAGAGGTGCACGCACGGGAGTGAATCGAGCTGGATCCCGTGGCGGGTCGCGGCGGCCGAAGTTGGGGAAGAAGGCTCCCTCGGGGCTCTTCCAGTGGCTAGGCGTGGTGTTGGAGGGGTGCAGAGGTGGTGTGGGTTCGAGTTGGAGCTCGGGGCCTCTATTTATAGGCGGTTCGAGGGGGTGGCCGTGAACGGGATCGCTCCGGCGAGCAATTACGGCGAGGCAATGGCTTGGCAGGGAGCTTAAGTGGCCAGGCAGCATCAGGGAGGTGTACTGGTGCTGTTCCCCAGCTAATCTTGGTAGGGCTTGGCGTAACGGCGCCGGTCCTCGACGGGGTGGCCGTACGGGCACGGCGGCGGCAGAGAGCGCGCTCCGCGCCTGGCAGTTCACGACGAGGGTGGCAGCGTGCACTGGGGAGTGGGTGGCCACGTGGCGGCCTCCGGTGGCTTGGGCGGCGCTGGGTGGCGCCGTCCACGCTGCGCCTCTCTCTGGCGGCCGCAAAGCCGCCGCTGCCGTCGCTCACGGGGTGGCGCACCTCCTCCTGCCCGTCGCCGGCGCCCGCAACCTTCCAACTTGACTGAACCGGCGCCTGTTCGTGCGGCGCAGGGACAAGGGGGAGGGGACGGGGAGCAAGGCGCCACCGCGGCACTGTCGAGATCGACAACAGACACTGAAGAAACGACAGCAGTTTCAGACACTGTTAACTGAACTTGACTGAACATTATAGAAACAGTGCCAGTCAGGTGTTCGACGAAATGATTTGGCATGAAGAAAATTTCCTCTGGAGCTGGGACTTGGTGAGGTGACCTCTCAATGCACCCAGAGGCTGCCTGATTTTTCTCAGATTTTTAGGAGAAAGATTTAAATGAATTTCATCAAATTTGGCAAATGAGGTCCAAACTTGCAGCAAGTGTAGTTTGAAAAATTTGAACTGGAGACCAGTGGATCTTCATGGATCCTGGTTGAGGGCTCAAAGGACTAGCTAGTGAAATTGGTTTGGAGACAAAACTCAAAGCAGAAAACGTAGCTCCTTTGTAAATCTCCAAGGATCAAGATAGAAGGCAGAAATTGCTTTTGATGAGAAATAAATGGAAATAAATATATGGAGAGGTTCAATCTTGCTGGATTTGAGGTATATCATGATCCAAAGATGGGGAAAGGTTTATGGGGGTGGATTTCCACTTAGGTCATGGCAAGAGGAATTTTTTAAAAGGGGAGAAGATCACTTCAAAAAGCCATAGGGCTATTAAGAAGATTTTTCAAAAGGAATTTTCCCAAGTGAAAAGCATTTGGTTTTGAGTCAAAATAAAAAGGGCAAACCTCCAAGACCAAGAACCAAGTCTTGGGTGAATCAAAACAAAACACTTGCCATAAAAGAAAGTTTTTGAGAGGGTGGGTTCTTGAAAAGAAATATTTAAATACCCTCCTCAAATAAAAATAAAAGTTTGAAAAATCCAATTAAAAATTCTGGGTGTCACAGCGACCGCGTGGGGCGCCGGTGCCGCGAAGCGCGCGGCGCAGAGGCCGCGCAACTCCTCCGAAGATGCCACCGTGGATCCGGGGAGGTTGAGCAGCCAGGCGCGCGGCACGCCAGTGACGGCCATGGGAAGCCAGTTGGCCATGACCTTGCCGTCGCCCCCAGCCTTAAGGACGGCCTCCTCGTACGCCAGCAGGAAATCCATCGGGTCCGCCGTAGCGTCGTAGCGTGGTGGCATCTCCGGATGGAACTTGGGCGACCACCGCACCTGCCGTAAGGCGGGGGCCAAGGCTCGGAGCCCCTGGCCCCGCCACTGGCACTAGTCATCGGAGCCGGAAGCGCGACGCCTGCCATGGGGGCGAAGCGCGGTGAAGGCAAAGCGCAGATCGACGGAAGGAGAGCTCCGGCGCACCCCTACCTGGCGCGCCAAATGTCAGATTTTGGGTTCCAGCGAAACCCTTGAGGTTCGAACACTGGGGTGCGCACGAAGATCTCCCCCTACCTAATCACGCCCTCAGCCTCACCCGATCTCAAGGCCTAGCTCAATGAACCCGCAACACAAGAGACATGAGATTTATACTGGTTCGGGCCACCGTTGTGGTGTAATACCCTACTCCAGTGTGGTGTGGTGGATTGCCGCTTGGGCTAAGGATGAACAGTACAAGGGGAAGAATAGCCTCCTGAGGAGAGGTGTTCTTGTGCTTGGTGAACTTGTGTGGTCGAGGGAGAGCTCAATGATCCGTTCCTCTCTATGGTGGTGGCTAGCCCTATTTATAGAGGCCCTGGTCCTCTCCCCAAATATTGAGCGGGAAGGGATCCAACAACGGCCAAATTCGAAGGGAGACAACTAGTACAAGTTATCCTGACTAAAGGTGGTGTTGGCCTGCCAAAGGCTCTGGTGGTGACGCCGTCTTGGGCTCCACAGTGACCTTCGTCCTGCCGTCCTGCTGGTCTCGGTCTCGTTGCACCGATATGGAAACCTTTGCCTGATGCCTCAGGACTCCTCGCCTTCGCTTGCCCCTTTAGCACCAAAGAGGAAACAAGGACACTACGCGCGCTCGCGCCCGCCTTGCTCCAGTCGTCATGGCTTGCATCATAGGAACGTCGCGAGATGTCCCTTGCCTTGATCTCTCCGCCCCTCGCGAGCCAGCCTGGTGAGGCCGCTCCCGAGGAGGTCTTGTGTCGTCCGCCTCGTGAGGCTTGGCCCCTCGTGAGGGTCTTGAGTGTTCGCTAGTGAGGATGTGCCGTACAGAGCCGCTGGTGGAGCCACGCCGTGGGCCGCAGGCAGGCAAGTCTGGGGGCCCCCGTTCCCAGGACGCCGACAGCCGTCCTGCTGGCCTTGGTGTTGTTGCACCTATATGGAAACCTTTGCCTGATGCCTCGGGACTCCTCGTCTACGCCTGCCCCTTTAGCACCAAAGAGGCAACCGGTACTCTGCGCGTGCTGGCGCCCGCCTGGCCTTGGTCGTCATGGCTCACGTCATGCGAACCCCGCGAGGTGCCCCTTGCAAAGATCTCTCCGCTCCTCCGGAGCCAACCTAGGGAGGCCGCCCCTGAGGAGGTCTTTTGTCGTCCGCCTCGCGAGGCTTGGCCCTCGCGAGGGTCTCGAGTGATTGTTGATGAAGATGGGTCGTACCAAACCGTTAGTCGAGCCACGCCGTGGGCCGCAGGCAGGCAAGTCTGGGGACCCCCGTTCCCAGGACGCCGACAGCCGTCTTGCTGGTCTTGGTGTCGTTGCACCGATATGGAAACCTTTGCCTGATGCCTCGGGACACCTCGGCTATGCCTGCCCCTTTAGCACCAAAGAGGCAACCAGTACTCTACGCGCGCTGGCGCCCGCCTGGCCATGGTCGTCATGGCTCACGTCATGCGAACCTCACGAGGTGCCCCTTGCATAGATCTCTCCGCTCCTCGGGAGCCAACCTAGAGAGGCCGCCCCTGAGGAGGTCTTGTGTCGTCCGCCTCACGAGGCTTGGCCCTCGCAATGGTCTTGAGTGATTGTTGATGAAGATTGGCCATACCAGGCCGTTAGTGATGCCATGCCGTGGGCCGTAGGCAGGCAAGACTGGGGACCCCCGTTCCCAGGACGCCGACACGTTGGGTCCACACGCTTAACGTTTAGTGACGATCGGTATTATGAGTTTATGTGTTTTGATGTACCGAAGGTTGTTCAGAGTTCCAGATGTGATCACGGACATGACGAGGAGTCTCGAAATGGTCGAGGCATAGAGATCGATATATTGGAAGGCTATGTTTGGACACCGGAAGGGTTCCAGATGAGTTCGGGCATTTACCGGAGTACCGGGGGGTTACCGGAACCCCCCGGGGAGTCAATGGGCCTTAGTGGGCCTTAGTGGGAGAGAGGAAGAGGCGGTGAGGTGGAGGGCGCGCCCCCCAAGCCCAATCCGAATTGGGTGGGGGGCGCCCCCCTTTCCTTCCCTCTCTCTCCCTCTTCCTTCTTCTCCTACTCCAACAAGGAAGGGGGGAAACCTACTCCTACTGGGACTAGGCCTCCCCCCTTGGGCGCGCCCTATGAGGGCCGGCCCTCCCCTCCTCCACTCCTTTATATACGGGGGAGGGGCACCCCATAGACACACAAGTTGACAGTTGTCTTAGCCTTGTGCAGTGCCCCCCTCCACAAATTTCCACCTCGGTCATATCGTTGTAGTGCTTAGGCGAAGCCCTGCGTCGGTAACTTCATCATCACCGTCATCACGCCGTCGTGCTGACGAAACTCTCCCTCGGCCTCAGCTGGATTTAGAGTACGAGGGACGTCACCGAGTTGAATGTGTGCAGATCGCGGAGGTGCCGTGCGTTCGGTACATGGATCGGTTGGATCGCGAAGATGTTCGACTACATCAACCGCGTTACTAAACGCTTCCACTTTCGGTCTACGAGGGTATGTGGACACACTCTGCCCGCTCGTTGCTATGCATCACCTAGATGGATCTTGCGTGTGCGTAGGCAATTTTTTTGAAATACTATCTTACCCAACAGCGGGTTGGAGTCGGTCGCCGCTTGTTGTGTCGTTGAAGTCCCCAGGCCGACTGCTACAGCCCCTGGGCCGGGTTCTGAAGTCCCCAGGCCGGGTACGACTGCTGCCGTCCCCGGGCCGCCTACCGAAGTCCCCAGGCCGCCTGCCGAAGTCCCCGTGCTGGCTGCTGTAGCCCCCGGGCCGGGTTGTGAAGTCCCCGAGCCGGGTGCGACTGCTGCAGTCCCCGAGTTGGGTCTGTCTGTTCCGGGAGCAGCCGGCACGAAGATGGACTCTGATTCCGGCGAAGGCTTGATAGATAACTTGCGCAGGCACTAGAGGAGACGCCGACTAGTATTGCCTGCCGGGTGGAGCCAATCTATGCCAGGGCATCTGCTTGCTAGTTGTCGGCCCGTGGCACGTGAAGGAACTCGCACATGTCAAAGTATCCGCTGATCTGCTGGACGAGGAAGCAGTAGCTTGCCATGTTTGCATCCTTGGCATCCCAGTCGCCAGACGGCTGCCGGACCACCAAGTCTGAATCGTCGTAGCACGACACTCAGCGGATGCCAATCTCTTTGGCCAGTCGGAGCCCATGGACGAGTGCCTCGTACTTGGCCACGTTGTTGGAGGCCGCAGAGTGAATTTGCAGCATGTATCTGAGCTTGTCGCCTTTGGGAGAAGTGAAGACGATGCCGAATTCCAAACCGGTCCGCATCTTCGAGCCATCAAAGTGCACCCGCCAATGGGTGGAATCCGGCGCTGGCGGCAGGTACTGGGTCTCTGCCTAGTCGACGAGGAAGTCGGCGAGCGCTTGGGACTTCATGGCGGTGCGTGGCTGGTAGAGGATGGTGTGGGGAGCTAGCTCGATGGCCCACTTGGCCAGTCGGCCTGACACATCTCTATTGCCTATGATCTCAACAAGTGGGGCAGTGCTGACGATCGTGATGGAGTGCTCCTGGAAGTACTGCTTGAGCTTCTTGGCGGATAAGTACACGCTGTAGCACATTTCTGGTAGTGGGGGTAATTCTACTTGGAGGCCGACAGCACCTCGCTCAAGTAGTAGACGGGCCTCTGGAACGGCTGTGCCCTGCCGTCTTCTGGGCGCTCGACCACAATGACAGTGCTGACCACCCGGCTGGTGGCTGCGATGTAGAGGAGCATGGGCTCCTTAGCAGCCGGAGCCGCCAGGACAGGCAGCGTGGTCTACATCTTTTTGCGCTAGAGGAAGGCCTCGTCCGCCTTGTCGTTCCACTCGAAGTGAGTGGTTTTCTTCATTAGATGGTACAGGGGAAGAGCATTCTCGCCCAGCCGACTGATGAAACGCCTGAGGGATGCCAAGTACGCGGTGAACTTCTGGACATCTCGCAGCCGGGTGGGTCTCTCCAACCGCTCAATGGCCTTAATCTTCACAGGGTTGCACTCGATGCCGCGTTCACAGACAAGTGTTTTAGCTGGGACTCCGAAGACACACTTCTCCGGTTGAGCTTGATTTGAAAACGGCGCAGATTGTCAAAGGTCTCCTTGAAATCCTCCAGGTGGGCGCCTCGCTTGTCCGTCTTCACCACAATATCGTCTACATAGACGTGGGCATTTCTACCGAGTTGCTTGAGGAGGCACTTCTCCATGCAACGCTGAAACGTGGCACTGGCATTTCTCAAGCCGAATGTCATGGTCAGGTAACAGAAGGCTCCGAATGGTGTGATGAAGGCGGTCTTCAGCCGATCGGCCGGGTTTAGCTTGATCTGGTGGTAGCCGGAGTAGGCACGAAGGAACAACAGCAGGTCGCATCCGGCTGTGGAGTCAATCACTTGATCTATCTGGGGCAGAGCAAACGGATCTTTGGGGCAGGCTTTGTTGAGGCTGGTGTAGTCAATACACATGCGCTATTTGTTGTTCTTCTTCAGTACGATGAATGGGTTGGCAACCCACTCCGGGTAAAACATCTCCATGATGAAGCCGGCTGCGAGAAGCTGGGCGGTCTCTTCACCAACAATTCTTCTCTTCTCTTCTGACAGGCAGCGGAGGGGTTGCTTGACTGGTTTTGCATCCGATCTGACGTGTAGGTTGTGCTCGGCGAAATCCGTCGGAACACGCGGCATGTCCTTGGGAGACCATGCAAAGATGTCCCGATTCTCATGGAGGAAATCAACGAGCTCGCTTTCCTATTTGCTATCGAGGTTGGTCCCCATGATAGCGTGCCTCTCCGGGTGCTCCAGGTCCAAGGGTATCATCTTGGTTTCTTTGGCCAGCTAGAAGGCGCCCTGGGTCTCTGACTCCTTGGGGTCTGGCGACAGGTCCGGCTACTTGCTGGCCATGGCCAAAACACGGTCAAGGAGCCGCTTCTCTGCAGCAATCACAAGGGACTTGGCCAGCCGACTGCTGGCGGCAGCGCATGCGGCCGACTTCTGGTAGTCGCCAGCTATGGCGATGATGCCCTTGGTGCCCAGCATCTTCATCTTGAGGTAGGCATAGTGCGGTACCGCTGTGAACTTGGCCAAAGCAGGCCGGCCTAGGAGCGCGTGGTAGGGGTTGTCCAGGTCAACCACCTCGAACCAGATTGGCTCTCGGCGGAAGTGATCTTTGTCCCTGAAGAGTACATCTATCTTGATCTTGCCGATTGGGGAGCAGGAAAGGCCGGGTACAATGCCATGGAAGACAGTCCGACTGGGCTAGACCTACTTCTCCTTGATGCACAACTTCTCCAGGGTGTCGCGGTAGAGGATGTTGATGCTTCTACCGCCGTCTATCAGGACTCGGGAGAAGCGACAGGCTCGTCTCTCCGTTGAAAAGGTGGCATCCAGCACCATGGCGTAGGAACCCGGAGAAGGCATCACTTCCGGGTGGTCGGCGCGGCTCCAGCTGATGGGCCTGTCGGACCTGTGCATGAACTCTGGGACTTCAGAGGCAACAACATTTGTCGGCGTCTTGGGAACGGGGGTCCCCAAACTTGCCTGCCTGCGGCTCACGGCGTGGCTCCACCAGCGGCCCTGTACGGCCCATCTTCATCAGTGAACACTCAAGACCCCCGCGAGGCGGTCGATGCAAGACCTCCTCAGGGGCGGCCTCACTAGGCTGGCTCGTGAGGAGCGGAGAGATCAAGGCGAGGGGCACCTCGCGAGGTCCTTGTGACACAAGCCATGACGAGCAAGGCCAGGCAGGCGCCAGGCGGCCGCCAGCGTGTGCAGTGTACTCGTTTCCTCTTTGGTGCTAAAGAGGCAAGCGCAGGCGAGGAGTCCCGAGGCATCAGGCAAAGGTTTCCATATCGGTGCAACAAGACCAAGACCGGCAGGACGGCAGGACGGAGGTCACCGTGGAGCCCAGGACGGTGCCACCACCAGAGCCTTTGTGTAACACCCCGGATGTAACTTTCCATATTTGTAACTCCAACTCTTGCCATTTTCGGCTATGTGTTATGATATTCCTTCCGTGGTTGGGTTTTGTCTTCGTTTTGCTTTTTGTTCATGTCATGCATTTCATATCATGTCATCATGTGCATTGCATTTGCATACGTGTTCGTCTCTTGCATCCGAGCATTTTCCCCGTTGTCCGTTTTGCAATCCGGCACTCCCACCTCCTCCGGCGCACCCCTCTTGTTTCGTTTCGTGAGCGGGTGTTGAACGTTCTCGGAATGGACCGAGGCTTGCCAAGTGGCCTTGGTATACAACCAGTAGACCACCTGTCAAGTTTCGTGCCATTTGGAGGTCGTTTGGTACTCCAACGGTTAACCGGGTAACCACAAAGTCCTTTTGTGTGTTGCATTAAAACCCCCTTCCAAACAGCCCAAAACCCCTCTAAGTCTCTTCCATGCTCTAGGTCGTTCGATCACGATTGTGTGGGCGAAAACCGTGCCTCATTTGGACTCTCCTAGCTCCCTCTAGCTATATAAACACCTCCCCCCTCCAAAAATCCGGATCCCCGAAACCCTAACCCGCTCCTCCGCGCAGCCGGACGTGTCTGCCCGGGGCCGGACACGTCGGTACCGCCGCCCCCAGCCACTCAGAGGGCGACATGTGGCGCCCCGTACGCCGCACCGCCGCGGCCCGGGAAGCCCGCAACCGGCCGCCGCGGCCCGAGCCGGCTCCGCCCGCGCCCCGCCTCCTTCCTCCCTCCAGCAGCGCCGGCCTCCCGCGCCCTCGCCGGCGTCGTCGTCTCCGGCGAGCCCGCGCCGCCACATCTCCCGCGCCCGCCGGCACCCGCGTGCCCCGCGCCGGCGTGCCCCGGCGCCGTCCTGGCCGGCTCCTCCCGCCACCATCCCCGCCGACCCCGGCGTCCACCGGCGCTCCTCCGGCCGGCTCCGCCCCGAGCTCCGGCGAGCAGCTTGGCGAGCTCCAGCCCCGATCCAGATCCGTTAGACCACAGGGTTGACATTCTGTCCTTCCAGATTCTTACATGACATGCTCCTGTTCATCGCATCATAACTCTCTGCATATAGCTCCGTTTCGTACGTGTAATACATCGAAATGTTAGCCTCGAGATGCTCTTCATTTTGTTCCATTGCACCATGTTCATTTGAGTCCATCTTGATGCCCAAATCTCTGATGCAAGAGTGCTAGTTGCTGTTATCTGCTGTTACTTATCAGAACTTGAGGATTTGTTATTTTTGTTGCATTTAATGTGTGCATCTTATGGGCATGAGCTCTACATGTGTTTTGATGTATGCCATGCCATCTTTACAGAGGTGTAAGCCATGTAGTTTTGTGATCTCTGTCATGACTACCACAAGCATGCAAACTAGGCTTCGTGATGTTTCTGATTTCAGAGACTTCGTAGTTTTACTGTCTGTGACTGCTGTTATTTTTTTGCTATGTATCCATGTGTCTACAGAGCGATCCATGCTTATTTTGGTAATGTTCATTAAGGATGTTTTGTAGATATTGTTGTAGTTGATCCATCCATGCCCTTGTTTGCAATTATGGAGTGCCATAGCATGACTCAATCTTGCTCTACTTTTGCTATAAAATATTTCTGGCAGATTGTTTACGTGTTATTCAATTTTGCCAAGCTTGTTGTAGTTGTTCCTTTCATGCTATGTATTTTCTCTTGCCATGGATAGCTTCATAAACATGCCATATTGCTGTTGGTATGCTTGTTTTGTCATGCATTGCTTTGTGGTGAGTGCATCAAGCTCACAAAATGCCCTCATAATGTCTGTTTCTGTCATTATCTGTTTTCTGCAGTGTCTGAAACCTGTTAACGAAATTTGCTATGTTTACATGGTTGCCATCGTATCTTCTGGTCCTTTTTGTCTTATGGTTAGTAAGGGACTTTTTTTCTATGCATTTAGTAGATTCATGCCATGCCTTGTTTTGCTATGTTAATTTCTTGTAGCATATTGATTTCGTGCTCTGAACATTGCTACCTGATGCTGTTTCAGCCATGTCCAGTAATTTCACTCAGTCTGTGAACCTAATATCTTTTGCACTTTTGCCATGCTGTTTTGAACCTGCTGTGGTGTGATCTAGCCGTAGCTCACTGTTCATCTTTTGTCAAGCATCCCCTGTAGATTACTGCCATATGTTTTGTTACTATGTTGGAGTGCTGTAGCATAGTTACTTGATGTATTTTAAGTGCTATCATGCTGTTAATCGCAGATTCATGTCATTCTTGTTTTGCTTGCCATTTGCAAACCGTGCATCCGTTGAGTACGCTTACGAGGATCAAGCTTTCGACAACTCTGAGAACCTTGCAGGCAAGATGACCATACCCTCGAAATCAATTCTATCTTTGCTTTGCTAGTTGTTCGTTCTATTGCCATGTTGCGCTACCTAACACTTGCTATATCATGCCTCCCATATTGCCATGTCAAGCCTCTAACCATCCTTTCCTAGGAAACCGTTGTTTGGCTGAGTTACCGCTTTTGCTCAACCTTCTTATAGCGTTGTTAGTTGCAGGTGAAGTTGAAGTTGGTTCCATGTTGGAACATGGATATTTTGGAATATCACAATATCTCTTCTTTAATTAATGCATCTATATATTTGGTAAAGGGTGGAAGGCTCGGCCTTATGCCTGGTGTTTTGTTCCACTCTTGCCGCCCTAGTTTCCGTCATACCGGTATTATGTTCCTTGAGTTTGCGTTCCTTACGCGGTTGGGTGATTTATGGGACCCCCTTGACAGCTCGCCTTGAATAAAACTCCTCCAGCAAGGCCCAACCTTGGTTTTACCATTTGCCACCTAAGCCTTTTCCCATGGGTTTTCGCGAGCCCGAGGGTCATCTTATTTTAACCCCCCCGGGCCAGTGCTCCTTCGAGCGTTGGTCCGAACTAAGTAGACTGCGGGGCCCCCTCGTGGAAACTCGAGGTCTGGTTTTACTCGTAGGGTATCTCATCCGGTGTGCCCTGAGAACGAGATATGTGCAGCTCCTATCGGGATTTGTCGGCACATTCGGGCGGCTTTGCTGGTCTTGTTTTACCATTGTCGAAATGTCTTGTAAACCAGGATTCCGAGACTGATTAGGTCTTCCTGGGAGAAGGTTTATCCTTCGTTGACCGTGAGAGCTTATGATGGATTAAGTTGGGACACCCCTGCAGGGTATTATCTTTCGAAAGCCGTGCCCGCGGTTATGAGGCAGATGGGAATTTGTTAATGTCCGGTTGTAGAGAACTTGTCACTTGACCCAATTAAAATACATCAACCGTGTGTGTAGCCGTGATGGTCTCTTCTCGGCGGAGTCCGGGAAGTGAACACGGTTTGAGTTATGCATGAGCGTAAGTAGTTTCAGGATCACTTCTTGATCATTTCTAGCTTCGCGACCGTTGCGTTGCTTCTCTTCTCGCTCTCATTTGCGTATGTTAGCCACCATATATGCTTAGTGCCTGCTGCAGCTCCACCTTTACACCATCTTTTCCTATAAGCTTAAATAGTCTTGATCTCGCGGGTGTGAGATTGCTGAGTCCTCGTGACTCACAGATTCTACCAAAACAGTTGCAGGTGCCGACGATGCCAGTGCAGATGACGCAACCAAGCTCAAGTGGGAGTTCGATGAGGAACGTGGTCGTTACTATGTGTCTTTTCCTGATGATCAGTAGTGGAGCCCAGTTGGGACGATCGGGGATCTAGCATTTGGGGTTATCTTATTTTCATTTGGATTTTGACCGTAGTCGGTCTATGTGTGGATTTTGGATGATGTATGAAATATATTTATGTATTGTGTGAAGTGGCGATTGTAAGCCAGCTCTCGTTATCCCATTCTTGTTCATTACATGGGATTGTGTGAAGATAACCCTTCTTGCGACAAAACCACAATGCGGTTATGCCTCTAAGTCATGCCTCGACACGTGGGAGATATAGCCGCATCGTGGGCGTTACAAGTTGGTAATCAGAGCCATCCCCGACTTAGGAGCCCCCTGCTTGATCGAATCGCTGGCGTTGTTGAGTCTAGAACAAAAATGTTTTGAGTCTTAGGATTATATATATCGGAGAGTAGGATTCTTTTTACTCCTCAGTTCCTTCGTCGCTCTGTTGAGGCCTCCTGACGTGAAGTTTTGACTCTTCTCTCCTCAAATTTCACTAAAATATATTTTTTAGGATCACGCGGGTATCTTGGAATCGTTCCGATGGTTTTGTGACGAGAACATTGTTCTTGGTGCCTCCTGACATTAAGGGGTTGTGGCAGTGTCCCGGGGAGTTGAGCTCCGAGGTGTTGTCGTCACAATTTTATCGTTGCAGTTCTGGAATACCTGAGTTTCGCCGACATCGAAATCTCTTTTATGCAGTTGTTGGTGAGATCACCTCGACGCCACCCAGTACTGGGGCCGGAGTTCGGGAGTATTGCCATAACTCGTATAACAGATGTTTTTCGAAGGTTGAGGTACACGATTTCCGAAGGTTTCTTGGTTATGTGTTGACGGATGCATACAGCTGGATCTAGGGATTGCTAGTTTGGGTGATATATTTTGTGTCCCCTGTATCCCCAACACCAGATTGCATAACCAGAAAGTTTCGGGAGTTTATAAGTGGGAATTCAAGTAGCTCCTAGGATATCTTTCCAACAGACGCATGATATGAGATTGGGGTTCGACGTCTAGTGGTCCGCCTTTCCACGGTTGGTTTTACAGTGGTCTCGTAGTGTCTTAAAGAGTCCTTGGCTATGCCGACTCGGGGACGCTTCGTATGTCATGTGCATTGCCTTGTACATGATGGTGCTGTACGATCGAGCCCGTGTGGGCCCCACCATGAAAACTTCGGACGAAATCTCTATCATATGTTTGTTCTGGCTTATTCTGCAAGCCAATACTTTGTTTTGTTTTGAATTGTGGTATTCGAGTTGCTTCGAAGTCAAATGTTGATTCCATACCTTTTTCTAAGTGGCTTCTCAACTTATGGAAGTGTGATGATTTACTATGGAATTCATTCGTTCATCCTCGTTCGAATGTTTATTGTGAAGATTATAGGTTGCAATTTCTATCCGTTGACTCTACTTGTCTATTTGTCTATCAAGATGCTAACGGATGTCACCCTCTTCAGGATGGCTCCGCCAACGCGTCAGAATCTGGAACGCAATGAAGGGAGTCAGGCGAACCCTCCGCCACCACCTCCGCCTCCGGAGGCATGGCAAGCTATCATGGCAGCCACCAACGCCAATGCTCAGATGATTCTGCAACTCTTGCAAGAATGCACCCAAGGGCAAGGCAATCAAGGAAATCAAGGCCAAGGCAACAATCAGCCTCATTTCGCTACCCTCAACCAGTTTCTCGCAAATCAGCCCAAGTCTTTCAGCTACTGTGCCGAGGCCATAGATGCCGATGATTGGCTCGTGGATATCAACAAGCATTTTGAATGTAGCAATGTCAGGCCTGAGGATTTTGTCAAGTTCGCTTCTTTTCAGCTCAAGGACCAAGCTGCTGATTGGTATCAACAATACAAAGATTCCAGAGGAGGTCGTGTGATCACTTGGACTGACTTCTGTCGGGACTTCAAAGCGCACCACATTCCACAAAGTGTTGTTGAGAGCAAGCGTGAGGAGTTCCGCAATCTCAAGCAAGGCAACATGTCTGTGTATCAATTCAACATCCAGTTTCAGAAACTCGCTCGCTTCGCTAAACAAGACGTTCCTGATGAAAAGAGTATGATCTGCAGTTAGCTCTCGTTCTTGTTGAGCCGACTAACTTTGATCAATTCTATAACATGGCACTAAAGGAAGAAGCTGCCTAGCTCAAGTGTGAGGCTTCTAAGAAGAGAGTCAGGGACGCAGTTCAGTCTTCTTCTTCCTCACTAGTGGCTGCTAAGCAACAGAAGTTCTGGTTCCCTCCTCCTCCTCCGTTTCGTCAGCCTTACCAACAGAAGAACAAAGGTGGCCATGGATCTTCCCACTCATCCAACCCTGGCTATCAGAACAAGTCTCAGAATCAAGCTCCAAAGTCGAATGCTCCTTATCATCGTCCACTCTCAGAGGTGACTTGCAACAAGTGTCAGCAGAAAGGTCACTATGCTAACAAATGCTTCAACCAAAGGCGCCTTCCGCCTCCTCCTCCTGTGAGATCTTCCAGCAATGCAGTGGTCAAGCATAATCCAAAGTTTGCAAAGGTCAACATGATGAATGCAGCTCAAGCGGAGGATTCTACTGATGTGATAATGGGTAATCTCTCAGTTAATGATATTCCTGCAAAAGTTCTTTTTGACACTGGTGCATCACTTAGTTTCATCTCAAGACCATTTGCATCCAAGCATGAATTGCATTTCCAAGAATTGCCTAGAACGTTAGCAGTTGTCTCTCCGGGCAAATGCATGAACGCAAGCTACATGGTTCCAGATGTTTCCATCAAGATGGGGAACTATAAATTTCTGTCTTCTCCAATTGTTCTTGGTGACTCGGATATTGATCTAATTCTCGGCAGGGACTGGCTTTCTAAGCACAAGGCTCAACTTGATTGTGCTGCCAGGGAAATTCAATTGACACACTCTTCTGAGGATGTGATTATCTATGCCGCTCGTGATGAAACCATTCGGTTGTTTTCTCTCAATGAGAAGGGCGAATTGAATGCTATTTCTCAAATTCCAGTCGTTTGTGAGTACCAAGATGTCTTTCCAGAAGAGCTACCGGGTATGCCTCCTCACCGGCCAGTTGAGTTCGTTATCGATCTTGAGCCTGGCACGGAACCCGTTTGCAAGCGTCCTTACAAGCTTGGACCCAAGGAGCTGAAGGAATTGAAGAAACAGCTCGATGAACAAGAGCGTCTGGGTTTGATCAGACCGAGTTCATCTCCATGGGGTTGTGGTGTTCTTTTTGTCCAGAAGAAGGATGGCACGGAACGACTTTGTGTCGACTACCGTCCATTGAACAAGAAGACAATTAAGAACAAGTATCCACTTCCCAACATCAATGAGCTATTCGAGCAACTTAAAGGTGCTAAAGTATTTCCAAGCTTGACCTTCGTATGGGTTATCATCAGATTCGCATTCGTGAAGAAGATATTCCCAAGACAGCAATCAGAACAAGCTTTGGTTCTTATGAATATACTGTCATGTCTTTCGGCCTTGTCAATGCTCCTCCAACATTCTCTCGGATGATGAACTTCATCTTCAACCCCTATACCAATGAATTCGTCCTGGTGTATCTCGATGATATCTTGGTCTTCTCCAAGAATAAGAAGGATCATGCCAAACATTTGCGATTGGTGCTCGACAAGCTCAGAGAGTATCAATTTTATGCGAAGTTTTCAAAATGTGAGTTTTGGCTCAATGAAGTTCTTTACCTTGGTCATAGCATCTCTGCCAAGGGCATCGCTGTTAATCCCGAGAAGGTGTCTGCAATTGTGAATTGGGAACCTCCTCAGAATGTCAAGCAGCTCCGCAGTTTTCCTGGTCTTGCAAGCTATTGCCGAAGATTCGTTGAGAATTTCTCTAAGATTGCAAAGCCTCTTTCCAACCTCCTCCAGAAGCATGTGAAATATGTCTGGTCTCCTGAGTCTGATGTTGCTTTCAACACTCTGAAAGAGAAACTCGTCACAGCTCCTGTCTTAACTCCTCCTGACGAATCCAAGCCATTTGAAGTTTTCTGTGATGCTTCTCTTCAAGGTCTCGGTGCTGTGTTAATGCAAGAGAAGAAAGTTGTGGCCTATACCTCTCATCAGTTGAAGCCCAACGAAAAGAACTACCCCACTCACGATCCTGAGTTGGCGGCAGTTGTCCATGCATTAATAACATGGAGACATCTCTTGTTGGGAAGACAAGTGGACATATTTGGTGACTCGGATATTGATCTAATTCTCGGCAGGGACTGGCTTTCTAAGCACAAGGCTCAACTTGATTGTGCTGCCAGGGAAATTCAATTGACACACTCTTCTGAGGATGTGATTATCTATGCCGCTCGTGATGAAACCATTCGGTTGTTTTCTCTCAATGAGAAGGGCGAATTGAATGCTATTTCTCAAATTCCAGTCGTTTGTGAGTACCAAGATGTCTTTCCAGAAGAGCTACCGGGTATGCCTCCTCACCGGCCAGTTGAGTTCGTTATCGATCTTGAGCCTGGCACGGAACCCGTTTGCAAGCGTCCTTACAAGCTTGGACCCAAGGAGCTGAAGGAATTGAAGAAACAGCTCGATGAACAAGAGCGTCTGGGTTTGATCAGACCGAGTTCATCTCCATGGGGTTGTGGTGTTCTTTTTGTCCAGAAGAAGGATGGCACGGAACGACTTTGTGTCGACTACCGTCCATTGAACAAGAAGACAATTAAGAACAAGTATCCACTTCCCAACATCAATGAGCTATTCGAGCAACTTAAAGGTGCTAAAGTATTTCCAAGCTTGACCTTCGTATGGGTTATCATCAGATTCGCATTCGTGAAGAAGATATTCCCAAGACAGCAATCAGAACAAGCTTTGGTTCTTATGAATATACTGTCATGTCTTTCGGCCTTGTCAATGCTCCTCCAACATTCTCTCGGATGATGAACTTCATCTTCAACCCCTATACCAATGAATTCGTCCTGGTGTATCTCGATGATATCTTGGTCTTCTCCAAGAATAAGAAGGATCATGCCAAACATTTGCGATTGGTGCTCGACAAGCTCAGAGAGTATCAATTTTATGCGAAGTTTTCAAAATGTGAGTTTTGGCTCGATGAAGTTCTTTACCTTCGTCATAGCATCTCTGCCAAGGGCATCGCTGTTAATCCCGAGAAGGTGTCTGCAATTGTGAATTGGGAACCTCCTCAGAATGTCAAGCAGCTCCGCAGTTTTCCTGGTCTTGCAAGCTATTGCCGAAGATTCGTTGAGAATTTCTCTAAGATTGCAAAGCCTCTTTCCAACCTCCTCCAGAAGCATGTGAAATATGTCTGGTCTCCTGAGTCTGATGTTGCTTTCAACACTCTCAAAGAGAAACTCGTCACAGCTCCTGTCTTAACTCCTCCTGACGAATCCAAGCCATTTGAAGTTTTCTGTGATGCTTCTCTTCAAGGTCTCGGTGCTGTGTTAATGCAAGAGAAGAAAGTTGTGGCCTATACCTCTCATCAGTTGAAGCCCAACGAAAAGAACTACCCCACTCACGATCTTGAGTTGGCGGCAGTTGTCCATGCATTAATAACATGGAGACATCTCTTGTTGGGAAGACAAGTGGACATATTCACCGATCACAAGAGTCTCAAGTACATCTTCACTCAGCCCAACCTCAACCTCAGGAAAACTCGATGGGTCGAAATGATTCAAGAGTACAATCCGAGTATTGAATATACTCCAGGCAAAGCCAATGTCATTGCAGATGCTTTAAGCAGGAAGGCTTATTGCAACAGCTTAATTCTCAAGCCATTCCAACCAGATCTTTGTGAAGCTTTCCGCAAGCTGAATCTCCAAGTTGTTCCTCAAGGCTTTCTTGCCAACCTCATAGTCTCTCCTACTTTGGAAGATCAAATTCGTGAGGCACAACTCCTGGATACCATGGTGAAGAAGGTGAAACATGGTATCGACAAGGGTCTTCCCAAATACAAGTGCTATCGCATTGATGACAGAGACACTTTATTCTTCGAGGACCGGTTGTGGTTCCTAAAGGTGATCTAAGGAAAGTCATAATGAACGAGGCGCACAATTCTCTTCTTTCCATTCATCCTGGAAGTACGAAGATGTACAATGACCTCAAGCAGTCGTATTGGTGGACTCGAATGAAGCGAGAAATCGCTCAATTCATGAATGAATGTGATGTATGTCGAAGGGTGAAAGCAGAACACCAACGACCAGCTGGTCTCCTCCAACCTCTTGCTATCCCAAAATGGAAGTTTGATCATATCGAAATGGACTTCGTGACTGGTTTTCCCCAGTCCAAGCGCGGAAATGATGCTATCTTCGTTGTCATTGACAAGCTCACTAAAGTGGCTCATTTCCTTCCAATCAAAGAATCTATCACAGCAGCTCAGTTGGCAGAGCTATACACCTCCAGGATTGTCTCCTTGCACGGCATTCCACAATTGATTTCCTCAGATCGTAGAAGCATCTTCACTTCTAAGTTCTGGGACTCCTTTTAGAAGGCCATGGGCACCAACATTCGCTTCAGCACAACTTTCCATCCTCAAACTAGTGGCCAAGTCGAGTGAGTCAATCAAATTCTTGAAGATATGCTCAGGGCTTGTGTCATTTCCTTTGGCATGAAATGGGAAGATTGTCTTCCATATGCCGAGTTCTCCTACAACAACAGCTTCCAAGCGAGTTCGGGCAAGGCCCCATTCGAGATTCTCTATGGCAGAAAGTGCCGTACTCCTCTCAATTGGTCAGAGACTGGTGAACGCCAACTTCTTGGCAATGACTTAATCACAGAGGCTGAAGAAATGTGTAAAGTCATTCGTGAAAATCTCAAAGCCGCGCAATCGCGCCAGAAGAGTTACTATGATAGTAAGCACCGTGATGTGGCTTTCAAGATCGGAGACCATGTCTACCTCCACGTCTCTCCAATGAAAGGCACTCGTCGCTTCGGTATCAAAGGGAAGCTTGCCCCTAGATACGTGGGTCCTTTCAAGATCATTGGCAAAAGAGGCGACCTCGCCTATCAACTTGAGCTTCCTTCCAACTTCGCAAACGTGCACGATGTGTTCCACGTGTCACAGCTCCGCAAGTGCTTCAAGACGCCTGAGCGCACCATCAACTTCGAAGAGATTGACCTCCAAGAAGATCTGTCTTATCATGAGCACCCCGTTGCTATTCTTGAAGAAACTGAGCGCAAGACTCGCAACAAGTCTATCAAATTCCTGAAAGTGAAGTGGTCGCATCATTCCGACCGAGAAGCCACCTGGGAACGCGAGGACCACCTCCATTCCGAATATCCGGAGTTCTTTCAGTCCTAGATCTCGGGACGAGATCCTCTCGTAGTGGTGGAGTGTTGTAACACCCCGGATGTAACTTTCCATATTTGTAACTCCAACTCTTGCCATTTTCGGCTATGTGTTATGATATTCCCTTCGTGGTTGGGTTTTTTCTTCGTTTTGCTTTTTGTTCATGTCATGCATTTCATATCATGTCATCTTGTGCATTGCATTTGCATACGTGTTCGTCTCTTGCATCCGAGCATTTTCCCCGTTGTCCGTTTTGCAATCCGGCACTCCCACCTCCTCCGGCGCACCCCTCTTGTTTCGTTTCGTGAGCGGGTGTTGAACGTTCTCGGAATGGACCGAGGCTTCCCAAGTGGCCTTGGTATACCACCGGTAGACCACCTGTCAAGTTTCGTGCCATTTGGAGGTCGTTTGGTACTCCAACGGTTAACCGGGTAACCGCAAAGTCCTTTTGTGTGTTGCAAAAAAAACCCCTTCAAACAGCCCAAAAGTCCTTCCATGCTCTAGGTCGTTCGATCACGATCGTGTGGGCAAAAACCATGCCTCATTTGGACTCTCCTAGTTCCCTCTAGTTATATAAACACCTCCCCCCCTCCAAAATTCCGGATCCCCGAAACCCTAACCCGCTCCTCCGCGCCGCCGGACGTGTCCGCCCGGGGCCGGACACATCGGCGCCGCCGCCCCCAGCCACTCAGAGGGCGACACGTGGCGCCTCGTACGCCGCGCCGCCGCGGCCCAGGAAGCCCGCAACCGGCCCGAGCCGGCTCCGCCCGCGCCTCGCCTCCTTCCTCCCTCCAGCCGCGCCGGCCTCCCGCGCCCTCGCCGGCGTCGTCGTCTCCGGCGAGCCCGCGCCGCCGCATCTCCCGTGCCCGCCGGCACCCGCGCGCCCCGCGCCGGCATGCCCCGGCGCCGTCCTCGCCGCCTCCTCCCGCCGCCATCCCCGCCGACCCCCGCGGCCACCGGCGCTCCTCCGGCCGGCTCCGCCCCGAGCTCCGGCGAGCAGCTCGGCGAGCTCCAGCCCCGATCCAGATCCGTTCGACCACAGGGTTGACTTTCTCTCCTTCCCGGATTTCTCTAAGTCCCAGATTCTTACATGACATTCTCATGTTCAACGCATCATAACTCTCTGCATATAGCTCCGTTTCATGCGTGTAATATATCAAAATGTTAGCCTCAAGATGCTCTTCATTTTGTTCCATTGCACCATGTTCATTTGAGTCCATCTTGATGCCCAAATCTCTGGTGCAAGAGTGCTAGTTGCTGTTATCTGCTGTTACTTATCAGAACTTGAGGATTTGTTATTTTTGTTGCATTTAATGTGTGCATCTTATGGGCATGAGCTCTACATGTGTTTTGATGTATGCCATGCCATCTTTACAGAGGTGTAAGCCATGTAGTTTTGTGATCTCTGTCATGACTACCACAAGCATGCAAACTAGGCTTCGTGATGTTTCTGATTTCAGAGACTTCGTAGTTTTACTGTCTGTGACTGCTGTTATTTTTTTGCTATGTATCCATGTGTCTACAGAGTGATCCATGCTTATTTTGGTAATGTTCATTAAGGATGTTTTGTAGATATTGTTGTAGTTGATCCATCCATGCCCTTGTTTGCAATTATGGAGTGCCATAGCATGACTCAATCTTGCTCTACTTTTGCTATAAAATATTTCTGGCAGATTGTTTACGTGTTATTCAATTTTGCCAAGCTTGTTGTAGTTGTTCCTTTCATGCTATGTATTTGCTCTTGCCATGGATAGCTTCGAAAACATGCCATATTGCTGTAGGTATGCTTGTTTTGTCATGAATTGTTTTGTGGTGAGTGCATCAAGCTCACAAAGATGCCCTCATAATGTCTGTTTCTGTCATTCTCTGTTTTCTACATCAAGTCTGAAACCTGTTAACGAAACTTGCTATGTTTACATGGTTGCCATCATATCTTCTAGTCCTTTTTGGCTTATGGTCAGTAAGGATATTTTGTTCTATGCATTTAGTAGATTCGTGTCATGCCTTGTTTTCCTATGTTATGTTCATGTAGCATGTCGATTTCATGCTCTGAACATTGCTACCTGATGCCGTTTCAGCCATGTCCAGTAATTTCAGTCTGTGAACCTGATATCTTTTGCACTTTTGCCATGCTTATTTGAACCTGCTGTCTTGTGATCTAGCCCTTGCGCAGTGTCCATCTTTTGTCAAGCATCCCCTGTAGATTATTGCCATATGTTTCGTTGCTATGTTGGAGTGCTGTAGCATAGTTACTTGATGTATTTTAAGTGCTATCATGCTGTTAATCGCAGATTCGTGTCATTCTTGTTTTGCTTGCCATTTGCAAACCGTGCATCCGTTTCCGGTGATCTTTATATCGATTTCAACCGAAATCATCTCATCTTTCCAGTGGCATGCTTGGTTTGCCAATTTACTGCCTTGTTCATCATTTTTCTTCCGGAGCACGCATATGCATCGCATATCACATCTTGCATATATTCATGCTTTGCATCATGTTGCTTGTGCATTTCCCGTGATTGATTGTGGTTCCATTACTTGTGTTCTTGTTTTGGGTAGATCCGGGAGACGAGTTCATGAACGAGGAACTTGTTGAGTACGCTTACGAGGATCAAGCTTTCGACAACTCTGAGAACCTTGCAGGCAAGATGACCATACCCTCGAAATCAATTCTATCTTTGCTTTGCTAGTTGTTCGTTCTATTGCCATGTTGCGCTACCTACCACTTGCTATATCATGCCTCCCATATTGCCATGTCATGCCTCTAACCATCCTTTCTTAGCAAACCGTTGTTTCGCTAGGTTACCGCTTTTGCTCAGCCCTTCTTATAGCGTTGTTAGTTGCAGGTGAAGTTGAAGTTGGTTCCATGTTGGAACATGGATATTTTGGAATATCACAATATCTCTTATTTAATTAATGCATCTACATATTTGGTAAAGGGTGGAAGGCTCGGCCTTATGCCTGGTGTTTTGTTCCACTCTTGCCGCCCTAGTTTCTGTCATACCGGTATTATGTTCCTTGAGTTTGCGTTTCTTACGCGGTTGGGTGATTTATGGGACACCCTTGACAGATCGCCTTGAATAAAACTCCTCCAGCAAGGCCCAACCTTGGTTTTACCATTTGCCACCTAAGACTTTTCCCTTGGGTTTTCGCGAGCCCGAGGGTCATCTTATTTTAACCCCCCGGGCCAGTGCTCCTTCGAGCGTTGGTCCGAACTGAGTAGACTGCGGGGCCCCCTCGTGGAAACTCGAGGGGGGGTTTTACTCGTAGGGTATCAAATCCGGTGTGCCATGAGAACGAGATATGTGCAGCTCCTATTGGGATTTGTCGGCACATTCGGGCGGCTTTGCTGGTCTTGTTTTACCATTGTCGAATTGTCTTGTAAACCGGGATTCCGAGACTGATCGGGTCTTCCTGGGAGAAGGTTTATCCTTCGTTGACCGTGAGAGCTTACGATGGGCTAAGTTGGGACACCCCTGCAGGGTATTATCTTTCGAAAGCCGTGCCCGCGGTTATGAGGCAGATGGGAATTTGTCAATGTCCGGTTGTAGAGAACTTGTCACTTGACCCAATTAAAATACATCAACCGTGTGTGTAGCCGTGATGGTCTCTTCTCGGCGGAGTCCGGGAAGTGAACACGGTTTGAGTTATGCATGAGTGTAAGTAGTTTCAGGATCACTTGTTGATCATTTCTAGCTTCGCGACCGTTGCGTTGCTTCTATTCTCGCTCTCATTTGCGTATGTTAGCCACCATATATGCTTAGTGCCTGCTGCAGCTCCACCTTTACACCATCTTTTCCTATAAGCTTAAATAGTCTTGATCTCGCGGGTGCGAGATTGCTGAGTCCTCGTGACTCATAGATTCTACCAAAACAGTTGCAGGTGCCGACGATGCCAGTGCAGATGACGCAACCGAGCTCAAGTGGGAGTTTGATGAGGAACGTGGTCGTTACTATGTGTCTTTTCCTGATGATCAGTAGTGGAGCCCAGTTGGGACGATCGGGGATCTAGCATTTGGGGTTATCTTATTTTCATTTGGATTTTGACCGTAGTCGGTCTATGTGTGGATTTTGGATGATGTATGAAATATATTTATGTATTGTGTGAAGTGGCGATTGTAAGCCAACTCTCGTTATCCCATTCTTGTTCATTACATGGGATTGTGTGAAGATAACCCTTCCTGCGACAAAACCACAATGCGGTTATGCCTCTAAGTCGTGCCTCGACACGTGGGAGATATAGCCGCATCGTGGGCGTTACACTTTGGCAGGCGAAGACCACCTTTAGTCAGGATAACTTGTACCGGTTGTCTCCCTTCGAATTTGGCCATTGTTGGATCCCTTCCCGCCTACATTTCGGAAGAGAACCAGGGCCTCTATAAGTAGGAGTAGCCACCACAGTAGGGGGCAACTGATCTTGGGCCATTCAGATCATCCTCAACCACACAAGCTCACCGAGCTCAAGGACACCTCTCCTCAGGAGGTTGTTCTTCCCTTGTACCTGTTCATCCTCAGTCCACGAGGAAATCCACCACACCACACTGGAGTAGGGTATTGCACCACATCGGTGGCCCGAACCAGTATAAACCCTGTGTCCCTTGTTCTGTGAGTTCGACGTGCTGAGCTTTGAGATTGTGGTGAGAGCGTGAGCTATAGGAACCTCAAGGGTTTAGCCGGAACCCGCAATCCAACATTTGGCGCGCTAGGTAGGGTTGCGCTAAAGCTTTCCTTCTGTTGATCCAGGTTCCACCGCTCCACCGCCTCCATGGTGGACGCGCGTCGAGCCCGCGCCAAGCGCCGGTCCGCCCTCGCCACCCGTGTCGCTCAGACGGCTCCTGTTGGCGGGCCTCCCCGTCGTTCTCCGTCGCCCGCCGCCAACGCCGCCACCAGCCCGACGGGAAACGAGCAGCAAGCGTCCTCGCTGCACCCCTCTCTGCGGCGGGACGGCCGCATCGCCACTCCATCGCTAACTCTAGTCGGCTCGTCGTCTCACACTCGTCGCATGCCCACAGACGCGCAGGCCGCGCTGCTCATGGCACGCGAGCTCCTGCGCTACCACCCAGTCGACGACCTCTACGAGGACTGGCTGGACCGCATCGCCGAGCTTGTCAGTGCCGCTGGGGGATCTCCTGCACCACCCCTCTCGCTGCCTTGCCCTCCGCCAGCTGCGGGTGACGTGGCTCACAGAGCACCTCCACCACCTCCGCACCAAGACGGAGCCGTGGCGCCAAGGCGCGCGGCCCCCTGGCGCGACCAAACACACCGAGCGCCGGCGCGAGAAGAAGGAAGCTGCCAAGAGGTTCCCCGGCCGCAAGAAAACACCCCTGCGCTCCCGGCGCCACTATGGCAAGACCGCGCGCCGCCCGTCGTGGCGGAACGCAGGCATCAAGGATAGGCTCCGCCCCTGCAGAGGGCCCCAGCAGCCATAGCAGGCTGCCGCGCCTTCACTCCAGAGTTGTGTAGCATCGTTTGGCCGGGCAAGTTCAAGCCAGACCTGCCTCCTCGCTACGACGGCACCCCTGACCCCACGGAGTTCTTGCAGCTCTACGAGCTGAGCATCGAGGCGGCCAACGGTGACGAGAAAGTGATGGCGAACTGGTTCATCATGGCTCTCAAGGATGGTGCTCGCTCATGGCTCCTGAACCTGCCCCCGGGCTTGATCTCCTCCTGGGATGAGATGCGCGACCGCTTCGTCGCCAACTTCCAGGGCAATCGCGACCGCCCGCCAGCCCGGGTGACCTATGCCGCATCAAACAGCAGCCAGGAGAGACCGTGCAGAAGTACATCCAGCGCTTCAACACCGTTCGTCTCAAGATCCCCAAGGTGACGGACGAGGCGATCATTTCTGCGTTTTTCGACGGCGTCGGCGACGTCAAGATGAAGGAGGAGCGCGCAATCCATGAGGAGCTATGCACGGCTTTGGAGTTGTTCAACATGGCGACCAAGTGCACAAGAGCTGAGGAAGGGCGCCTTTCCCTCCTCGAGCTCCCTGCTACCGACCCAGAGGAGAAGAAAGCCAAGGCCAAAGATGTGAAGCGCAAGGGGGTAGCCGTGCTCGCGGCGGATTCGGACACGAAGCACGGCCGGGACCATCCCGAGTCATCCAAGAGCAGCCGTCCGTTCTATGCCTTCTGATGTCTACTACGCTACCTTCTTCTTGTAGACGTTGTTGGGCCTCCAAGTGCAGAGGTTTGTAGGACAGTAGCAGATTTCCCTCAAGTGGATGACCTAAGGTTTATCAATCCGTGGGAGGCGTAGGATGAAGATGGTCTCTCTCAAACAACCCTGCAACCAAATAACAAAGAGTCTCTTGTGTCCCCAACACACCCAATACAATGATAAATTGTATAGGTGCACTAGTTCGGCGAAGAGATGGTGATACAAGTGCAATATGGATGGTAGATATAGTTATTTGTAATCTGAAAATATAAAAACAGCAAGGTAACTAATGATAAAAATGAGCGTAAACGGTATTGCAATGCTAGGAAACAAGGCCTAGGGTTCATACTTTCACTAGTGCAAGTTCTCTCAACAATAATAACATAATTGGATCATATAACTATCCCTCAACATGCAACAAAGAGTCACTCCAAAGTCACTAATAGTGGAGAACAAACGAAGAGATTATTGTAGGGTACGAAACCACCTCAAAGTTATCCTTTCTAGTCGATCTATTCAAGAGTCCGTAGTAAAAAAACACGAAGCTATTCTTTCCGTTCGATCTATCATAGAGTTCATACTAGAATAACACCTTAAGATACAAATCAACCAAAACCCTAATGTCACCTAGATACTCCAATGCCACCTCAAGTATCCGCGGGCATGATTATACGATATGCATCACACAAGCTCATATTCATCTATTCAAACCAACACAAAGAACTTCAAAGAGTGCCCCAAAGTTTCTACCGGAGAGTCAAGATGAAAACGTGTGCCAACCCCTATGCATAAGTTCACAAGGTCACTGAACCCGCAAGTTGATCACCAAAACATACATCAAGTACATCACGTGATATCCCATTGTCACCACAGATAAGCACATGCAAGACATACATCAAGTGTTCTCAAATCCTTAAAGACCCAATCCGATAAGATAACTCCAAAGGGAAAACTCAATCCATTACAAGAGAGTAGAGGGGGACAAACATCATAAGATCCAACTATAATAGCAAAGCTCGCGATACATCAAGATCGTACCACCTCAAGAACACGAGAGAGAGAGAGACAGAGATCAAACACATAGCTACTGGTACATACCCTCAGCCCCGAGGGTGAAGTACTCCCTCCTCGTCATGGAGATCGCCAGGATGATGAAGATGGCCACCGGTGAGGGATCCCCCCTCCGGCAGGGTGCCGGAACAGGGTCCCGATGGGTTTTCGGTGGCTACAGAGGCTTGCGGCGGCGGAACTCCCGATCTAGGTTATTTTTCGGAGGTTTCAAAATTTATAGGAATTTTTGGCATAGGTCTCATGCAAGGAGGTTCCCGAGTCGTCCACGAGGCAGGGGCCCACGCCCAGGGGGGTGGGCGCGCCCTCCACCCTCGTGGACAGCTCGGGACTCTTCTGGCCCAACTCTTTTGCTCCGGAGGCTTGTTTTGGTCCATAAAAAATCATAAAAAATTGGCACGTCAATTGGCCTCCGTTTGGTATTCCTTTTCTGTAAAACTCAAAAACAAGGAAAAAACAGAAACTGGCACTCGGCTCTAGGTTAATAGGTTAGTCCCAAAAATCATATAAAATAGCATATAAATGCATATAAAACATCCTAGAAGGATAATATAATAGCATGAATACTTCATAAATTATAGATACGTTGGAGACGTATCAGCATCCCCAAGCTTAATTCCTGCTCGTCCTCGAGTAGGTAAATGATAAAAGAAATAATTTATGAAGTGTGAATGCTAGCAGGTGCACAAGTTTGATCAATGATAATTTCAATCACCTTTTCTAGCATCATTATATGTCATAACAGTAGCTCATATCATAAAGCTTCTCATGATCTAGTAACAAACTATTCACATGTTAAAGTATAGATCATAAACTTTCTTGAAAACTACAAACTGTGTTATTAGTCATCAAACAATTACAATTCATCTTATTTTCAGGAAGAGTCTATGTCAGAGCTTTGATTTAGCAAACTCCACATAGTCAACTATCATTTAGTCTTTCACAATTGCTAACACTCACGCAATATTTATGGGTTCAAAGTTTTAATCAGACACAGAGAAAGATAGGGGCTTATAGATTCGCCTCCCAACCTTTTACCTCAAGGGTAATGTCAACAATAATAGTTCATGATGCCTTACATCCAATTGGATATATATATCAGAATCTTTCCAACACAATGTGCTTGCCAAAGGATAAAATGTAAAAAGGAAAGGTGAAGATCACCATGACTCTTGCATAAGGTAAAAGACAATAATAAAATATACGCCCTTCGCACAGGGAAGCAGAGGTTGCCATGCGCTTTTATAGTTGGATGCACAAAATCTTAATGCGAGGGAACATCACTTTATATTGCCACTTGTGATAGGGACCTTTATTATGCAGTCCGTCGCTTTTATTGCTTCCATATCACAAGATCGTATAAAGCTTATTTTCTCCACACTAAAAGATCATACATATTTAGAGAGCAATTTTTATTGCATGCACCGATGACAACTTACTTGAAGGATCTTACTCAATCCATAGGTAGGTATGGTGGACTCTCATGGCAATACTGGTTTAAGGGATGTTTGGAAGCACAAGTAGTATCTCTACTTGGTGCAAAGAATTTGGCTAGCATGAGGGGGAAAGGCAAGCTCAACGTGTTGGGCGATCCATGACAATGTACTTTATTTCGGATATAAGAAAACATAACCCATTACGTTGTTTTCCTTGTCCAACATCAACCTTTTATCATGTCATATTTTAATGAGTGCTCACAATTACAAAAGATGTCCAAGATAGTATATTTATATGTAAAATCTCTCTTCCTTCAATATTCTTTCATGAATTGTTCAAGTGACCAATACAAGGTTTGCTAACCTTCAATAAATTTACCACCTCTACTTCTTATATGTAAAGTCATTACTCCCCATGGGATAAGCATATGAAACATATATAATTTCAGATTTATGATATTCAATTCATTCAACCATTTACTCATAGGATATAAGTGAAGCACACGAGTAAATGACAAACTACTCCAAAAAGATATAAGTGAAGATCAATGAGTAGTTAAATAATTATGTAGCTATGTGAAGACTCTCTCTCATTTAAGAATTTCATATCTTGGTATTTTATTCAAACAGCAAGCAAAACAAAAGAAAATAAAATGACGCTCCAAGCAAAACACGTATCATGTGGTGAATAAAAATATAGCTCCAAGTAAAGTTACCGATGAACGAAGACGAAAGAGGGGATGCCATCCGGGGCATCCCCAAGATTAGGCTCTTGGTTGTCCTTGAATATTACCTTGGGGTGCCTTGGGCATCCCCAAGCTTAGGCTCTTGCCACTCCTTATTCCATAGTCCATCGAATCTTTACCCAAAACTTGAAAACTTCACAACACAAAACTTAACAGAAAATCTCGTGAGCTCCGTTAGCGAAAGAAAACAAAACACCACTTCAAGTTACTGTAATTAACTCATTCTTTATTTATATTGGTGTTAAACCTACTGAATTCCAACTTCTCTATGGTTTATAAACTCTTATACTAGCCATAGATTCATTAAAATAAGCAAACAACACACGAAAAACAGAATCTGTCAAAAACAGAACAGTCTGTAGTAATCTGTAACTAACGCAAACTTCTGGAACTCCAAAAATTCTACCAAAATAGGAAGACCTAGATAATTTGTTTATTGATCTACTGCAATTGGAATCAGTATTTTATCATGTTCTGGTGATTTTTAACAATTGTTTTCGTGAACAGAAAGTTTCTGGAATTTTCAGCAAGATCAAATAACTATCATCCAAGAAGATCCTATAGGTTTAACTTGGCACAAACACTAAATTAAACACAAAACCACATATAAAAAGAATCTAGATGGATTATTTATTACTAAACAGAAGCAAAAGGCAGAGAACTAAAATAAAATTGGGTTGCCTCCCAACATGCGCTATCGTTTAACGCCCCTAGCTAGGCATGATGATTTCAATGATGCTCACATAAAAGATAAGAATTGAAACACAAAGAGAGCATCATGAAGAATATGACTAGCACTTTTAAGTCTAACCCACTTCCTATGCATAGGGATTTTGTGAGAAAACAACTTATGGGAATAATAATCAACTAGAATAGGAAGGCAAAACAAGCATAACTTCAAAACTTTAATCACATAGAGAGGAAACTTGATATTATTGAAATTCCTACAAGTATATATTCCTCCCTCATAATAATTTTCAGTAGCATCATGAATGAATTCAACAATATAACTAGCACCTAAAGCATTCTTTTCGTGATCTACAAGCATAGAATTTTTATTACTCTCCACATAAACAAATTTCTTCTCATGAATAGTAGTGGGAGCAAACTCAACAAAATAACTATCATGTGAGACATAATCCAATTGAAAACTAAAATCACGATGACAAGTTTCATGGTTATCATTATTCTTAATAGCATACAAGTCATCACAATAATCATCATAGATAGCAACTTTGTTCTCATAATCAATTGGAACCTCTTCCGAAATAGTGGATTCATCACTAAATAAAGTCATGGCCTCTCCCAATCCACTTTCATAAATATTATAAGATTCAACACCCTCCAAAATAGTGGGATCATTAATTTCTAAAGTTGACACTCTTCCAAACCCACTTTCATCAATATAATCATCATAAATAGGAGGCATGCTATCATCATAATAAATTTGCTCATCAAAACTTGGGGGACAAAACATATCATCTTCATCAAACATAGCATCCCCAAGCTTGTGGCTTTGCATATCATTAGCATCATGGGTATTCAAATAATTCATACTAACAACATTTTTATGACTGGGAACTGTAGGGGAAACCCCCACAGCATATCAAAACTTTATTGAGAAAAGAGCTATAGTACAAGTACAAAGGGGGATTACAAGAGGTAATCAAAGTATCTAGGGGAAGTAGGAGAAAGAAACAAGTTAAAAGTTAAAAGATACAGACTAATGGCCTCAAGGTGGCAAGAATGAAATCCAGCGTAGAAGATCATCTTTGTAGGCAGCTTTCACTCTATATTGCATTAAGCTTATGTCAAGGATGAAAGCAGATCTCCATTTATTAAATCTAGCTCTCTCATGCCTGAAGACCTTAGCATTCCTGATGATCCAGATATTCCAGCAAGCAATGAACACCACTTCGGTGAAGAAGGGCTTCCTAAAACTCCTGCTAGCATTAAGAACCAAATGAGCCATGGAGTCACCAGAAGACCAATCAATTTGCAGATAGTTCCAAACTCTGACACTAAAGTTGCAATTGAAGAACAAATGATCCCTTGTTTCCCTAGTCTGCAAAGGACAAAGGACACAGTTCACTCCATCCTCCAAATGCCAATGCCTCCTATCCACCATGTCCTTGGTGTTCAATCTGTCCATAATAAGCATCCAAGCAAAAACTTTGATTTTCATTGTACAAGAGGACTTCCAGATCCAAGCTGTCAAAGGGTTGAAAGATGCTGATACAAAAGTATGTGAGTAAAACAACTTTGGTGAGTATCCCTTGGCAGTGCCCTTCCAAAACCAGATATCCTTGGACCCAGGTGCTCTAGTAAGGCCACCCAACATGGACTGGAGAATAGTCAGTTCATCAAAAGCCTGGCTGGACAAAGGAAGGTGGAAATGCTGGAAAATGTCCTGAGAGTCCAAGAACTCCAGAACAGTAACCCAGGGGTCCTTAACATAGGAATAGAGCCTGGGAAATCTGAGCTGAAGGCTAGACACCTGACCATCAAACTGCAAGTTATCTGACCACATGAGGGCAGTGTTCCCTGCATTAATCTGAACCCAAGCACATTCCCTGAAATGATGCATGACCTTGCAAATATCCTTCCACCAGAATGAGCCACAATCAGAAGTGCCCTGGGGGACCCTATTATGATAGTAGGTATCCCAAATTAAAGAAACCCAAGGGAGATCCTTTTTATTAAGGAAATTATTCGCATGTTTGATCAGAAGTGCAAAGTTCTGAGAACCAAGGTTGAGAATACCAAGACCTCCCCTGTTTTTTGGCCTGCAAATAAGGTCCCACGCAGCTAGGGAGGGGGCTGGCTGACCCCTATTCCTCCTCCAGAGGCATTGTCTCTGGATTCTTTCCAATTGTTTAAGAATTCCAGCTGGGACAACCAAACTGCACAAGAAGAAAATGGGCATAGATGACAAAGCAGAGTTAAGAAACTGCAACCTTTCCCCCTGATTCAGAAAAGATGAACTAGCTGTCATTCTCCTCTCCATGCAATCAATCAATGGCATAAAATCCAGCATTTTAGGCCTTGTAGTTCCCACTGGCAACCCAAGGTAGGTAAATGGCATTTTCCCAATCTGGCAGCCAAATGCAGAAGCTAATTCAGTCATGACAGCAGTGTCCACATTGATGGGAATAATAAAGGATTTGTGATAGTTCACATCCAGACCAGTGGACTCAGAGAAGACCCTGAGCATATCGTTGAGAGCTAGGAGATGGTCCTTGTCAGCAGGCAAGATAATAAGAGTGTCATCAGCATACTGAATCACAGGGTAATCCTGATCATGACAAGGTATAGGTAACTGAAGAATGCCCCTTCTGAACATGTCATTAATTACAGTCTGCAGGAGATCAGCAGCTAGGACAAAAAGGAGAGGAGAGACTGGATCACCCTGTCTGACACCCTTTTTGCACCTGAACTTCCTACCATGGACACCATTGAGCAGAACAGATGAGGTACCTGTGGAGAGAAGTTGCTTCATCCAAAGGATCCACTTCTCATTAAAGCCCTTATATCTCAAAATTTGCACAATGGCCTCATGCTCAAGGGAGTCAAAAGCCTTTTCAAAATCCAACTTTAGAATCACAATAGGTTTCTTGGACTGGTGGCACTGGTGTAAATACTCAAAGGTCCACCCAATACAATCCTGAATTGTTCTACTTTTTATGAAACCATATTGGTTCTTGTGGACACACTACATAATCACCTCTTGAAACCTATTGGCTGCCATCTTAGACAAGAACTTAAGACCCATTCCTGTTAAAGAGATAGGTCTAAAGTCACCCACCTCCTCAGGGGAGGGCTTCTTGGGCACCAGAGTTATGTAAGAGTCATTGATATTTTCCAGATGAGCAGTACCCTGAAAGAAAGCCTGGGCCAGTTCATAAAAATCCTGAGAAATTATGTGCCAGCACCTTTTGAAGAAAAGACCATTAAAACCATCTGGACCTGGAGCTTTATCAACTGGCATATGCTTGACAATCAAGTCCATTTCCTCCTTCTGAAAAGGCTTAGTGAGAACATCCAATCCCACAACTGGTTCAATGAGGGAAGAAAGATCAAAACCCATGTTAATTCCCCTGGAAGAACCCATTCTGTTCTTAAAACAATCCCAGATAATACCCTCCATTCGTGAATGATCAGTCACCACCGTACCATCAGGCAATTTTAAGCTAGCAATAGAATTCCTTCGATATCTCTCCGTGGCCATAGCATGAAAGAACTTGGTGTTCTCACCACCCACTTTTATGTATCTGATAGTACATCTTTTCCTCCAATAGAGACATTGAAGGTGGAGCAATTTCTCAACATGGGATTTAACCACAATCCTGAAATTTGATTCATGTCTGTAGAGTGTTCTATATTCCTCAAGCTCATCCAAGAGCAGGATAACACTATTGCATTTACAAATTAGAGTTTTCAGTTTAGAAATGTTCTTCTGCCATCTTTTTAGACACATTCTCAAGGACTTAAATTTGTCAGCTATCCTGGCAGTAATATGGCCCTTTCTAGATTGGTTCTGCCATGAGGAATCAACACAGTCCATAAAACCCTCCAACTCCAACCAATAATTCTCAAACCTAAAGATATTAGACTTGGGAATAGAAGTTTTAATTGTAACCATACAAGGCACATGGTCAGAAGCAGTTCTGGCAAGAGGTAGCACCTCAGTCATGGGATAATCAGAGATCCAATCAACAGAAGTGAAGAACCAGTCAAGCTGCTCAAGGAGTGGAGCATCCTGCGTATTGGACCAAGTGTAGGACCTCCCTTTGATGGGCAATTCCAAAAGGCCGAGGTGTCCAATAATCTCATTAAAGATGAACATGTCATTCAAATCACCACCAGGTAGATTCCTGTTATCCATAGAACGTAAGAAATTAAAATCCCCCAATAACAGCCAATTCTCATCCACAGGAATGTTCAGGTGATACAACCAGGTTACAAAATTATCCCTAGCTTCCCCCTGACAAGGTCCATAAACCACCACAAGATTCCACCGCTCATTGTTGTGCCTAGAAACAAACTCGATCACCACTGCAAATTGTTGGACTTGCAATAAAGTCCCACCAAATATAGATGAGTTCCAAACAACTAGTATTCCACCAGAGGCCCCCAAGGAAGGAGAGAAAGCAAAGATGTCAAATCTCTTGGGGCAAAAGCTTTTAATCATTCGGGAATCGAATGAAGCACATTTAGTTTCTTGCAGACAAGCAATAGCACAGTGACTTTCGTCAATCTTTTGTCTAACAGCTCTTTGCCTAGCCTCAGAATTTAAACCCCTGACATTCCAGCACAGGACATTCCAGTTTCGACAGAGATTATTCATAAAGGAATAACAAAAACAAGTCTCCCATGCACATGACACACAGTGTCAGATGCCCAAAAGCACATAAGAGTTCCAAACCAACATTATTACATATCCCAGGAGCAGAAAAAGAAAACCAAGCGCATAAAGCAGATTTATGGGCTTGCCAAACCCAGCAGAAGAGGAGCACACTATTCATTGGAGGCTTGATTTGCAGTAGCAGCAGGGTCCACCATAAGTGCATCCTCCGTGAGAAGAGTTGCATCAATCTCCAGCCCCTTGCCAATAGCTTGCAGGTGACTGATGGGAGTAGGTGGAGGAACATCTCCAAATGCAGGGTCTTCAGACATCTCCGCAGAAAGGGGCTTGGCCTTGGGCTTCTTCTTCTTGGGCTGCAGAACCAGCTCATGGAAAGTGGGCTTAAACCCATCCCGCTGGGCCGAACTTCTGGTACACCTTCGAACAGATGTTTCAACAAGAGGAGTTGGCGCCAAAGTTTTGCGTGGCCTCCTTGTAGGTGCACGCTCAGGAGGAGAAGGGACACCAGGCACAGCCCTATCAGCTTCATCCACAAATAATGCTCTTGCCACAGGTCGAGCAGGTACCGGCTCCTTCCATGTCAGCAAAGGAAGATCATCCTGCTGGAAAGCGAAGTCCCAGTTTCGCTTGGTCAAAATGACAGGCGACAGGGGTTTAGGCAGCAGAGGTTTAGGCACCTCAAACACCATTGGAGCATTCAGCAGGTTTTCAAACGAGCGTCTCCAAATCATTTCAGGGGGCAGAGGGGGACCAAAGGGGATCTTAACCATAGGCTGTTCCAAAGCCTGGACATCAAAAGGAGGAGGTTGATAGACCACAATTGCCCAATTACTTGCATCCTCCAGGTCCGGTGCCACTTCCATCAGATCATTCAGGTTGGCAGGTGGAGCCCCATCAATGAGAACGATAGGAGCAGGGGGCACCTGATGTTGAGCTTCAGAACTTTGGTGAGCCGAACTAGGTTGAGCCGAGGCATTCAACACCACAGATTCTTGATCTTCCACAGCAGGCTCCGCAGCAGGTTCCTCCCAGTTGCCCCAGTTGTCCTCATGCACCTCATTATGTGCAGGTTCAGGCGGAGGTGGCGGCACATCGTTCCACCCCAGAGCCGGGAATGGAGGCAGAATAAAAGGTGGCATCTCCGGGAAGGGTACACCAGGCATGGGATGAGGATTGCCATTGATGGGCATCCAGTCTTCATCTTGGGGCATCTGTTCAGCAAAATTGGCCCCAAGGATATACAGAGGCACCGTCCAAGACACCCTGGCACCACCCCAGGCAGCATAATCCATGAACACCACAACTCTTGGCACTAAAATATCTTCTGGAAAAGACGCAAAGACCAAAGTGCTAAGGTATGGATCCTCACTAATCCAATGATGAAACTTCCCAAATGTGTTGACCGCTGCCCGAATACTATCCTCATTGCGAAGATCGAGCGGAATCCCCAAGAACATGAGCAGTCCCTGACGGAAACCCTGAGCACCTCTAAAAGATTCACCCTCATCGTGTTTCATAAAATGCACAAAACGATCATTGCCAAGAGGTTGGGGCGGCATCTGAAGAAGAGAAAACCTGACTGCAGCATCCCGAAGCTCAAAAAGACCCACCGATCTAATCCAAGGCTGAGCAGACCTCACCAACACCCCATGAGCTTGCAACCACTGGACCACTTCCTCTCTAGCAGCACCAATCTGATCGGGAGGGGGGATGGGCATTACCTCAGCAAGCATGAACTCCTCATGGCGGCGCACAAGTGGGGTATGTGGCGTCACATAGGTCCGAGGCAAACGAGCATCACCGCCGTCCACAATGTGATGGCCAGCCGGCACATACAACAAGGGGTCGAGAGGGAAGTTGGCCATCGCAGGGGTACAACCCGGGCTGGAAGCAGACGGCAAGAACTCCGGTGGAGGAGGGGTCTCAGGCGGCGCGGTCGAAGGCGTTTTGGGACCAGGACTGATGGAACAGGGCGAAGCAGTAAATGCGGAAGTGCAAGAGGAGTCCAAGTTTGGTAAAAGCTGTGTCAGAGAGATATTCTCGGTGGGAGCTGAGCGATCCTCGGAAGTTGCAACGTTACCGGGTTTTGGTTTCCAAACCAGACCCAAAATCCTTGCAAACTTGTTGCAATCCTTTTTACCATGCCCCACCCGCAGACAAGAGGTACAACGTAGTTTAGATGTGCACGCCGCAGCAAAATGACCCTTAGACAAGCAAATCTGACACGTTAAAATTTTGTCCACGATGCCCGCAACCAATTTATCAAAATCTTCGTCTGCTTGCTGAGAGGATGGAATGGAAGGCCCAGATGATAACACCGGCTCCACCTGGACCGTGGAACCTGAAGATGACGGCCCAACATGGGATGGCACGTCCACATTCGGAGAGCCAAAATTTCCGCCCGAGATAGACGGCGACCCATTCGCAGCTGGTTGAAGATCCCTAACCGTTCCAAAAGAAATGGAGGGAGTAGTTGTCGTCCACCGGAGTTCAGCCGGCGGCGAAGGGTGGATGACCACCCGTTCATGCGCAGGAAGCGTGTACCCCGCATCCTCAACAGTTTGAATGCAAGTTTGCGTGGCCGGATAACGATAACCACGACAAGCAGGATAATTCTGGAACTTTGAAAAAGAAAGCTTCTTGGCAGGGGCATGCGATGATCTTATCGAAGATTTACGGGGCTTGGTGTGCATAGCCAACATGCCAAGGGTAGCTCGACGTTTGGTAGGACTAACAATGATCCACTCAGCATCACATTCCAATTTCCAAAGCTTGAACTCACGGCCCCAATTTGGGCCACCATTACCCCAAAGATGAAAGAAACATTTAAAATGATCACAAGAGAAAGAACAGAGCTTGAGAATGATCAAAGCCACAGCCTGGCAAGAAACTTGAAAACCAAAAACCCTCTCCGTGATCATAAAAACCATGAACTCAATAGCAGAACCTCCGATGGCCGCCTCAAGTGCCGCTACCACCGAATCCTCAGTCAAACGAAAATCATGCCGGCCAAAAGAAATTACCATGGTGAAGAAGCCCGTGTCATCCATGGGGTGCACCGGAAAACCCGTAGATTGAAAAACCTTTTCCGCAAAAACCAGACCCTTGGAGAAGTCCAAGCCAAGGGTGGATCCATCAGCAGAACCCATAGAGATGGGTATTAGGACGTAGATCTCAGTGCGCCGGAGAGATCTATTGGAGAGGAAACGAAATTTGGTGGCTAGGGGAGGAGATCACCGGAGGTGGTGGCGATTGCCGGGGTGGGGGTGGGAGCGCCTCTCATTCGTTGTGTGTTGATGACTTGTGTTCATACTAACAACATTGTAATCATGCTCATCATTCACATATTTAGTGCCAAACATTCTAATGCATTCTTCTTCTAGCACTTGAGCACAATTTTCCTTCCCATCATTTTCACAAAAGATATTAAAAAGATGAAGCGTATGAGGTAAACTCAATTCCATTTTTTTGTAGTTTTCTTTTATAGACTAAACTAGTGATAAAACAAGAAACTAAAAGATTCGATTGCAAGATCTAAAGATATACCTTCAAGCACTCACCTCCCCGGCAACGGCGCCAGAAAAGAGCTTGATGTCTACTACGCAACCTTCTTCTTGTAGACGTTGTTGGGCCTCCAAGTGCAGAGGTTTGTAGGACAGTAGCAGATTTCCCTCAAGTGGATGACCTAAGGTTTATCAATCCGTGGGAGGCGTGGGATGAAGATGGTCTCTCTCAAACAACCCTGCAACCAAATAACAAAGAGTCTCTTGTGTCCCCAACACACCCAATACAATGGTAAATTGTATAGGTGCACTAGTTCGGCGAAGAGATGGTGATACAAGTGCAATATGGATGGTAGATATAGGTATTTGTAATTTGAAAATATAAAAACAGCAAGGTAACTAATGATAAAAATGAGCGTAAACGGTATTGCAATGCTAGGAAACAAGGCCTAGGGTTCATACTTTCACTAGTGCAAGTTCTCTCAACAATAATAACATAATTGGATCATATAACTATCCCTCAACGTGCAACAAAGAGTCACTCCAAAGTCACTAATAGTGGAGAACAAACGAAGAGATTATTGTAGGGTACGAAACCACCTCAAAGTTATCCTTTCTAATTGATCTATTCAAGAGTCCATAGTAAAATAACATGAAGCTATTCTTTCCATTCGATCTATCATAGAGTTCATACTAGAATAACACCTTAGGATACAAATCAACCAAAACCCTAATGTCACCTAGATACTCCAATGTCACCTCAAGTATCCGCGGGCATGATTATACGATATGCATCACACAATCTCGGATTCATCTTTTCAAACCAACACAAAGAACTTCAAAGAGTGCCCCAAAGTTTCTACCGGAGAGTCAAGATGAAAACGTGTGCCAACCCCTATGCATAAGTTCACAAGGTCACTGAACGCACAAGTTGATCACCAAAACATACATCAAGTAGATCACGTGATATCCCATTGTCACCACAGATAAGCACATGCAAGACATACATCAAGTGTTCTCAAATCCTTAAAGACTCAATCCAATAAGATAACTTCAAAGGGAAAAATCAATCCATTACAAGAGAGTAGAGGGGGGAGAAACTCATAAGATCCAACTATAATAGCAAAGCTCGCAATACATCAAGATCGTACCACCTCAAGAACACGAGAGAGAGAGAGAGAGAGATCAAACACATAGCTACTGGTACATACCCTCAGCCCCGAGGGTGAACTACTCTCTCCTCGTCATGGAGATCGATGGGATGATGAAGATGGCCACCGATTAGGGATCCCCCCACCGGCAGGGTGCCGGAATAGGGTCCCGATTGGTTTTCGGTGGCTACAGAGGCTTGCGGCGGCGGAACTCCCGATCTAGGTTATTTTCTGGAGGTTTCAGTATTTGTAGGAATTTTTGGCGTAGGTCTCATGTCAAGGAGGTTCCCGAGTCGTCCACGAGGCAGGGGCCCACGCGCAGGGGGGGTGGGCGCGCCCTCCACCCTCGTGGACAGCTCGGGACTCTTCCGGCCCAACTCTTTTGCTTCGGAGGCTTCTTTTGGTCCATAAAAAATCATCAAAAATTGGCACGTCAATTGTACTCCGTTTGGTATTCCTTTTCTGTAAAACTCAAAAGCAAGGAAAAAACAGAAACTGGCACTGGGCTCTAGGTTAATAGGTTAGTCCCAAAAATCATATAAAATAGCATATAAATGCATATAAAACATCCTAGAAGGATAATATAATAGCATGAATACTTCATAAATTATAGATACGTTGGAGACGTATCACCTTCCACAACGTGCACAGCCACGACACCAATGACTATCAAGAGCTCAGAGCCATTCGAGATGGACGCTTCGGTCGACGCCCCGAGCGCAACTACCGGGGCTACGGCCGAGGTGGAGGACGCCGGGACGATCGTGGCCCCCGGCAGGAGTGGCGCGACCGGCCTCGTCAGGACCGCTGGTAGGACCAGCCTCGTGAGGGCGCATGGAGGGACTAGCCTCGCGAGGTTCTCCCTCGGGGCAATGCTGGTCTCCCCCCATTTCCGCCACTGCCAAGAAGAAACGACGACCACCATTAGGACGAGGGGGCTGGGGGCTCCCAGGAGCCGCGCGCTATCGCCTGCATCTTGGGCGGAGCTCAGGCCCCAGCATCCCAGCGCATCTTCAAGCAGTTCTCTCGCGAGGTGAATGTCGCCCTTCCCAGGCTCGAGGCCACACACCCGCTCAGGTGGTCCAAGTGCGCCATCACCTTCAGCTTGGCGGACCAGCTCAAGTGCGCGGCAACCGCAGGCGCCCTCCCGATGCTGTGCTTGCCCGTCATCAGCAACGTCCAAGTCACCAAGACCCTCATCGACGGCGGCGCAGGGCTTAACGTCCTGTTCGTCGAGACATTCGACATCCTCCAAGTGCCATACGATCAGCTACAGCCTACTAAGCCCTTCTCAGGAGTGACCGACGGCTCCACCACCCCGATAGGGCAGGTCCGCCTCCCTATGACCTTTGGCCAGCGCGACAACTACCGCACCGAGCTCATCGACTTCGACGTCGCCCACATCCGTCTGCCGTACAATGCGATCCTCGGGTATCCAGCATTGGCCAACTTAATGGCGGTGACCCACCATGGCTACAAGGTCCTCAAGATGCCAGGGAGCGGCGGGATCATCACAGCCCCCTGCGAAGAAAGAGATGCGGTGTGCTCCCTCGAGCGCGCCTTCCAAGCCGCAGCAATCGAAGACCCTGGCTGCGAGGGCATGCAATACCCTCCTCAGGCGATCCCCAAGAAGAAGAAGCACCTACTCCGCATAAGGCCTCAAGGGGGGCGGTGTCTCTAGCGGCACCGCCTCAGGATCGGCGCCCGCAGCTGGGGTGCCTCCCTCCCTCGCATAGGAAGGCGCGCTTGGCGCCCTCCTTGGGCAGGGTTCGGGGGCTCTCTTCTGGAGGGCCTCAGACCTAGGCAACATCACGAGGGAGGCGCTCGGGCACCACGTGGACGCGTGCTTTGCGGCACGTTTCCCTCAGGAGGACACCGGGCGAGGAGTGCTCGGCGCTCAGGGTATCATCGCCAAGACCACTCAGGAGCTACAGGATGCAAGAGCCATGCGCGACGACCGCCGCCCACCTGGTGCAGCTCCCCATCCAGGTGAGGATGGTGGTCTGCGCGTCTGCATCGACATCCCAGGGCTCAACAGGGCCGCATCTCAGGAGCGCTTCTGGCCTTCGCGCGTTGGGCGATGCGAGGGTCCACCTCATAGCTATGTCCGCATGCCGTTTGGCCTGCCAAGCGTGGCAGCTGCCTTCCAGCGCAACCTACGGAGCATCTTGGTGACCCAGGAGGCCAGGCATCACGCGGTCCTGGCAGAGATGGAGACGGTCCTCAAGGAACCACCTGAGCCCCCAGAGCCTCCCGAGGCTCAGGGCCCTGATAGGTCATGAGGAGCGCCCCCTTCACCACGCATCTTCAGCTACCCCAACACTCCTTCGACAACGGAACCAGGTGACATTTTCCATGTTTATTCAGCTGGGATCGCCCCTCGGGCTGCATCATTCCCAGGTCGCATGGGCCTGTCCCTGCGGCATGTATCCTTTTGCATCTTTAGCTTACCCTACTAGGGGAGCCCCTCGGGCTGCATCATCCCCAAGCCGATTGGGTCCGTCCCGGTGGCATGTATCGTTCTTGCATCTATCTAAGCTAGTTCGCTCCCCATGCATGAGTTATTTATAGTCATCCCCTGCTTGATTATCACCCACCACGGGAGCCGCGCGCCGATCGTCTTTCTTCAGGATCCTTCGCATAAGAAGACTAGGCACGGCGCCTATGCTCGGGTCCGTCCCTGCAGCGTCGATAAACCCAACGGCTGAGCTCTGTCTGGCGGGCCGGCCTCGTTCACGTCACCTCCTGGGGTCATTGGTGCTTCGCCTTCTCATGCGATAGCCTCAGAAGATTCGCTCGGCGCAGGTTACCTAACCATCTCGCATGACCACCACAGTCATCAAGAACCAAGACTAGGCGCAACCCGCCTTGAGGTAGGGCCTCGTGAGTCCCGCGCTGGCTCATGAGTGCCCAGACACACCTCGTCTAGCCCTGCCATGCAAGCCACGTGTCAGGGCGGGGCTGTACACGCCCCGGGGGCTCCACTCAGAGGAGCCCTCACCCACGCACCAGTGGAAGCACCATGCTCCACGCTGGCAGTCGACACGACCGAGGAGCGGCTATGCCTGTGCAAGTGCGTAAGCGCTATGCTCCGCACTGGTGATAAACAACTGAGGGCGGCCCCATGGCTGTATCAACCTCAGGGAGCCTCCGAGCTCAGTTTCTGGCCTCATCGCAAAACCTCCCCTCGGGAGAGTCGCGCGGGGGGGCTGGGCACGGGGGCTACGCTCGGGTCAAGCCCAAGCGTACGCCACCCTGCTAGGTCCCTCGGACCTGCGCGCCCCTCCCGAGCGGAGCCTCGGCGAGGGAAAAGGTATGAAGGTCGTTTGAGCATCAAGGGAGACTCCTAAGCATCGCGACTCAGGAGCCTAACTGGCCACGTAGCCCCTCACCCCTTGGTCTCGTCCTGGTGATCCGGACGACCCAACCGCGGCTGAGGTATGCGCTGTTGGGTAACGTAGCAATAATTCAAAATTTTCCTACGTGTAACCAAGATCAATCTAGGAGATGCTAGCAACGAGAGAGAGGGAGTGCATCTTCATACCGTTGAAGATCGCTAAGCGGAAGCGTTACAAGAACGTGGTTGATGGAGTCGTACTCGCGGCGATTCAAATCGCGGAAGATCCGATCTAGCGCCGAACAGACGGCGCCTCCACGTTCAACACACGTACAGCCCGGGGACGTCTCCTCCTTCTTGATCCAGCAAGGGGAGAGGAGAAGTTGAGGGAGAACTCCAGCAGCACGACGGCATGGTGGCCATGGAGCTCGTGGTTCTCCGGAAGGGCTTCGCCAAGCACTCCGGAGGAGGAGGAGGAGTTGGAGGAGGAGAGGGCTGCCCCAGGCAAGGGGTGCGGCTGCCCTCTCTCTCCCTCACTATATATAGGGGGAAGGGGTGGAGGAGGCTCCCTAGGGGAGGGGCGGCGGCCAAGGGGAAAACCCTAGATGCGTTCTGGGCGCCCCCACCTCTAGGAGACTTGCCCCCCAAGCCAGGAGGGGCGGCTGCCCTAGGGGAGGCGCCCCCATCTCTCCTGGTTACGTGAGAGGGGTTGGGAGGGGCGCACAGCCCCTTAGTGGGCTGGTTTGCCCCTTCCCCTTGGCCCATAAGGCCCCCCAACGCTTGCCGGGGCCTCCGAAACCCCTTTCGGACATGCTGGCCATAGCCTGGTACCCTCGGAACACTTCCGGACTCCGATACCCTTTGTCCAATATATCGATCTTCACCTCCGGACCATTCCGGAGCACCTCGTCATGTCCGGGGTCTCATCCGGGACTCTAAACAACCTTCGGTAACCACATATTATTTCCCATAACAACTCTAGCGTCACCGAACCTTATGTGTGTAGACCCTACGGGTTCGGGAACCATGCAGACATGACCGAGACACCTCTCCGGCCAATAACCAATAGCGGGATCTGGATACCCATATTGGATCCCACATGTTCCATGATGATCTCATCGGATGAACCACGATGTCAGGGATTCAATCAATCCCGTATACAATTCCCTTTGTCCAACGGTATGTTACTTGCCCGAGATTCGATCGTCGGTATCCAAATACCTCGTTCAATCTCGTTACCGGCAAGTCTCTTTACTTGTTCCGTAACGCATGATCCCGTGGCTAACTCCTTAGTCACATTGAGCTCATTATGATGATGCATTACCGAGTGGGCCCAGAGATACCTCTCCGTCATACGGAGTGACAAATCCCAGTCTCGATTCGTGCCAACCCAACAGACACTTTCGAAGATACCTGTAATGCACCTTTATAGCCACCCAGTTACGTTGTGATGTTTGGTACACCCAAAGCATTCCTACGGTATCCAGGAGTTGCACAATCTCATGGTCTAAGGAAATGATACTTGACATTAGAAAAGCTCTTAGCAAACGAACTACACGATCTTGTGCTATGCTTAGGATTGGGTCTTGTCCATCACATCATTCTCCTAATGATGTGATCCCGTTATCAATGACATCCGATGTCCATGGTCAGGAAACCATAACCATCTATTGATCAACGAGCTAGTCAACTAGAGGCTTACTAGGGACATGTTGTGGTCTATGTATTCACACATGTATTACGGTTTCCAGTTAATACAATTATAGCATGAACAATAGACAATTATCATGAACAAGGAAGTACAATAATAACCATTTTATTATTGCCTCTAGGGCATATCTCCAATAGTCTCCCACTTGCACTAGAGTCAATAATCTAGTTCACATCAGTATGTGATTGTAATGAATCCAACACCCATGGGGTTTGTTCATATCTCGCTTGTGAGAGAGGTTATTAGTCAACGGGTCTGAACCTTTTAGATCCGTGTGTGCTTTACAAATCTCTGTGTCATCTTGTAGATGCAGCTACCACGCACTACTTGGAGCTATTCCAAATAACTGCTCTACTATGCGAATCCGGTTCACTACTCAGAGTCATCCGGATTAGTGTCAAAGTTTGCATCGACGTAACCCTTGACGACGAACTCTTTTACCACCTCCATAATCGAGAAAATTCCCTAGTCCACTAGTTACTAAGGATAAGTTCGACCGCTGTCATGTGATCCCTTCCTGGATCACTATTGTACCCCTTGACTAACTCATGGCAAGGCACACTTCAGGTGCGGTACACAACATAGCATACTATAGAGCCTACGTCTAAAGCATAGGGGACGACCTTCGTCCTTTCTCTCTCTTCTGCCGTGGTCAAGTCTTGAGTCTTACTCAATACTCAAACCTTGTAACACAGCCAAGAACTCCTTTTTTTGCTTATCTATTTTGAACTCCTTCAAAATCTTGTCACGGTATGTATTCATTTAAAAGTACTATTAAGCGTTTTTGATCTATCCTTATAGATCTTGATGCTCAATGTTCAAGTAGCTTAATCTAGGGTTTCCATTGAAAAACTCTTTTCAAATAACCCTGTATGCTTTCCAGAAATTCTACATCATTTCTGATCAACAATATGTTAACAACATATACTCATCAAAAATTCTATAGTGCTCCCACTCACTTCGTTGGAAATACAAGTTTCTCATAAACTTTGTATAAACCCAAAATCTTTGATCATCTCATCAAAGCATACATTCCAACTCCGAGAGGCTTGCTCCAGTCCTTAGAAGGATTGCTGGAGCTTTGCATACTTGTTAGCATCTTTCAGGATTGACAAAACCTTCTAGTTGTATCACATACAACCTTTCCTCAAGAAAATCGTCGAGGAAACAATGTTTTTTGACATCCTATCTGCAAGATTTCATAAATAATGCAGTAACTGCTAATATAATTCCAACAGACTCTTAGCATCGCTACGAGTGAGAAAATCTCATCGTAGTCAACTCCTTGAACTTGTCAGAAAACATCTTAACGGCAAGTCGAGCTTTCTTAATGGTGACACTTACCATCATTGTCCGTCTTCCTTTTAAAATCCATCTGCACCCAACAGCCTTATGACCATCAAGTAGTTCTTCCAAAGTCTATACTTTGTTTTTATACATGGATCCTCTCTCGGATTTTATGGCCTCGAGCCATTAGTCGGAATCTGGGCCCACCATCGTTTCTCCATAGCTCGTAGGTTCATTGTTGTCTAGCAACATGACTTCCAAGACAGGATTACGTACCACTCTGAAGTAGTACGCATCCTTGTCGTCCTATGAGGTTTGGTAGTGACTTGATCAAAGTTTCATGATCACTATCATAAGCTTCCACTTCAATTGGTGTAGGTGCCACAGGAACAACTTCTTGTGCCCTGCTACACACTAGTTGAAGTGACGGTTCAATAACCTCATCAAGTCTCCACCATCCTCCCACTCAATTCTTTCGAGAGAAACTTTTCCTCAAGAAAGGACCCGTTTCTAGAAACAATCACTTTTGCTTCCAGATCTGAAATAGGAGGTATACCCAACTGTTTTGGGTATTCTATGAAGATGCATTTATCCGTTTTGGGTTCGAGCTTATCAGCCTGAAACTTTTCCACATAAGCGTCGCAGCAGCAAACTTTTAAGAAACAACAGCTTAGGTTTCTCTAAACCATAGTTCATATGGTGTCGTCTCAACAGAATTGCGTGGTGCCCTATTTAAAGTGAATGCGGTTGTCTCTAAAGCCTAACCCATAAACAATAGCGGTAATTCGATAAGAGACATCATGGTATGCACCATATCCAATAGGGTGCAGTTATGATGTTCGGACACACCATCACACTATGGTGTTCCAAGCGGTATTAGTTGTGAAACAATTTCCACAATGTCTTAATTGTGTGCCAAACTCGTAACTCAGATATCTCTATGATCATATCATAGACATTTTATCCTCTTGTCACGACGATCTTCAATTTCACTCTGAAATTACTTGAACCTTTCAATAATTCAGACTTGTGTTTCATCAAGCAAATATACTCAGCATCTACTCAAATCATCTGTGAAGTAAGAACATAACGATATCCACAGCGTGCCTCAGCACTCATTGGACTGCACACATCAAAATGTATTACATCCAACAAGTTGCTTTCTTGTTCCATCTTACTGAAAACGAGGCCTTTCAGTCATCTTGCCCATGTGTTATGATTTGCATGTCTCAAGTGATTCAAAATCAAGTGAGTCCAAACGATCCATCTGTATGGAGTTTCTTCATGCATATCTACCAATAGACATGGTTCGCATGTCTCAATCTTTTCAAAAATGAGTGAGTCCAAAGATCCATCAACATGGAGCTTCTTCATGCGTTTTATACCAATATGACTCAAATGGCAGTGCCACAAGTATGTGGTACTATCATTACTATTTTATATCTTTTGGCATGAACATGTGTATCACTACGATCAAGATTCAATAAACCATTCATTTTAGGTGCAAGACCATTGAAGGTATTATTTAAATAGATAGAGTAACCATTATTCTATTTAAATGAATAACCGTATTGCGATAAACATAACCCAATCATGTCTATGCTCAACGCAAACACCAAATAACAATTATTTAGGTTTAACACCAATCTCGATGGTAGAGGGAGCATGCGATGCTTGATCACATCAACCTTGGAGACACTTCCAACACATATCGTCATCTCACCTTTAGCTAGTCTCCGTTTATTCCGTAGCCTTTTATTTCAAGTTACCAACACTTAGCAACCGAACCGGTATCTAATACCCTGGTGCTACTAGGAGTACTAGTAAAGTACACATTCATATAATGTATATCCAATATACTTCTGTCGACCTTGCCTGCCTTCTCATCTACCAAGTATCTAGGGTAGTTCTGCTTCAGTGACCGTTCCCCTCATTATAGAAGCACTTAGTCTCGGGTTTGGGTTCAACCTTGGGTTTCTTTACTAGAGCAGCAACTGATTTGCCGTTTCATGAAGTATCCTTTCTTTCCCTTGCCCTTCTTGAAACTAGTGGTTTTACTAACCATCAACAATTGATGCTCCTACTTGATTTCTACTTTCGCGGTGTCAAACATCGCGAGTTGCTCAAGGATCATCATGTCTATCCCTAATATGTTATAGTTCATCATGAAGCTCTAATAGCTTGGTGGCAGTGACTATGGATAACCATCACTATCTCATCTGGAAGATTAACTCCCACTCGATTAAAGCGATTGTAGTACTCAGACAGTCTGAGCACATGCTCAACGATTGAGCTTTTCTCCCTTAGTTTGTAGGCTTAAGAAACTTGTCAGAGGTCTCATACCTCTTGACGTGGGCACTAGTCTGAAATCCCAATTTCAGTCTTTGGAACATCTCATATGTTCTGCGACATTTCAAAAACATCTTTGGCGCCTCAATTCTAAATCGTTAGCATTACACACTGAACTATCACGTAGTCATCAAAACGTGTATGTCAGATGTTCGCAACATCCACAGACGACGCTCGAGGTTCAGCACACCGAGCAATGCATTAAGGACATAAGCCTTCTGCGCAGCAATGAGGATAATCCTCAGTTTACGGAACCAGTCCGCATAATTTCTACTATCAACTTTCAACTAAATTTTCTCTAGGAACATATCTTAAACAGTAGAACCAAAACGTAAGCTATGACATAATTTGCAAAGACATTTTGACTATGTTCATGATAATTAAGTTCATCTGATTATTTAATGAACTCCCACTTAGATAGACATACCTCTAGTCATCTAAGTGATACATGATCCGAGTCAACTAGGACGTGTCCGATCATCACGTGAGACGGACTAGTTATCATCAGTGAACATCTTCATGTTGATCGTATCTACTATACGACTCATGTTCGACCTTTCAGTCTCTTGTGTTCCGAGGCCATGTCTGTACATGCTAGGCTCGTCAAGTCAACCTAAGTGTTTCGCATGTGTAAATCTGGCTTACACCCATTGTATGCGAACGTTAGAATCTATCACACCCGATCATCACGTGGTGCTTCGAAACAACGAACCTTCGCAACGGTGCATAGTTAGGGGGAACACATCTCTTGAAATTTTAGTGAGGGATCATCTTATTTATGCTACCGTCGTTCTAAGCAAATAAGATGTAAACATGACAAAATCACATGCAAATCATAAAGTGACATGATATGGCCAATATCATTATGCGCCTTTTGATCTCCATCTTTGAGGCGCGGCATGATCACCTTCGTCACCGACATGACACCATGATCTCCATCATCGTGTCTTCATGAAGTTATCTCGCCAACTATTACTTCTACTACTATGGATAACGGTTAGCAATAATTTAAGTAATTACATTGGCGTTTTTCATTGACACGCAGGTCATACAATAAATTAAGACAACTCCTATGGCTCCTGCCGGTTGTCATACTCATCGACATGCAAGTCATGATTCCTATTACAAGAACATAATCAATCTCATACATCACATATATATAGTTCATCACATCCTTTTGGAAATATCACATCACATAGCATACCCTGCAAAAACAAGTTAGACGTCCTCTAATTGTTGTTGCATGTTTTACGTGGCTGCTATGGGTTTCTAGCAAGAACGTTTCTTACCTACGCAAAAAGCCACAACGGTGATATGCCAATTGCTATTTACCCTTCATAAGGACCCTCTTCATCGAATCCGATCCGACTAAAGTGGGAGAGACAGACACCCGCTAGCCACCTTATGCATCAAGTGCATGTCAGTCGGTGGAACCTGTCTCACGTAAGAGTACGTGTAAGGTCGGTCCGGGCCGCTTCATCCCACAATGCCGCCGAATCAAGATAAGACTAGTTGTTGAGGATATAGACCTTAGAGTCACCCGCCAGGAGGGGCCGGGTTACTCATTTGGTTGTTGCCAGAAGCCCGGAGCCAAGCTGGAAGACGATGGGCCAGAGATGGGCTTAAGACGGGGATATGGCTTAAAGCCCGTAGTTACAATCATTACTATGGTAGAACTTGTAGTGTAAGGCAAGAATAGTTGAGAGTCCGAGCCGGACACTTTTATGAGCCGGCCGGGACTCTGAGAGCTGCTGGGCGTCAGCCTCCCTATATAAAGGGACGACCTGGCAGCGGTTTAGGACAAGAACAATATCATCGAGAGCCAGGCATAGCAGTTAAGCTCCCTGGTCATCGAAACCCTAATCAATACCACCGCAAACTGGACGTAGGCTTTTACCTTCACCGTAAGGGGCCGAACCAGTATAAACCCTCGTGTTCCTTGTCCTGCATTAACCCCTTCAAGCTTCCTAGCTGCAATGGCTCCACGACTAAGTCCTAGCTCGAGGACATCTGCTGTGACAATTCCACGACAGTTGGCGCCCACCGTGGGGCCAGCGCACGGTGGATTTGAGTTCTTGAAGGGCAGCTTCGAAGGGCTCAAGGGATACGCTGTGGGCCGGATGACCAAGAGTCGTCGCGGCAAGCTCTACATCGACGATGCAAACTGGGGCCCCGACGCCGGCTCAATTGAGTACGGGTACCGGGTCCCCTTCGGCGGAATTCATGTTTTCATTGGCAAGATTGGTGAGCCGGGCCCTGAGCCGGATCTCTGCGCCGATCTCATTGAGACGGCTCAGCGTGCACGACCCGCCCGGGCCCGGCCTGCCTTAAGGCGCGCGTTTGTGGGATGTATCCATGGAGGGCCCTCTGATCTATCTAGGTCTGGTGATGAGGCGGCCGCCGGCTCTGACGGCGAGTCGGCCACCGATGAGTCAAACTCGTTGTATCAACTTCAAGATGGCAGGCTCATGGGTTGTTCCGATGGTGACAGTATTCCGGACCCGTTTGAGCCGCCAAGTCAGGTTGGAGTCTTTATGGCTGGCGCGCAGCCTGTTCAGAACCCCGCTGCTGGAGCAGGAAACCCGGTGCCTTCTCCGGCTCAGGTGCTGATGGATCTCACGGACAAGATGACGGCCCTGTTAACCGCCACGGTTGACCCGGCGGATCAAGCTCAGCATGATGCGGAGGTGGCACAGTTAAAATTGGATCTAGTGAAAGCTAAGGAGGAGCTTGCAGCGGAAGGGATCAGGATGGCTGCCGAGAGGGCGGCTCTCGATGCCCAAACTCAGCTGATCCAGGCGCAGTCCTTCCAACTCACGATGGATCAGAACGCGTCCAATGAGGTCATGAGAAGGAGGCATCAAAAGACCCAATCTCGACTCCCTCCGGTTTACGATCCACGCAACCTCTTCAACACGCCAGGTGCAGGGTCTAGTAACCCGCCAGAGGTCATAGTGCCCGGGTCTGGAACCCCTATTCAGCCACGGGTGATGGGGCCTCCCCAGGTGCCCCCTGCCCCGCCTCAGTATGTGCCAATACCCCCGGGTCATTATAATAACCCGCTGGAGAACATGGTCGCTGCGGCAGCACGGCTGGCGGCTCTCCCAGTTGACGGCGACTCTCCGATGGCTATTGAAACCCGCCGGGTCAGGGAACTCCTTCAGACAGCACTGGCGCAGCAAGAGGCGTACTCCTACAGCCGCGACAGGATCCACTCGACCCCTCGTCCAGGCCAGAGCCCGAGTTATAGCAGACACATGGTCTCAGCGACCGGCTCAAGTAACGTCCGACGCCATGACCCGCCTCCTGGCCATGGCCCGGCTCATAATGGAGCCTTTCACGTGGCAGACCAGGACAGAGCGCGGCAAGAGGCGGAGCAAGTGCCTCAATTGATGGCTTACCCAAACCCCCCCGGTTTATCCGACGACTTCCGTCGACGTGGGTATCCCTACCAGGACTGGGGGTGTCCCTTATTTAGTACCAGCTATCCGCAATGAGCGTCTACCCAAGGACTTCAAGGGCCCTAGGAAGGTGCCTAATTACACAGCAGACTTACAGCCTGCAGCCTGGATCGAGAGTTATGAGATGGCTATGGAGCTGCTGGAGGTCAGTGAGGCGGCCATGGCCAAGTACTTCACCATGATGCTGGATGGGACTGCCCGCACTTGGTTAAAAGGGCTACCACCGAATTCCATCGGGTCTTGGGCTGAGCTGAAAGCCCGGTTCATCCAAAACATCAAAGATACCTGTAGGCAGTCTATGTCAATTGTGGATTTGACTAACTGTAAGCAGCAGGAAGGTGAGTCTACGACACATTGGGTTCGCCGGGTTAAGGAGATCATACACTCGTCAGACAAGATGGATGCCGGCTCAGAAGTTTTAATGCTGGAGCAGAATTGTCGTTTTGTGCCCCTGAAGATGAAACTCGGGCGGCTTAAGCGTGACTGCAGTGATATGGGTACACTAATGGCGACTCTTGTCAAGTACGCCGATTCTGATGGTACCAAGGATCCCCCTTCAGATGATGAAAGGACAGGGAAGGGAAAGAGGAATGGCAATGGCAAGGGTCCTCAGCATAACCCGGGGAACCAAGGAGGAGGCAAGCGCAAGGCAGATGGCAGTCTAGAGTTTGTGGCCAACGCCAGCTCACAAGGGAATAACCAGAGACGTAAGGGGAAGCCCCCTCCCCAAGGTGGCGGGTCAGGTCCGACGCTGGAGCAGCTGTTGAATGAGCCTTGTCCAAGGCATGGCTCTAGAGAGAAGCCAGCGACTCATCTGTGGAAGGATTGTGCAATCATGGAGGCCTTTAAGAATTACAATGGCCCGGGCGGCGGCTCAGGCGCCGGCGGCTTTCATGGCCCGGGCGGCGGCTCAAATTCTAATCCTCAGAACGGTCAAGGGGGCTTTAATCAGCAGTCTGGCCAGCGTCATCAACAGCAGCAGGGGGGTTATCAGACCAATCCAAAGCAGCTTAGCGGTGGACAGTATCATGTGTTTACCACCAGTCTGTGTAAGCGAGATCAGAAACTTCATAAGAGGGCTGTGAATGCTGTTGAGCCGGCGGTCCCACGCTACTTCCGGTGGTCTGAGCAGCCTATAGTGTGGAGTAGGGAGGATCACCCTCCCCGGGTGGATAACCCGGGCCACTTGGCCCTAGTGGTGGCTCCTCAAGTGGGAGGATATAAGTTCACTAAGGTGCTCATGGATGGAGGCAGCAGCATCAACATCCTCTATTATGAGACGTTCCGTCGTATGGGGTTGATTGATAAGAACCTCAGCCAGTCCAACACTATTTTCCACGGTGTGGTACCTGGTAAGTCGGCTTATCCAGTCGGGAAGATTGAATTGGAAGTGGCCTTTGGAGATGAGAACAACTACAGGGTGGAGAAATTGACCTTCGAGGTGGTTAAGATACGAAGCCCGTACCATGCAATATTTGGGCGGCCGGCTTACGCCAAGTTCATGGCTCGGCCATGTTATGTGTACTTACAGCTCAAGATGCCGGGTCACAACGGGACCATTACGGTTCACGGCAGCCGGAAAGTGGCCCTGGTGTGTGAGGAGGGTGATGCAGCTTATGCAGAATCTGTTTGTGCAACAGAGGAGTTGAAGTTTTACGAGGACAATGTTGACCCAACTGATATGACCTCTCTGAAAAAGCCGACTACGGAGCATGAGCCGGCAATGAAATTTAAGTCAGCTGATGAGACTAAACTTGTTGATTTCGTTCCAGGAGACTCATCTCAGCAATTTAGCATCAGTGCCAATCTGGATCCAAAATAGGAAGGCGCGCTCATCGAGTTCATCCGTGAGAATAGGGACATCTTCGCATGGAAACCTTCTGACATGCCAGGTGTACCTAGAGAACTCGCTGAGCATACTCTCAATGTTGATCCGAAATTTAAGCCGGTCAGGCAGTTCCTTCGGTGGTTTAATGAAGAGAGGCGGAAAGCTATTGGTGAAGAGGTGGCCCGGCTCTTGGCGGCCGGGTTTATCGTTGAAGTCTTTCACCCAGAGTGGTTAGCTAACCCGGTGCTCGTACTCAAGAAGAATGGCACTTGGCGGATGTGTGTGGATTATACGGACTTAAACAAGGCGTGTTGGGCTGATCCTTTTGCCCTCCCCCGTATTGATCAAATCATTGATGCTATGGCAGGTTGTGCGCGCTTAAGTTTCTTGGATGCTTATTCCGGATATCATCAGATTAAGATGGCAGTTAAGGACCAGGAGAAGACGGCGTTCATCACTCCCTTTGGAGCCTTCTGCTATGTGTCTATGCCCTTTGGACTCAAGTGTGCACAGGCGACTTATCAGCATTGCGTGCAGAACTGTCTTCACAAACAGATTGGGCGTAATGTTCATGCTTATGTGGTTAAATCCATAAAAGAGGAAACCTTGATAGATGATTTGAGAGAAACCTTTGATAATCTCCGGGTCTACAAGATGATGCTTAACCCAGCCAAGTGTAACTTTGGTGTTCCTGCAGGCAAACTATTGGGTTTTTTGGTTTCTGACAGAGGCATTGAAGCTAACCTGGAGAAGATCAAGGCCATCACCTCCCTGGCTAAGCCGGCGTGTATAAATGATGTTCAGCGCTTGGCGGGTCGCATCGCTGCTTTAAGCCGGTTTATAAGCCGTTTGGGTGAGAAGGCCATGCCATTATATCAGTTGATGAAGAAAACTGATAACTTTGTCTGGAATGATGCAGCTAATACTGCCTTTGAGGATCTGAAGAAGCAGCTGGCAGAGCCTCCAGTCCTTGCTGCTCCGGTTGATAAGGAGCCCTTATTATTATATGTGGCAGCGAACACACGAGCCGTCAGTGTGGCTATGGTGGTGGAGCGCAAGGAGGAGGGTAAGGAGCATCCGGTTCAGCGGCCGGTTTATTATGTCAGCGAAGTGCTCATTGAGTCCAAGCAGCGGTATCCGCATTGGCAGAAGCTTGTTTATGGTGTGTTCATGGCGAACCGGAAACTTAAGCATTATTTTCAGGGTCATCCCATCACTGTGGTAAGTTCTGCCCCTCTTGGTGATATCATTCCAAACAGAGAGGCCACAGGGAGAGTAGCTAAGTGGGCTATAGAGCTTGGACCTCATGGTCTCATGTACGTGCCACGCACTGCTGTTAAATCTCAGGCCTTGGTGGATTTCATCAATGACTGGACAGAGTCATAAGCGCCTGAGCAGAAGCCGGATAACACATATTGGACTATCCACTTCGATGGGTCCAGGCAGTTGGAGGGCTCGGGGGCTGGAGTTGTATTGGCTTCCCCTAAAGGTGACAAGTTCCATTATGTGCTACAGTTGCTGTTTCCTTGCACTAACAACGCGGCTGAGTACGAGGCCTTGCTCCATGGTCTTCGGATGGCTAAAGAGATGAGCTTAAGCCGGGTAAGGTGCTTCGGCGACTCAGACTTGGTGGCTTATAAAGTATCAGGAAAGTGGGATTCCAAGGACCCTCTCATGGCGGCTTATCGCCGCGAGGTTGATGCCATTGCTGGGCACTTTCAGGGTTACTAAGTGGAACACATCGATCGCAGAAAGAACGAGGCGGCGGATGCTTTAAGCCGGCTGGGCTCTCAACGAAAACCGATGCCGCCCAACACTTTCCTGGACGTCCTGTATAGCCCTTCTGTTAAGTTGCCTACAGAGGAAGACTTGGCTGTCCCTGACCCGGAGGCACGACTGGTGGCGGCTCTCCATATCATACCAGACTGGACAATGCCATATCTGGCTTACATGACCCGGGGCGAGTTGCCTGAGGATGAAACTTTGGCCAGGCAAATAACCCGGCGGGCTAAGTCAATGATTGTTATCAATGGGGAGTTGCATCACCGCAGTGTTACGGGGGCGTTTCAGCGTTGTGTTTCCCCTGAGGAAGGTCAAGAGATCTTGCGTGAGATCCATGAAGGGGATTGTGGCCATCACGCCGGCTCAAAGTCTCTTGCGGCCAAGGCTTTTCGCCATGGTTTTTATTGGCTGACGGCTCATGCTGATGCGGAGGACTTGGTCAGTAAATGTGATGGTTGCCAGAGATTCTCACGACGGGCTCATGTGCCGGCTCAGGAGCTGAGGATGATCCCAATCACTTGGCCCTTTGCGGTCTGGGGGCTTGATATAGTTGGGCCTTTTAAAAGGTCCAAGGATAAGAAGACCCACCTCTTGTTTGTAGTTGACAAATTCACAAAGTGGGTGGAAGCTGAGCCAGTTAGCAAGTGCGATGCAGCCACGGCGGTTCAATTTATGAAAAAGGTGATTTTCTGCTTTGGCTTTCCGCACAGCATTATAACTGACAATGGCACCAATCTCTCCAAAGGCGCCATGGAAGAGTTTTGTCAACGCGAGCATATCCGACTTGATGTTTCCTCAGTGGCTCATCCTCAATCCAATGGTCAAGCTGAGAGAGCTAATCAGGAGATTCTGAAGGGTATCAAGCCCCGGCTTTTGGTCCATTTGCAACGGACGCCGGGTTGTTGGGTGGAGGAGTTGCCCTCCGTGTTATGGAGCATCAACACTACTCCTAACAGGTCTACAGGTTTTACGCCTTTCTTCATGGTTTATGGAGGAGAAGCAGTCCTCCCCAGTGACATCCGTCATGACTCAGCTCGCGTGGCGGCTTACGTTGAGGCGGATAATGAACAGGCGCGCCAAGATGCTCTTGACTTGTTGGACGAACAGCGTGATGTGGCAGCAGCCCGTTCAGCGATTTACCAACAAGACCTGCGCCGTTATCATAGCCGCCGGGTTAAATCCCGGGTCTTCCAGGAAGGCGATCTCGTGCTCCGGCTCATCCAGGATCAAACAGATGCACACAAGTTATCCTCGCCTTGGGAAGGGCCCTTTGTGGTCAGCAAGAACTTGCACAACGGGTCATATTACCTCATTGACATTCGGGAGCACAAAGATTCACGTAAGTCGGAGGAACAGACCCGTCGGCCGTGGAACATAGCTCAGCTTCGGCCTTACTACACTTGAGCCACCGGCTCTCGTGGTGTACATATTTCTCTCAGCCATGTATATATTATGATAAGCAATAAAGCAGGACCTCTGTCCTTTTTTCTCCTCCAAATATGCACGTGTTGTTTTCATTGCAAGATTACATGATGACTTAAAGGAGGATCCGGCTTATGATCGTATTCAAATCTAGCCGTAAGCAATAAGGTCACTTGGGGGCTTCCTGTTCAAACATGGGTCGTATTCGAACCAAAGAGAACATAGCTGTCGATACCCATTTGATTGGCAAAGTGCCGAGCTCATTGGGAGGTTACCTTTGGTCATATTTGAATCATAGTTTAACCCCTCTGAGAACCGACGTGGATCGTATTCGAATGAACGTCGTTAAACAATTCTTAAAATCACATGGGGGCTTCCTGTTCAAACATGGGTCGTATTCGAACCAAAGAGAACATAGCTGTCGGTACCCTCTTGATTGGCATCGCCACACCCACTGGGGGCTATATGATCGTATCTGAATCTTAGCTTATCCCCTTTGGGCCGGGTCTCTGGTCATATTCGAACCGGAAGCCCCTAAGTTCTTCCGCTTTATCACAAGTTTTCTCTGATTATGTCAAGGTGTGTACAGCCGGGTCTCACTTTGCCGGCTTAACTTTGGTTTACAGTATTGCTGAACGCAATGGGTGTTATAAGGAAGGTAAACCGGAGTTGTGGTACCAACCTTCTTATCCGGGTTATTTAAATTGGAAGTATGTTTGCAGGCCGTTAAGTATGTTCTTACGGCTGTATTCAGGATATCATTGGAGACAGGTCCTTTTGTATTCATATTCCGGGTTATCTAAAGCTTATGATTCTCAGGGCGGTAAGCCGCCTCGAGACTTGTGATTTTCCCTTCTATGAAGGATAATTAAAGGCACCTCTTTTTGAGGTTAAGAAAAACAAAGGATTGATTATGACCCGGAGAAACATCAAAGAGAACTTCAAAAGACTTCAGCATTCAATACGTGCACGATGGCACGGCAGAGATAAACTGTTGCACCTACTTTATTACAAAACTAATCAAGTCCAAAAGGGTGGAGCATTGTTTAGTAAACCGCCAGCCGAGTTATGACGCTTGCTGAGTTGAAGTCTCCGGCTCATTCCTATCTTCTCCTCCGACTGCTCCCAAGACCTGGAAAGTTGATGACTTCCAGTCGATGCCGCTGAGAGCTTCGAATTGGGCTTCCTCGTCAATTAACCCGGCCGGGTCAATCTCCGGGGCGAAAGTGTGCTGACGAGCCGGCGGGATCAAGTTGAGAGCTTCATAGCGAGGGGTCGGGATCCTCTGATTCTCCGCATTGTAACCCGGCTGGTACTTGGTTAGATCTGTATCGTTGCCGATAAGAGTAGCCACTGGGCGTACGGCCTTCACGCAAGCTGCGAAGTCCTTCTGATCGAAAGCGGAGCCGTCTTCCTTCAGGCTTGGATAGCCAAGGGCGATGTTCGCCGGGTCTAACTCCGGCAGGAATGCCTTGGCCCGGCTCAGCGCGGCGATTGCTCCGGCTCTTGCAGAGGCCCGTCGCAGCTCTTGAATCTGTTGAGGCAGTACAGCGAGCCGGCGAAGGACTTCTTCCAAGTGAGTTGGCACCTCGTTGGATAAGGCCACCACAGCTAAGGCACGCTGTGACCCGGTGTAGAGCTGCTCCACCAGGGTATACACGGCCTTCAGCTTGGTGACCACGCTTTGGTTGAGGTTGGCACTTCTGGGACCTATTTAACAGAATCAGATAAGCCGGCAACAAGGATGAATTATGAGATATAAACATTCTAAACTTGATGAAAGCCGGTGAGGCGACTTACCGAAGATGGCGGCCACCATCTGGGAAACCTGGCGCTTTAGGCCGGAGAGCTCGGCGGTCTTCTCGGAGAGAGTCTTCTCCGCCTGTTCAGCCCGGGTCACCAATGCGGCCTTTTCTTCGGCCCATGCCTTCCGCTCAGCGTCGAATTCTGTCTTCAGCTTCTCTTGCGCGGCGATGCTGGACACGAACTTGGCGTTTGCCTTCCGGGTCTCCATTTCTTGCATCTTCAGCCGGCTCTTGACATCAGCAAGGTCAGCCTCAAGCTTTTTGCCAGCAGCCTGTATAAGTTTCCGGGTTATGGCATGAACAGTTACTATATAAGTCCCAAGCGTTTTCCAAGCAAAGACACTTGGCACTTGGGGGCTAATGCATATTGAACGTATCTATCTACAAACTACCGGCTCAATGGAGTAAGCCGGAACCTAAGTCTACAACATATTCAATCATAAGTCGTTGACTTGGGGGCTGGCATGGTAAAGGTAACTATGCAGTAAGTAAGAGGACAGTAGAATGATACCTCAGATTTTTGCTGGATCTGGTTCACCATGGCGACCTCTGCGTCCCGGCTCTTGTGCACTTGGCTGATGTAGCCAGAGACGAGCTCTCCAATGCTCAGGTTGGTGTAGTCGGAGAGGTCCAGGTTCACCCGGTGGGGCTGCAGCAACTCCCCCTTAGCGGAGCACTTGGCCAGCACGGTAGGTCTCCCCGGCTCAACGAACTCCGTCCGGGTGATTACCTCGTCCGGGTCGTCTGCTGGAGGAGCCGAGCTGGAGGCCTCCGGGTTAACAGAAGCTTCTGTAGTTGCCTTGGTAGTTGGGGCAGCAGCCTCAGGTGCCTTGTCGGTTGGAATGGTGGCTTCGGGGGTGGAGGCAGCTGGCGGTTCTTGAGCCGTCACCTCCGGTTCAGGTAAGTCCGGCACTCCGGCTGACTTGGTCTTTTTCGCTCTCTTGGTGAGCTTTGACTGGGCACTGAAAGGACAGAAACGTTAAGCACAAAAAGGGTAAGTACAGGCAAGTACAATATGAGATGGTTGTCATTACCCGGGCGCGGTCTTGAAAGCCGGAAGACTCGACTGCATAGAGTCGCCCGAAGAGGGGGAGGTCTCCTGATAATTTGAGTCAGAGGAATTGAGTGGCTGACAGATAACACCCGCCAACGGATGAAAAGGGTGCAAGTGGGAAATAACCTCAGTTCGGCGCTTCCTTGATGTGTCAGGTAACCCGGAGGAGAGGTCGGTGTCCTTGTTGGTCCGGGTGTGACGCCGGCTCTCATGAACCTGTCGGTTCAAAATAAATTGAGGATCTTGATAAGCTAAAGGATGTGAAAAGCTTACTTTCCGGGTTACCCTTCGGACTTTCAGCTTTGGCAAGGGCTCCGAGTCGGAGGAAAGTGACATTACCTCTTCAACCACCGGGTTACTTGCGCCGGTGTCATCCTGTCAATGATCAAGTATTGATAAGGCGGACAACAACAAACAACAAATACAGCAAGGACTTAAAAGCTCAGGGGTTACCTCTGACTCGGAGCTGTCGCTTAATTGCATCAGCTCTGAAGCAGTAGGCCTGCTTCCTTTCTTGCGAGGGGCGGCTTTCTTGGCGGCTTTCTTCACCTTTCTGGCCTTCTTGGCCGCTTCATGGTCATACTTGACCCGCCAGAATTTATCATCAGCCTGAAAAGTACAATGAGGTTTTCTTAAAATGATTCAGATGAAAGGTATGTACAGATAAGATGTTCAGATTAGTGGCTTACCGCTGGGGCTGGATTGGTCTTGCAGAAGGGGGCTAACCCGGTCCTTCCGCAGTCTGCCAGGCTCTCGTTTAAAAGAGCCTTGGTCATCTCCTCTGCAACGTCTTCAGGAAGATCATTGCGGCTATGTCTCTGAGGGTCATCCTTTCGTCCTGTGTACTCGCACATTAAGCCGGGGCGGCGGCTCAATGGGATCACCCGCCATGAGATCCAGACCCGGACCAAGTCGATTCCGTTCAGACCATTGACCAGGAGAGCCTTGATTTTGTTGATAGTGGGGAGCAGAGGCTGGCGCTCCGCTTGAGTCAGCTTGTCCGACAGTGGGTGAGTCGGCTCCAGACGCGAGGGGCGAAAGCCGGACAACGGACTCTCGTCAGCCGGCGACGTGTCTTGGCAGTAAAACCACGTCAGATTCCAGTCCTTGGGGTGGCTGGGCGGCTCTGCGTAAGGGAAAAGGCAGTCCCTACGCCGCTGGATGGAGATGCCACCTAATTCCAGACTTGGCCCATTGGCGCACTCATTCTGACGGTTCAAGTAAAAAAGCTCTCTGAAGAGCAGCAGACTAGGTTCTTCGCCAAGGTAAACCTCGCAGAAGACTTGGAAATTGCAGATGTTGGACACTGAGTTGGGTCCTATATCTTGAGGCCGCAAATCGTAGAAGTTTAGAACATCTCTAAAAAACTTTGAGCCGGGTGGTGCGAAGCCCCGGCTCATGTGATACGCAAAAATCACTACCTCCCCATCCTTTGGCTGTGATCTCTCTTCTGACGGGTCAGGGGCACGGTAGGACATGATGTGCTTCTTGGGAAGATATCCAGACTTAACAAAATCCGCTAGGGTCTCGTTGGTGACATTGGACCTCATCCAGTTGCAAGTAAGGGAGGCTTTGGGAGCTTTGGGAGGCATGGTGAAAGTCGGCAGTCTATGATAAAAGGAAAAACGTCCGGGTTAATTATGAGCCGGAAGCAATCTACAGTTCAATATCAAGGTGGCGGCTTATAAGGGGACTAATGGTATACACTTAAGTGCATCGGGCTATTTAAGCCGCCGAGGGATTGAGAATAATTTGATTGTCTACAGGCCTTATCACAGCTAAGCCGGAAATTTTTGTGGCGCATGATTTTCTTTAAGCCGGAAGGTTCTACGGCGCGTGGTTTCTTTAAACCGGAGCTGTAAACCGCCGAGATTCAATGATTGCAGTTTTTTACTAAGTGTGGTAAAACAGGTTTCACACATCGCAGTAAAAATTTTGGATCAAAATGGTCGGGTAAAGAAAATTTTCTATACCTAAAATACAGACGCAGGGGGGTTCTTGAGCTCGAATGAGGTCTTTATGCAGTGAAAAGAAGTCTACTTGTGTTTGAAATGGGTGCTAAAACATCTACCGCAGTGGTTCCATACGGGCTAAGATCAAAAAGGAGCAGTAAAAATGAAAACTACTGAAGAACTTGCGGGCGATGGCGAAGAACACGGATGAACTACTCGAACCCTACCGCAGATCTGTTCTAGCAGGGCAGAAGAAGCTTACAGAGGCTGGTGAGTCGCGGAAGTCGTCGCGTATCTCTGGTCAGATCAGGGTGATACAGCGGCCTGAGTTGATGACGACGAGGAGACCCGCGGCGGCGACAGCAGCAGAGCTCGGGCAGGGGAGCGAGGAAGAAGACGAAGGAGAGAGAGGTGGCTAGAGGCCCGTCGGGCCGGCCTATTTATAAGGCAAGCTCATGAGCGGGCGCGAGGATCAAGGAGTCCACGGCGTGGTTATCTCCTCACGAAACGCCTCGATTTTCAGGAGGACAGTAAAAGCAAAGATCCGTTGCGGATCTGGCAGAGTAAACAACGGGCTTAATGGAAGATGACATCACGGCGGGTTATCCGGAGACCAGAGGATGATGTCACGCCGGGTTATGGCCTTCACACAAATGGTAAGCCGGAGATTTTTTCTGTCGAAAGAATTGAAGATTGACATGAGCCGGCTCAAATCAATCTGGGGCCTAATGTTGAGGATATAGACCTTAGAGTCACCCGCCAGGAGGGGCCGGGTTACTCATATGGTCGTTGCCAGAAGCCCGGAGCCAAGCTGGAAGACGATGGGCCAGAGATGGGCTTAAGACGGGGATATGGCTTAAAGCCCGTAGTTACAATCATTACTATGGTAGAACTTGTAGTGTAAGGCAAGAATAGTTCAGAGTCCGAGCCGGACACTTTTATGAGCCGGCCGGGACTCTGAGCGCTGCTGGGCGTCAGCCTCCCTATATAAAGGGATGACCCGGCAGCGGTTTAGGACAAGAACAATCTCATCGAGAGCCAGGCATAGCAGTTAAGCTCCCTGGTCATCGAAACCCTAATCAATACCACCGCAAACTGGACATAGGCTTTTACCTTCACCGTAAGGGGACGAACCAGTATAAACCCTCGTGTTCCTTGTCCCGCATTAACCCCTTCAAGCTTCCTAGCTTCAATGGCTCCACGACTAAGTCCTAGCTCGAGGACATCTGCCGTGACAATTCCACGACACTAGTAACGGTAAGCAAATTGAACAAATCATCGCCCACAACTACTTTGTGTTCTACTCGTGCATAGAATCTACACATAGACCTAGCTCATGATGCCACTGTTGGGTAACGTAGCAATAATTCAAAATTTTCCTACGTGTCACCAAGATCAATCTAGGAGATGCTAGCAATGAGAGAGAGGGAGTGCATCTTCATACCCTTGAAGATCGCTAAGCGGAAGCGTTACAAGAACGCGGTTGATGGAGTCGTACTCGCGGCGATTCAAATCGCGGAAGATCCGATCTAGCGCCGAACGGACGGCGCCTCCGCGTTCAACACATGTACAGCCCGGGGACGTCTCCTCCTTCTTGATCCAGCAAGGGGAGAGGAGAAGTTGAGGGAGAACTCCAGCAGCACGACGGCATGGTGGCAATGGAGCTCGTGGTTCTCCAGCAGGGCTTCGCCAAGCACGACGGAGGAGGAGGAGGAGTTGGAGGAGGAGAGGGCTGCGCCAGGCAAGGGGTGCGGCTGCCCTCTCTCTCCCTCACTATATATAGGGGGAAGGGGGTGGAGGAGGCTCCCTAGGGGAGGGGCGGCGGCCAAGGGGAAAACCCTAGATGGGTTCTGGGCGCCCCCACCCCTAGGAGACTTGCCCCCCAAGCCAGGAGGGGCGGCTGCCCTAGGGGAGGTGCCCCCATCTCTCCTGGTTACGTGAGAGGGGTTGGGAGGGGCGCACGGCCCCTTAGTGGGCTGGTTTGCCCCTTCCCCATGGCCCATAAGGCCCCCCAACACTTGCCGGGGCCTCCGAAACCCCTTTCGGACATGCTGACCATAGCCTGGTACCCCCGGAACACTTCCGGACTCCAATACCCTTCGTCCAATATATCGATCATCACCTCCGGACCATTTCAGAGCTCCTCGTCATGTCCGGGATCTCATCCGGGTCTCCGAACAACCTTCGGTAACCACATACTATTTCCCATAACAACTCTAGCGTCACCGAACCTTAAGTGTGTAGACCCTACGGGTTCGGGAACCATGCAGACATGACCGAGACACCTCTCCGGCCAATAACCAATAGCGGGATCTGGATACCCATATTGGCTCCCACATGTTCCAAGATGATCTCATCGGATGAACCACGATGTCGGGGATTCAATCAATCCCGTATACAATTCCCTTTGTCCATCGGTATGTTACTTGCCCGACATTCGGTCGTCGGTATCCAAATACCTCGTTCAATCTCGTTACCGGCAAGTCTCTTTACTCGTTCCATAACGCATGATCCCGTGGCTAACTCCTTAGTCACATTGAGCTCATTATGATGATGCATTACCGAGTGGGCCCAGAGATACCTCTCCGTCATACGGAGTGACAAATCCCAGTCTCGATTCGTGCCAACCCAACAGACACTTTCGGAGATACCTGTAATGCACCTTTATAGCCACCCAGTTACGTTATGACGTTTGGTACACCCAAAGCATTCCTACGGTATCTGGGAGTTGCACAATCTCATGGTCTAAGAAAATGATACTTGACATTAGAAAAGCTCTTAGCAAACGAACTACACGATCTTGTGCTATGCTTAGGATTGGGTCTTGTCCATCACATCATTCTCCTAATGATGTGATCCCGTTATCAATGACATCCGATGTCCATGGTCAGGAAACCATAACCATCTATTGATCAACGAGCTACTCAACTAGAGGCTTACTAGGGACATGTTGTGGTCTATGTATTCACACATGTATTATGGTTTCCAGTTAATACAATTATAGCATGAACAATAGACAATTATCATGAACAAGGAAATACAATAATAACCATTTTATTATTGCCTCTAGGGCATATCTCCAACATGCGCGGGGTCGGGCCCTGCCGATGTAGAACACTAGGCCTACTCCTGCCGCGGAGGAGAGAGTTGGGATGAAGATGGAGGGCATGGATCTTGTAGTGCTTGAAGACGGAGTAGAAGAAGTCGGAGAAAGGGGGAACCAACCCGGCGACGATGCTCCTCATGAAGAAGGGGTAGAAAGTGCTGCCTGGGGCCCCCGGCTCGGCGGAGCCAACCCGAAGCGCAGTCTTCCTCTTCTCATCACCCTCCACCGTCATCAGGAGCACGACAGTAAGGTTCTTCTCCAAAACGCTCGGGGCATCAAGCGCCGGCTCATACCATGATGACGAGGGAGCGGCCCGAGCTTTCTTGGGTGCCATTGGAGGCAGGCTTGAAGGAGGATCTGGGCGGATCTGGAGTCTCTGGAAGCAAGGAGCGAGAAAGAGGGTCTGGAGCAAGACGAAGGAAAGCAATGAAGGCAAATGCAGCCCACGCCAGTCTTTTGTCAGTCGGGCAGTTGCCGAGGCAGCGTGGGGAAGCGGAGATGCCCACGTCCCATCAATCGCCACGCATCAACCAAGGCCGCAGGCTGTTGGGGCCTGTGGCGCTCCGCACTTGCCCCTTGGCTTCTCCTCGAAGCCAAGTCTGAGCGCGCCTTGGGCCCGGGGACTACTGTCGGCGTCCTGGGAACGGGGGTCCCCAGACTTGCCTGCCTGCGGCCCACGGCGTGGTGTAATACCCCGGATGTAACTTTCCATATTTGTAATTCCAACTCTTGCCATTTTCGGCTATGTGTTATGATATTCCCTTCATGGTCGGGTTTTGTTTTTCGTTTTGCATTTTGTTCATGTCATGCATCCCATATCATGTCATCATGTGCATCTCATTTGCATACATGTTCGTCTCATGCATCCGAGTTTTTTCCCTGTTGTCCGTTTTGCAATCCGACACTCCCACGTGCACCGACGCACGCCCCCTTTTTGTTTCTTTTCATGAGTGGGTGTTAAACGTTCTCGAAATGGACCGAGGTTTGTCAAGTGGCCTTGGTACACCACCGGTAGACCACCTGTCAAGTTTCGTTCCATTTGGAGGTCATTTGACGCTCCAACGGTTAACCGGGTAACCGCAAAGTCCTTTTCTGTGTTGCAGCAAAACCCCCGTCCAAACAGCCCAATAACCCATCTAAGTCACCTCCATGCTCTCGGTCGTTCGATCAAGATCGTGTGGGCGAAAACCGCACTCCATTTGGAGTCTCCTAGCTCCCTCTACCTATAAATATGTGTTCCCCCTCCGAAATCCGGGTCCCGAAACCCTAGCCCCGCTCCCTCCGCGCGCCGGACACGTCCGCTCCGTGCCGGACGAATCCCGCCGCCGCCCCGGGCCAATTACGCGCCGCCATGTGGCACCCCGGCCTCCACCGCGCCGCCGGCCCGCCGAAGCCCATCGCCGGCCCCCGCGGCCCGTACGTCGCCCCGCCGCCTGCGCCCTCCCGCGGCTTCCCCTGCCGCCCGGGCGCCGCGCGCCGCCGTCCGACACCGCCCGCCGCTCCGGCCCGCGCCGCCGTCCTCCACTCGCCGTCCCACGCCCGCGCCGGTCGCCGTCGTCCCCGCCGGCGCCAGATCCGACAAGGGGCCGGCCGGATCAGGCGTCCCCGCGCCTCCCCCGAGCTCCTCCGGCCACCGCCGTCTCCCTCTCCCACCAGTTCCGGCGACGAACCCGGCAGTCCTCGGTTCACGTGCACGAGGTTGACTTTCCCCTCCCCTGTTTCTGCCAAGTCCCGAGATTATTGCATAATGTTGCTCACTTCATCATGCCGTAACTCTCAGCATACTGCTCCGTTTCGTGCGTGTAATTTATCGAAATGTTCACCTCGAGATGCTCTTTATTTAGTTCCATTGTGCCATGCTCGTTTAGGTCCATCTTGATGCCCAAATCTCTGGTGCAAAAATGCTATATGATGTTTTCTGCTGTTACTTATCAGAACTTGGTGTTTTGTTATTTTTGTTGCATTTGATGTGTGCATCTTATGGGCATGAGATCTACAGGTGTTTTGATCTATGCCATGCCATCTTTACAGAGGTGTATGCCATGTAATTTTGTGATCTATGTGGTGACTAGCACAAGCATGCAAACTAGGCTTCGTGATGTTTCTGTTTTCAGGGACTTAGAATTTTGCGAAGTCTGTGACTGCTGTTATTTGTTGCCATATATCCATGTGTCTATAGAGAGATCCATGCTCCTTTTGGGCATGTTCAGTAAGGATGTTTTGTAGATATAGTTTTGCTCTATCTATCCATGCCCCTGTTTGCAACTATGGAGTGCCATAGCATTTCTTAATCTTGCTCTACTTTCTCTATAAAATGTTCCTGGCAGATTGTTAACATGATATTCAATTTTGCCAAGGTTGTTTAATTGATCCTTCATGCTATGAACTTGCTCTTGCCATGGTTAGCTTCATAAACATGCCATCTTACTGTAGGTATGCTTGTTTTGTCATGCACTGCCTTGTGTTGAGTGAATCAAGCTCACCAAGATGCCCTCATAATTTCTGTTACTGCGATGCTCTGTTTTCTGCTAAGTCTGGAACCTGTTAACGAAACTTGCTATGTTCACATGGGTGCCATCGTATCTTCTGATCCTTTTTGGCTCATGGCCAGTAAGGGACTTTTGTTCTATGCATTTAGTAGATTCATGCCATGCCTTGTTTTGTTATGTTAAGTTCCTGTAGCATGTTGATTGCTTGCTCTGAACATTGCTACCTGATGCTGTTTCAGCCATGTTCAGTATTTTCACCAAGTCTGTGAACCTGATATCTTTTGCACTTTTGCCATGCTTGTTTGAACCTGTTATTGTGTGATCTAGCCGTAGCTCAGTGTTCATCTTTTGTCAGGCATCTCCTGTAGATTACTGCCATATGCTTTGTTGCTATGTTGGGATGCTGTAGCTTAGTTACTTGATGTATTCTAAGTGCTATCATGCTGTTAATCGCAGATTCGTGTCATTCTTGTTTTGCTTGCCATTTGCAAACCGTGCATCCGTTTCCGGTGATCTTTATATCGTTTTCGACCGAAATCATCTCATCTTTCCAGTGGCATACTTGGTTTGCCAAGTTACTGCCTTGCTCATCCTTTTTCTTCCAGAGCACGCATACGCATCGCATATCATATCTCGCATATCATGCATGTATTGCATCATGTTGTTTGTGCTTTTCCCGTCATTGATTGTGGTTCCATTGCTTGTGTTCTTGCTGTGGGTAGAGCCAGGAGACGAGTTTGTGAACGAGGAACCTGGTGAGTACGCTTACGAGGATCAAGCTTTTGACAACTCTGAGAACCTTGCAGGCAAGATGACCATACCCTCGAAATCACTTCTTTCTTTGCTTCGCTAGTTGTTCGTTCTATTGCTATGCTACTCTACCTACCACTTGCTATATCATGCCTCCCATATTGCCATGTTAAGCCTCTAACCATCTTTTCCTAGCAAACCGTTGTTTGGCTAAGTTACCGCTTTTGCTCGGCCCTTCTTATAGCGTTGCTAGTTGCAGGTGAAGTTGAAGTTGGTTCCATGTTGGAACATGGATATTTTGGAATATCACAATATCTCTTATTTAATTAATGCATCTATATATTTGGTAAAGGGTGGAAGGCTCGGCCTTATGCCTGGTGTTTTGTTCCACTCTTGCCGCCCTAGTTTCCGTCATACCGGGATTATGTTCCTTGAGTTTGCGTTCCTTACGCGGTTGGGTGATTAATGGGACCCTCTTGACAGTTCGCCTTGAATAAAACTCCTCCAGCAAGGCCCAACCTTGGTTTTACCATTTGCCTACCTAAGCCTTTTTCCCTTGGGTTTTCGCAAGCCCGAGGGTCATCTTTATTTTAACCCCTGGGCCAGTGCTCCTTCGAGTGTTGGTCCAAACTAGAGCACCGTGCGGGACCGTCCCTTGGTAACTTGGGTTACGTTGGTACCTGTACGCTTAGCTTATCCGGTGTGCCCTGAGAACGAGATATGTGCAGCTCCTATCGGGATTTGTTGACATAGCGGGTGGTCTTGCTGGTCTTGTTTTACCATTGTCGAAATGTCTTGTAAACCGGGATTCCGAGACTGATCGGGTCTTCCTGGGAGAAGGTTTATCCTTCGTTGACCGTGAGAGCTTATAATGGGCTAAGTTGGGACACCCCTGCAGGGTATTATCTTTCGAAAGCCGTGCCCGCGGTTATGTGGCAGATGGGAATTTGTTAATGTCCGGTTGTAGAGAACTTGACACTTGACTTAATTAAAATTCATCAACCGCGTGTGTAGCCGTGATGGTCTCTTCTCGGCGGAGTCCGGGAAGTGAACACGGGTTGAGTTATGCATGAACGTAAGTAGTTTCAGGATCACTTCTTGATCATTTCTAGCTTCGCGACCATTGCGTTGCTTCTCTTCTCGCTCTCATTTGCGTATGTTAGCCACCATATATGCTTAGTGCTTGCTGCAGCTCCAGCTCATTACATCATACTTTCCTATAAGCTTAAATAGTCGTGATCTCGCGGGTGTGAGATTGCTGAGTCCTCGTGACTCACAGATTCTAGCAAAACAGTTGCAGGTGCCGACGATGCCTGTGCAGATGACGCAACCGAGCTCAAGTGGGAGTTCGACGAGGAACGTGGTCGTTACTATGTTTCTTTTCCTAATGATCAGTAGTGGAGCCCAGTTGGGACGATCGGGGATCTAGCATTTGGGGTTATCTTATTTTCATTTGGATTTGACCGTAGTCGGTCTATGTGTGGATTTTGGATGATGTAAGAATTAATTTATGTATTGTGTGAAGTGGCGATTGTAAGCCAACTCTCGTTATCCCATTCTTGTTCATTACATGGGATTGTGTGAAGATGACCCTTCTTGCTACAATACCTCCAATGCGGTTATGCCTCTAAGTCGTGCCTCGACACGTGGGAGATATAGCCGCATCGTGGGCGTTACAAGTTGGTATCAGAGCCATCCCCGACTTAGGAGCCCCCCTGCTTGATCGAATCGCTGGCGTTGTTGAGTCTAGAACAAAAATGTTTTGAGTGTTAGGATTATATATATCGGAGAGTAGGGTTCTTTTTACTCCTCAGTCCCTTCGACGCTCTGGTGAGGCCTCCTGACGTAGAAGTTTTGACTCTTCTCTACTAAAATTTCACTAATTTTTTTTAGGATCACGCGGGTATCTTAGAATCGTTCCAATGGTTTTGTGATGAGAACATTGTTCTTGGTGCCTCCTGACATTTAGGGGTTGTGGCAGTGTCCCGGGGAGTTGAGCTCCGAGGTGTTGTCGTCACAATTTTATCGTTCCAGTTCCGGAATACCTGAGTTTCGCCGACATCGAAAATCTCTTTTATGCAGTTGTTGGTGAGATCACCTCGACGCCACCCAGTACTGGGGCGGGAGTTCGGGAGTATTGCCATCACTCGTATAACGGATGCTTTTCGAAGGTTGAGGTACACGATTTCTGAAGGTTTCTTGGTTATGTGTTGACGGATGGATACAACTGGATCTAGGGATTGCTAGTTTGCGTGATATATTTTGTGTCCCCTGTATCCCCAACACCAGATTGCATAACCAGAAAGTTTCGGGAGTTTATAGGTGGGATTCAAGTAGCTCTTAGCATTTCTTCCTGCAGATATTTGGTTTGTGATTGGGTAATCCTTACCACTTATTTGTTCCAGTCGTACCTTTTATTTATTTATTTATTTTACTTCATCAATCTCCTTATCAAGTGGCTTCTCACCTGATGGAAGTGTGATGATTTACTATGGAATTCATTCGTTCATCCTCGTTCGAATGTATATTGTGAAGACTATATGTTGCAATTTCTATCCGTTGTTTCAACTTGTCTATTTGTCTATCAAGATGCCAACGGATGTCACCCTCCTCAGGATGGCTCCGCCAACGCGTCAGAATCCGGAACGCAATGAGGGGAGTCAGGCGAACCCTCCGCCACCACCTCCGCCTCCGGAGGCATGGCAAGCTATCATGGCAGCCACCAACGCCAATGCTCAGATGATTTTGCAACTCTTGCAAGAACGCACCCAAGGGCAAGGCAATCAAGGAAATCAAGGCCAAGGCAACAATCAGCCTCACTTCACTACCCTCAACCAGTTCCTCGCAAATCAGCCGAAGTCTTTCAGCTACTGTGCCGAGGCTACAAACGCCGATGATTGGCTCATGGACATCAACAAGCATTTTGAATGTAGCAATGTCAGGCCTGAGGACTTTGTCAAGTTCACTTCTTTTCAACTCAAGGATCAAGCTGCCGAGTGGTATCAGCAATACAAAGATTCCAGAGGAGGTCGTGTGATTACCTGGGATGATTTCCGCCGAGACTTCAAAGCTCACCACATTCCACAAAGTGTTGTTGAGAGCAAGCGTGAGGAGTTTCGCAATCTCAAGCAAGGCAGCATGTCCGTGTATCAATACAATACCGGGTTTCAGAAACTCGCTCGCTTCGCTAAGCAAGACGTTCCTGATGAAAAGAGCATGATCTATCAATTCAGAGGTGGCCTCAGAGAAGATCTGCAATTACCTCTCGTGCTTTTTGAGCCGACCAAGTATGATGATTTCTACAATATGGCACTGAAGCAAGAGGCTGCTCAGCTCAAGTGTGAGGCTTCTAAGAAGAGAGTCAGGGACGCAGTTCAGTCTTCTTCTTCCTCACTAGTGGCTGCTAAGCAACAGAAGTTCTGGTTGCCTCCTCCTCCTCCGTTTCGTCAGTCTTTCCAGCAGTAGAACAAAGGTGGCCTTGGATCTTCCCACTCATCCAACCCTGGCTATCAGAACAAGTCTCATAATCAAGCTCCAAAGTCGAATGCTCCTTATCATCGTCCACTCTCAGAGGTGACATGCAACAAGTGTCAGCAGAAAGGTCACTATGCTAACAAGTGCTTCAACCAAAGGCACCTTCCGCCTCCTCCTCCTGTGAGATCTTCCAGCAATGCAGTGGTCAAGCATAATCCCAAGTCTGCAAAGGTGAACATGATGAATGCAGCTCAAGCGGAGGAATCTACTGATGTGATAATGGGTAATCTCTCAGTTAATGATATGCCTGCAAAAGTTCTTTTTGACACTGGTGCATCGCATTGTTTCATGTCAAGATCATTTGTTGCAAAGCATGATTTTCATTTCGGAAATGTTGGAAAAACCCATGGGAGTTGTTTCTCCGGGCTCTTCTATGAGGGCTACCACAATGATTCCGGTTGTTTCTATCAAGATGGGCAACTATAAATTTCTGTCTAAACCTTTTGTTCTTGGAGACTCTGATATTGATCTAATTCTCGGGATGGACTGGCTTTCTATGCACAAGGCTCAACTTGATTGTGCTGCCAGGGAAATTCAATTGACACACTCTTCTAAGGATGTGATTATTTATGCCGCTCGTGATGAAACCATTCGGTTGTTTTCTCTCAATGAGAAGGGCGAGTTGGATGCTATCTCTCAAATTCCAGTCGTTTGTGAGTACCAAGATGTCTTTCCAGAAGAGCTTCCGGGTATGCCTCCTCACCGGCCAGTGGAGTTCGTTATCGATCTTGAGCCCGGCACTGAACACGTTTGCAAGCGTCCTTACAAGCTTGGACCCAAGGAGCTAAAAGAATTGAAGAAACAACTCGATGAACAAGAGCGTCTGGGTTTGATTAGACCGAGTTCATCTCCATGGGGTTGTGGTGTTCTTTTTGCCTAGAAGAAGGATGGCACGGACCGACTTTGTGTCGACTACCGTCCATTGAACAAGAAGACAATCAAGAACAAGTATCCACTTCCCAACATCAATGAGCTATTCGAGCAACTCAAAGGTGCTAAAGTATTCTCCAAGCTTGACCTTCGAATGGGTTATCATCAGATTCGCATTCGTGCAGAAGATATTCCCAAGACAGCATTCAGAACAAGTTTTGGTTCTTATGAATATACTGTCATGTCTTTCGGCCTTGTCAATGCTCCTCCGACATTCTCTCAGATGATGAATTTGTGATATCTTGGTCTTCTCCAAGAATAAGAAGGATCATGCCAAACATTTGCGATTGGTGCTCGACAAGCTCAGAGAGTATCAATTCTATGCGAAGTTTTCCAAATGTGAGTTTTGGCTTGATGAAGTTCTTTATCTTGGTCATATCATCTCTGCCAAGGGCATCACTGTTAATCCCGAGAAGGTGTCTGCAATTGTGAATTGGGAACCTCCTCAGAATGTCAAGCAGCTTCGCAGTTTTCTTGGTCTTGCAAGTTATTGCCGAAGATTCGTTGAGAATTTCTCTAAGATTGCAAAGCCTCTTTCCAACCTCCTCCAGAAGCATGTGAAGTATGTCTGGTCTCCTGAGTGTGACATTGCTTTCAACACTCTCAAAGAGAAACTCGTCACAGCTCCTGTCTTAACTCCTCCTGACCAATCCAAGCCATTCGAAGTTTTCTGTGATGCTTCTCTTCAAGGTCTCGGTGCTGTGTTAATGCAAGAGAAGAAAGTTGTGGCCTATACCTCTCGTCAGTTGAAGCCCAATGAAAAGAACTACCCCACTCACGATCTTTAGTTGGCGGCAGTTGTCCATGCATTAATCACATGGAGACATCTCTTGTTGGGAAGAAAAGTGGACATATTCACCGATCACAAGAGTCTCAAGTACATCTTCACTCAGCCCAACCTCAACCTCAGGCAAACTCGATGGGTCAAGATGTTTCAAGAGTACAATCCGAGTATTGAATATACTCCAGGCAAAGCCAATGTCATTGCAGATGCTTTGAGCAGGAAGGCTTATTGCAATAGCTTAATTCTCAAGCCATTCCAACCGGACCTTTGTGAAGCTTTCCGCAAGCTGAATCTCCAAGTTGTTCCTCAAGGCTTTCTTGCCAACCTCATAGTCTCTCCTACTTTGGAAGATCAAATTCGTTAGGCACAACTCCTGGATACCATGGTGAAGAAGGTGAAACGTGGTATCGACAAGGGTCTTTCCAAATACAAGTGCTATCGCATTGATGACAGAGACACTTTATTCTTCGAGGACCGGCTTGTGGTTCCTAAAGGTGATCTAAGGAAAGTCATTATGAACAAGGTGCACAATTCTCTTCTTTCCATTCATCCTGGAAGTACGAAGATGTACCATGACCTCAAGCAGTCGTATTGGTGGACTCGAATGAAGCGAGAAATCGCTCAATTCGTGAATGAATGTGATGTCTGTCGAAAGGTGAAAGCAGAACACCAACGACCAGCTGGTCTCCTCCAACCTCTTGCTATCCCAGAATGGAAGTTTGATCATATCGAAATGGACTTCGTGACTGGATTTCCTAAGTCCAAGCGCAGAAATGATGCTATCTTCGTTGTCATCGACAAGCTTACAAAAGTGGCTCATTTCCTTCCAATCAAAGAATCTATCACAGAAGCTCAGTTGGCAGAGCTATACACCTCTAGGATTGTCTCCTTGCACGGCATTCCACAATTGATTTCTTCAGATCGTGGAAGCATCTTCACTTCTAAGTTCTGGGACTCCTTCCAGAAGGCCATGGGCACCAACATTCGCTTCAGCACAACTTTCCATCCTCAAACTAGTGGCCAAGTCGAGCGAGTCAATCAAATCCTTGAAGATATGCTCAGGGCTTGTGTCATTTCCTTTGGCATGAAATGGGAAGATTGTCTTCCATATGCCGAATTCTCCTACAACAACAGCTTGCAAGCTAGTTCGGGCAAGGCCCCATTCGAGATTCTCTATGGCAGAAAGTGCCATACTCCTCTCAATTGGTCAGAGACTGGTGAACGCCAACTTCTTGGCAATGACTTAATCACAAAGGCTGAAGAAATGTGTAAAGTCATCCGTGAAAATCTCAAAGGCGCGCAATTGCGCCAGAAGAGTTACTATGATAGCAAGCACCGTGATGTGGCTTTCGAGATCGGAGACCATGTCTACCTCCGCGTCTCTCCAATGAAAGGCACTCGTCGCTTCGGTATCAAAGGGAAGGTTGCCCCTAGATACGTGGGTCCTTTCAAGATCATTGGCAAAAGAGGCGACCTCGCCTATCAACTTGAGCTTCCCTCCAACTTCGCGAATGTGCACGATGTGTTCCACGTGTCACAGCTTTGCAAGTGCTTCAAGACTCCTGAGCGCACCATAAACTTCGAAGAGATTGACCTCCAAGAAGATCTGTCTTATCATGAGTACCCCATTGCTATTCTTGAAGAAACTGAGCGCAAGACTCGCAACAAGTCAATAAAATTCCTGAAAGTGAAGTCGTCGCACCATTCCGACCGAGAAGCCACCTGGGAACGCGAGGACCACCTCCGTTCCGAATATCCGGAGTTCTTTCAGTCCTAGATCTCGGGACGAGATCCTCTCGTAGTGGTGGAGTGTTGTAACACCCCGGATGTAACTTTCCATATTTGTAATTCCAACTATTGCCATTTTCGGCTATGTGTTATGATATTCCCTTCATGGTCGGGTTTTGTTTTTCGTTTTGCATTTTTTTCATGTCATGCATCCCATATCATGTCATCATGTGCATCTCATTTGCATACGTGTTCGTCTCATGCATCCAAGTTTTTTCCCCGTTGTCCGTTTTGCAACCCAACACTCCCACGTGCACCGGCGCACCCCCCCTTTTTGTTTCTTTTCGTGAGCGGGTGTTAAACGTTCTCGAAATGGTCCGAGGTTTGTCAAGTGGCCTTGGTACACCACCGGTAGATCACCTGTCAAGTTTCGTTCCATTTGGAGGTCGTTTGACGCTCCAACGGTTAACCGGGTAACCGCAAAGTCCTTTTGTGTGTTGCAGAAAACCCCCCTCCAAACAGCCCAATAACCCATCTAAGTCACCTCCATGCTCTCGGTCATTCGATCACGATCGTGTGGGTGAAAACCGCACTCCATTTGGAGTCTCCTAGCTCCCTCTACCTATAAATATGTGTTCCCCCTCCGAAATCCGGGTCCCGAAACCCTAGCCCCGCTCCCTCCGCGCGCCGAACACGTCCGGTCCGCGCTGGACGAATCCCGCCGCCGCCCCGGGCCAATCACGCGGCGCCACGTGGCACCCCGGCCTCCACCGCGCCGCCGGCCCGCCGAAGCCCATCGCCGGCCCCCGCGGCCCGTACGTCGCCCCGCCGCTCGCGCCCTCCCGCGGCTTCCCCCGCCGCTCGGGCGACGCGCGCCGCCGTCCGCCGCCGTCCTTCGCTCGGCGTCCCACGCCCGCGCCCGCGCCGGTCACCGTTGTCCCCGCCGGCGCCAGATCCGGCGAGGGGCCGGCCGGATCCGGCATCCCCGCGCCTCCCCCGAGCTCCTCCGGCCGCCGCCGTCTCCCTCTCCCACCAGTTCCGGCGACGAACCCGGCGGTCCTCGGTTCGCGTGCACGAGGTTGACTTTCCCCTCCCTTGTTTTCTGCCAAGTCCCGAGATTATTGCATAATTCTCTGCATACTGCTCCGTTTCGTGCGTGTAATTTATCGAAATGTTCTCCTCGATATGCTCTTTATTTTGTTCCATTGTGCCATGCTCGTTTGAGTCCATCTTGATGCCCAAATCTCTGGCGCAAGAATGCTATATGATGTTTTCTGCTGTTACTTATTAGAACTTGGTGTTTTGTTATTTTTGTTGCATTTGATGTGTGCATCTTATGGGCATGAGCTCTACAGGTGTTTTGATCTATGCCATGCCATCTTTACAGAGGTGTATGCCATGTAATTTTGTGAACTATGTGGTGACTAGCACAAGCATGCAAACTAGGCTTCGTGATGTTTCTGTTTTCAGGGACTTAGAATTTTGCTAAGTCTGTGACTGCTGTTATTTTGTTGCCATGTATCCATGTGTCTACAGAGATCCATGCTTTTTTTGGGCATTTTCAGTAAGGATGTTTTGTAGATATAGTTCTTCTCTATCCATCCATGCCCCTTTTTGCAACTATGGAGTGCCATAGCATGTCTTAATCTTGCTCTACTTTCTCTATAAAATGTTCCTGGCAGATTGTTAACATGATATTCAATTTTGCCAAGGTTGCTTAGTTGATCCTTTCATGCTATGAACTTGCTCTTGCCATGGTTAGCTTCATAAATATGCCATCTTGCTGTAGGTATGCTTTTTATGTCATGCATTGCCTTGTGTTGAGTGAATCAAGCTCACCAAGATGCCCTCATAATTTATGTTACTGCCATGCTCTGTTTTCTACAAAGTCTGAAACCTGTTAACGAAACTTGCTATGTTTACATGGGTGCCATCATATCTTCTGATCCTTTTTGGCTCATGGCCAGTAAGGGACTTTTGTTATATGCATTTAGTAGATTCATGCCATGCCTTGTTATGTTATGTTAAGTTCCTGTAGCATGTTGATTGCTTGCTCTGAACATTGCTACCTGATGCTGTTTTAGCCATGTTCAGTATTTTCACCAAGTCTGTGAACCTGATATCTTTTGCACTTTTGCCATGCTTGTTTGAACCTGTTATTTTGTGATCTAGCCGTAGCTCAGTGTTCATATTTTATCCATCATCTCCTTTAGATTACTTCCATATGCTTTGTTGATATGTTGGGATACTGTAGCTTAGTTACTTGATGTATTCTAAGTGCTATCATGCTGTTAATCGCAGATTCGTGTCATTCTTGTTTTGCTTGCCATTTGCAAACCGTGCATCCGTCTCCGGTGATCTTTATATCGTTTTCGACCAAAATCATCTCATCTTTCCAGTCGCATACTTGGTTTGCCAAGTTACTGCCTTGTTAACCCTTTTTCTTCCAGAGCACGCATACGCATCGCATATCATATCTCGCATATCATGCATGTATTGCATCATGTTGTTTGTGCTTTTCCCGTCATTGATTGTGGTTCCATTGCTTGTGTTCTTGCTGTGGATAGAGCCGGGAGAGGAGTTCGTGAACGAGGAGCCTGGTGAGTACGCTTACGAGGATCAAGCTTTCGACAACTCTGAGAACCTTGCAGGCAAGATGACCATACCCTCGAAATCACTTCTATCTTTGCTTTGCTAGTTGTTCGTTCTATTGCTATGCTGCGCTACCTACCACTTGCTATATCATGCCTCCCATATTGCCATGTTAAGCCTCTAACCATCTTTTCCTAGCAAACCGTTGTTTGGCTAAGTTACCGCTTTTGCTCGGCCCTTCTTATAGCGTTGCTAGTTGCAGGTGAAGTTGAAGTTGGTTCCATGTTGGAACATGGATATTTTGGAATATCACAATATCTCTTATTTAATTAATGCATCTATATATTTGGTAAAGGGTGGAAGGCTCGGCCTTATGCCTGGTGTTTTGTTCCACTCTTGCCGCCCTAGTTTCCGTCATACCGGGATTATGTTCCTTGAGTTTGCGTTCCTTACGCGGTTGGGTGATTAATGGGACCCCCTTGACAGTTCGCCTTGAATAAAACTCCTCCAGCAAGGCCCAACCTTGGTTTTACAATTTTCCTACATAAGCCTTTTTCCCTTGGGTTTTCGCGAGCCCGAGGGTCATCTTTATTTTAACCCCCGGGCCAGTGCTCCTCCGAGTGTTGGTCCAAACTAGAGCACGTGCGGGACCGTCCCTTGGCAACTTGGGTTACGTTGGTACCTGTACGCTTAGCTTATCCGGTGTGCCCTGAGAACGAGATATGTGCAGCTCCTATCGGGATTTGTCCGCACAGCGGGTGGTCTTGCTGGTCTTGTTTTACCATTGTCGAAATGTCTTGTAAACCGGGATTCCGAGACTGATCGGGTTTTCCTGGGAGAAGGTTTATCCTTCGTTGACCGTGAGAGCTTATAATGGGCTAAGTTGGGACACCCCTGCAGGGTATTATCTTTCGAAAGCCGTGCCCGCGGATATGTGGCAGATGGGAATTTGTTAATGTCCGGTTGTAGAGAACTTGACACCTGACTTAATTAAAATTCATCAACCGCGTGTGTAGTCGTGATGGTCTCTTCTCGGCGGAGTCCGGGAAGTGAACACGAGTTGAGTTATGCATGAACGTAAGTAGTTTCAGGATCACTTCTTGATCATTTCTAGCTTCGCGACCGTTGCGTTGCTTCTCTTCTCGCTCTCATTTGCGTATGTTAGCCACCATATATGCTTAGTGCTTGCTGCAGCTCCACCTCGTTACATCATCCTTTCCTATAAGCTTAAATAGTCTTGATCTCGCGGGTGTGAGATTGCTGAGTCCTCGTGACTCACAGATTCTACCAAAACAGTTGCAGGTGCCGACGATGCCAGTGCAGATGATGCAACCGAGCTCAAGTGGGAGTTCGACGAGGAACGTGGTCGTTACTATGTTTCTTTTCCTGATGATCAGTAGTGGAGCCCAGTTGGGACGATCGGGGATCTAGCATTTGGGGTTATCTTATTTTCATTTGGATTTGACCGTAGTCGGTCTATGTGTGGATTTTGGATGATGTATGAATTAATTTATGTATTGTGTGAAGTGGCGATTGTAAGCCAACTCTCGTTATCCCATTCTTGTTCATTACATGGGATTGTGTGAAGATGACCCTTCTTGCTACAATACCTACAATGCGGTTATGCCTCTAAGTCGTGCCTCGACACGTGGGAGATATAGCCGCATCGTGGGCGTTACACGTGGCTCCACCAGCGGCCCTGTACGGCCCATCTTCATCAGCGAACACTCAAGATCCTCGCGAGGGGCCAAGCCTCGCGAGGCGGACGACGCAAGACTTCCTCGGGGTGGCCTCACTAGGCTGGCTCGCGAGGAGCGGAGAGATCAATGCGAGGGGTACCTCGCGAGGTCCTTGGGACGCAAGCCATGACGACCAAGGCCAGGAGGGCGCCAGCGCGTGCAGTGTACTCGTTTCCTCTTTGGTGCTAAAGAGGCAAGCGTAGGCGAGGAGTCCTGAGGCATCAGGCAAAGGTTTCCATATGGGTGCAACAAGACCAAGAGCAGCAGGACGGCAGGACGGAGGTCACCGTGCAGCCCAGGACGGCGTCACCACCAGAGCCTTTGGCAGGCGAAGACCACCTTTAGTCAGCATAACTTGTACTGGTTGTCTCCCTTCGAATTTGGCCGCTGTTGGATCCCTTCCCGCCTACATTTGGGAACAGGACCAGGGCCTCTATAAATAGGACTAGCCACCATAGTAGGAGGCAACTGATCCTGGGCCATTCAGATCATCCTCAACCACACAAGCTCACCGAGCTCAAGGACACCTCTCCTCAGGAGGCTGTTCTTCCCTTGTACCTGTTCATCCTCAGCCCAAGAGGCAATCCACCACACCGCACTGGAGTAGGGTATTACACCACATCGGTGGCCCGAACCAGTATAAACCCTGTGTCCCTTGTTCTGTGAGTTCGACGTGCTGAGCTTTGAGATTGTGGTGAGAGCGTGAGCTAGAGGGGGGAGAGATCTTCATGCGCACCCAAGTGTTCGAACCTCAAGGGTTTTGCCGGAACCCGCAATCTGACAGCATTCACCTCACGGTGCTGCTGGCGCCGGCTATGCCTGTCGTCAGCCACGCTGGTGAAGATGACATAGGCTCCGTGTTCTTCGGGGAATTCGTCTTGGATTGCGCCCACTGGTCGGGCCGCCGGCTACCGAGGAGGCGGAGATGGCAGGCCGACAGGCGGAGGCGGCAGTCCTTCGCCCTTGGCAATGCGGGTGAGCCAGTGGCACTTCCGGGTGGTGTAGTTGGATGGCTTCGCGCCGCTGTGGAACTTGCAGGGAGCATCGAGGGTTTGCTCGAAGGAGAAGGCGGGCAACCAGGCAGGCTTGCCGCCCTTCTGCCGCTTGGGGCCGGGTTGCCCCTCCGGCTGCTGGTCTTCAATTGTTGCCACCTGCCGGCTGGTGGAAGCCGGTTGCGGGGCCTTGGTCTTGTTATCGTTCGACTGCTGGCACCGACTAGAATCAGCAGCCAGTGTCTGAGGAGCCGGAGGGAGCACCTTCCCGGACGCGTCCACCCGGAGCTTCGACTTCATGGAGGAGTCGGCAGTGGCATACTTGTCTGCTATGATCAGCAGCTCGTCGAGTGTGGCTGGCTCGTTGCAGAGGAGTCGATACTTGAGTAGGGTGCCCTCTCGGCACCCGGCAGTGAAGTACTCTATGGCTTGCACCTCGTGCACCCCTTCGCAAGAGTTGCGCAGCTCAGTCCACCGCGTCAAGTAGTCGCGGGTGGACTCGGTCGGGCCTTGGACGCACAGGGAGAGCTGGCGGGACTTGGGCGGCCGCTTGTAGGTGCTGGTGAAGTTGCAGATAAAGACATCGGCGAAATCCAGCTAGTTGTTAACGCTGTAAGGCTTGAGGCTGTTCAGCCATGTCCAGCTCGTGCCCTGGAGCATGAGCAGAACGTACTTCATGGCAACGCGCTTGTTGTCATTTGCAATGCTGACGGCTGTGGAGTAGTCCACCAGCCAATCCTCCGGCTTCACGGAGCTGTTGTACTTGGGCGTATCTCGAGGGAGCAAGAACCCTTTGGGGAAGGGCTCGTCGCGAATGTGGGGGCCAAAGCTGGCAGGGCAAATGCATCTTCTTCTTCTACCGCCAGGGACCAGGCAAGTCGCTCGATCCAGTGGCGGGCCTCGTTCTCTCCGACTCCTTCACGGGGGCCAAGCCGGCCTCCGAGAGTCGGATGCTCAACAGGCGGCAGCGAGGCGCGCCTCTCCCTGCACGGGAGAGGCAGACAATCGCCCCGCTGTTTGACTGCTCGAGGGCGGCCGTCTTGGTCGCGCTCGATGGTGATGTGGGTGCACCCCGTCCGACTGCGGCTAGCAGCCGGCTCTTGATCTCGCCGATCACGGGCACCGCCTATCGGGGACTGGGAGCTCGGCCCGTGCTCATGGCGGGGTGGGGGGAGGTTCTCGGCTTGCAGGCCAGGTTCCACCATGCGGCGGCCGGCTTCTTGCTGCGCGGCGGCCGTGTTGAGGAGCTGCTGGACGCGCTCCGACATGCAGCAACGCTCGTCGCCCTCCAGGTGATCCAGCTCGTCTGCCGCCGCCTGGGTGGTGCGCAGGTTCTTCATGGGCATGGCGTAGACCGGGCGGTCAGCCCCCAACATGATGGCGATGTCCGCACCGCGCTGCCAGACTATGCCCGCAAGGCTAGGTTCGCCAGTAGCCAGCGTATCGCAGACGGCGCGGTCGATCTCGCGCTGGTAGGCTTCGGTGAGGCATCTCAGTGCCGCCAGCTTGTTGGAACTGTCGAGGAGCGCGACGCGGCACGTTTCTAGTGTCGTGCCATGGGCGCCGGGCGCTATGGGCGCGGACAGGCCCCGCATTTCCGCCCGTTGCGGGTCCTGGCCGACCCTGTTAGAAGCTCCGTCATGGCTAATGACCAGCACCTCCATGACGGTGCTGGTGCTGGCGCTGCTGTTAGCAGAGGGGAGCGGGTCATCGATGCTCACCACGTCACCAGGGAAGGCATCGGAGGGCGCAGCATCGGCGTCGATGATCATGTCGACGGGCGGGTCGGTGGAGCCGACGGACTCCAGGTCGGAAGCCGGCTCGTTGGCGATGTGAAGCTTGCCGAGGAGGTCGACAAGGCAGCTCCTGGAGCTGGCTGCTCCCGCATCGGGTGCGGGCTCGTCGGAGAGGCGCATCCCACCGACGAGATCGGCAAGGTAGCTTGCGGCGCAAGAGGCTTCCACGCCGCGCAACGCGTCAGCGCAAACGCCATCGGACGTGCCGGGCTGGCTGCGCTCGTCAGGAAGGAAGAGGGTTCCCGTCCAGAACGTGTCTCCGGATGACGGTGCACCTTGCCCCACGGTGGGCGCGAAATGTCGGGGATATCTAGCGACATATGCCAGGGGGTGGCTTATCATGGATGGGGACAGGAGTACGTCGCCGGGCTCCATAAGCGGGAGTGAGCGAGACCGCATACGCCTGCGTATCTTAGCCAGGTTCGGGGCTCTCCGTGGAGATAATACCCCTAGTCCTGCTCTGCGGGGTCTCCGCATTATGACTATAGTCAGTAGAATAGCTACAAGCTTGCTCCTTGAGCTGTTTGGCTAGGGGAGGAGGAAGGGCATGGCTAGCTTTACTCCTCTCTCTATGTTTGCGTGTATGAACTCTAGGGTTCTGAACCCCTTGCATGGGGAACCCCCAGTGGTACAATGGTAATCCGGCCGGGCAAAGGGCCCGGCCATCAGTGTCTCTGGGCGCCATCTTCTCCGCCGGCTGCTGGGGCCCGCTACTTGGTGGGTCCCGCCGGCTGTCGGGACCTCAGCCGACATGTAGGGCCTGCCGCCTGTGGGCCATGTAGACCACTTTATACTGTAGCCTTGCTCCTAATGACGGCGGCTTTGTCGGGGGGAGTGTGGCTACATTCCCGCCGCCTGGCGGGCGTTCGCTGTAGCCACACCCCGTCTCATCTGGTTAATGGCGCACGGATTCTGAGGGGAGGGAGGGCCGCCTGCTGAGAGTCGGCCCGCCCTTGTCGCCGCCTATTGTGGATTCACCGTCTTCTGGGGCTCGCGGACAGGTAGGGCCCGCTGCTTGCGGGCCGTACCGACCGCCCGTCGTGGGAGCATGGCTCCTCCTGACGTAGGTGATGTCACGGGCCGCGTGGCAACAGTGCTGCACCGGGCGAGGGGTGTCCGCTTGGTACACTCACACTGTGGCCACGCCCCGCCCTAGATTCAGGGGTGGCAGGCCGCACTGTAGCCACGCCCCGTCTCTTCGCCGTAATGGGGGTGCAGACTTTGAGGGGAAGAGGGGCCGTCCGCTGGGAGTCGCCCCCCTGGTGTCCTCCTGCCGGCGTCCTGCTGTCTTCTAGCAGTTGGCCTCTTAGACCAGCCGGCCCAAGAAGCCAGCCGTTTGTCCGGGAGGCATAAGGGGCGCAGCTGGCCCCGATGTCTTGAAATACCATGGGAGGCCTTATGAGGCTACCCGGGGTCATTTACTCCGACGGTGTATGTAATATGCTGCTTTGTTCCCTATATTTGCACTGGTGGCGACCTTTGATGCCCAGTGGATGTAATATGTGTAATAGCCGTAATAGCCTAGCATTAGTTGCTTGCTTATTTATTTCCTTATTGTCTTGTTTAGTTGTTTGCTTGTAGTCACTGTAGTTCTTTTTCCGTGTTTTTCTAGTGGCCACAATAAACTAGGCCACAATAACCATGGCAACACACGAACTGTTTTGACCATGGTCCTGCTACCTTCTGTAGTGACCATGGCCCTCCACGGGCTGTACGATTCATGGGCCTTCCACGGGCCGTAGGATCCATGGCCCTACTACGGGCCGTAGGATCCATGGGCCTTCTACAGGCTGTCTCATCTACGGGCCTTCTATGGGCCGTATAATCGTTTCGCCAAACATGGGTCGTACTATTCGTGAACCAATAACGGACTTCAAAATGGGCCGTAATCGGGCTAGAGTGGAAATCGTCTGTTTTATGGCCCGACTATATCGGGTCGTTAATAGGCCCTAATTGATGACGCTATGAAAACAACCCAACGTGTTAACGGGCCACAAACAGGCCGACTGTAACCACGGGCTGAATTTGGCCCACGAGCGGAACAGGCCAGTAACGGACCATAAGTAATCGAATTCTAGAAATGAGCCCAAGAATAAATGGGCCTTAGAAGGCTGAAAGTTAACACGGGCTGGAAACGGCTGACGGACTAATGGCCCATTAATGGTTATAAAGCGATACACTATTCATTACGGGCAAGTTTCACCACGGGCCATTAATGGGCCAAGAGTTACAAAGGGTCTCATATGGGCTGAAAGACGTCATGGGCCATACATGGGCCGGAAGTTACAACAGGCTGGAATCATACTGGACGGCCCAGATGACGCTACTGGGACTAATTCAGATAAGCCATAACAGGTCGTGACCTAGCGGGCTGTAAATCAGCTATATGTGAACAGGCCGTTAACATTATTTCCGTGGGCCGGCCCGCTACCTTTTGACCAAGTCAAATGGGCCAGCCTTTTCACCGGAATGGGCCTTTATTGGGTCGTGCCACGTATCGACGTATCATAGGCTCCTTTGGTCCAATGAGTGGATGACATCTGTCCCAACGGTGAGGCGACACGTGGTTCCTCTGGCCATTGAGAATTTTACACGTGGAAAATCCCCATGGTCTGGGCTGTTAACAGCTTATCGGATCCAAACCGGAACCCGATAGCTTAACGACGACCCGTTACGGTGGATGCCACGGTTAGCCTTGACGAAAGCAATTCTATGACGTGTGATTTATTGTCATGGAAGTGGACACTTCCGTGATGATAATTTTGGTAATGTCATGGAACACTTCTACGACAGCACAGGTATGACTATCTTGATTATGTCATAAAATCATCATGGATGTACATGCATGACAGAAAATGTGACCTACTGTGACAAACATGTATCATCACAGAAGTGTATTTTTTTGTAGTGTGTTGCATCACCCATGTTTCATACTTGTTCATTTCATGCGGTTCATAGACACTATTGCCATGCTTTGCACATGATTGATATTGCTTGTTGTCATATGTATCCATATGCTACCTCCCTCATGCTAGATGATATGCCACGTATTGAGTGCAAAAATGCTTTTAACCATGCTAATGAGATTGCCCCCATATCATTCTCGCATATATTTGGAGATTTTGACATATTTCCTGTGAAGCATGCTTGCCTTCCTTCTTTGCACCATATGCATAGTGCCATGCACATTAATATTTTTGCATCATATTATTCATGCACTTTTGCTACTAATGGTTATGTGCAAGAGAAGGGATCCATCACGATGGATGATGTGTTTATCTACCATGCACATACTCTATATGTTTTGTTGTGTATATGTGTAGGATACTTGGACTTCGTGTCGACTCCCACTTCACGTGAGTTGACAATTCGAGCTCTTGAGAGCGAGCCACTTCATCGCACTTGCTTGTGTTGCTTGCACCATGCGACTTATTGGCCATATTGGACCACTTGATTGCGCACATGTTAGAGATCTTTCTTCGACTTGCCATTTTCACATTTCCATGCATCATGATATATATGCCTTGTGTGTTGCATCCAATTCTTGGATTACTTGCTCCTATCATATGTTTGGTTGCAACAATGTCATTTCTTCACATATGCCATGTTCCATTGATTCCTACATGCTTACCTTGATTGCCTCACACATGTTGAACAATTGCTCTTTCTATTGTGTTGAGTGCTATGCGATTTTCACTACACCCTATGCACATTATGCTTGGATTGTCTTGCCACATGTGTTTAGACACTTCATTTTCTTTGGTGTTGTGAATGGTTCATATGCATACCATAGGCCATTTGTTGAGCTCTTTATGCATGCTTGCTATGAAGTTGAGGTAGTTTCTTATTCTCTTGTCACACATATTTGCATCACTACCTCACATTTACATGCTTGTTTCCATGATGACCTTGATTGTCCTCAATTCATATGCTTACATGCCATGTCACAATCCTTTGTCACACCATATGCTATTCTTGATGATGACACTTATTGGGTGAATCACCACTCGAATGTTTGGTTTTGTCCTAACGCTAACCACATTTGTTTTTCCAAGTGGTTGTTGTCCTAACTCCTTTTGAAGGAATCACAAGATGGTGCGACATTGGAGAGTGCTCATTTCGAGCTTGAAGATGATGAGTACTTGGTGATCGTCCATTTCCACACGGCGAAGCCATCTCTTTCGCATGGTGATTTGGTTTTCGATCCAAGGTCGGATCTTTCCCAAGGGGGGGAGATGATGCGGAGCATCCTATGGACATCACCATGTCAAGAGTCCATTTGGCAAGTGAAACGTGCGACCTCTACTTCACATACATAAAGGTGAATCATCTCCATTACACGTGTTCACTTGACCCCTTCGAGGATGGTATACTACTTGACACTCCACTCATGTGCATGCATAGGTATTGTAGGAGCTTCACGGACGACGAGGAGGAGTGCGAGCACATCGGAACGACTACACCATCCGCGAGGCAAGCGTGGAAGCGAAGACGGAAGAAAATGGAGTCGCGGAGTCTACAGCGGCCGGATGACCGGAAGCCACCGAACATCCGACACTATATAGCACCTGGACGGCCGGCGTCCACCGGATGTCCGACACACCCTCGACCAGCCACTCAGGAAACCAGCAGTAGACCAAGTCTACAGCACCCGGACGACCGGCGAACTCCGAACGTCTGACAACCTCCAGTGACCGGATGATCAACACAGTCCAGAAATCCGACACCACCTCAACAGAGCAGAATCGTCAGATGTCCAACCCTCACCGGACGACCGGTCCCTCACGAGCCTTCGGACGTCCGACACCGACCGTACATCTGGTACCTGCCCGTGCGCAACTGCAGGCCTTGGGCCTTGTATCTCTCTCCCACTTACCCATTCGTTGCTTAGACTATAAACAGACCACCCCCTCCTCATTTCTAGGGATAGCGAATATGATAGGTCATTTGTATGTGATCTTTGCTCCTACCTACCTCTACTCTTGAGAGAGAGAGAGAGAGAGAGATAGAGAGACATCACTCCCATGGAGTTCAAGACCTCCATGTGAGCATGTGATAAGATCCTGCGGGATATCGAGACACCCCTCGTCGGAAGGATCTACCTAGATCATCAAGACCCATCTCCTTTGGATTTGGGATGAACTCTACCTTATATCTTTCCATTTGTTGTTCATGTACCTTGTGGATCTTGTGTGTTTGATTGTCTAGTGGATGTGTGATTGGACTTGTTCTTGAGTGTTTCCCCTTGTGATTTCTCTCCGTTCTTCCCCGTGTTCATCGTGTTCTTTGAGGGAATCCGCACCAATCATGAAAGATCGGCCGACACCCGCTCTAGCCCCGTATCAACAAGGAGGACCAATGACAAGAGCTCGCGCACATACCACCCAAACCGAGGTTAACTCTTTCATCTTCGAACTTCATTCGGATTCACATGAGAATTGGGTCCTACCTCAAATGGAAACGTTGTGCATTCTTAGGTACCAAGGAGATGACCGTGAGGAAGCTAGGACGGGGATCCAAGCAACAATGGAGAAGGAGGAGGATGGAATACATGGGAACCTCGAAGAAACGGAGGCTCTGGACGCCCCTGGGGCCTGGCCCTATCTGACCCCGGGTGCCCGGGCCTTGGGCCGCCTCTTGGGCGAGGCCTCTGGACACCCCGAGTGCCCAACCTTTTTGGCCCCGGGTGCCCGGCCTCCACCTGGGCACTGCCCCTGCCCGGAACGGGTGCCCGGGCCATCAACCCCAGGGTGCCCGGCCCCGCCTGACGCCAAGGGCGCGACCCTCTGATACGTCTCCATCGTATCTATAATTTTTGATTGTTTCATGCCAATATTATAAAACTTTCACATATTTTGGCAACTTTTTATATGATTTATTAGACTAACCTATTGATCTAATGCCCAGTGTCAGTTCCTGTTTTTTGCATGTTTTTGTATCACAGAAACCAATATCAAACGAAGTACAAATGCAATAAAATTTTACGGACAATTATTTTGAAATATATGTGATTTTTGGGAGTTGGAATCACCGCAAACAGAGGCCCACACAGCCCACAAGACATTAGGGCGCGCCAGAGGAGCCTGGTTCGTGGTGGTGGGTTGTGCTCACCTCGTACATTGGTTGGAGCTCTACTTCGGGCGCAAGGAAGCTTATATCCGGAAAAAAATCATGTTAAAATCTCAGCGCAATCGGAGTTACGGAACTCCTGGAATATAAGAAATGGTTTTCGGCCAGATCTGGGGAACGCGAAATAGAAGAGAACAGAGAGGGAGATCCAATCTCGGAGGGGCTCCCGCCCCTCCGCCGCCATGGAGGCCATGGACCAGAGGGGGAACTCTCCTCCCATCTAGGGGGGAGGCCAAGGAAGAAGAAGAAGGAGGGGGCTCTCTCCCCCTCTCTCCCAGTGGCGCCGGAGTGCCGCCGGGGCAAGGATTGTGATGGCGATCTACATCAACAATCTTGCTACCGTCTACACCAACTTTCTCCCCCTCTATGCAGCGGTGTAACACCCCTTCTCCCCACTATAATCTCTACTTAAACATGGTGCTCAACTCCATATATTATTTCGCAATGGTCTATGGTTATCCTATGATGTTTGAGTAGATTCGTTTTGTCCTGTGGGTTAATCGTGATCTTGGTTGGTATGATTGTATATTTTATTTATGGTGTTGTCCTATGGTGCCCTCCGTCACGCACAAATGTGAGGGGGCCCCGTTGTAGGGTGTTGCAATACATTCATGATTCGCTTATGGTGGGTTGCGAGAGTGACAGAAGCTTAAACCCGAGTAGGTGGGTTGTTGCGTATGGGATGAAGAGGACTTGATACTTAATGCTATGGTTGGGTTTCACGACCTTAATGATATTTAGTAGTTGCGGATGCTTGCTAGACTTCCAATCATAAGTGCATATGATCCAAGTAGAGAAATTATGTTAGCTCATGCTTCGCCCTCATATAAAATTGCAAGAATGATTACCGGTACTTGTTATCGATTGCCTAGGGACAAATGACTTTCTTGTTGACAAAAGCTATCCAATTTTATTGCCTTGCAATTTATTCGTAGTTTTATTCTTGCAAAGTACTCGTAGTTTTATTCTTGCAAAATAGTTTCATACTTGTTTTAGGTAAAGCAAACGTCAAGTATGCGTAGAGTTGTATCGATGGTCGATAGAACTTGAGGGAATATTTGTTCTACCTTTAGCTCCTAGTTGGGTGTGACACTCTTATTTATCGAACAAGGCTACAAACAATCCCCTATACTTGTGGTTTATCAAGACCTTTTTCTGGCGCCGTTATTGGGGAGCAATAGCGTGGGGTGAATATTCTCGTGTGCTTGTTTGCTTTTATCACTGAGTAGTTTTTATTTCCTGTTCTAAGTTGTTCTCTATCTTTAGTTATGGATACACTACTGCAGGATGCTGCTAACGTGACACTACGATCAGAGACCCTTCGAGAAACTGTGTGCGATGCAATAATCGCAAACAGTGTTGTATGAAAACCGTCATAAATGATGCAAAACATTTGCGATGAATGATACATCAAACACAGTTCAAATTATAGTTGCGTGTGCGATGAGGGGCATACGGTTGATCTGTACGAACTGTTTGCGATGAGACAGAACAATAGAAACGGGCAGCCAGATCAAGGTGTGTGCGATATACAGCATACAGTTCACTCCGATGAACCGTTTGCGATGAGTGAGGTGAACACAAACGATTCGGCGTAACAAGATGTATGTGATACCCGGCAAACTGGTCGGTAATCAGAATTGTGTGCGATCATTATAGACAGCCCATACGGTCTTTTTTTGTGAATTGTGTGCTCGTTAGGGCACACAGTTCAACAAACCAAACTGTTGGCGATAATGTAGAAGATCTCTGTCGAATACATATTACTAACCGTCTGCGATGAGATTGACAGGATAAACATAGATATATACAGTCTGCTTAATTTAGTCCTTCTTCCTCTTGTTCTTGTTGGATGGCACTGCGACATCGTCTTGGCGAGGACGCTTCTTGCCGCTGACCGTTGGCTTTTCATCACCGCCGCCATCGCTGTCGTCGTTGCTATCGTCGTCCTCCTCCTCGTTCGACCATTCCTCCTCCCCATCATTGTCGTCCTCTTCTTCGTCCACCGACGGCTCCTCGTCCGTCTGGTTGTCGTCTGATGACTCCGGAGGCGGCGTCCCTTCCATGAACCGGATATAATTGAGGTATGGGCTCGACGCCGGACTCATGGAAGACGAGCGGGATGATTCCGATGTTGACCTATCATCGGGCGCCAGACTGCTGGTCGAATTGTCATCCTCGCTGTCGCTCGACATGGCTGCAGAGTGTGTGCCAGTGTGCAGCGCGGCCTGCCAGGGACGATGAAGATGGTGGACACTTAAGCGGGGTATGCAGAGAAGAGGAACTGCCAATTGAAGCGGGGTTTGACATATTATCTAACTGCTGATATAATCAACCGCAATTATTTGTACCTAATCGCTCCAAATTCCTGGGGTTGCGAAGGACTCCTATTGGCTATTTGGCTGGTTTCCTTTTTCAGGACAAAAACAAAGAATGAGTTTTGGGATTATGCACCGGTACTGGTACGAACGGAGTAGGACAGTTGGCAAGCAATACATGGAGCTCTTCTTATTGATAAAGTCAGTAATAATCAAACTATAAAGGAAAAGAAAAAAGACAACGAAAAATATCTGCACGAATCTTCGCGTAACATCAATGGCATAGGACCTAGATGTGCATTACTTAGAGCACATCTAGATGTGCTTTAGCAATACTGTCAAACAAAACCCCTAATCATCATTGCAAACAGCGCATATAACATGGCTAATGCGACAACCACAACTACACATGCTAGTTCCTTCTTGTCTCTTGCTTTCATCTGTTGCCTGTGATTGATTCTTTCTTGCTTCATCGTACTGATTGTACATTCCAGATCAGCCAGTTTCTTCTTCAGCTTTACGTTATCTTCTGCGAGCTTGGTGATAACACTCTGAGCCCTGCCATGCCATTCTTCATCCAGCCAGTTAACAAAGGCACAAGCCCCATATCCCTGCCAATGTTAAATAGTATTCTGGATGAGCGGTGGCATTCACTGAAGTAAAATGATGAACTTAGTTAGCACTAACCTCTAAGGGGCAACTGAGAAACCGCCTGCCAATGTCGAATCCCTCCGTGCATACACGTCAAGCGGGAGTGTGCCCGTGCACACAACTCAACATTTGGTACTTCTCGGTGCCGCAAAACTCGGAGTCGAACTCGTGTTGCGGGAGTCTAGAGTCAAGCTCCAGATCCGGCGGCAGATCGCTTTCCTTGGGGGGGGTCATTCAGGACGGATTCAGCAAGGATCTATACTTTGTACATGCTAAAAAAGATCGGGATAGATTGGAACCTGACAGGATGATTTGGATCCGTAGTACACCTGCCTTCTGATGACCTTGGGCAAGTGCTCGGCGGCGACCGCCGTCATGGCGGCGATATGAGCAGGAGCAGCCGCACCGAAACCATCAGCACCACTCGTCTGCATTTCCCCAATGACAGCGCCACGCGAGGGAATTTGGAGGCTATGTAGGGATTTGGGGGAAATTGGGAAACTGTGGAGATAAGCTAACGGTCGGGAACTACTAATGGCACTATATATATGTTGTATACGCCACACTGTTTGTACATGTCGTTTGTGTTAGGTATTACAACGTCACACACGATTTCCGCACCAAACCGTGTGAGAAGACAATGTTGGTTAGACACGGTTGTCGTTACATAACCGTATGTGATGTACTACCCTGTCCATATAATTGAGTTACAGTGAGATACCGTGTAAACAACCACTCCACGGATATCCGTAAAAAAAACAGCCGCTCTGCATATAGAGATGGCGACGGTGGCCTAGGCAGCGGCTACTGGAGAAGAGGTCAATCCTCGATCGGTGGGTGGTGGCGGCGTCATAGGAGGTCAATCCTCGGTCTGCAGCAGGAGATAGGAGGATCTCAACCATCGAGATCGGCGGCGGCGTGATTTGAGCACATCCATCACGGTCGATGGCGGGATAGTGGAGGTCGAACTTCAGGCGGCAGCCGCACTAAGCTTTGCTCCTCGACACTGCTGTCTCGGCGTGCCACCGCATCGCGCTTGTCTCTCTGCTGGGTGGAGGTCGCCGCACGGCTAATTATTTAAGGTATTATTTTCGTGAGTGGCTTAATGAAGGTATTCAATTCCTAAGTGTAGTGTTGTACTAGTACTCTACGTGTAAATTGACTGGCCATTAATTTTTGTCATTGCACGTCTGGATAACAACATGGAGCGCCCTCAGTAATTATTAAAATAAAACCTTGTGATTTATGCACGCATCTCTGGGCAGCAGTTAATCCGTGTATTAATGTTGTTGTTTTGTTTTTAATTACCATTCGTCTGCTGTAGATGGAACGATCTCGATGGATGAAGAATCAGAAAACCGCAGATTTTATCGGTGGCGTGACAGAGTTCATGAATTTGGCTGAAAGTACAAAGAGGAGAATTTGTGATGAAGATTACATCCTGTGTCCATGTACTGATTGTGCCAATATAGAGTCACATGAAGTTGTAGATGTCCAGATGCACTTAGTCTCTAGGGGATTCATGGATGGATATACACGTTGGACCAGACACGGTGAAGAGGAGGTCATGCATGAAGATACCCAGGGCAGCGAGATGCCAAACCCAGATCAGTGTCACATGGATGTTGAATCTAACATCAGGGCAGAGGCGTCAAGCTACCAATGGAACACCGGAAAGCCGAAACGCCCACTAGAAATCCAAGACGTCCACGCAGATGACGACGATCTTGATATGCCAGATTTTGCTGCTATGATTGCAGATTTCGAGGGCCCAGAAAAGGATATGATTGGGTACAAGGATCTGCCAACCATTGATGCAGACTCCAAGAAAGAATTGTATCCAAGTTGCAAAAAGAAATATTCCAGCTTGAGTGCCACCCTGGCGCTTCTCAGATTTAAAGCAGCAAATGGTCTATCAAACAAGGGCTTCACAGAGATCTTAGGTATTTTCAAAGATATTCTTCCAGAAGATAATGTGCTCCCCAGAAGCACGAATGAAGCGAAGAAAATTGTTTGCCCATTGGAACTTGAAGTACAGAAGATACACGCTTGTGTGAATGATTGTATATTGTACCGTGGTGAGTACAAAGATTTTTTTTGCATGTCCCACATGCAAGCATGCACAATACAAGCGCAGGAGAGCAAAGGAGAAGTACAAATTGGAGAAAGAGATCAAGACAGGAATCCCATTCAAGGTTGTTTGGTACTTGCCTTTAATTCCAAGGTTGAGGCGTTTGTTTGCAACCCCTAGAGAGGCAAAGAGGTTGCGGTGGCATCATGATGAGCAAATTGCGGATAGGTTTATGAGGCACCCGTAAGATGGCGCTCAGTGGGAATTAATCGACAACAAGTTTGAAAAATTTGCCAAGGATCCTAGAAGTATAAGGCTCGGGGAGTGTACTGATGGGATGAATCCTTTTGGCGATATGAGCACCAATCACAGCACATGGTCGGTGCTTCTGTGCATATATAACCTAGCTCCTTGGTTGTGTATGAAGAAAAAATACATTATGATGTCAATGATTATCCAAGGCCCGAAGCAACCTGGAAATGACATCAACATTTACTTTCAGCTACTGGTAGAAGACTGCTGACAGTGTGGATAGATGCGCCTGTTGTAAAATATTATGATGCTTACAGAAAGGAGATTTTTGATCTACATGCAATGCTGGTGCACACCATTCAAGATATGCCGGCATTAGGCAACACATGGGGGAGAAAACAAGGGGAGATGTAGGGTGTGTCACATGCATGGATAGGACAGCTAGCAGAAGACTTCCCAACTCGTGCAAAACAGTGTATTTGCGTCATCGTAGGTTCTTACGGAAAAAATCACCCATACCGAAAGATGAAAGTTGAATTTGATGGTACGGCAGAGGCAGCTGAGGGCCCAAGACCCTATGAAGGGGAGGTGGTCCACAACATGGCTAAAAATATTAATGTTGTGCTTGGCAAGAACCACCCTTTGACAGTGAAACTAACATCCAAGGATCAAGTGTTTAAGAAGAAATTGGTGTTCTGGAAATTACCTTACTGGGAGATTCTACGTGTACGTCACTTCATCGATGTCGTGCACGTAGAGAAGAACGTATGTGAAAGCATCCTTGGTACTCTGCTCAAGATTAAAGGTAAAAGAAAGGATGGTGACGGTTCACGGCTCGATATGTTTGCTGATCAATCACAACGCAAGAGTGAAGCGGAAGATGATGACAAATTCATCAAAGCTCGCTAGAGTTACAATTTCGGTACAAAAGAAGCAACACAGTTCTTCACCTATTTGTTGTCAGTTAAGACACCCTCTTCCTACTACACAAACATGAGAAGTCTCGTGGATGTGAGCTCAGGTAAAATGAAGTTGGTACAGATGAAGTCACACGATTGCCACGTAATGTTGACACAAATCCTCCCGGTGGCCATCAAGAATCTGATGGACAAAGATATAAGAAATACACTCATTTACCTCTGTGATTTCTTCAACCAACTATGGCAGAAAGTTGTAAATCCTGAAGAGTTGGATCATATGCAAGATGATATTGCAAGAATATTGTCCAACCTAGAGATGTTTTTCCCACCGTCATTCTTTGATGTCATGGTCCATCTCACTGTGCACCTTGTCGACGAGATAAAGTATTATGGTCCTGTGTTTCTTCGCAACATGTATCCCTTCGAGCGGTTCATGGGAATACTGAAGCGCTTTTGTCAGAACCGAAACCATCCAGAGGCAAGCCTCCTACAAGGTTATACCGCGGAGGAGGTGGTTGAGTTTTGCACTGAATACATGAAACAAAGACCTATAGGTTTGCCCCTCTCTCACCACGAGGGAAGGCTGAAAGGTAAGCCGGTCCTTGCTGCCACGCAAATGGCTGCACCCGGAGAATTGGCAGAGAAAGCCCATTTGATGGTACTGCTTAACAGCCCAGTTCTCATCTCTTATGCCGAAGAACACTTGGCGGAGATACGCCAAAGCTTCTTACCAATGGTGCCTTCATCAGAAGTGGAGATGAAGGAGCACACTAAGAAGTACGCCGAATGGTTGAAGAATCGTTTGGCACAAGGATCCATCGATGACATTGCTACGTGGTTGGCACAAAAGCCATCACCTACGGTGTTGATGTACCAAGCATATGACATAAATGGATACACGTTCTACACTGAGGAACGTGACAAGAAGACCTTGTATCAGAACAACTCTGTTCGAATAGAATGCATGACTGTAAATGAAGCTGATAAAAGGGTATACTATGGAACCATCAAAGAGATTTGGGAGCTTGACTATGTGAAAGTTAAGGTGGCATTATTCAGGTGCGCATGGATCCCTCTTGGTCAGGCAAGGATTGATGAGTATAGGAAGACCTGTGTTAACAGGACAACGATGGCATATCACGTGGATCCATCGATGACATTGCTACCTAGATTTTCTTTGTGGAAGATCCCTTGCATAAGAACGGCCATTTAGCGATGCATGGGAAGAGAAGGGTACTGGGTGTCGACGATGTTGCCGATGAGGACAAGTACGATGAATTTGATGAGTTGCCAACCAAGGAATCACACACACGTGCAGCAGAGCAGCGTAAAATCATCAAAAACCCCAAGTTCATTCAGGGTCAACTTAATGATCCCAGTTCCCCCATGTACATGGGAATTAAGCCGTGAGACTAGTGTTTATGCCTACCCTGCAACTTAATTCGTTCAATTTAGAACTGTCGCGTGTACTGAATTTGTGAGTTATGCCCGGTTTTCTGTTGATGTAAGAACCGTTAATATGTTGACCTTGATATGCTGTCAGCTCAGGCAATGAATATGAACTATTTTTTGTTATTATTATTATTACTATATCATAGAGGTAGCATACTCAATCAATCTCGCTATAGTATGTGTGAACAAAAATATGCAATCTGGTTTGCGAATAGCACACGGTTCGTTGATGAAAGTCGTGTGCCGACCAAACCCCGCCACCCGCCCACGATCTGAGTCGTGCTTTCTGATTGGCCAGAACCCAAACCCCACGGATCGTACGTCTGCACCCTTGGATGCTCCCAGATCGAACAGCGATCCTCATCCCTTTCAACAACACATGTAGTTCCGGTTGTAATTTTATTTTTATGCATAAAATGCACGTTAATCTCAAAAAATGTCTTAAATATAGCTAGCGATACCTGAAATGCACCAGAAAATCAAACCCGTGGTATAATGGTGATTGCGTACCGTAGAAATTTTTATAAGGCCAAGTGATGAAGTCCCCGGCCACAGGAGTTTGAATTGACACGTCTCCTTTTGGAAAACCATGATCCTTCATGTGAGATGCTCAGGTTTGGAAGGAGCGGTCATCAAAACTTGTGCCAAACTTTACCATTTTTTTCCACGGGGTCGTGAGAGCACGCCACAGGCACACATCAATTTTGATGATGTCCGAACTCCATCTGAATTTTCTGTAATGGAAATACCAACTAGGCCTACGCCAGTGGCCGCACCTCGCGGCCGAAATGTTTGAAACTTCTCCCCGCTTCTCAAACAAACGGATGAAAACTCACAAAGCAACGCACAAATGATCTGTACACCTTTGCTAGGCTGATAGTAAGGGGGTACCATAGCTAGTATCATGCATGCCACCTAGGAAATTTTGATGAGCTGTCATAGAATTAATTAAATGAAGAAAGAGAGGGCTAAGTATCATATCATGAAACCATATCATAATAAATGTTATGCTACTATGTGTCATGCATGACAATATAAATAAAGTACTACATATGATACTAGCTACTCTATGATACTACGCATTAGAGCAAGTAAGTAGACAATAGAGTGACATAAGACTAGCAACAATGGGTAGTAACATAGAATGTAACTAGTCTATGTTACTACCTCTATAGTGGGGAGTAACATATGTGTAGTAACATGCAACACTTCATTTATTAGGCTATAGACTCATCTTGCCTTGAGATGTGTGATGTTACTCAGACTAGCCACAATGGGTAGTAACATAGACTAGTAACATGCCCATGTGTTACTAGTCTATGTTACTACCTCTATAGTGGGGAGTAACATATATGTGTGGTAACATGCAACACTTAGTTTATTAGGCTATAGACACATCTTGCCTTGATATGTACATGTGACTCATACTACTAGTAACTAGCTATGTTACTATTTTCCTCTCTTTCTTCATTTATTGCTTGCCACATCATTTACTTTATCTAGATATGTCTGATGTTACTACCTATGTTACTCCCATTGTGGGTAGTCCATACTATAGTAAGACTATACCCACAGTGGGAGTAACATAGGTAGTAACATCACACATATCCACTTTCCTCCATTTCTTCATTTATTGCTTGCCACATCATCTATTTTATCTAGATATGTGTGATGTTACTACCTATGTTACTCCCACTGTGGGTAGTCTGGCTATAAGGAATAGAATAATATATATGTGCTTATTAATTGGAGGAAAGAGAAGAGAAGCGGGCTCTTGGTTAGTAGAGCCAGCTCCAACACGAGACCCAAGACACTTTGTGAGGATGTAAGGTGGGCCAACTATCGATAAACTAGTACGTATATAAAACTTATTATTGTACATGCCCGCTAATAGGTTGGCTGTATATGACATGGCAACTTCTTATAGCCGACCCTTGGCTGTATTATTAACCATGCTCTTAGTGAGGTAGCTAGTATATCATAGACGACTAGCTAGTATCAGACTAGCCACAGTGGGAGTAACTTCAGCAGTAACACCGACTCCAACTCAGCAAACTTGCTTATGTGGCAATAAGTTACTGAGGAGAGAGATAGTTTCAGTAACTTAGGTAGTTACCGTAGCATCACATGTACCAATGCAATATGAGTCTGTAACCTAAGAAATGAAGCTTTGCATGACACTGCACTTATGTTACTACCCACTATGAAGGTAGTAACATATATAGTCTAGGGATATGTGTATGTTACTAGTGTACTACTCTCCATTGTGGCTAGTCTCATACTCCCTCCTTTCAGGTTTAGGCTGGTTGTAATGGTATTATCATAAGCGGTATCTTGCATGCCAACTAGACTTTCTGGATGATGTGGCACACAAGAGAGGATGTGGTATCATATCATGATATCGTGTCATATTAAATGTTGTACTACTACTTTGTGTGATGCATGACAATTGGTAAGGCAACCTAAGATGTTAACTTATGATACTATGCATTACGGAAGTAGTATCCTAGCTGCACTATCATATATATCCATGATACTACTAGTATATATGATACTCCCCATTACAACCAGCCTTATAGGGCTCAATTCAAAAATCTCACCAACCAAGGTAGATGGTGAGTGGCGGAATACTTTTTGTAGTTTGCAAAAACACCCAATTAATGCTTTTGTTTTCCTCAAAAAATTATGTTTTCCAATGTATTAATCGCAATACATGCATGCATATATAAAGTACATGCATTGGTCAACTTTCTCTTAATACTTGCATGCAATGATTTAATGCACCTTGGAATCTGGACATGTGATGGGGAACAACCAAATTGAGCCTTATAAAATGTAAAAACTAAAATTTTGAGATAAGCCTATAAACCGGAAAGGAGGGAGTATATATGCATGATACTAGTATATGATCGGCAATACCTCCGTAATGCGTGCATGCATAGTATCATAAGTTAGTGTCTTAGGTTCCTTATTAATTACCATGCATGACACAAAGTAGTACAACATTTAATATGATATGGTATCATGATATGATACCACACACCTTCTCCTTCATCATTTAACTGTGTGCGACATCATCCAAAAAGTCTAGTTGGCATGCATCATACCGCTTGATACTCCCATATTAGGACCAACCTTATTTGGGTGGCCATAGTGGGGGTATCATAGCCGGTATCATGCACCCGGGAATAGAAAATATGATGATGTGGCAAAGAAGCAGTAACATAAGTAGATACCGTAAAACATATATATATAATAAATGATATACTACTTTGTGTCATGCGTGGCCATATATACGGTCATCTATGATATATACTCCCTCTGTAAACTAATATAAGAGCGTTTAGATCACTATTTAGTAATCTAAACGCTCTTATATTAGTTTACAGAGGGAGCTAGTACTACTCTATGATACTATATATGCACTATGAAGGTACGTACGTAGTATCATACACTACTATCATATGCATGATACTATATATATATAGTATATGATACTCCCCACTTAAGGTTGTCCATAGTGGTGGAATCATAGCCGACGATGTCATGCACTCGGAAATAACAAGTATGCTAATGTGGCAAAGAATTAAATATATATAAAGAGGGTTAGAGTAACATATAGTAGGTAGATACTGTATCATGTTAAATGCGATGCTAATTTGTGTCATGCATGGCAATAAATATGATCTATATATGATACTATACACTATGTATTATACTATGCACTATAATTAATTAAAGGTAGTATCATACACTAGTATCATATGTATTGTCTATTCATGATACTAGTATATGACACTGTCCACTATACTCATGATTTCTTACCGTGGAAAAAATTGGAGGCGAAATTATGAACTCATGTTTTCATTCGAACAAAAATATGATGTTAGGTAATGTAAATGTTTTCAAAGAGCACACGGTTCACTCACGAAAGCCGTGTGTCCACTAAACCATGGACGATGCAGCCCCCCACCCCTCTGCCACACGCGCGATCTAAGTCGTGCCTTCTGATTGGCCAGAACCCAAACCCCATGGATCGTACGTCTTGTACGTCTGCACCGTTGGATCCTCCTTCATCGAACGGTGATCCTCATCCCTTTCGACAACACATGTACATGTTTTCAAATAGCCCCTCCCAAAAAAATGTTTTCAAATAGCACACGGTTCACACACGGAAGCCGTGTGCCTACCAAACCGTGGCTGATGCCCCCCCTCGCTGCGCGCGTGATCTGAGTCGTGCGTTCTGATTAGTCAGAACCCAAACCCCATGGATCATACCTCTGCACCATTGGATGCTCCCAGATCAAACGGCAATCCTCATCCCTTTCGACAGGATATGCAGTCCGGCTAGGAATTGATTTATATGCCAACATGCACGGTAAATGCCAAAAAATGTCTTACATATAGCACACGAGACCTGAAATGCGCCAACAAATCAAACCCGTTGTAAAATTGTGATTGGTTTACGTGCGAACAATATAGAGGCGAAACGATGAACCCACGTCTTCATTTCAAAATTAGTACGTCTTCATTTCAAACGAAATTATTCTGTTTGTGCACACGAGCACTTAGAGGCAACCATTTGCATAGGCCTTTCCGCGCGCGCGGCGACCGAGGATATTTTTCACCCTTTTCACCTAGGCCGCCAACACCCCCCCCCCCACCGTCCGCCCCCGTTTCACTCAACTAGTCCACCCAATCTCCTTCGCCAGCTTCCCCCTCCCCTAGATCCACAGCAGAACCTTCTCCAGCGCCCCCGTGCTCACCCGGCTGTGTGCCCGCTCTTCAGCGTCAAGCCTACCTCCACCACCGTTCCCAACACGCGGCGGCCCGTGCCTCGCCGTCTTCGTTTGCTCGCCAGCCACCCTCGAGCATATCGATGCAGCAACCCTCGCCTCTCGTGTGGTCCGGTCGGGTTTGCATTAAGAAGCCTGTTAGTTACTGCTCTCCATCATGGTGAGGCATATTTCCTCGCAATCCCTCTTCCAATTTCGTTCCGTATGTTACCAAATTGGCTATAAAATAACGGAGAGCGTATATATGTTCATTATCTACCTTCCTTACTACATATAAGTTGTATTTGTTCCAATAAGTTACTACCTATTTACAGATCGCGGGCGCCCGAGTCACACAAACTTAACAAATTGGCCATACATTTTCTAAATTATTGCATCGCATGTTTAGAAATCTTGATACCAAGTTGTTAGTTTTATGCTTATCCTCCTTTCTTGAGTTTCGCATGCGTTCTCTGTAGATGACGAGTAGCAGTGACAGCACTCATTCAGGCCATGTATCTTCATCTGATTCGGACAACCCTAGGTCTTCAGCAGATTGTGAGGGATCAAGTAGTCTTGAACGTGATAGAGCTGCAGCAATTACCCTTCCGGTTAGGACACGGAGGAACGCTCCAAGGAAGCCCACACACCAGCCTGTGAAGGAAATATGCCCTAGAGGCAATAATAAAGTTATTATTTATTTCCTTATATCATGATAAATGTTTATTATTCATGCTAGAATTGTATTAACCGGAAACATAATACATGTGTGAATACATAGACAAACAGAGTGTCACTAGTATGCCTCTACTTGACTAGCTCGTTAATTAAAGATGGTTATATTTCCTAACCATAGACATGAGTTGTCATTTGATTAACGGGATCACATCATTAGGAGAATGATGTGATTGACTTGACCCATTCCGTTAGCTTAGCACTTGATCGTTTAGTATGTTGCTATTGCTTTCTTCATGACTTATACATGTTCCTATGACTATGAGATTATGCAACTCCCGTTTACCGGAGGAACACTTTGTGTGCTACCAAACGTCACAACATAATTGGGTGATTATAAAGGTGCTCTACAGGTGTCTCCGAAGGTACTTGTTGGGTTGGTGTATTTCGAGATTAGGATTTGTCACTCCGATTGTCGGAGAGGTATCTCTGGGCCCACTCAGTAATGCACATCACTATAAGCCTTCCAAGCATTGTAACTAATGAGTTAGTTGAGGGATGATGTAATACGGAACGAGTAAAGAGACTTGTCGGTAACGAGATTGAACTAGGTATTGAGATACCGACGATCGAATCTCGGGCAAGTAACATACCGATGACAAAGGGAACAACATATGCTGTTATGCCGTCTGACCGATAAAGATCTTCGTAGAATATGTGGGAGCCAATATGAGCATCCAGGTTCCGCTATTGGTTATTGACCGGAGACGTGTCTCGGTCATGTCTACATAGTTCTCGAACCCGTAGGGTCCGCAAGCTTAACGTTTTGATGACAGTTATATTATGAGTTTATATGTTTTGATGTACCGAAGGTTGTTCGGAGTCTCGGATGTGATCACGACATGACGAGGTGTCTCGAAATGGTCGAGACATAAAGATTGATATATTGGAAGCCTATATTTGGATATCGGATGTGTTCCGGGTGAAATCGGGAATTGACCGGAGTACCAGGGGGTTACCGGAACCCCCCCGGGGGCTTAATGGGCCTACATGGGCCTTAGTGGAAATAGAGGGCAGCAAGGGGAGTGTGGGGCGCGCCCCCCCAAGGCCCAAACCGAATTGGTTTAGGGCAAGGGGGCCGGCCCCCTCTTTCCTTCTCCTCCTCTCCCTTTCCTTCCCCCTCTCCTACTCCTACTAGGAATAGCAGGAGTCCTACTCCTAGTGGGAGTAGGACTCCCCCTTGGCACGCCTCTCCCTGGCCGGCCGCCTCCTCCCCATGCTCCTTTATATACGAGGGCAGGGGGCACCCCATAGACACAACAATTGATCATTGATCTTTTAGCCGTGTGCGGTGCCCCCCTCCACCATAGTCCACCTCGATAATATCGTAGCGGTGCTTAGGTGAAGCCCTGCGTCGGTAGAACATCATCATCGTCACCACGCCGTCGTGCTGACGAAACTCTCCCTCAACACTCGGCTGGATCGGAGTTCGAGGGACGTCATCGGGCTGAACATGTGCTGAACTCGGAGGTGTCGTGCGTTCGGTACTTGATCGGTCGGATCGTGAAGACGTACGACTACATCAACCGCAATGTGCTAACGCTTCCGCTTTCGGTCTACGAGGGTACGTGGACAACACTGTCCCCTCTCGTTGCTATGCATCACCATGATCTTGCGTGTGCGTAGGAATTTTTTTGAAATTACTACGTTCCCCAACAGTGGCATCCGAGCCTGGTTTCATGCGTTGATGTTATATGCACGTGTAGAACACAAGTGAGTTGTGGGCGATATAAGTCATATTGCTTACCAGCATGTCATACTTTGGTTCGGCGGTATTGTTGGATGAAGCGGCCCGGACCGACATTACGCGTACGCTTACGCGAGACTGGTTCTACCGACGTGCTTTGCACACAGGTGGCTGGCGGGTGTCAGTTTCTCAACCTTTAGTTGAACCGAGTGTGGCTACGCCCGGTCCTTGCGAAGGTTAAAACAACACCAACTTGACAAACTATCGTTGTGGTTTTGATGCGTAAGTAAGAACGGTTCTTGCTAAGCCCGTAGCAGCCACGTAAATTTTGCAACAACAAAGTAGAGGACGTCTAACTTGTTTTTGCAGGGCATGTTGTGATGTGATATGGTCAAGACATGATGATAAATTTTATTGTATGAGATGATCATGTTTTGTAACCGAGTTATCGGCAACTCGCAAGAGCCATATGGTTGTCGCTTTATTGTATGCAATGCAATCGCCCTGTAATGCTTTACTTTACACTAAGCGGTAGCGATAGTCATAGAAGCATAAGATTGGCGAGACGACAACGATGCTACGATGAAGATCAAGGTGTCGCGCCGGTGAAGATGGTGATCATGACGGTGCTTCGGAGATGGAGATCACAAGCACAAGATGACGATGGCCATATCATATCACTTATATTGATTGCATGTGATGTTTATCTTTTATGCATCTTATCTTTCTTTGATTGACGGTAGCATTATAAGATGATCCCTCACTAAATTATCAAAGTATAAGTGTTCTCCCTGAGTATGCACCATTGCGAAAGTTCTTCGTGCTGAGACACCACGTGATGATCGGGTGTGATAGGCTCAACGTTTAAATACAACGGGTGCAAAACAGTTGCACACGTGAAATACTCAGGATAAGCTGATGAGCCTAGCATATAACAGATATGGCCTCGGAACACGGAGACCGAAAGGTCGAGCGTGAATCATATAGTAGATATGATCAAAATAGTGATGTTCACCACTGAAACTACTCCATCTCACGTGATGATCGGACATGGTTTAGTTGAAATGGATCACGTGATCACTTAGAGGATTAGAGGGATGTCTATCTAAGTGGGAGTTCTTTAAGTAATATGATTGATTGAACTTTAATTTATCATGAACTTAGTCCTGGTAGTATTATCATATCTATGTTGTAGATCAATAGCTCGTGTTTAGCTCCCCTGTGTTATTTTTGATATGTTCCTAGAGAAAACTATGTTGTAAGATGTTAGTAGCAATGATGCGGACTTGGTCCGTGATCTGAGGATTATCCTCATTGCTGCACAGAAGTATTATGTCCTCGATGCACCACTAGGTGACGGACCTATTGCAGGAGTAGATGCATACGCTATGAACGTTTGGCTAAGCTCAATATGATGACTACTTGATAGTTTAGTGCACCATGCTTAATGGCTTAGAATCGGGACTTCAAAGATGTTTTGAACGTCATGGACCATATGAGATGTTCCAGGAGTTGAAGTTAATATTTCAAGCAAATACCCGAGTTGAGAGATATGAAGTCTCCAACAAGTTCTATAGCTAAAAAATGGAGGAGAATAGCTCAAGCAGTGAGCATGTGCTCAGATTGTCTGGGTACTACAATCGCTTGAATCAAGTGGGAGTTAATCTTCTAGATAAAATAGTGATTGACTGAATTTTCTAGTCACCATCACCAAGTTAGTAGAACTTCGTGATGAACTATAGTATGCAAGGGATGACGAAAGTAATTCCCGAGCTCTTCGCAATGCTGAAATCAACGAAGGTAGAAATCAAGAAAGAGCATCAAGTGTTGATGGTTGACAAGACCACTAGTTTCAAGGAAAAGGGCAAAGGGAAGAAGGGGAACTTCAAGAAGAACGACAAGAAAAGTTGCTGCTCAAGTGAAGAAGCCCAAGTCTGGACCTAAGCCTGAGACTAAGTGCTTCTACTGCAAAGGGACTGGTCACTGGAAGCGGAACTGCCCCAAGTATTTGGCAGATAAGAAGGATGGCAAAGTGAATAAAGGTATATTTGATATACAGATTATTGATCTGTATTTTACTAGTGTTCGTAGCAACCCCTCGGTATTTGATACTGGTTCAGTTGCTAAAGAGTAGTAACTTGAAACGGGAGTTGCAGAATGAACAGAGACTCGTTAAGGGTGAAGTGAAGTTGTGTGTTGGAAGTGGTTCCAAGATTGATATGATCATCATCGCACGCTCCCTACACTTTCGGGATTAGTGTTGAACCTAAATAAGTGTTATTCGGTGTTTGCGTTGACCATGAATATGATTTGATCATGTTTATTGCAATACGGTTATTCATTTAAGTTAGAGAATAATTGTTGTTCTATTTACATGAATAAAACCTTCTATGGTTATACACCCAATGAAAATGGTTTGTTGTATCTCGATCGTAGTAATACACATATTCATAATATTGAAGCCAAAAGATGCAAAGTTAATAATGATAGTGCAACTCATTTGTGGCACTGCCGTTTAGGTCATATTGGTGTAAAGCGCATGAAGAAACTCCATGCTGATGGGATTTTGGAATCACTTGATTATGAATCACTTGATGCTTGCGAACCATGCCTTATGGGCAAGATGACTAAAGACTCCGTTCTCCGGAACAATGGAGCGAGCAACTGACTTATTGGAAATAATACATAATGATGTATGCGATCTGATGATTGTTGAGGCTCACGGCGGGTATCAATATTTTCCGACCTTCACAGATGATTTGAGCAGATATGGGTATATCTACTTGATGAAACATAAGTCTGAAACATTTGAAAAGTTCATATAATTTCATAGTGAAGTGAAAAATCATTGTAACAAGAAAATAAAGTTTCTACGATCTGATCGTGGAGGAGAATATTTGAGTTACGAGTTTGGTCTTCATTTGAAACAATGCGGAATAGTTTCGCAACTCACGCCACCTGGAACACCACAGCGTAATGGTGTGTCCGAACATCGTAACCGTACTTTATTAGATATGGTGCAATCTATGATGTCTCTTACCGATTTACCACTATCGTTTTGGGGTTATGCATTAGAGACAGCTGCATTCACGTTAAATAGGGCACCATCTAAATTCGTTTGAAACGACACCGTATGAACTGTGGTTTGGCAAGAAACCAAAGTTGTCGTTTCTTAAAGTTTGGGGTTGCGATGCTTATAAGAAAAAGTTTCATCCTGATAAGCTCAAACCCAAATCGGAGAAATGTGTCTTCATAGGATACCCAAAGGAGACAGTTGGGTACACCTTCTATCACAGATCCGGAGGCAAGATATTCGTTGTTGAGAATGGATCCTTTCTAGATAAGGAGTTTCTCTCGAAAGAAGTGAGTGGGAGGAAACTAGAACTTGATGAGGTAACTGTACCTGCTCCCTTATTGGAAAGTAGTTCATCACAGAAACCGGTTCCTGTGACACCTACACCAATTAGTGAGGAAGTTAATGATGATGATCATGAAACTTCTGATCAAGTTGTTACTGAACCTCGTAGGTCAACCAGAGTAAGATCCGCACCAGAGTGGTACAGTAATCCTGTTCTGGAGGTTATGTTACTAGACCATGACGAACCTACGAACTATGAAGAAGCGAAATGGTTTGAGGACATGAAATCTGAGATGGGATCCATGTATGAGAACAAAGTATGGACTTTGATTGACTTGCCCAAATGATCGGCGAGCCATTGAGATTAAATGGATCTTGAAGAGGAAGACGGATGCTGATAGTAGTGTTACTATCTACAAAGCTAGGATTGTCGCAAAAGGTTTTCGACAAGTTCAAGGTGTTGACTACGATGAGAGTTTCTCAATCGTATCTATGCTTAAGTCTGTCCGAATCATGTTAGCAATTGCCGCATTTTATGAAATCTGGCAAATGGATAAACAAAATTGCATTCCTTAATGGATTTATTAAAGAAGAGTTGTATATGATGCAACCAGAAGGTTTTGTCAATCCTAAAGGTGCTAACAAAATATGCAAGCTCCAGCGATCCATCTATGGACTGGTGCAAGCATCTCGGAGTTGGAATATACGCTTTGATAAGTTGATCAATGGAAATAGTTTTATACAGACTTGCGGTGAAGCCTGTATTTACAAGAAAGTGAGTGGGAGCACTACAGCATTTCTGATAAGTATATGTGTATGACATATTGTTGATCGGAAATAATGTAGAATTATTCTGCAAAGCATAAGTGTTTGAAAGGAGTTTTTCAAAGAAATACCTCGGAGAAGCTGCTTACATATTGAGCATCAAGATCTATAGAGATAGATCAAGACGCTTGATAAGTTTTTTCAATGAGTACATACCTTGACAAGATTTTCAAGTAGTTCAAAATGGAACAGCCAAAGAAAGAGTTCTTGCCTGTGTTACAAGGTGTGAAATTGAGTAAGACTCAAAGCCCGACCACGGCAGAAGATAGAAAGAGAATGAAAGTCATTCCCTCTACCTTGGCCATAGGTTCTATAAAGTATGCCATGCTGTGTACCAGATATATTGTATACCCTACACTGATTTTTGCAAGGGAGTACAATAGTGATCTAGGAGTAGATCACTGGACAGCGGTCAAAATTATCCTTAGTGGAATAAGGATATGTTTCTCGATTATGGAGGTGACAAAAAGGTTTGTCGTAAAGGGTTACGTCGATGCAAATTTTGATACTGATCCAGATGACTATAAGTCTCAATCTGGATACATATTGAAAGTGGGAGCAATTAGCTAGAGTAGCTCCATGCAGAGCATTGTTGACATAGAAATTTGCAAAATACATACGGATCTGAATGTGGCAGACCCGTTGACTAAACTTCTCTCACAAGCAAAACATGATCACACCTTAGTACTCTTTGGGTGTTAATCACATAGCAATGTGAACTAGATTATTGACTCTAGTAAAACCTTTGGGTGTTGGTCACATGACGATGTGAACTATGGGTGTTAATCACATGGTGATGTGAACTATTGGTATTAAATCACGTGGTGATGTGAACTAGATTATTGACTCTACTGCAAGTGGGAGACAGAAGGAAATATGCCCTAGAGGCAATAAGAAAGTTATTATTTATTTCCTTATATCATGATAAATGTTTATTATTCATGCTAGAATTGTATTAACCGGAAACATAATACATGTGTGAATACATAGACAAACAGAGTGTCACTAGTATGCCTCTACTTGACTAGCTTGTTAATTAAAGATGGTTATGTTTCCTAACCATAGACATGAGTTGTCATTTGATTAACGGGATCAAATCTTTAGGAGAATGATGTGATTGACTTGACCCATTCCGTTAGCTTAGCACTTGATCGTTTAGTATGTTGTTATTGCTTTCTTCATGACTTATACATGTTCCTATGACTATGAGATTATGCGACTCCCGTTTACCACAGGAACACTTTGTGTGCTACCAAACGTCACAACGTAACTGGGTGATTATAAAGGTGCTCTACAGGTGTCTCCGAAGGTACTTGTTGGGTTGGCGTATTTGGAGATTAGGATTTGTCACTCCGATTGTCGGAGAGGTATCTCTAGGCCCACTCAGTAATGTACATCACTATAAGTCTTGCAAGCATTGTAACTAATGAGTTAGTTGCGGGATGATGTATTACGGAACGAGGAAAGAGACTTGCTGGTAACGAGATTGAACTAGGTATTGAGATACCGACGATCGAATCTCGGGCAAGTAACATACCGATGACAAAGGGAACAACGTATGTTGTTACGCGGTCTGACCGATAAAGATCTTCGTAGAATATGTGGGAGCCAATATGAGCATCCAGGTTCCGCTATTGGTTATTGACCGGAGACGTGTCTCGGTCATGTCTACATAGTTCTCGAACCCGTAGGGTCCACACGCTTAACGTTTCGATGATAGTTATATTATGAGTTTATATGTTTTGATGTACTGAAGGTTGTTTGGAGTCCCGGATGTGATCACGGACATGATGAGGAGTCTCGAAATGGTCGAGACATAAAGATTGATATATTGGAAGCCTATATTTGGATATCGGAAGTGTTCCGGGTGAAATCAGGATTTTACCGGAGTACCGGGGGTTACCGGAACCGCCTCGGGGGCTTAATGGGCCTACATGGGCCTTAGTGGAAATAGAGGGCAGCAAGGGGAGTGTGGGGTGTGCCCCCCAAGGCCCAAACCGAATTGGTTTAGGGCAAGGGGGCTGGCCCCCTCTTTCCTTCTCCTCCTCTCCCTTTCCTTCCCCCTCTCCTACTCCTACTAGGAATAGGAGGAGTCCTACTCCTAGTGGGAGTAGGACTCCACCTTGGCGCGCCTCTCCCTGGCCGGCCGCCTCCTCCCCTTGCTCCTTTATATACGGGGGCAGGGGGCACCCCATAGACACAACAATTGATCATTGATCTTTTAGCCGTGTGCGGTGCCCCCCTCCATCGTAGTCCACCTCGATAATATCGTAGCGGTGCTTAGGTGAAGCCCTGCATCGGTAGAACATCATCATCGTCAACACGCCGTCGTGCTGACGAAGCTCTCCCTCAACACTCGGCTGGATCGGAGTTCGAGGGACGTCATCGGGCTGAACGTGTGCTGAACTCGGAGGTGCCGTGTGTTCGGTACTTGATCGGTCGGATCGTGAAGACGTACGACTACATCAACCGCGTTGTGCTAACGCTTCCACTTTCGGTCTACAAGGGTACGTGGAGAACACTCTCCCCTCTTGTTGCTATGCATCACCATGATCTTGCGTGTGCGTAGGAATTTTTTTGAAATTACTACGGTCCCCAACAGCCTGAAGGTGTATATGAAGTAACCGAGATTGATTTAAAGTCCTGGGCTCCAACTAAACCAGATAAAGCACGCATGAGGTTCAGGAGTGCGTGTGGATTTGTTAGCAGGGCAAGGCTCAACATTAATCTGCCGGGGTTTCGGAAGGCTGACACAGAAACACGACGAAGGATAGTCCGGGAGATCATGGATCACTTCAACGTTCTAGAGAAGTGGAGAATGCAGGTGGAACACGCTGCACTGAAGAAGGCTAGGGATGCTTGGAGAAACTGGAAGCACGTGTTGTACAGGAAGTACTTGAGTGAAGGCAAGGACCTAATCCCCGCATACCCCCAAATTACAAAGATAGACTAGGCAGAATTCAAAAGGGTCAGGGCAACTCCAGAGTTTGCTGAGAAGAGTTTCAAGCAATCGGAACTTCAGAAGAACATACACCCCCACCGTATGGGTGTGGCAGGATACTACGGCATGAAACTGATATGGGAACAGGAGGACAAAGAAGCAGCAGCGGCGGGTGGGAATCCGGTCTTTAGTGAAATCATGGGCGAACGCGCCAGAGACTACTTGCGGGCATGTGCAAAGAGGCGTGATGATGTAACTTATTACTTTGAAAACGCACGTGACGCCAAACTGTATGAAGTGATGGTAGAGGCTTCCAAGATCCCTGGAAGGTTCTTGTCACACCCACGATGCGGCTATATCTCCCACGTGTCGAGGCATGACTTGGAGGCATAACCGCATGGTGGTTCTGTCGCAAGAAGGGTCATCTTCACACAATCCCATGTAATGAACAAAAATGGGATAAAGAGTTGGCTTAAAATCGCCACTTCACACAATTTACATAATTAAACATACATCATTTAGAGTACAAACAAGGTCCGACTACGGAACCAAAATAAAAGAAGACAACCCCATATGCTAGGTCCCCGATCGTCCCAACTGGGCTCCACTACTGATCAACTGGAAAACGAAACAACACAACGAACAAGATCTTCATCGAGCTCCCACTTGAGCTCGGTTTCGTCACCTGCACTGGTATCGTCAGCACCTGCAACTATTTTGGTGGAATCTGTGAGCCACGAGGACTCAGCAATCCCATTACCATGGGTATCAAGACTAGCAAGGCTTAAGGGTAAGGAAGGGGTAAAGTGGTGAGGTCGCAGCAACGAGTAAGCATATATGGTGGCTAATATACGCAAATAAGAGCGAGAAGAGAAGCAACGGAACGGTCGTCAACTAGTAATGATCAAGAAGTGATCCTGAACTCCTACTTACGTCAAACATAACCCAAAAGCCGTGTTCTCTTCTCGGACTCCGCCGAAAAGAGACCATCACGGCTACACACGCGGTTGATGTATTTTAATTAAGTCAAGTGTCAAGTTCTCTACAACCGGATATTAACAAATTCCCATCTGCCACATAACCGCGGGCACGGCTCTCAAAAGTTTATACCCTGCAGGGGTGTCCCAACTTAGCCCATTATAAGCTCTCACGGTCAACAAAGGATATTCCTTCTCCCGGGAAGACCCGATCAGTCTCGGAATCCCGGTTTACAAGACATTTCGACAATAGTAAAACAAGACCAGCAAAGCCGCCCGATGTGCCGACAAATCCCGATAGGAGCTGCACATATCTCGTTCTCAGGGCACACCGGATGACCAAGATGTCGGGTTGGCATAGACCCTGGTTGCCCAGGGGGCGCCGGACATCGCTCGGTTTGGACCAGCACTCGGAGGAGAATTGGCCCGGGGGGGGGTAAATGCAAATGTCCCTCGGGCTCCGGAAGCCCAAGGGAAAAAGGGCTAGGTGAGGCAAATGGTAAAACCAAGGTTGGGCCTTGCTGGAGGAGTTTTATTCAAAGCGAACTGTCAAGGGGGTCCCATAAATCACCCAACCGCGTAAGGGACGCAAAATCAAGGAACATAACACCGGTATGACAGAAACTAGGGTGGCAAGAGTGGAACAAAACACCAGGCATAAGGCCGAGCCTTCCACCCTTTATCAAGTATATAGATGCATTCATTAAATAAGAGATATTGTGATATCCCAACATGAACATGATCCAACATGGAGCAATCTTCAACTTCACATGCAACTAGCAACGCTATAAGAGGGGCTGAGCAAAAGTGGTAACTTAGCCAAACAACGATTTGCTAGGAAGGGTAAAAAGGTTAGAGGCTATCATGGCAATTTGGGAGGCTTGAAGAGCAAGTGATAGGTGGCGCAGCATAGCGATAGAACGAAGCAACTAGCATAGCAATGATAGTAATGATATCCAAGGTAACGGTCATCTTGCCTGAAATCCCACTAGGAAGAAGAACGAGTCCATGAAGAAGACAAACGGACGTAGTCGAACGAATCCTTACAATCGCAAAGTAACCGGAACTATCAAGGAGAAGCGCAACCGAAAAGAAGCAAACAACATGGTAAAACAACCATCACATAAACATGGCATGATGCACAAACAAGTATGATGCATGTCCGGTTTAAATGAGGCATGGCATGGCAAAATGCAAAAAACAATACTACAAATTAAGTGGAGCTCAATATGCAACGAGTTGCATATTGACAAAACACCACATCAATTATTTAGTTCTCTCCCGTTTATGTACCCAACAAAATTAACTGTGGTTAAGCATGGCAAGAGGTGAAGCATAATAAAACTAACTATTTAGGCAAGTTTAAATGAGGCCGGAAATAACAAATAACAATTCCGGAAAATCCCCATATGTCATTTAGCAATTTAAAGAAAACAACAATTTTAAACGTTTTAAATGTTATTATCATGATGCGGATGACATATGCAAGTTTTATGCCTTTTTATGAAAATGTTGACATGAGCATATTATGAAGCATTTGTCACCGTGGTGGAAGAAAGGGGTGCCACGGCAACGAATCAGAAAATGATGCCACGGCAACATATCGGTTCCGGTAGCTCATGGAGATACCGGCGCAAAAGAGAATAGTGCGGATGTGTGGAACACGCAAGAGATGGTGGGGTGCTCCCGGGAACCGGGTTCCCATGGGTCGATGCCATGGCAACGGGAACATGCAAGAAACACGTCAGGCACGTTGAAAACGCGAGCATTTCATGCAACATATGCATTCGTCCACGGGCGGTCGTTTTCAGCGGTATACCTTCGTAGCGTGCATTTTCAGAGCGGTTGAAAATCGTCGAGGGAAGTAGTCGTTCATGGGTCGTCGTGGGAAGTAGTGGTTCACGTCTTGAAGAGGAACTTGATGGATCCGAGGTCTCCGATGTAGTGGTACACATTTCGTAGACGAACTTGGCGTTCCGGAGAGGGTACTATCCGGGCGAGGAGGTCCTGGCACGGTGGCGAGCTTGAGGTGGCTGACGACGGAGAGGTGCAGGCGCGACCAGGAGGTTGGGCGTGCGGCGCTCGCGCGCAGAAGCGACGGGGCCGCCGGAGTTGGTCGCACCGCAGCTCAGGGCGGAGCAACACATGCAGAAGGGAGCAGGGCGCGGCGAGCCATGGAGGCCGGCGGTGCCATGGCCGTGCGGGCAGACGAGCCCACGGGGCCGCGGGGTGGTTGGCTTGAGGGGTCTCGCTCCTCTCTCTTTCTCTGCGGGTGGCGGCACAAGCGAGGGAGAGGGAGAGATTGAGAGGAGGGAGTGGCGGAGCAAGGGAATGAGGAGGAGGGATCGAGGGAGAGATGCTGAGGGGATTGGGCAGGGGGTTCGGCTAGGGTTTAGGAGGGTTAGGTGGGCCTAGATGGCCTGCTGGGTTGCTGGGCTCTCGTCTCCCTCTCTCTTATTTTCCAAAACAAAAAATAACAAAGAAGAAAGGAGGTGTTGGGGAAGAAGTTGGACACGCGGTTAATTTTCCCGGAGTCACAAAAATGTGCTTGTTCCGAGAAAATAGAAAAGGCCATGATTGAAAGATATAAATTCAAACTCATTTGATTTAAATTCAAATGATTTGAATAGGAAGTGAGGGTAGGGAAGGTCCAAAAATATTTGGATTTTTGGTGGAGCTCCAGAATATGATGAAAGAATAAATGGCAAGGTTGGAGACCAAGAATTAAGATAACAAAGGCATTGGGATAATTTGCAAGTGTGTTATGGTTAATTCCAAAAGAATGGAATATTTATTATAGCTCCCTAATATTGGGAGGATATGTTATAAAGAGAAGTCACCATATGAACTCCCTCGATTTAAATAGATCAAAATTCTATGCAATTTATTTAGTTGAGTTTTAAAAATTAAATGACATGATGGCATGATGACATGATGCAATGCAAAATAAATAGAGCAAGCAAAAAGAAACACACGGCGATCACGAAATATATGGAAGTCTTCTGGAGCGTCGGTCTTGGGGCATTACAGTTCTACAGGAACTCAGGGCCATGTGGCATTCTGTACATTTCTCTGGACACAAAAGAGCCCCTGGCCGTGCAAGGGGTATAGGTGTTAATGTCCCGCACAAGAGGGCTTTCACACTCAGCAAAGAAGTGAGGCTCAGCATGAAAAAAGCGAGGAGTGAAATGAAGCAGAATGCATTATTTGAAAAGTTGAAGAAGGAGATTTATCCGGCTGTTCGAAAGGATGTTGAGGAGTCAATGATGATGCAGAAGACTCTAACACTGACAGATAGCCAGCAGATGGGAGGGGAGGCGGCCATGGATGATGCTGCTTATTGCGCGACAGCACTGCACAAGAGAAGTTGTGCATCAGCTGACTCCAGCGACACTGAGACTACAGCTGCTCGTGATGATGCTATATCTGATCTATCTAGAATGGAAGACAGACTGAAGGGCGTGCTTACATATTATGAAGGTACATTAAAATGTGCAACAGCCTGCGTTTTCCCACCCTTCTTGGAAGATGGCCTCTTCTTGGACAATGTGGCATTGAAGCCGGGCTGTGTGAAGTCCTACATGACTGAAGTAAAGCCTGGATTCAATGAATTGACCTGAAGAATGTCCTAGGAGACTTCGATGAGCAAAGGACCTTGGGAGAAACACTGTTACATCACATCCAGTGGCCACGAAAGGAAATAGAGTTCATCGATGAGATTCCTGAAGCCCCACCAAGAGAAACCACTATCGCCCCTCAACTGGTGACGCTCTCCTTGCCACAGCAGCTCTCGCGGGCTGATGCATCAACCTGTGATCAGCCGGACCGACTTTGTGGCGTACAGGCCATGTCATCCTCTGCCCCAAAGCAGCCAGTGGCAAGGCCTACAACTGCTGATGACGCACCACCGGTTCAGATGCCGGCCGCTGAAGCAGCGGGGGGAGACCCAGCTGCAGCACATGCTCAGCAGACCAACCTGGTGGAATAGACTGCTAAGCAGTCTGATGCTTCGGAACTGCCTGCTAAGCAGTCTGTAGGTCCAGAACCGACTGCTCATCAGTCCGTCGGTCCGCAAGAGCGTGATCAGCATACCAATGCGTTAGCACTTCCTGCTCAGCAAACCAACGCGTTGGCACGGCCTCCTCAGCACACCGACAAGTTGGCACCACCTGCGCAGAAACCCGACATAGCTTCAACGCATGGTCAGCAGTTCGATGCCTCTGCTCCTACAGCCCAGCAGTCCGTCACAGCAGCACCGCCAGCTCAGCAGTCCGGCATAGATAAATCGTCCGCTAAGAAGTCCGTCCAAGCTTCACCGTCTGCTCGGCAGTCTACTGTGCAGGCAACCAGACGTTCTGCCAGAAATGCTTCAAGTACCAAGAAGGAAGTGGCCAAAAAGGCTACACCCACGACCACGAGGAAGCGCAGCAGGAGAGTGAATAGGAAAGAGAACGATTGCCTCTTACTTAAAGCACTCATCGCCAGAACCAAATTAACAGCAGCTTGTTCGAATCGGGGAGTAATATTATTCTGACGCCATGGGTGATGAAGAAGTACGTTTGTTGCTTGCTAAAAATAAAGTAGGCGTACTTGAAGCACGCAATTACGTCCATGGCCAGCCATTTCTTGTTGGCGAATACTTTGATGAGTGCAGCTCCAGTTGCCGCGAGTTACATGAATATTGCATGGATCAAATGTCAGAAGGTCATCACCATTTGCTAGTCCACTACAACAGAGATCATTTCCGGCACGATGCTGGTTCCATCATTGTGAGTTTCGAGGACTTACATCTCTTCTTCAACTTCAACGTGCTCGATGCCACTCTTGTTAGATGCGTGATTTTGTAAGTACTTAACAAACTTTGATCAACTTCTCCATACAAGGCTGTAAATGATAAAATGCCAACTGCATTTTATTCCTCTCAGGGGATTGAACGCGCAAAGAAGACAAAGTGAGAGTGTGTATTTCATAGATCCTGCATTAGCAAATGGCACAACATTACGTGAAAAGGACCGACGGGACTGGGCCGTTAACACGGTTGTCCGTATCTTCGAAAACACGTCCCATGCAGAATCATTTCTCTGGCCATATCATGAACGATAAGTCAAGTAAACAACCACACATACACTGATTGTCTTTCATATTTCGACATCATTCGTAACTTCATGGCTTTCTTAATATGAAGCAATTACTGGATATTGGTATTCACTGTTCCAAACAAGAACACAGTTTACTACATCGATTCTCTCATAGATTCAACAAACAATCAGGATCTGACGCATGTTGAGCAATTCTTGGATATGTATTGAATTCTATGATGTTGAAATTAATTTGCATTCATATCTGGTTCAATAATTGATGTTGTCAAAATTCATCATCATTTGTAGTGTGCTCGCATTGTGGCAAACTAAACCAGGGAAACTATTCAAGAGGAAACTACCTCTGCAGCACGAGATCGTTTCTCTGGTAACACACCGAAATCCATTATTTTCGGAAAATTTATCCAACAGTCTGCAAATACCTTTCCTTATGCTAGTCAAATTTTCAAGCTTCTAAATAAACCTCTTTCTATTTTGTCCAAAGAAAAAATAATACATCTAACACCGGTTAGGTTTTTCCTAATAGGACAAATACATGACTAATTTTGTACAAAAAATTTCAGTGTCCTCAGCAAGAAGCATGGACCAACCTTTGTGGATACTATGTTTGCAGACACATGATCTCCATCTGCAAATCCGCTGATAGTTGTGACGATCCTCGTGAATTAGTACCAGAAATCTATCTTAATTAATATCTTCTACTCCACTCAAATGGCACATTATGATCATAAAAATACTGCAGCTCATCTTAAAACTAAGGACCCCTGAACCGCTCCCGGCTAGTGAATTGCTGATGGTTCGGAGATTTACCTGTGACTTCTTCCTGGATCACTACATCAATCCCACTGGTGATAATGAAGATTTCAGCATGCGTTCCTGAAACATTGAGTAAGAGTTAGCCGCTAAATATACAATGCATGGATCCATTGTTTTCCATCTGATGAGGTCTTCGTATTTCGTACACTATGATTAATTATGTAATGCATATATGTGTGGACAAATCATTGGAATTTAGCTACCATATGTTCAATTGCAATTGTTGCGAAATCTGCTGAATGTTCTTCCTGTGGACACTATTTGTTCAATTGAATATTGTGGCCAATTTGCTTTTTGCGTGCCGATTCAAAATGGGATATTTTTGTTTATTTGTTCAATTGAATATTGTGGCGAATTTGCTTTTTGAGTGCCAATTCAAAATGGGATATTTTTGTTTTAACCTGCCAATTGCTCCGCACACGGTTGAACTAAATGAGTGTGTGTGATCCACATCGGAAAGCAAACGTCAATCGTAGCGGAACCGTCGGTGATACACAGCAGATCGCAAACGATTTGCAGCGCTACTACGTGTGCGTAGGTTCTCCGGAACCGTTTGTGATATCGCGTTATCGCACACGAGAACTGGGAGTAAACTGTGCCCAATGCAAAATACAATCCTAGTCATAATTTTTTCAGGAAACGTGTGGGATCCCAAACGAAAAGCACACATCACTCTTACGGCAACCGTCGGTGATACCTAACAAATCAAAAACGGTCTTCAGCACTTGTATGTGTGTGAACGGGCTCCTGAACCGTTTGTGGTAGAACATTATTGCAGACGGTAATTGTTGGAAAACGTGTGCGATGGAGTGTAGCATGGCAGACGGGTTACGCAGAAACCTCGTGTGCGATAGGGCACAAATCGCACATAGTTCATATGTTGGCCCATGTGCCTTACATACTGTTTTCCAAAAGGTTCGTTACGACAGACCATATGGTTTCACTGCGTCATTAGAAACGCTTAATCATCGATGCCACACGTGCGAAAGAATTTAGTGTGTATTGCATCACACACGATTACATTTTGGAAGGCCTCTAGATCACTGCTCCATATCCCCAACGGTTTCTGGGTCGTGTGGGAAGGACACCCTATCGCACACACTCACTTGGAAACGGTTCCAAATGCCGTCGTAGAAAGGGGTTAAAAACCGTTTGTTTAGGACCGACGTGCACCAGTGATATGGAACATGAAACACCAAAAAAAATTAGTTGTACTTGCTACTCATGGAGATGGGGAACCTCCTAAAACCCTCGATGCTTGTTATGTAAAAGATATTATGCACTACTTTGATAATCCTGAGAAAACCCCATTCAACTATATAATGGGAGTAACGTTGGATCAACGTGAATACTTTAGGGATTATCGGTTGACTGATAAAGGGAAATTGTTATGGGATCAAATTCATATGTTGCATTGGTATGCTCGGGAGCTATAACTGAGATATGATTATACTTGTCGCTCTAGGATGAACGCTCCACATCTTCCCTTTTCATGCAAATTTAATGGTAATGAAACCTTAGCTTCTTATGCCAATGGTATATATGATTACTATGATGTGGAACGAATAGAAGAATTTGTTGCTTTTAAGGGTGCTTATGAAATTGAATCTTTGTTTATAAAGTTTGAAGATTTTGATGATTTAGTTTATAGACCTGAAAATTTTGCTATCCTTAAATATTGCTATGATAATTATAAATACAATTCCGATATTGATGAATTTATTGAGAAAATCTCCGCTGTCCAAGAAGAGACTAATATTTTGCAGGAGTCTATGGAAGAAGAAATTGATGATATTGTGAGCCCATTAGATGAAAAAGATGATGAGGAGAGCGAAGAACAAAAGGAGGAAGAGTGGATTGATCACCCATGCCCACCTTCTAATGAGAGTAACTCTTCAACTCATACATTGTTTAATTCGTTCTTACCACGTTGATTCATTTGAAATATCCCTTTTCGATGATGCTTGTGGACATGATGAAAATTTAAATTATGCTTATGGAGATGAACTTGCTATAGTTCCTTATGTTAAGAATGAAATTGTTGCTATTGCACCCACACATGATAGTCCTATTATCTTTTTGAATTCTCCAAACTACACTATATTGGAGAAGTTTGCACTTATTAAGGATTACATTGATGGGTTGCATTCTACCACTACACATGATAATTTTGATGAGTATAATATCCATGTGCTTGCTTCTCCTACTTGCAATTATTATGAGAGAGGAACTATATCTCCATCTCTTTATGTTTCCAACACGATAAAATTGGAAGAAACTGTTTATACTATGCATTGACCTTTACTTGATGTGCATGAATTGTTCTTGTATGACATGCCGATGCATCATAAGAGAGTTAGACTTCGCCATTGCATGATATATGTTGATTTGTGCTCACTACTAAATGCCAAATCATTGTTAATTAAAATTGGCTTTGATATACCGTGGGATCCGGGTGGATCCATTACTTGAGCACTTTATGCCTAGCTTAATGGCTTTAAAGAAAGCGCTGCCAGGGAGACAACCCCGAAGTTGTAGAGAGTCATTTATTTCTGCTGAGTGCTTTTATAAAGTTTCAAAACAAAAAAATATAGAGGGGAACTTAAAACTTCACAAAAAGAAAAGTGAAAGTGAGATAGACGAGCACCGTGGAAGCGGGAGCATGCCTTGAACTTTGTTCATGGCCATGGAAACTTTGTGAATTTTGAATTTCAGAAACTTTTAAACAAAAATAATTGTCCTCTTGTACAATTCCATTGTATTATAAAAGTAATGTGCAAAGATTTGCCTTTAGGATGAGTAGATTGCTTGTTGGTTTGTGCCGTGCAAAAACAGAAACTTTGGCTGTCGCGCCCGATTTTACATTTTTACTGGAACGTCAAAAGCTTCTGAAACTTTTTGCAAAGTATTGATATACAAATTGATTATTTTTTTTCCTAATTTTTCAGAATTTTTGGAGTACCATAAGTATGGTGAATGTTCAGATTACTATAGACTATCCTGTTTAAGACAGATTCTGTTTTTGATGCATTGTTTTGCTTGTTTTGATGAAACTATCGATTCTATCAGTGGATTAAGCCATGAAAAAGTTATATTACAGTAGCTAAAATGCAAAAACAAAATATGAATTGGTTTGCAACAGTACTTTTAGTAGTGATTTGCTTTATTATACTAACGGATCTTACCGAGCTTTCTGTTGAGTTTTGTGTGGATGAAGTGATCAAAGATCGAGGAGGTCTCGATATGAGGAGAAGGAGGCGAGGCAAGAGCTCAAGCTTGGGGATACCCAAGGCACCCCAAGTAAATATTCAAGGAGACTCAAGCGTCTAAGCTTGGGGATGGCCTGGAAGGCATCCTATCTTTCTTCAATAAGTATCGGTATGTTTTTGTCTTCGTTTCCTTCATGTGATATGTGTGAATCTTGGAGCGTCTTTTGTGTTTACTTTTCACTCTTCTTTTATGCACCATGCTGGTATGAGATAGTCCATCGTTGATTTATAGAATGCTCATTGCACTTCACATATATCTTTTGAGTATGGCTTTATATAATGCTTCATGTGCTTCAATATATCATTTGAAGTTTGGATTGCCTGTTTCTCTTCACATAGAAAACCGTTATTTGAAGAATGCTCTTTTGCTTCACTTTTACTTGTTAGAGTTGTCGGTGTCCTAGGAACGGGGGTACCCAGACTTGCCTGCCTACGGCCCACGGCGTGGCTCCGTCAACGACCCAGTACGGCCCAGCTTCAGCAATGACAACCCATGACCCTCGCGAGGGGCCAAGCCTCGCGAGGCGGACAACACCAAGACCTCCCTGAGGGGCGGCCTCACCAGGCTGACTCCCGAGGAGCGGAGATATCTATGCAGGGTACACCTCGCGAGGTTCATGTGACGTGAGCCGTGATGACCAAGGCCAGGCGGGCGCCAGCGGGCGCAGTGTATCGGTTTCCTCTGTGCTGTTAAGGAGGCAAGCGCAGGCGCGGGGTCCCGAGGAATCAAGCAAAGGTTTCCATATCGGTGCAACAAGACCAAGATCGCCAGGACGGAGGTCATCGCTGAACCCACTGCGGCGTCACCACCAGAGGCTTTTGCAGGCGAAGACCCCTTTTGTCAGGATAACTTGTACTAGTTGTCTCCCTTCGAATTTGGCCGTTGTGGGATCCCTTCCCGCCTACATTTGGGGAGAGGACCAATGCCACTATAAATAGGACTAACCACAACCATAGAGAGAGGAAGGACAGAAGACGAGACCAGAGGGATCATTCAGATCGGCCTCTCACCCACCAGCTCATCGAGGTCAAGAACACCTCACCTCATGAGGCTGTTCATCCACTGTACTAGTTCATCCTCAGCCCCTCGAGGCAATCCACCATAAAGGTGGAGTAGGGTATTGCACCGCAAGGTGGCCCGAACCAGGATAAACTGTTGTGTCATTTGTTCGTTGGGTTCGTCTAGCTAGGCTGTAGATTCAGTGAGCAGGCAGACTGGGGAGGACGAGTTCTTCGTACGCACCCCAGAGTTCGAACCTATTAAGGGACTGCGGAACCCTGAATCCGACATTTGGCACGCCAGGTAGGGGTGCATCGGAGCCTCTCTTTCACCGATCGACTCGCCACTGCTCCACCGCTTTCATGGCTGACGCTCGTCGAGCCCGTGCTGAGCGTCAGGCCATTCTCGCCGCTCGCGTTGTCCAGATGGCGCCCGTCGGTGGGCCTCCCCGTTGCTCTCCGTCACCTGCTGCCAACGCTGCCACCGTCCCGGTGGGGCACGAGCAGCAAGCTTCGTCGCTGGACCCAATGGTGCGGCGTGATGGACGCACCGCCACCCCGTTGCTGACTCTGGTCGGTTCGTTGTCCCACGCTCGTCACGGCCCAGCGAACGCGTAGGCCGCCTTGCTCATGGCGTGTGAGCTCCTGCGCTATCGCCCCGTCGATGACCTCTACGAAGATTGGCTGGACGGCATCGCCGAGCTTGTCAGCGCCACTGGGGGCTCTCCTGCATCGTCCCTCTCACTGCCTCGCCCGGCGCCTGCCGCGGGCGATGTGGCCCATGGAGCACCTCCTCCACCTCCCCATCAAGATGCCATCGTCGAGCCAAGGCGCGACTGTCGGTGTACAAAAGTAGGGGCGCTCCTTTTGACCCCTTTACTTGTGCACGGACAGTCGGAGCCGCGCCCACGGCCACACTAAGCAGAGCAGGGGTGGGAAACCAGAGAGAAGCTAGAGGCACAAGATGGTCAGAGGCAACGCCAAGACCAGAAACACAATACATCAAAGGGGCGAGGTGGAGTCCCCCGGCAAGGCCCTTGCCGGGGCAACTTGCCCAAACACCAACAGAGCGAGCCGCCCTTGAGCCCACGGGTTCCAACCCAACCGACTACGATTGGACCAGGGCTCGGGAGGCACCTCCGTGGTGGCATGCAGATCTTTGTCAAGACCATAGATATATGAGATCAGATGAGGATCAGAAGACAACGATCCTCGGCAAGATCCTTGCCGAGGAAAGCCACAAGACTCCCGGCAAGATCCTTGGCGAGGACGACTGCGCGCCATGGCAAGACCCTTGCCGGGTCCCCGGTAAGGCCCTTGGCGAGGACATCAGCGGGGCCATTGCCAGGCCCGCACCAGCCGAGTTTCCACCGCCATTAGCATGCAGTTGCCAGCCCGACCAGCTGGGCAGGCACCTGCGTGGCAACATGCGGCTCCCAGGCCAACTCAGCAAGCACCTATGTGGCGGCGTGCAGATCTTCGTGAAGACCCTACCACCATGCCACCTCAGCTGCCTGCCTGTCTACATGGCGCAGCATGCATCGCTGGCCAGGGCGCGTGTCGAAGCGAGGAGGGGCGGCGACGGACGGGACGGGCCTCGTTCCCGTCCCCGATAAAGCTAAGGGACACCTAAGCGATGCATTAAATGCGTCTTCTCCTGTAATACGGGCGATAAGCTCGCAATACTGTAGGCCTTTTCACCTCCTATGTGCCACTATGGCAGCCCCTTTCGACTATAAAAGGAGGCCCATGGCGTACTGGAGGGGGATTCGGCTCTTTTGAACTACACAACCACTGTAGCTAGTTCGAGAGCTCAAGAACACTCAATACATCCACCAAAGCAGGACTAGGGTTTTACACATCCTCGCGGCCCGAACCTAGGTAAATGATCCGTGTGCTTTCTGTCAGACCCGCTCTTCTCACAACCCCGCGCCCCGCCAACCGTAGTAGGGATTCTTGTGATCCCATAGGTGTCGTTCTCACCGACATGTTTGGCGCACCAGGTAGGGGGCGCTGTTGTGAGAATCTGGTCTAGCTGTTAGCCAAGCAGTTTTTCGTCGCCATGGCTCCCAAGAAGAAGGCGGCCAGGATGGTCCGTTCATCGGGGGCCAGACGGCCCGTACCGGTGAGGGCGAGTAGCGGGCCTGTCGCGGACAGGACCCGAGGCGCGGCCCGCGAGCACCAAAATCGCTCTGGCAGTCAGAGCCTGGCGAACGGCGTCGTTCGTACGCAAGACAGCGGGCCGCACGCCACAAAATCCAGAGACGGAGCTGGGCCCCCCGCAGGCCGCGCGCGACCTCCAGGACGCCCACTCCGGCACCCACAGTTCCCTCTTCCCATGGTGTGCGCGACGAGCAGTGTCACCACGCCGGTGACCCTGAGCACCGCCGTGGGAAGAGCCCTGTGCATCACCTGCGGGACGAAGGAGGCCAGCATGCCCACCGAAGTGCTGGCGATAATGGCACGCAGCCGCTGGGCCGCGTTAGAGCTCGTTCTAACGTGGTTAGAAGTCGAAGTGGGCCACGGTCCACGCAGCTCTCGCCACCACCCACGCCAGCGGAAGCTTTGGCGCGCGCGCAGCTGCTCCTCGACTTCCCTCCTGCTGCGGAGAAGCTCGATGAGTGGAGAGCCACCATCCGGAGCCTCGTTGCCGTCGCCAACAAAGATGATCCGCGACTGGCGGGGCCCTCGGGTCGGCGCTCCACCGAGCCACCAGATGCCAGCGGTGGAAGAACCGGGCGTGCTGCGATCACAGTGCACTCTCCTCCTCCGCGCCAACCACCGCGGGTGTCAGCCCGTCGTGACGACGCTTGTGATAACATCTCTATAGCGTCATCCGACCCGCGGACCCACCGCGACCAGTGCCAAATTCTTCGAGAGTGAGCCCATGAAGACGCTCGAACCACCATCGAGCGCCGGCGCGATACACGCCACCAGTCAGACAAGCAGGGCCCGCTGCGGACTACCCGGCTCCGGGAGGCTCCGGCGGCCTACCTTATGAGGTGGGTTGCCCAGCCTTTACCCGGGAGCCGCGGCAGTTCCAGTGGCCATCCCACCGCACGTTCAAGCCCGACATCAGCGAGAAGTACAACAGCAAGACCATCCGTCGGAGTTCCTCAGCATCTACACCGTTGCGATGCAAGCCGCTGGGGCTCGTGACGACAAGGTGCTTGCCAATTACTTCCCGTTGGCCCTGAAACCCAATGTCATGTCTTCGTTGATGCACTTGCCAGCGGACTCCATTTCTTCTTGGTCAAATCTGTGCCATGAGTTCGTTGGTGCCTTCACTGGAGGCCACCAAGCTCATGGCCAGGTGAGTGATTTGCATAGCATTCCCCAGAAGGAAGGAGAAAACTTGCGCAAGTACATACAGAGGTTCAGCCGGGTGCAGTGCAACATCCCCGACGTTCAGCCCGCGGCCGTGATTAACGCGTTCCATCAGAACATGCGCAATCGCAAGATGCGTGAGGAGCTAGCGATGAACAAAGTTAAGGATGTGGCCGAACTTTATGTTCTGGCCGATAGGTGCGCCCGGGCTGAAGAGGGAAGGAAGTACCCCGGCGAGGACGCCAGCGCGGAAACGGACTCTACTGATGAAGACACCACCGCCCCGATGAAGAAGGGCTGGCGTCACAACAGGAAACGCAAGGGCAAGACCATGCTTGCCGTCGAGGGATCCGACAGCACCGGCGCCGCCAAGAAGGCTAAGGAAGACGACCCCGACAAGGAAATTGCCAGGTGCGCCGCTTGCCGGGCCTTGGCGGCTGCCGACAAGCCGGGGGGCTCTGACAAGCAGTATTGCAAGATCCATCGCACCAAGGGCCACGACCTCCAGAACTGCCGACAAGTCGAGCTGCTTGTTGAGCAGCAAAGGGCCAAGTATGAGAGGCGAGACAAGGAGAAGGGCCAGGATGGTGCCGAGGGATCTGGCAAGAAGCATGGCGGCCAGGGAGGTCGCCGCGGCAAGGATAACCAGCAAGAGAGGCTCGCTCGGGGCCACGACAAGAAGCAAGAAGACGACGATAATGACGAGGACGACGAGTCCGGCGAGCATGAGTTCAGAAGGCTATGGAGGCCATGTGCATCGATGGTGGTGCCTCGCTGCATACTTCTCACCGGCGGCTCAAGCAGTGGGCGCGTGAGATTACAGGAGCGGAGCCCTCGTTCGACGCTCAGAAGCCACTGAAGTGGTCCAGCACACCCCTCATCTTTGACGCCGAGGACCACCCTGACCGCACAACTGCGGTCGGGTGTTTGCCGTTGTTGGTTTCACCAACGATACGCAACCTCAAGGTGAACAAGATGTTGGTTGACGGTGGGGCCGGTCTGAACTTGATCTCGCCTGTTGTGATCAAAAGGCTGCAAATTCCCGATGGAGACCTCGAGGAAACGGGCACGTTTCAAGGGGTCAACCCGGGAAGGAGCCAGCCGAAGGGGAAGGTCACATTGCCTGTGACGTTTGGAGGCGAGTTGAATTACAAGACGGAGAGGATTGTCTTTGATGTAGCCGAGATCCCCTTGCCCTACAATGGGATCCTCGGCCGCCCGGCACTAGCCAATTTCATGGCGGCATCGCACTACGCCTACAACATGCTGAAGATGCCTGGGCCGATGAACATCATCACCGCCCCCTCCGACAAGAAGGACGCACTGATCTGCGCTGACCTACTCTACCGGGAGGCAGTTGCAGGAGCTGCCGCCAAGGCACTTGCTCCTGCCGCTGAAGCCTCGGGAGGGAAGAAGAAGACCGGCAAGACCTCTCGCACCCACTCCGGCAAGTACACCTCTTCCGAGTGTTGTGCTACCGTCGAGGACGTGCCAGAGAGCTCCACCGGCAAGAGCAAGAAATCCAGAGCTGCACCACCAGAGACCAAGAGGGTGTCCGTCAAGGAGGATGGCACGGGAGGGGCTTTCATCATAAGCTCCACCCTCGATAGCAAATAGGAAAGCGCACTCGTCACTTTCCTGCAGGCGAATGTCGATGTGTTTGCATGGCCAGCATCTGACATCCCCGGCGTTCCCAGGGAAGTGATTGAGCACCACCTTGCTGTCTGTCCCCATGCGCGACCCATCAAGCAGAAGGTCAGGAAGCAAGCTTTGGAACAACAGGAGTTCATCACAGAGGAGATCAGGAAATTGGAAGCGGTAGGTTTGGTGAGGGGAGTGCTCCATCCGACGTGGTTGGCCAATTCGGTGGTGGTGCGCAAGGCAAATGGGAAGTGCAGGCTGTGTATTGACTACACAGATATCAATAAGGCTTGTCCTAAGGACCCCTTCCCGTTGCCGCGCATCGACCAGATTGTTGACGACACGGCCGGGTGTGATCTGTTGTCATTCCTCGACGCCTACTCGGGCTACCACCAGATCTTCATGACAAGAGAAGATGAAGAGAAGATAGCATTTATCACCCCATGTGGTACGTATTGGTTTTTACGGATGCCTTTTGGTTTGAAGAGTGCTGGCTCGACGTTTGCAAGGGCAGTCCAAATTGGTTTTGAACCCCACCTACATAGTAATATGGAAGATTATATGGATGACATAGTGGTAAAAACCAAGGACAAGGCGACCCTTGTACAAGATTTAGAAGAGACATTTTCCAACCCTCGCAAAATCAACCTCAAGATGAACCCTGAGAAGTGTGTCTTCAGCGTTCCGTCCGGCAAACTTCTCGGGTTCTTTGTGTCACACTGTGGGATCGAGGCAAACCCAGTCAAGATCAAGGCTATTGAGCAGATTGAGTCACCCAAGCGGATCAAGGATGTGCGTCGGCTCACTGGCTGCGTCGCCGCCATGAGCCGATTCATCTCCAAGTCTGTCGAGCGCGCCCTTCCCTTTTTCAAGATCTTGAAGAATGCGGGCCCAATGGAATGGACCCCAGAGGACGAGGCGGCATTGCAAGACCTAAAGAGATACCTTTCCTCTACACCGATGCTAGTTGCACCTAGACCACAAGAGCCGTTGCTGCTATATCTGGCGGCAACGAATCAAGTGGTCAGTGCCGCGCTAGTGGCGTAGAGGGAGGTTGACGAAGAGGCAGCGGCAGCGGCAGGACCGGCAGACGGCAAGTCAGAGACTCCCCCGGCAGGGCCTGGTGCCGGCAAGGCAAGGCTCCCGGCAGATTCTGACGCCATCGGGACAGAGCCCGCGCCGTCAAGTGGAGTGGTGCAGAAGAAGATGATGATGCAGCACCCTGTTTACTTTGTCAGCTCCCTCTTACAGGGGGCTAGGTCAAGATATTCCGGTGTGTAGAAATTGCTCTTCGGCCTCCTTATGGCCTCAAGGAAGCTGCGTCATTACTTCCAAGCCCACGAGATCATTGTCGTCACCCGCCTCCCGTTGCAACGGATACTGCACAATCCAGATGCAACCGGAAGGATTGTGGAGTGGGCCTTGGAGTTGTCGAGCTTTGGGTTGAAGTTTGAAAGTACCTCGACAATCCAGAGCAGAGTCTTGGTGGAGTTCATTGTAGAATGGACCTCAACGCCCGATGAAGAGATCCAGGAGACCACTCTCCCCGGCAAGGAAACAGCTCGCGACTGGATTATGTACTTTGATGGAGCTTTCTCGCTGCAAGGCGCCGGTGCTGGTGTGCTTCTCGTCGCACCCACCAGAGAGCACTTCAAGTATGTAGTCCAGATGCACTGTCCCAGGGAGATGTCCACCAACAACACTGCTGAGTACGAGGGATTGCTTGCCGATCTCAGGATCGGGGCAGACGTCGGAGTTAAAAAGCTCATCGTCAGGAGTGATTTGCAGCTTGTCGTCAGACAAGTCAACAAAGATTATCAGAGCCCGTTGATGGAGGCCTACGTAGATGAGGTGAGGAAGCTGGAGGACCGCTTTGACGGTATACAAGCGGAGCACGTTCCCTGAGCGGAGAACGACATCGCCGATTACCTGTCAAAGCACGCTGCATTCAAGTTACCTATGGAACCAGGTACCTTTTTGCTTCGTTTAACTCAACCATCCGTCGAACCATCAACGGAGCAGAACAAGCGGAGGAAATCAGGCCTTGGCAAGTACTTTCCTGCCGAGCCCCCAGGGGCCGTTGGCAAGGGTGTTGCCGTGGGCCCTGAGCCTGCCGAGGAGCGACCGACTCCGGCAGGCCGTGAAGCCCTGGCCGTAGAGACGGACGATCCCATGGCGGAAGATATGCCTTTGGTCCTTGCCGTCGAGCCCCAGGCTCCGGCATGGGCACAGCACACCGTCTGTTTCCTCCAGACAGGGGAACTTCCTGAGGAGCAGGAAGAAGCGGAAAAAGTAGCCCGTCGGTCTGCCTTCTACCAGTTTGTCTATGACGTCCTGTACAGAAAAAGACCGAATGGTGTGAAATTGAAGTGCATCCCCCGGGAGGAAGGACTGGGGCTGTTGGCAGAGATACACGGAGGCATATGTGGCTCCCACATAGGGTCGAGGGCCCTTGCCGGCAAGGCATTCCGGCAGGGTTTCTTCTGGCCCACTGCCCTCCAGGATGCAACGACACTAGTAACCAAGTGTGAAGCGTGTCAGTTCCATTCAAAGAAGCTTCATCAACCAGCTCAAGCCCTTAAAACAATCCCTCTCTCCTGGCCATTTTCGGTCTGGGGGCTCGACATACTGGGCCCTTTCCCCGTGCTGTCAGGGGCTTTGAGTACTTGTACGTTGCAATCGACAAGTTCACAAAGTGGCCAGAGGTGGAACCGGTGAGGAAGGTGACAGCACAGTCAGCCGTCAAGTTCTTCAAAGGGTTAGTCTGCCGTTTTGGTGTACCAAATAGAGTCATCACCGGCAACGGCACGCAGTTCACAAGGCACACCTTCATGCAGTACATCCAAGACCTCGGCAGCAAGGTCTATTTTGCTTCCATGGCACACCCCCGAAGCAACGGCCAGGCGGAGAGGCCGAATGCTGAAGTGTTGCGAGGCCTGAGAACGAAGACCTTTGACAGGCTGCACAAGAGCAGAAGGCGCTGGATTGATGAGTTGTCAACGGTTCTTTGGTCGATCGGAACGACGCCAAACCGAGCCACCGGCCAGGCACCCTCTACCCTAGTATATGGGGCAGAGGCAGTTCGCCCCACAGAACTCATATACGGGTCACCTCGAGTGCTCGCTTACGACAAGCTTGCGCAAGAGCCGTTGCGGCAAGATGACGCAACGCTCCTTGAGGAAGATCGTCTTTGGGCGGCTGTGAGAGCAGCACGCTACCAGCAAGCCTTGCGCCGCTATCATAGCCGCAAGGTTCATGCCCGAAGCTTCAAGGAAGGCGACCTTGTTCTTCGGCGCGTTCAGTCGGCCAAGAGTTCTAACAAGTTAACGCCGAAGTGGGAAGGCCCTTATCGGGTAATACGAGTCACCAGGCCGGGCGCTGTCCGCCTAGAGACCGAAGCTGTTGTCCCAGTGAGCAAATCCTGGAACATCAAGCATCTTCGCAAGTTTTACCCATAAGGTGCGGCTTGTCGGGCCTCCCGACAAGCCACCTTTTGTACAAGCTTTGCTGGCAAGGCATGTAACCCTCTGTAAAAAGCCAGGCGCAGACCCTGAGCATAAATAAATGAAGCGCTGGCGCCCTAAGTTATAGCATGCATGCTAGGTTAAGTCTCTCCCTCGGTTAGGGTTGGTAGTGCGTAGCGGCGACTAACCCCTAAGCCTAGAGGTCTAGTGTGCGTCTTTCTGTTTTCTTTGGTTCGCAGGGTACTTTTGCTGAGCCGCATGGGAAAAGGAGAATGAACCGGCACTCTGGCCCTAGCAGGGCAAGGCTGCCGGGGGCTAAAGATACAAGGATCCAACCACGGCAAGCCAGGGTTGCCGGGGGTTGCGGGTTCAGATAAGTCTTTCATCCCCCTGTTAAGCGTTTCCGTATAGAACTGGGACATATGAAACCTCGTTTATGTTCCTAAAACCACCGTGCTCCCCCTTTCCTGTACCTGAGAGCTACCTCCTGGGTCAAAATTTGGTAGTAGTCGCGGTGGCGAGGAGATGAACGAGGGGCCTAACTCTACTTCGCAGCTGCCTCCGCCAAGAGCGCGAGAATGGTCGACTGAAGTGGGGAAACGACAAGGCCTGTTGTCGGGCGACAATGTTTACCTTAAAAATAACAAGTATTCGTCCTTGGCATGGGCCTCGCTCACGCACAAAGAACCCGGCAAGCACCCATTTTCATTAAAAACGTCCCATACAGGTACAGTTCATACAAAATTAAAAACATGAGTAAGGGGGGTTACAAGTCTTAAAATTAACAAGTGCCCGCAGGCTTACAGACTAAAAAGATATAAGGTGCCGGTAATCCCTTTCTTGTCCCTCTCCACAGAAGGTGGAACAAGGCGGCAGAAGGGCAAAAGGGGCGCCTAGGCAAGGTGCGAGGAGCAGAAGGCACCAAGAGAACATCTTGGTGCCGGGAAAGGAGCTGGAAGACGAGGCAGCGGGCCGGCAATACATGACGAAGGCGTCGGTGCCCGCGTACTCCGAGTTGATGGCCGCCACCCGCCTCCTTCGCCTTCTCCGATCCTCCTACGCCAGCCGCCCAAGCAGAGGACGGGGAGCACCCCGATGGAGAGCTTGGTGAGGATGGCCCTCGGCAGGGCGCGTGGCCGAGGGAGGGCCGGCGCGGTCAGTCGAAGTCGGAGTCAGCATCCTGCCGCTCGACTCCCTCGTCGCCGCTGTCGCTGTCCTCCTCGTCACTCCCGCTTGAGGAGGAATCTTCATCATCGGAGGAGCTCTCCACACAGCACTTCAGGCGAGTGCCAAGATCTCCGAAGACCTTGATGGAGAGAAGGCCGCCCTCCATTAACTTGAAGTAGAGGACGAGCCCCACCGTCAGGCTATGGATGCGGGCAAATGTATTCCATCCGCGACGAAGATACATGACGTGAGGAGCGGGGAAGTCGACGTCGACCCGCGTGTCGCCGGTCCCGCAGCCCCTCATGTGCGGATCGAGCTCCATCTCCTGGGCGAAGGGGGTGGGAAGACGGAGACGACGACGCGGTGGCCGGCGCAGCCTGATGAAGAACTCACCAGGCTGGGCCCCGAGGTGACCCTCCATCGCGGGAGGCACCGCTGGCGGAGGCACGGCCATCGTGCCGCCTCGTCCCCCTCTCCACCGACCGCCGCGGCGACCTCGGCCACGCCCCCTCCCCCTTCCTATCGTGGCCGGCTCTGCCACCGCGGGCTCATGGGAAGGGGGGACGCGCTGACGAGCAGCAACCCTTGCCGCCACCGTCGAAGGCCTAGCACCTCCTCTCGCCATGGCAGGTGGAAGAAAATAGCGAAGGTAGAGGAGGATGGACGCGGAAGGAATGTGGGATGACGCCCCCTCCTCCCACTCCTTATAAAGGGGCGGGGTCGAGGCTCGGCCGCCCCACTCGGCCAACCCAGTCATCGGGGGCGCGAGGAATCAGGACCGACCCGCTGCCCCAATCAGCGACGGCCCGGTTTCCCGCCTCCACCGCCTGCCACTTGCATGGAGGACGCGTGGCGGGCGAGCAGGGTCGAAGGGACGGGTGAGGTGACTGTTCCCCGCCCCGTGATCGTGGGGCGCGGGCGCCTTGAAGACTGCGACTTGAGTCCACCCAGTAAATGAGCCGCGCCTCCACGCCTTCCTCTTTTTATGGGGAAGGCGCGAGCCGCCTCTTTACCACGATGTGACGCATGCATGCGGAAACCGCCCCACGCATGACCCCCACATCACGCACGACCATCCACGTCGCGTTGGTCGTGGGGAAGCGCAGCGGACGGAAAATTACTGCGGTAAAGTCCCGCCCCGACTGCGCGCGCACCGTTTTGGGCCTGGCCCAACAACATATCGCGCTTATGTGTGGCCCAGGCCCGGGGGCTCCTGTCGGTGTACAAAAGTAGGGGCGCTCCTTTTGACCCCTTTACTTGTGCACGGACAGTCGGAGCCGCGCCCACGGCCACACTAAGCAGATCAGGGTAGGGAACCCGGAGAGAAGCCAGAGGCACAAGATGGTCTGAGGCAACGCCAAGACCAGAAATACAAGACAGCAAAGGGGCGAGGTGGAGTTCCCCGGCAAGGTCCTTGCCGGGGCGGCCTCCGCGGCCCCGGCAAGAGCCTTGCCGGGGCAACTTGCCCAAACACCAACAGAGCGAGCCGCCCTTGATCCCACGGGTTCCAGCCCAACTGACTAGGATTAGACCAGGGCTCGGGAGGCACCTCCGTGGTGGCAGGCAGGTCTTTGTCAAGACCATAGATATATGAGATCAGATGAGGACAACTATCCTCGGCAAGATCCTTGCCGAGGAAAGCCACAAGACCCCCGGCAAGATCTTTGCCGAGGACGACTGCGCGCCACGGCAAGACCCTTGTCGGGCCCCCGGCAAGGTCCTTGCCGAGGACATCAGCGGTGCCACTGCCAGGCCCGCACCAGCCAAGTTTCCACCGCCATTAGCATGCAGCCGCCAGCCCAACCAGCTGGGCAAGCACCTGCGTGGCAACACGCGGCTCCCAGGCCAACTCAGCAAGCGCCTACGTGGTGGCGTGCAGATCTTCGTGAAGACCCTACCACCACGCCACCTCAGCTGCCTGCCTGCCTACATGGCGCCGCATGCATCGCTGGCCAGGGCGCGTGACGAAGTGAGGAGGGGCGGCGACGGACGGGACGGGCCTCGTTACCGTCCCTAATAAAGCTAAGGGACACCTAAGCGATGCATTAAATGCGTCTTGTCCTGTAATACGGGCTATAAGCTCGCAATACTTTAGGCCTTTCCACCTCCTGTGTGCCAATGTGGCAGCCCTTTTCGACTATAAAAGGAGGCCCATGGCGTACTAGAGGGGGATTCGGCTCTTTTGAACTACACAGCCACCATAGCTAGTTCGAGAGCTCAAGAACACTCAATACATCCACCAAAGCAGGACTAGGGTTTTACGCATCCTTGCGGCCCGAACTTGGGTAAACGATCCGTGTGCTTTCTGTCAGACCCGCTCTTCTCACAACCCCGCGCCCCGCCAACCGTAGTAGGGATTCTTGTGATCCCATAGGTGTCGTTCTCACCGACAGCGACCCACTGCACAGGGCACCCGCGCGCGAAGAAGAGAGCTGCCAGGTGGTCCTGCGGCCGCAAGCAGGGGCGCGAGCACTCCGAGCACCACCACGTCAAGACCGCGCGCTGCCTGCGGTGGTGGCACGTGAGCGCCAAGATGAGGCTCCACCTCCACGATCGGCTCCCGTGACTACCGCGGGCTGCCGCGCCTTCACTCCCGATCTACGCAGCGTCGTCTGGCCTGGGAAGTTCAAGCCCGGCCTGACTCCACGCTACGACGGCACCCCCGACGCTGCTGAGTTCTTGCAGCTCTACGAGCTGAGCATCGAGGCGGCCAACGGCGACGAGAAGGTCATGGCGAACTGGTTTCCGATGGCCCTCAAGGATGGCGCGCGCTCGTGGCTCCGGAACCTGCCCGCGGGGTCGATCTCCTCCTAGGGCGAGATGCGTGAGCGTTTCGTCGCCAATTTTCAGGGCACTCGCGAGCGCCCACCTTCCGCGGGCGACCTGCGGCGCATCAAGCAGCCAGGGGAGACCATGCAGAAGTACATCCAGCGCTTCAACAGCGTTCGTCTCAAGATCCCCAAGGTGTCGGACGAGGCCATCATCTCGGCATTCTCTGACGGCGTCCGTGACGTCAAGATGAAGGAGGAGCTCGCCATACACGAGGACCTGTGCACGCCCTTGGAGATGTTCAACATGGCGACCAAGTGTGCGAGAGCTGAGGAGGGTCGCCTCTCCCTCCTGGAGCTTCCGGGGGCTAACCTAGAAGACAAGAAGGCCAAGGGCCAGGAAATGAAGCGCAAGGGGGGGGCCGTGCTCACGGCTGAACCAGAGATGAAGCGCGGCTGCGACCACCCAGGGTCGTCCAAGATTAGCTGTCCGTTCTGCGTCTTCCACAATGTACATAGCCACAACACCAATGACTGTCAGGAGCTCAGGGCTATCCGCGACGGGCGCCTCGGTCGACGCCCCTGAGTGCAACGATCGAGGCTACGGCCAAGGAGGAGGCCGAAGTGGAGGACACTGGGAAGACCGCAGCCCCCGACAGGAGTGGCGCAACCAGCCTCGCGAGGACTGCTGGCAGGGCCAGCCTCGCGAGGGCCCCTGGAGAGACCAGCCTCATGAGGACCATACTCAGGGCAACGCAGGCCTCCCTCCACTGCCACCACCACCAGGAAGGAATGACGACCACCACCAGGACGAGGGGGCTGGGGGCTTTCAGGAGCCCCGAGCCATTGCTTGCATCCTGGGTGGCGCTCAGGCCCCAGCCTCTCATCGCATCTTCAAGCAGTTTGCCCGCGAGGTGAATGCAGCCCTACCCAGGCTCGAGGCCACGCGCCCGCTCAGGTGGTCCAAGTGCACCATCACCTTCAGCTCGTCCGACCAGCTCAAGTGCGCGCAATGGCCGGCGCGCTCCCAATGCTTTGCTCGGCCGTCATCAGCAACGTCCTCGTCACCAAGACCCTCATCGATGGCGGTGCAGGGCTCAATGTTCTTTCCATCGAGACATTTGACCGCCTCCAAGTGCCCTATGATCAGCTGCAGCCTAGCAATCCTTTCTCAGGAATGACCGACAGCTCCACCATCCCGATAGGGCAGATCCGCCTCCCTGTCACCTTCGGCCAGTGCGACAACTACCGCACAGAGCTCATCGACTTCGACGTCGCCCACATCCGCCTTCCGTACAACGCCATCCTTGCGTATCCAACCCTGGCCAAGTTCATGGCGGTGACTCATCATGGTTAAAATGTTCTCAAGATGCCAGGATACCGCGACATCATCAGAATCGCCTGCGAGGAGAAGGACGCGGTGTGTTCTCTCGAGCTCGCTTACCAGGCTGCGGCGGTCGAGGACCCAGACAACAAAGGCACCATCTACCCTCCTGTGGCTGTCCCCAAGAAGAAGAAGCAGCTGCTCCGCCAAGAGCCTCAGGAGAGTGGTGTCTCCAGTGGCACCACCTCAGGACCTGCGCCCACGGACAGGGCGCCTCCCTCTCATGCATAGGAAGGCGCGCCCGACGCCCTCCTCAGGCTGGGCTCGGGGGCTCTCTTCTGGAGGGCCTCGGACTTAGCCAATGTCACGAGGGAGGCGCTCGGGCACCACATGGAGGCATGCTTCATCGCACGCTTTCCTCATGAGCGCACAAGGAATGATGTGCCAGGTGCTCAAGAGTTCATCACCAAGGCGACCGAGGAGCTTCAAGAGGCAAGAGCCATGCGCGGCGACCGCCGCCAACCATCTGGCGCGGCTCCTTGTCCTCGCGAGGACAATGAGTTGCACGTCTACATCAACATTCCAGGGCTCAAAAGTGCCGCATCCCAGGAGCGTTTCTGGCCATCGCACGTTGGTCAGTGTGAGGGCCCACCTCACAGCTGCGTTCGCATGCCCTTTGGCCTGCCGAGCGCGGCTGTCACCTTCCAGCGCCGCATACGGAGCATCATGGCGACCCAGGAGGCCAGGCACCAGGCAGTCCTGGCGGAGATGGTGACGGTTCTTCACGAGCCTCCCAAGCCTCTAGAGCCTCCCGAGGTTCAGGACCCAGGCGGCTCGTGAGGAGCGACTTCTTCAGCACGCGTCTTCAGCTACTTCAACATCTCTTCATCAACAAAGCCAGGTGACACTTTCCGGTTTATTCAGTTGGGGGGCCCTTCGGGCTGCATTATCCCCATATCACATGGGCATGTCCCTGCGGCATGTATCTTTCTTGCATCTTCTAGTCGCCCTGTTGGGGGCGCCCCTCGGGCTGCATCATCCCCAGGCCGCGTGGGTCTGTCCCAGTGGCATGTATCATTCTTGCATCTATCAGAGCTAGATTTACCTCCTGCCATGAGATGATTTATGTTATCACCTGCTCGCCTGTTGATTATTGCCCTTCACGGCCACCCGCGTTGCTGACTGGCCTCCTGCTCATGCCGCAATGGGGGCTACACGTCCTGGCACGGCGCTTGTGGTCGAGTCCGTCCCTGCAACGCTGACAAATCTGAGAGATCGAGCTCTGGCTCGCGGCCCGCCCCGCGCACGTCACCTCACCAGGTCCTCAGTGCCTTCATCTTCTTGCAGAAAGATCAGCAGTAGGACAGCAAACGCGATTATGAGTTATATTCTACTCTCGAACTAACCCGCAGGAATCTTCAGAGCTTAAATGCAAGCGGCCACGCCGGCCGTCCCCTTTTTACGCAATTCACTTGTGCATTAAAGGGGGGCTCCTGAGCACCGCATCTCAGGAGCTCCTATTGACTCTCCATCCCTCACCGCCTGGCCTTGACCACGGCATCGCGACCTAGCATACCAGCGGCGGCTGAGCCTCGCTCGAGGGTCGGGACCCGAGGACGTAGAGCACTTAGATGAGCGAGGAAAGTGGAGGCCGGTGTTAGCCCTACTTGGTAGCACCGCCGCTAAGAGCACAATCAGACGCCGCGCAAAGGAATCACCTCAGGCCCGTTAAGATAAGTCACCTATATGTACTAGCGTGAGGCCGCTGTCCAGAATTTTCAACTCTCGCAACCTCGCTCCGGCAATGCCGCCTTCCTTTTCGGCCTTCAGGGAGCTGCTGCATGCCAAAGGGGACCTCTTGAGCACCGCACCTTAGGAGCTCTTACCGGACCTTGGGCCACTCACCTCCTGGCCTTGACCACGGCATCGCGACCTGGCATACAGCAACAGCCGAAGCTTGCCTGGGGACTGGGACCTGCCGGTCTAGAGTGCTAAGCTACCGCGAGAACAAAAAGGGGGAACAATGCCAGAGTGAGACACGCAGCTGCAACCATAAACTAGGAGTAATAAACACTGGAGCAAAAGCATTACAAGTTCTTTACATACCCCCACGGGGTTTGTCTCGATTCCTCGCAGGGAACAAAAGAAGAAAAATCTCAAGGAGCCCTGGCTACAGGCATCGCCGTTGACGCCATCATCAATAGTGGACCACGGAAGCCCGAAGCCAACCCCATCCAAATAATCGTCGACGTCGAGCGGATGTCGTTGCTGCGCTCCGGGCACGGCGAGAGCTCGGAGGCACATAGCTGTCGTTGCTCGACTCCAGAGACTTGCTAGGCTCGGGAGAGTCGTTGGACTCCCAGGAGTCGCCGCTGCTGCTGGAGGAGCTGTCGGCAGGGCCAGAGGCAAGCTCAGCGCCTGCTGCCGGCTTCCCCCGGGGCAGCACTCCAGGCGGCGGCCTTCCTCATCGAAGACCTTGAAGAACAGTGTAGACGCACCATCATACTCGAAATGGATGGTGAGGGCCCCCTCCGCACGGCAGGCGCGGGCAACCTCACCCCATCCTCGGGTCATGAAGACTTTGCCCGGGGGGACGACCTCGACCTCTGCCCCCGTGGCCAGACTGAACACCCGGCATGCTGCAGCCACAGCTCAAGTGGCCCCGTCGGCGGCATCTCCTAGGTGAAGAACCGTGGGATCTAGATCCACATGCGCGGTGGCATCGCCGCCCACACTACGAACTCGCGCGAGGAGCCTTCGGCGTGGGTTCGCAGGCCAACAGCCCGCGCGACCTCACCCAGGTTCAAGGCATGGTACTTGCAATTTGGGTTTGTTGCACCAATTATACTGTAGGGGGTTCCCTTATAGTCTTTCTGTAAAAAAAACAGCCCCCACGACCTCAGCTTGGCCACCTCGGCCGCGGCTCGAGAGGCGTTGGGCGCCGTCGCCTTCTCCGGAGCCTTGCGCTTGGGCGTACAGAGGGAGAGGGAAGCCAGGTGGAGGCCGCTCGTACCAAGGCCGCGACACCTCTGGCCTCTCGCCGGCATCGCGGGGGCGGCTGAGCCCCTTCTTCAGTGGGAGCGGTCCCTGCTCCTCGCGGGGGGTTTTCCCTTTCTCCGCTGCAGAGAACCTCCTAATCGGCGCCATGGGTGCTACGACAAGACGGTGAGACGAGAAAGAGGAAGAAGAAGGAGCGGGTGACGGGAAGAAGGAGATGAGCAGGGGGATCCACCCCCTCTCCTCATTTATAGCCAGAAGGAGGCCAACCGTCGGCCTCCGCGATCGCGCATAATGATGGTTTTCTCTGCATGAAGCAGGGTCTCGTCAAGTCAAACGGTTGCCGAGGTAGCGTGGGGAAACGGAGGCGCCCACGTTCCATCAATCGCCACGCGTCGACCGAGACCGCAGGCGGTTAGAGCCCGCGGCACTGCGCACTTGCCCTGTAGCTTCGCGCTGAAGCCAAGTTCGAGCGTGCCTTGGGCCCGGGGGCTACTGTCGGCGTCCTGGGAATGGGGGTACCTAGACTTGCGTGCCTACGACCCACGGCGTGGATCTGTCAACGGCTCGGTACGACCCAGCTTCAGCAACGACAACCCAAGACCCTCGCGAGGGGCCAAGCCTCGCGAGGCGGATGACACCAAGACCTCCCTGAGGGGCGGCCTCACCAGGCTGACTCCCGAGGAGCAGAGATATCTATGCAGGGTACACCTCGTGAGGTTCATGTGACGTGACCTGTGACGACCAAGGCCAGGAGGGCGCCAGCGGGCGCAATGTACCGGTTTCCTCTTTGGTGTTTGTCACGCCCAATATGCGACCCTATCCGCGAGGAACTCGAAGGTCCCACCAAGGATAGACCCGCATATTGAAACGCTTTTGCAAGGTGGATATCATTGCATGAACATTACATAATAGTTGGGGATACATACAAGGCATACAAATGCCGCAAGAATACAACAATACATCATACATAAGATCAACATCCGACTACGGATGAAACACAAACAGAAGCTCAAGCGACATCCACCCTGCTAGCCCAGGCTGCCGACCTGGAACCTATCCCCTGATCGAAGAAGAAGCCAAAGAAGAAGTCCAACACAAGTAACATCGCTCTCGCGTCATGATCATCACAAAAACATGTACCTGCAAATGGTGTTGTAGTAATCTGTGAGCCACGAGGACTCAGCAATCCCATTACCATGGGTATCAAGACTAGCAAAGCTTAAGGGGTAAGGAAGGGGGGTAAAGTGGTGAGGTTGCAGCAGCGACTAAGCATGTATGGCGGCTAACATACGCAAAGAAGAGCGAGAAGAGAAGCAACGGAACGGTCGTGAAACTAGCAATGATCAAGAAGTGATCCTGAACTCCTACTTACGTCAAACATAACCCCGAAACCATGTTCACTTCCCGGACTCCGCCGAGAAGAGACCATCACGGCTACACACGCGGTTGATGCGTTTTAATTAAGTCAAGTATCAAGTTCTCTACAACCAGATATTAACAAATTCCCATCTGCCACATAACCGCGGGCACGGCTCTCGAAAGTTTATACCCTGCAGGGGTGTCCCAACTTAGCCCATTATAAGCTCTCACGGTCAACGAAGGATTTTCCTTCTCCCGGGAAGACCCGATCAGTCTCAGAATCCCGGTTACAAGACATTTCGACAATGGTAAAAACAAAACCAGCAAAGCCGCCCGATGTGTCGACAATCCCGATAGGAGTCGCACGTATCTCGTTCTCAGGACACACCGGATAAGCGAAGCGTACAGGTACCAACGTAACCCAAGTTGCCAACGGATGGTCCCGCACGGTGCTCTAGTTTGGACCAACACTTAGACAAGCACTGGCCCGGGGGGGGGGGGGTAAAATAAAGATGACCCTCGGGATGGGCGACTCCCAAGGGAAAAAGGCTAGGTGAGGCAAATGTAAAACCAAGGTTGGGCCTTGCTGGAAGAGTTTCATTCAAAGCGAACTGTCAAGGGGGTCCCATAAATCACCCAACCGCGTAAGGGACACAAAATCAAGGAACATAACACCGGTATGACGGAAACTAGGGCGGCAAGAGTGGAACAAAACACCAGGCATAAGGCCGAGCCTTCCACCCTTTACCAAGTATATAGATGCATTAATTAAATAAGAGATATTGTGATATCCCAACATAAACATAATCCAATATGGAGCAATCTTCATCTTCACTTGCAACTAGCAGTGCTATAAGAGGGGCTAAGCAAAGCGGTAACATAGCCAAACAACGGTTTGCTAGGAAGGGTGTCAAAGGTTAGAGGTTCATGGCAATTTGGGAGGCTTGAGGAGCAAGTGAAAGGTAGCGCAGCATAGTGATAGAACGAAATAACTAGCATAGCAATGATAGTAGTGAGATCCAGGGTAACGGTCATGTTGCCTGAAATCCCGCTAGGAAGAAGAACGAGTCCATGAAGAAGATGAAGCCACGAAGACGAACGAATCCTCATGATCGCAACGACACGGGAACTATAGGGAAGAAGCACAACAAGGTAAACACACAACACATAACAAGGCATGATGCTCAACCAAGTATGATGCATGACAAGGCTATATGAAGCTATATCTCCCACGTGTCGAGGCACGACTTAGAGGCATAACCGCATTGTGGTTTAGTCGCAAGAAGGGTCATCTTCACACAATCCCATGTAATGAACAAGAATGGGATAAAGAGTTGGCTTACAATCGCCACTTCACACAATACATAAATAAAATATACATCATTCAGAGATACACACATAGGTCCGACTACGGAACCAAAATAAAAGAAGACAACCCAACTGCTAGATCCCTGATCGTCCCAACTGGGCACCACTACTGATCAACATGAAAAGAAACAACACAACGAACAAGATCTTCATCGAGCTCCCACTTCAGCTCAGTTGCGTCACCTGCACTTGTATCCTCGGCACCTGCAACTGTTTTGGAAGTATCTATGAGTCACGAGGACTCAGCAATCTCACACCCGCGAGATCAAGACTATTTAAGCTTATAAGAAGGAAAGGATAGTGAGGTGGAGCTGTAGCAGGCAATAAGCATATATGGTGGCTAACATACGCAAATGAGCGCGAGAAGAGAAGCAACGGAACGGTCGTCAGCTAGTAATGATCAAGAAGTGATCATGGACTCCTACATACGTCAAACATAACCCAAGAACCGTGTTCACTTCCCGGACTCCGCCGAAAAGAGACCATCACGGCTACACACGCGGTTGATGCGTTTTAGTTAACTCAAGTGACAAGTTCTCTACAACCGGATATTAACAAATTGCCATCTGCCACATAACCGCGGGCACGGCTTTCGAAAGATAATACCCTGCAGGGGTGTCCCAACTTAGCCCATTATAAGCTCTCACGGTCAACGAAGGATATTCCTTCTCCCAGGAAGACCCGATCAGTCTTGGAATCCCGGTTTACAAGACATTTCGACAATGGTAAAACAAGACCAGCAAAGCCGCCCGCTGTGCCGACAAATCCTGATAGGAGCTGCACATATCTCGTTCTCAGGGCACACCGGATGAGCCAGACGTCGGGTTAGCATAGACCCTGGTTGCCCAGGGGGCGCCGGACATCGCTCGGTTTGGACCAGCACTCGAAGGAGAACTGGCCCGGGGGGTAAATAAAGATGACCCTTGAGTCTGCAGAACCCAAGGAAAAAAAGGCTTAGGTAGGCGAATGGTAAAACCAAGGTTGGGCCTTGCTGGAGGAGTTTTATTCAAAGCGAACTGTCAAGGGGGTCCCATAAATCACCCAACCGCGTAAGGAACGCAAAATCAAGGAACATAACACCGGTATGACAGAAACTAGGGCGGCAAGAGTGGAACAAAACACCAGGCATAAGGTCGAGCCTTCCACCCTTTACCAAGTATATAGATGCATTAATAAAATAAGAGATATTGTGATATCCCAACATAAACATAATCCAACATGGAGCAATCTTCATCTTCTCCTGCAACTAGCAACGCTATAAGAGGGGCTGAGCAAAAGCGGTAACATAGCCAAACAACGGTTTGCTAGGACGGGTGAAAAGGTTAGAGGCTGACATGGCAGTATGGGAGTCATGATATAGCAAGTGGTAGGTAGCGCGGCATAGCGATAGAGCGAACAACTAGCAAAGCAAAGATAGAAGTGATTTCGAGGGTATGGTCATCTTGCCTGAAATCCCGCTAGGAAGAAGAACGAGTCCATGAAGAAGACAAACAGACGTAGTCGAACGAATCCTCACAACCACGGAACGAAACCGAAGCTAACGAGATAAGCAACCCGGAAAGAAACAAACAACATGGTAAACAACCATCACATACACATGGCATGATGCAAAAACAAATATGATGCATGTCCGGTTTAATGAGGCATGGCATGGCAAAGTGCAACAAACAACACTACAAATTAAGTGGAGCTCAATATGCAACGAGTTGCATATTGACGAGACTCCACATCAATTGTTTAGTTCTCTCGGTTATGTACCCAATAATATTAAATGTTGATTAACATGGCAAGAGGTGAAGCATATGGAAACTACCTATTTTAGGCAATTTAAATGAGGCCGGAACAACAAACAACAATTTCCGGAAAATCCTCATGTCCATATTTTTAGCTTTGGTACTGTTCTGCCATAAACGCAATTTTAATATTGTTAAACAGCAAAATGAAGTGCACCATGTTGATCTATGCATTTTTCTACCCCATTTACATATGAAGTTTATTAAAATCCGAGTTACGGTTATTTAGTTATGAATTAAAGCATTTAGCATGTTATTTGAGCAAAATTTAATCAAACAGCATTTTAAACAATTTTAACATGGGTGAAATTGGCATATTATTAAACTACACAAAATTCTAAGCATTTTACATGTTTAAATCATTTTAATCCGATGCACGGTTGTGAAGTTATTAGATGCATGATGTATGAGGGGTTTTCTGCAAATCTGTCGTTCACTGGATGAATAGGCAAATTCGTAGAACTAGGAAAAAACATAATAGGCCGAATCTGCTGGAACTGGGCTGCTCACCACGGGCTGAGGCCCAGGTTGGCGGAGAGGGAGGCCGGCAGGGGGATCTCGCAGCGGGTGGCTGGGCCGTGGCGCGGCCCACGAGCGCGTGGGAGGCTGGCCAGTTGCACGACGAGGAGGAGCGCGGTCAACGCGCACGGGCGCGGGACGAGCGACCTGCTCGTTGCTGCTCGATGCAGCCGGCGGCGACGGAGATGGAAGCAGGGGCGCGAGGCGGAGAAGTAGAGGGGCGACCGGATCTGGTGGGTCGGCGCCGGAACCGGACGGCGACGGAGCTCCATGGCCGGCGGGGAGGTCCACAGGTGTTCCCTGCGGGAGAGAGAGAGCCCGGAACATGAGAGAGAGGGAGATCGAGAGGAAACGAGGCGGGGCGGCGGCGCTGAAGACCTGAGGCGGCGGCAACCGACGGCTCCGGCAGGCGGACTCGCCGGCGCAGCGAGGGGAGAGCAGCGCTCGGGCTCCCTCCCGATCCAGGTGGGATCGAGCAGGAGGCGCTCGGGCGGGGGAGGCGCACGTCCAGGCGGCGAAGATCCGGGCCTGCGTGGGCCCGAGATGGGCTCCGCGGTCCGCGGCGAAGTGGGGCGCAGGGAGGGCAGGTGGCGCGTGCTGGTTGGCTGCGGGCGACGCTGGGGGGATGAGGTGGCGCGCGGAGGATGACCGGGACGGCGGCTTGGTGGATTTGGCGGCGACAAGTGGCGGAGCAAGGATGGCCGGGCGCGGAATGCGAGGAGGGGCGGCGGTTGCAGGTTAGGGGAGGTTAGGGGCTAGGGTTTGCTTGATTTGGACGAAGGAGTGTCCATTTATAGGTAGGGGCTAAGAGAGGGGGGTTTCGGAGCCTCCGATCGCGATCCGACGGATCCGATCGCGAGGGGGGATTTGGCAGGCCTTGGTGGGCTGATTGTGGCTATGTAGAAGACCAAGGGCGGAGAGGAGAGAAAGGAAGGAGAGGCCTGACGGCAGTTTCCGGAGACCGAAAACGGATGCAAGTTTTAAAACCAATGACGGCAACGAGTGCCGATGCAATGCAAATGATGCGATGATGAATGCAACAAACAAATAAACACCCGACGGTCACGCAAAACATGGCAGGCGTCTGGAGCGTCGGTCTCGGGGCGTTACAACACTCCACCACTACAAGAGGATCTCGTCCCGAGATCTAGGATGGCACCAGAGAGCAATGGAAGGGGAAGAAGTAAAACAAATTGCTTCTTTGACAAACGAGTGAAACCACGAACCTTGAGAGGTAGAACGAATTAAAAGAGAGAATACAACAAAGATGAACAAAGTTGAAAACAATCCGTTAGGAAAGAGGAGCAAGGAACATCACGAGAACCTTGTAGGTTGAAAGACATGAATGGAAAAATCAATGAACGAGAAATACATGCAAGCACTCCGGTTGAAACGCGATGTACAAGGAACGATAATGATCAATTACGATAACGCTCCGGTTGGAAAATGGAAGGGGTACAATATGGACTTGGCAAAATGAAAGCACTTGGATGAGACTCCGGTTAGAAGAGGAATGATAGACATCAACACTCCGGTTAAAACAAGATAAAGAAGGAATGAGAATGGTATAATTTGGGCAGCACTCCGACTGTAAATGGAAGGAATTGAACATGATCTTGACAAGATGAGAGGATACTCGATGAAATTAACAACACATTGCCTCCGGAACTAATGCTAGAATGGCACAAGGGGTAAGAAAGATTTCAGACAGCACTCCGGTTGAGGAAGGAGACAAAACTTGATAAGATGAGAGAACTCGAATGAAAACACGACACTCCGGCTAGACGGATAAGAAAGGAAAAATTACATGATCTTGACAAAACAAGATGATTGGTCAAAGAGAGCAGCATCACAAAGCCTCCGGTAGAAATGAAAGAATGCAATGAAAAGAACGGAGAAGAACGGAGTTGTTGAAAAATCAACAAAGAAAGGATATGAACTTTGTGGGCTTATGGAGACATCTCGAAACTTGAGGAGAAATTCTGCCACTAACGAAAACAATTGCTTGCTTGAGATCAACGAAGAGATGAAAACTTCTCTCGCCGAGAGGATAGGAGAAATTTTGGATCATTGATAGACACCATAATAGCAATATTCCTTAGGGAAGGCTTTAGGTGAAACATGACACAAGATAGATCCAACGAAGAGATTAAAGGATTGAAAAGATCTCGTGAACGAATTGAAATTGATGGTTTTAAAATATGTCATTCCGGACAACTTGTGAATCATGAACCATGAAGGGTAATTGTCAAGAATGATATAACACCATCTCGAAAGATAAGATAGAGAGAATTGCATTTCGGAATGCAAGATGAAGAATGCTTGAACTCCTCAAAACAAGACATGTGTTGAATACCATGTTTATCTTTGAGTATAGCTTGGCGGATCTTGACTTCAAGAGAAATCTTGAAGAACAATTGAAAAATGAAAGGAATCCTTAACGAACCACCATGTAGAGCCTTCGTGAGAACTCCCGTAATAAAAGGATGATAAAAGAAGGAGAAGTTGAAAGAACAGGATGAATCCTTGCAATGATTTAGATGGATCTTTGAAATGATATAATTGAAATAACTTGGAGCTCCCGAAAGAAAAGATGAACAACTTTGAACCGAAAATTTGATATGATGAACAACTCCAGAAAGAAGAAATTAGATCACTTGGATGAAACAATAATAAGAATTATGTTATGCGTATCCTTCACCAATATAAATTGATGACAATCAACGGATTTGGCATACTACTTATTCTCGTAGAAAGGATTAAGATAGATATTGCGCAAACTTGTGAAGGTCTTCATCGAACCACCGGTAGGATTGAAACAACGAATAAATTGATATGATAACGAAGGAAGAGAAATCTTGAACGAACCACCGTAAGAATTGAAAATGAAAGTGGCAAAGGCACAATTCAACGGAAAGAATTAGAAAATGAATGAAGATACTTGACAGAATTTAGATACATGAGAAGGAAGATATCATGAACTGATTAGAGGAAATTTGAGTGATGCACCGGGAGAATATGGAGAAGAACGAAGAGACATCAATTTAGAATAATTGGAGAACGAAGCTGAAAACTTAGAACGAAGAAATCTTCTGAGATGATGGCCTTCGGAGAATGAAACTGAAAAGACTCCTGAAATGCTCCGGATGGGTAAGAAAAGAATTCTCGCAATCGAAAGCAATTATGAGAGGATGGCATAAGCTAGAACTATGAATCTTGAAGAGAATGGAGCAATATTGAAGAGAAACTCTTCTTCGGTCTTCAAATGTTGAGAATGACGATGAGAAACACCGCCATGAATTATTGAGACACTCCGGAACAATGGATAATAGAAATGATGAACCAACGATGAAAGAATTTGAAAGATCTTGGAGAAAGACATATGACTGATGATAACCCATTCTTACGTCAAACTTTGCCATGAATTTGAGAATAACTCTGAAAAATTAGAAGAGTCAGGTAAGATCCTGGAAAAAGACCTGTGGGATATGGGCCCACTCAAAAGAAACACCGTTGGAATGATTACTTAAAAAGGAGATTGCACCGGTTGAATTAAATGGCTTGAATGAGATAACAACCTCAAAATAGTTAGAATTGATGCGGAGTGGAAACACGAATCTTCAGAGATATCTTCAGCACTCCGGAACAAATGAATAGCACGCGAAGAATGATTAAGAGTTGCACCAGCATGAGAAAAAAAATTGAAACAAGGAAAGGAACGTGACCAACATTGAAGGCTTTAATTTAATCCACCGGAGAAGAAAAAGAATGAAGAATGATAAACTTGAAGAACATCTTCATGAGAACCACCGGGTAAGAACATTGATTGAAAAGAATGAAGGGACTTCACGTGAATAAAATGGATACTTGGTTAAGACATCTGATTCCTTGAAGGAAAAGGGTGGGAGGGCGGGAAAACAAAGACAACTTGGAAACGGTTGAAACGAACAATGTTGGGAAACTGAGAGGTGATCTTGCGAATGTTGAAATGATTGGATCCACTTGAAGAGAAGCACGCCGGTTGGAAAAGAAATTACCATGACGACCTTGATGGTCAAGAAGGATTAGTATCCCCATAGGAATATGAGAACACCACTTAGGATAAGGTATGGAATCAACACTTGACATTGAAGCAACTCGAATACCACAAATAAAAACAAAACAAAGGATTTGGCTTGCGGAATAAGCCGGAACAAACATATGATAGAGATTTCGTCCGAAGTTTTCATGGTGGGGCCCACACGGGCTCGATCGTACAACACCATCATGTACAAGGCAGTGCACATGACATACGAAGCGTCCCCGAGTCGGCATAGCCAAGGACTCTTTAAGACACTACGAGACCACTGTAAAACCAACCGTGTACAGGCGGACCACTAGACGTCGAACCCCAATCTCATATCATGCATCTGTCGGAAAGATATCCTAGGAGCTACTTGAATTCCCACTTATAAACTCCCAAAACTTTCTGGTTATGCAATCAGGTGTTGGGGATACAGGGGACACAAAATATATCACCCAAACTAACAATACCTAGATCCAGCTGTATCCATCCGTCAACACATAACCAAGAAAACCTTCGGAAATCGTTTACCTCAACCTTCGAAAAGCATCCGTTATACGAGTTATGGCAATACCGAACTCCCGCCCCAGTACTGGGTGGCGTCGAGGTGATCTCACCAACAACTGCATAAAAGAGATTTCGATGTCGGCGAAACTTAGGTATTCCAGAACTGCAACGATAAAATTGTGACGACAACACCTCGGAGCTCAACTCCCCGGGACACTGCCACAACCCCTAAATGTCAGGAGGCACCAAGAAAAATGTTCTCATCACAAAACCATCGGAACGATTCCAAGATACCCGCGTGATCCAAAAAAAAAACTTTTAGTGAAATTTGAGGAGAGAAAAGTAAAAACTTCTACGTCAGGAGGCCTCACCAGAGCGACGAAGGGACTGAGAAGTAAAAAGAATCCTACTCTCCGATATATATAATCCTAAGACTCAAAACATTTTTGTTCTAGAGTCAACAACGCCAGCGATTCGATCAAGCAGGGGGCTCCTAAGTCGGGGATGGCTCTGATTACCAACTTGTAACACCCACGATGCGGCTATATCTCCCACGTGTCGAGGCATGACTTAGAGGCACAACCGCATTGTGGTTTAGTCGCAAGAAGGGTCATCTTCACACAATACCATGTAATGAACAAGAATGGGATAAAGAGTTGGCTTACAATCGCCACTTCACACAATACATAAATAAAACATACATCATTCAGAGATACACACATAGGTCCGACTACGGAACCAAAATAAAAGAAGACAACCCAACTGCTAGATCCCTGATCGTCCCAACTGGGCACCACTACTGATCAACATGAAAAGAAACAACACAACGAACAAGATCTTCATCGAGCTCCCACTTGAGCTCAGTTGCGTCACCTGCACTGGTATCCTCGGCACCTGCAACTGTTTTGGAAGTATCTGTGAGTCACGAGGACTCAGCAATCTCACACCCGCGAGATCAAGACTATTTAAGCTTATAGGAAGGAAAGGATAGTGAGGTGGAGCTGCAGCAGGCAATAAGCATATATGGTGGCTAACATACGCAAATGAGAGCGAGAAGAGAAGCAACGGAACGGTCGTCAGCTAGTAATGATCAAGAAGTGATCCTGAACTCCTACTTACGTCAAACATAACCCAAGAACCGTGTTCACTTCCCGGACTCCGCCAAAAAGAGACCATCACGGCTACACACGCGGTTGATGCGTTTTAATTAAGTCAAGTGACAAGTTCTCTACAACCGGATATTAACAAATTCCCATCTGCCACAGAACCGCGGGCATGGCTTTCGAAAGATAATACCCTGCAGGGGTGTCCCAACTTAGCCCATTATAAGCTCTCACGGTCAATGAAGGATATTCCTTCTCCCAGGAAGACCCGATCAGTCTCGGAATCCCGGTTTACAAGACATTTCGACAATGGTAAAACAAGACCAGCAAAGCCGCCCGATGTGCCGACAAATCCCGATAGGAGCTGCACATATGTCGTTCTCAGGGCACACCGGATGAGCCAGACGTCAGGTTGGCATAGACCCTGGTTGCCCAGGGGGTGCTGGACATCGCTCGGTTTGGACCAGCACTCGAAGGAGAACTGGCCCGGGGGGTAAATAAAGATGACCCTTGAGTCTGCAGAACCCAAGGAAAAAAAGGCTTAGGTAGGCGAATGGTAAAACCAAGGTTGGGCCTTGCTGGAGGAGTTTTATTCAAAGCGAACTGTCAAGGGGGTCCCATAAATCACCCAACCGCGTAAGGAACGCAAAATCAAGGAACATAACACCGGTATGACGGAAACTAGGGCGGCAAGAGTGGAACAAAACACCAGGCATAAGGCCGAGCCTTCCACCCTTTACCAAGTATATAGATGCATTAATAAAATAAGAGATATTGTGATATCCCAACATAAACATAATCCAACATGGAGCAATCTTCATATTCTCCTGCAACTAGCAACGCTATAAGAGGGGCTGAGCAAAAGCGGTAACATAGCCAAACAACGGTTTGCTAGGACGGGTGAAAAGGTTAGAGGCTGACATGGCAGTATGGGAGGCATGATATAGCAAGTGGTAGGTAGCGCGGCATAGCGATAGAGCGAACAACTAGCAAAGCAAAGATAGAAGTGATTTCGAGGGTATGGTCATCTTGCCTGAAATCCCGCTAGGAAGAAGAACGAGTCCATGAAGAAGACAAACAGACGTAGTCGAACGAATCCTCACAACCCCGGAACGAAACCGAAGCTAATGAGATAAGCAACCCGGAAAGAAACAAACAACATGGTAAACAACCATCACATACACATGGCATGATGCAAAAACAAATATGATGCATGTCCGGTTTAATGAGGCATGGCATGGCAAAGTGCAACAAACAACACTACAAATTAAGTGGAGCTCAATATGCAACGAGTTGCATATTGACGAGACTCCACATCAATTGTTTAGTTCTCTCGGTTATGTACCCAACAATATTAAATGTTGATTAACATGGCAAGAGGTGAAGCATAAGGAAACTACCTATTTTAGGCAATTTAAATGAGGCCGGAACAACAAACAACAATTTCTGGAAAATCCTCATGTCCATATTTTTAGGTTTGGTACTGTTCTGCCATAAACGCAATTTTAATATTGTTAAACAGCAAAATGAAGTGCACCATGTTGATCTATGCATTTTTCTACCCCATTTACATATGAAGCTTATTAAAATCCGAGTTACGGTTATTTAGTTATGATTTAAAGCATTTAGCATGTTATTTGAGCAAAATTTAATCAAACAGCATTTTAAACAATTTTAACATGGGTGAAATTGGCATATTATTAAACTACTCAAAATTCTAAGCATTTTACATGTTTAAATCATTTTAATCCGATGCACGGTTGTGAAGTTATTATATGCATGATGTATTACGGGTTTTCTGCAAATCTGTCGTTCACTGGATGAATAGGCAAATTCGTAGAACCAGGAAAAAACATAATTGGCCGAATCTGCTGGAACTTGGCTGCTCACCACGGGCAGAGGCCCAGGTTGGCGGAGAGGGAGGCCGGCAGGGGGATCTCGCAGCGGGTGGCTGGGCCGTGGCGCGTCCCACGAGCGCGTGGGAGGCTGGCCAGTTGCACGACGACGAGGAGCGCGGTCAACGCGCACGGGCGCGGGACGAGCGACCTGCTCGTTGCTGCTCGATGCAGCCGGCGGCGATGGAGATGGAAGCAGGGGCGCGAGGCGGAGAAGTAGAGGGGCAACCGGATCTGGTGGGTCGGCGCCGGAACCGGACGGCGACGGAGCTCCATGGCCGGCGGGGAGGTCCACAGGTGTTCCCTGCGGGAGAGAGAGAGGGAGATCGAGAGGAAACGAGGTGGGGAGGCGGCGCTGAAGACCTGAGGCGGCGGCAACCGACGGCTCCGGCAGGCGGACTCGCCGGCGCAGCGAGGGGAGAGCAGCGCTCGGGCTCCCTCCCGATCCAGGTGGGATCGAGCGGGAGGCGCTCGGGCGCGGGAGGCGCACGTCCAGGCGGCGGAGATCCGGGCCTGCGCGGGCCCGAGATGGGCTCCGCGGGCCGCAGCGAAGTGGGGCGCAGGGAGGGCAGGTGGCGCGTGCTGGTTGGCTGCGGGGGACGCTGGGGGGATGAGGTGGCGCGCGGAGGTTGACCGGGACGGCGGCTTGGTGGATTTGGCGGCGACAAGTGGCGGAGCAAGGATGGCCGGGCGCGGAATGCGAGGAGGGGCGGCGGTTGCAGGTTAGGGGAGGTTAGGGGCTAGGGTTTGCTTGATTTGGACGAAGGAGTGTCCATTTATAGGTAGGGGGCTAAGAGAGGGGGGGTTTCGGAGCCTCCGATCGCGATCCGACGGATCCGATCGCGAGGGGGGATTTGGCAGGCCTTGGTGGGCTGATTGTGGCTATGTAGAAGACCAAGGGCGGAGAGGAGAGAAAGGAAGGAGAGGCCTGACGGCAGTTTCCGGAGACCGAAAATGGATGCAAGTTTTAAAACCAATGACGGCAACGAGTGCCGATGCAATGCAAATGACGCGATGATGAATGCAACAAACAAATAAACACCCGACGGTCACGCAAAACATGGCAGACGTCTGGAGCGTCGGTCTCGGGGCGTTACAGCATTCATATAGAGTCATACTTTGTCATAGGTATCGAGTTGTAATTTTTTATTTCTTTGAGTTATATGTAAATAGAAGTGTGATGATCATCATTATTAATTTTTAGAGCAGTGCCCCAGTGAGGAAAGGATGATGGAGATTATGATTCCCCCACAAGTCGGGATGAGACTCCGGACAATGATGAAAAGAAAGGGAAAAGGAAAAAAAGAAAAAAAAGAAAGAAAAAGAAAGAAAAAAAGAGAAAAAGGAAAAAAATGAAAGAAAAAAAAAAGAAAAAGAAAAAGAAAAAATAAACAAAGAGAGAAGGGGCATTGTTAGTATCCTTTACCACACTTGTGCTTCAAAGTAGCACCATGTTTTTCATATGGAGAGTCTCCTATGTTGTCACTTTCATAAACTAGTGGGAATTTTTCATTATAGGATTAGATGCACACCCACTTAGTTTTCATATTGAGCTTACATACACTTATAGATCTTAGTGCGTTCGTTGCATGGCAATCCCTACTCCTCGCATTGATATCGATTGATGGGCATCTCCATAGCCCGTTGGTTAGCTGCGTCGATGTGAGACTTTTTTACTTTTTTGTCTTCTATATATTTACCCCTATCACCATACTCTATTCCACCCGTAGTGCTATATCCATGGCTTACGCTCATGTATTGCGTGAGGGTTGAAAAAGCTGAAGCGCGTTAAAAATTATAAACCAATAGCTAGGCTTGTCATCGGGGTTGTGCATGATACATACTTTGTGTTAAGAAGACAGAGCATGACAAGACTATATGATTTTGTAGGGATAGCTTTCTTTAGCATTGATATTTTGAAAGACATGATTGTTTGTTGGGATGCCTGAGTATTGATGTCTATATGTCAAATTATAGACTATTGCTTTGAATCACTTATGTCTTAATATTGATGGCATGATTAGATATATGATCAAGTTTATGCTAGGTAGCATTCCACATAAAAATTATCTTTTTTATCATTTACCTACTCGAGGACGAGCAGGAATTAAGCTTGGGGATGCTGATACGTCTCCGTCGTATCTATAATTTTTGATTGTTTCATGCCAATATTATACAACTTTCACATATTTTTGGCAACTTTTTATATGATTTATTGGACTAATCTATTGATCAGTGCCCAGTGCCAGTTCCTGTTTTTTGCATGTTTTTTGTATCGCAGAAAATTCGTATCAAATGAAGTCCAAATGCAATAAATTTTTACGGAGAATTATTTTGGAACATATGTGATTTTTGGGAGTTGGAATCACCGCAAAAGGAGGCCCACACAGCCCACAAGATATCAGGGTGCGCCAGAGGAGCATGGCTCGTGGTGGTGGGTTGTGATCACCTCGTACATCGGTTGGAGCTTTACTTCGGGTGCAAGGAAGCTTATATTCGAAAAAAAATCGTGTTAAAATCTCAGCGCAATCGGAGTTACGGATCTCCCGGAATATATGAAAAGGTTTTCGGCCAGATCTGGGGAACGCGAAATAGAAGAGAACAAAGAGGGAGATCCAATCTCGGAGGGGCTCCCGCCCCTCCGCCGCCATGGAGGCCATGGACCAGAGGGGGAACTCTCCTCCCATCTAGGGGGAGACCAAGGAAGAAGAATAAGGAGGATGGCTCTCTCCCCCTCTTGCCCGGTGGCGCCGGAGTGCCGCCGGGGCAAGGATCGTGACGGCGATCTACATCGACAATCTTGCTACCGTCTACACCAACTTTCTCCCCCTCTATGCAACGGTGTAACACCCCTTCTCCATGCTGTAATCTCTACTTAAACATGGTGCTCAACTCCATATATTATTTCCCAATGATCTATGGTTATCCTATGATGTTTGAGTAGATCTGTTTTGTCCTATGGGTTAATCATGATCTTGGTTGGTATGATTGTATATTTTATTTATGGTGCTGTCCTATGGTGCCCTCCGTCTCATGCAAACGTGAGGGGCCCCTGCTGTAGGGTCTTGCAATACATTCATGATTCTCTTATGGTGGGTTGCGAGAGTGACAGAAGCTTAAACCCCAGTAGGTGGGTTGTTGCGTATGGGCTAAATAGGACTTGATACTTAATGCTATGGTTGGGTTTCACGACCTTAATGATCTTTAGTAGTTGCGCATGCTTGCTAGAGTTCCAATCATAAGTGCATTTGGTCCAAGTAGAGAAAGTATGCTAGCTCATGCCTCTCCCTCATATAAAATTGCAAGAATGATTACCGGTACTTGTTATCTATTGCCTAGGGACAAATGACTTTCTTCTTGACAAAAGCTATCCACTTTTATTGCCTTGCAATTTATTCATAGTTTTATTCTCGCAAAGTACTCATAGTTTAGTCTTGCAAAATAGTTTCATACTTGTTTTTAGGTAAAGCAAACGCCAAGTGTGCGTAGAGTTGTATCGGTGGTCGATAGAACTTGAGGGAATATTTGTTCTACCTTTAGCTCCTCATTGCGTTCGACACTCTTATTTATCGAACAAGGCTACAAACGATCCCCTATACTCGTGGGTTATCACCCTCTGCCCGGTTCGGGTGCCTGGTCCTCCACACTCCCGGGTTCCCGCCCCCCCCCCCCCCCGCCCCCGACGCATCTACCCCGGGTGCTCGGGCCACTTTACCCCGTGTGCCTGGACCCCACCGGTTGTGCCTGCGAGCACTATGGGCAAAAGACCCTTATACCCCCGTTGTCCTCTAATTCGTCCCTAGCCTATAAGTACTCCTCGTCTAGCTTGTTTTTAGGGTTAGCAAAGTATTTGATAGACATTGAGAGAGCCCTGCACATCTTCCCCCTCCTCTTGGAGATCAAGACCTCCGAGGAGTAAATCCCCTTGTGGATATCAAGGCCTCCTCTTGGAGAAGACTGTCATCAATACCTCACCTCCTTTGGAGTTCGAAGAACTTTACCCTGGTGCTATTTTCCTTGAATAGTTCTTGTATTCTTGTGGATCTCATGTGTGCTACTCTAGTGGATGTGTGATTGGGTTTTGTTTGAGTGATTTCCCCCTTGTGTTATTCCGAGTTCATCCCTCCCCCCCCCCTCCAAGTGTGAAAAGATCTCCATTAGTGACCCACCTTACAATAGGTAATTATTGGGTTGCCTCCACACAATCACTTTTCTTTAACACTTTTTTACCTAGGCATGATGATTTCAATGATGCTCACATAAAAGTAAGGAATTGAAACATAACAGGAGCATCATGAAGCATATGGCTAGCACTTTTATGACTAACACTCTTCCTATGCACAGGGATTTTGTGAGCAAACAATTTATGGGAGCAAGAATCAACTAGCATAGGGAGGAAAAACAAGCATAACATCAAACATTTCAACACATAGAGAGGAAACTTGATAATATTGAGGAGCCTACAAGCATATGTTCCTCTCTCATAATAATTTTCAATAGCATCATGAATGAATTCAACAATTTTACTATAACATAAAGCATTCTTTTTATGATCCACAAGCATACAATATTTATTACACTCTACATAAGCAAGTTTCTTCTCATCAATAATAGTGGGAGCAAACTCAACAAAATAACTATCTTGCAATACTTGATTGGCATAATAAATTTGAGCATTAAAATCATGATGACAAGGTTCATGGTTTTCACCATTCTTTATACCATACATGTTATTACCATAATCATCAAAGATAGCAACTTTGTTCTCATAATAATCAACTGAAACCTCCTCCAAAGTAGTGGATTCGTCACTAAATAAAGTCATGACCTCTCCAAATCCACTTTCATAATAGTTTTATTCATACTCTAAAAGATATAAGTGAAGTTCATAGAGCATTCTATAATAAATATAGAGAGACCAACATGCAAGATCGAAATATATAGGTGAAGCACACACAACATTCTATAAAGCCATATTCAAAAGATTTAAGTGAAGCACAAAGAGCATTCTATATATCAACCAAGGACTATCTCATACCATCATGGTGCATTACTAAAAGAAAAAGGAAAAGCACACGACACTTCGAGAATTTTCGCATATCATGTGAACAAAACAAAAACCGAGGCATACAGATAATTGTTGAAGAAAAAAGATGGAATGCCTTCCGGGGCATCCCAAGCTTAGATGCTTGAGTCTCCTTGAATATTTTACTTGGGGTGCCTTGGGCATCCCGAAGCTTGAACTCTTGCCTCTCCTTATTCTTAAAACATCAATACCTCCTCGATCTTCGAACACCTCATCCACACAAAACTTAACCAAACATTTTATTAGAGGGGTCAGTACATATAACATCAAATCCCATCATATAACATCAATTCTCTGTGAAGTTTCAGGACATTTGGAGTTGTGCAGAATAGGTATATCAGATTTGCTCCTTTTCGGTCCAGAATTCCAGCTGCCGGTATTCTCCCTCTTCATTTAAATCTTGTAAAATAAGAGAGAGACGGCATAAGTATTGTACCATAATGTGAAATAACAGTCCATAATGCAATAAATATCAACATAAAAACATGATGCAAAATGGACATATCAGTGAAGTCCCAGATGATCCAGCTTGTTCGAGGTCCATGTTGTTGTTGTCTTCGGGCACATTGTCTGGATCGTCCGGGCATTGTCCTGATCGTCCGGATGGGCGTCCGAATGATCCAGGCAAACTCCGTATTTGTAACAACCAAACCTCGAAGGATTTGAGTCTTTGTGCTTACCGTGCTAGTCCCTAGATTGATTCGCTAGGACACATAGTATAGATGAATAATAGAGTAACAAGTGCATCATTTATTACAACGTATGATCCAGAATTTATAAAATAAAAGAATCTGCATAGCACATGGCTAGCTTCATTAATCAAACAGCGGAAACGTAACAGGAATAACGATGAGTCCCATCATAGCCCACTGGTGATGTTGAGTGCAGACTCGCGACCCTAACGGTACCTTACACTTCATCTGAAAATCATGCAACATGAGACATTGCAGCCATATAGGTCAATACTTTGAATGTATTAGCAAGTTACACAGGGTAATAATAAAGCAGACCTACATGTATATGCATGGTACACAAAATGAAAGCTTGAGGGTTATTTTTGCAGAAAGCTGATTTTTTCCTCATAACTACCTAATAGTAAAAAAAATATTTAGTTCTTCTATTACTACAATTATATACACAATGTTGAGTTGGCAAATTCAACTCCAACCTACCCTTTATTAAGTTCTCCCACAAATATTATTAAGTGTCACATCTGTCAAGATCATCCAACAACTGTAATGGCATAGTTGCTCAAATTTGTCCGTAACCGGGGACACGGCTAATCATGATTAGTTTTTAATATTCTGCAGAGTTTGCACACTTTACCCACTAGACTCAACCCGAAGATTGAGACGAAGTCTTTCAGAAGTAGTCACCTCCACCCACCGGCAGTCGGTACACCTACTCATATCTACATCTGCTAGCTTACCTGGGCGAGGATCCCAGAACCTACTCAACAAAGCCAGAGCCCATTTAGCTAGTGGTTGCGCATGGAAGCTACTAGTCACTAAGTATGTCTGATCTTTTTGAGCCTGGGCGGCCATCCACTTACATTCAGAGGGTATATGAACCATGATGTTCTTGAAACCACCCATCAATGCCAATTCCGCCCAGAGGTGAGTTAAATCCTTAATTACTACTCAATTTGTTTTATATATAATCCTCACATAAGTTCAATGGATACATGAACCAACCCCGTCTACAAAGCATAACAAAACTACAACTGCCACGATCTGCATTGACAGGAGATAGCTCAACAACATAGCACAATAATATAGTATTCATATACATGCATAAATTTATAGTGTGATATATACTACATGCATAGAAAACAATAGGTAAAGGATGATCAACATGTAACTTGCCTTAGTTCTTGTTCAAAAAGTCACACTCCTGGCAATAGCTCGTGTCGCACTCTGGACAATCTACACGTTTCACACCATCAACAAATCAATCACCGAAACTCAAATAAAACCAACAGCAAGAAAATCATTTAAAAATTCAGGAACAATATCACAACAGCATGTATAAAACATCTACAATACACTACGATCACAACGCAAAAAGAATCGCTCGATTCCGACAAACGGTTTGAAAGTTATGGCCTCCGAAAGGTTTGATTCAAATTCGAATGAATTCAAATTTGAAAAGTGCAAACATGTCAAATTTTGGTTCTGCCAAATTCTCCTGGCTATTTTGAGTGCATAGGAACAATAATCACCTAATTTGGATATATATATATATAGACTAAAAGATATAGCTAATTGAAGTTAGAGGAAGAATCTGAAGAAAAAAAATAAAAACTACAGGAAGCCCCTGCACTATTCATGTGCGGATACTGAAGCTGCTCCTGTAGCGTTTCTTGTAGCAAACTGCCACATGGCAGCGCCCGATTGGCCAAAAGGCTCCTTGTACATGCGTGCTCATCAGCAGTAGAACTAAACGGCGGCGGCTTCGGCCGTCGGCGGCGGCGCTCCTCCGGCGGGTATCCGGCGAGGGTGAAGAGGCAGGCAGAAGCGGCGTTCAATGGCGGTTGGTTAGGTGGCGTCAGAAGCGACAGGGCGTCCTCGGTCGGCGTCGGTGACGAGCTTGAACGTGGCTATGCTTCGGCAGCTTCGGCGTGCTCGGTTGCCTCGCGTTGCTGTGATTTCAGCAAAAGCGAAGTGTCACAAAGATTCAAGGCTGGAGGGGAACCAAAGGGGACAACGAAGCGGATGGAGGTGCTCTTATGACGACGAGGTCGTGTGACGACCGATGAACCCTAGGGAAAGGGGATCGATCGCACGGAGGGAAAAAGGGGTTAGGTGAGGAGAGCAGGAGGGAGGAAGACGAAGGAGATGGGAACAGGGTCGTGTAGTGTTTTCTGATTGCATAACCAGTCCAGTGATACACGATGGGTTAAGTACCCCACTCCAGGCCACACGCGGCCCATTACATCCACGGGCTCCAGCCCACTTGCTTCTGGCCTAATTCCTCTCCTCACCTATTACATGTCCACCGATACACTTGTATCATGTGTATCAGGTGTGACAGTTGCCCCACCTTGAGCGGCAGCGTCATCCTTCCAGCAAGGTGTCGTAGGATAGCGAAGGCGCAGCACGTTGTAGTCCTCCCAGGTTGCTGACGCTGGAGAAAGAGATGACCACTGAACGCGCACCTGAACCACCGAGCTGTTGCCTTTCTTGACCATCCGTCGATCCAGGATGGCCACGGGTTGGAGGGGAGCCGGGGTGAGGTCTGGCACACGAGGCAGCTCGGAGAAGACCGGCGAGTAGTCCGGTGTGAAAGGCTTCAGCTGTGACACATGGAAAACTGGGTGTATCCGGCTATTGTCCGGCAGTTGGAGCTTGTATGCCATGGCGCCAATGCGTTGCAGGATAGTGAATGGTCCGAAGAACTTGTAGGCGAGCTTGGGGCAGGGGCGATTAACCACCGTAGACTGCGCATACGGCTGAAGCTTGAGTAGCACTTGATCACCTTCCGCGAACCAGCGCTCCGTCCTGTGCTTATCTGCCTTCTGTTTGACACGATTCTGGGCGCACGCGAGCTGTGCCCGGAGGGCGTCTGTATGCGTGGCCCAGTCCAGCTCTGAGCTCGTTTCTGTTGGCAATTGTGCGGCGAGCGTCGGCAGTCCTCCAAAATTGGGCTCCCTCCCATACAGTGCCTGAAAGGGTGAGGTATTCAACGAGGAATGATAGGTAGTATTGTACCAGAATTCCGCTGTCGAGAGCCACTTGCGCCACTTGGATGGTGTATCATGGACGGCGCAGCGCAGGTACATCTCCAAACACTGGTTCACTCGCTCGCTTTGGCCGTCAGTTTGTGGGTGGTACGCCGTGGAGTAGCTCAGTTTGGTGCCAGTAGCATCAAGAATGGCACGCCACATGTTGCTGGTGAATATGCAGTCCCGGACGGAGACGATGGAGTGAGGAACGCCGTGGAGCTTGATGATATTGTCCCAAAAGGCACGTACCACCGTTGCAGCCGTGAAGGGATGGCGGAGAGGCACGAAATGTGCGTACTTGGTGAAGCGGTCGACGACGACCATGATGACCTCGTATCCCTCGGACGCCGGCAATCCCTCGATGAAGTCCATGGTTAGGTCGTGCCACAGCTCCATGGGCACGGGCAGTGGCTGTAGTAAGCCTGGCGTCTTGATGTGTTCGTGCTTGGCATGTTGGCACACCTCGCACTGCCGCACGAACTCCTCCACGGCTTGCTTGAGGCCACGCCAGGCGAAATGTTTCTTGACACGCTAATATGTGGCTGTCGCGCCCGAGTGGCCCCCCACCGCGCTGGCGTGGAAGGCGGTGACGAGCTTGGTTTGCAGGGCCGAATTGGCGCCAATCCAGAGCTTGTTGTGGAAGCGGATGACGCCTTGACGGAGCTCATACCCCTGCTCATCCGGACTGTAGAGGGCCAATCGTTAGAGAAGATCTTGGGCATCTGCATCTGTCTCGTAGGAATTGGCCACCTCCTGTAACCATTGCGATTGGCACGTTGACAGGGCGTCGAGAGCGAGGAGATGGCCGACGCGCGAGAGCGCATCCGCTGCGCCATTTTCGACTCCACGCCGGTACTTGAAGGAGAACTGGAGTCCGACTAGCTTTGACATGGCTTTACGTTGCAGCTCTGTGTCCAACTGCTGGTCACCGAGGCTGCATAGACTCTTGTGGTCGGTGATGATGACAAATGGAGCGCGTTGGAGGTAATGTCGCCACTTCTCGACGGCCATGATGACAGCGAGAAACTCCTTCTCATAGATGGAGAGGAGCTGATTGCGCACCCCCAAGGCCTTGCTGAGATAGGCCACGGGGTGGCCATCCTGGACCAGCACGGCTCCCACGCCGGTGTCGCACGCGTCGGTCTCGATGCAGAAGGGGCGTGAGAAGTCCGGCAGAGCAAGAACGGGGGTGTTGACCATCGCATCCTTGAGCTAGTCGAATGCCGCTTGTGCTTGAGTTGACCACATGAATCCTTTCTTGGTGAGAAGTTGTGTTAGTGGCTTGGCGATGATTCCATAACAAGGAACGAATTTGCGATAATAGCCCGTGAGCCCAAGGAATCCGCGCAGCTCAGTGGCATTTGTTGTTGTAGGCCACTCGTGCATCGCACTCGTCTTGCTGGGATCGGTAGCCACACCTTCCTTGGAGATCACATGACCCAGGTATTCGATGCGAGGCTGAGCAAAGGAACACTTGGACTCTTTGGCATATAGTTGATGTTGACGGAGAATGGAGAAGACAGTGCGAAGGTGCTCCACATGTTCCTGGAGAGAGCAGCTGAACACAAGAATGTCATCAAGGAACGAAATGACAAACTTACGATTCGGACCATAGAAGATGGAGTTTATCAAGCACTGGAATGTTGGTGGTCCGTTCGTGACTCTGAAAGGCATGGCTCTGAATTGGAAGTGCCCATGATGTGTTTTGAAAGCAGTCTTCTCTTCATCACCTTCTCTCATTCGTATTTGATGATACCCAGCTTGTAAATCAATCTTGGAAAAGAATGCAGCGCCTGCGAGTTCGTCCAAGAGCTCGTCGATGATTGGCAGGGGAAATTTGTTCTTTATAGTAATAGTGTTGAGGCGACGGTAATCCACGCAGAACCTCCAAGTGCCGTCTTTCTTCTTTACCAGCAGCACCGGAGCTGCAAATGGGCTCATGCTGTGGGTGATCAGGCCTTGGCGGAGCATCTCTGAAACTTGCCGTTCTATCTCGTCTTTCTGCAGTGGCGAGTAGCGGTATGGTCGGCAGTTGACGGGGACTGCTCCGGGTTCCAAATTGATGGCGTGGTCATATTGCCTGTGTGGGGGAAGTGTGGTAGGCTCCTCGAAGACATCTCTGAATTCTGTCAACACTTGTTGGATTACAGGGACAATAGGATCCTCTGTATTGTGGGAGGACAGGGCCTGCATGTCCACCAAAGCAGCACCCCAGATCTCGTTTGCCTCATGCATTTGCCATAATTGAGCTGCGTTGAGTGCTATGAGAGCTGGTGTTTCGTCTGATCAGACACTGGTGAGATGCACCGGTGTTCCTTCGCAATCAAACTGAATTGTCTTGAGGTTCCAATCACACTGCATCGGGCTATGTTGGGCAAGCCAATCCACCCCAAGGACTGCGTCATAGACCCCAAGTTGCAGGACACGCATATCTGAACTGAACTTGTGTCCCTGTGCTGTGCATTGTAATTGAGGAACCATTTCAGTGCACTGTAGCTGTTGTCCATTAGCCACTCTGACAGCTACTGTAGGTAAGGGCTTGGTCACTGCAGTGATGCGTTTGGCGAAGGAGGCATTGACGAAACTGTGTGTACTCCCGGAATCAACCAGCAACAACATTGTTTGATCGCCAACGGTTGCACGAAGTCTGATCGTTTCTGCGGATTCGGTGCCTTCCACCGCGTTGGCTGACAGTAAGCAGCAGGCTGATTCTGTGGCTGCCGGCTCATCATGTAGTTCCAGGGCGCGTACCGCGTCATCGGAGAGAACTTCCCCATACTCCCTACCTCAATTGTCAATAACTGGGCTGAGCGCTTGCATTGGTGTTCCTTGGAGTACTTCTCCCCACAGTGAAAACGAAGACCATGTTGGCGTCTGTAGTCGCGTAACTGTCGCTCTCTGCCAAAGTCATCTGTAGCTGGTTTGGCTACTGCCATCGGTCGAGTCAGAGGCACCGCAGGCCCTGTGGATGGTGCTGGTGGTGGTCTTCCTGGCGGTGGTGCCGTATAGGGCAGTGGTGATGATCTGCCCGTATCCGCCGGTCACGACTTGGAACGCTGATTTTCAAGCTCTTCTTCCTGAATCGTTGCAAAAACTATGGCCCTCGTTATGCTATTGGGTGCTTGAATGCGTACTGCTGCTCAGAGCTCATCCTTCAGGCCTAATAAGAACTGAGTAACAAAAATTTTTGGGCTGAGGGTTGCATCCAGTGCCAGCAAGTTGTACATGTAAACTTCGAATTGTTGCCTGTAATCCACCACACTGCCGGTCTGCCTCAACTGCAAGAGATTGTGCATCATGGATTCGAACTCCTCTGGTCCAAACTCCTCCTCCAGAGCACGTCTGAACATATCCCAATGAAGAACTGGATGCTGCTGCCGAAATGCTTGGAGCCAGAGCGCGGCATGACCCTCGACATGGAGCACCGCGGTGGCCACCCAATTGTGCTCTGGCACGTGATAGAGCTCGAAATAAGCTAAACAGCGATCAAGCCAGAGGCGTGGACCCTCACCGTCGAAGCGAGGAAACTGGTGTTTAGGTGGTCTGATGTCGTGATCCACCCGTGGCTGTTGCAGGTGGGCCTGCGCTAGCGGAATGGCCAGTGGTTCTGGCCTGGGAAGCAGGGGCGGCCCCTCGTTGACCAGTCGCGCAGGCTGCGGTCCTCTGGTGAGCGCGTGCGGCATGGGCACCGCACCCGAAGATGGGGGTGCACGGAGCCCCGATGGTGGTGGTGGTGCGGGTTGATGCGGTCCTTCCTTTGGCGGCGGCGTGTGCAGCACGGTGGTGGAGGGGTTGTCGATGCCGGACCTGGCGGACAGCGCGGCCGAGGCCGAGGGAGAAGCCAACTGCCGCACGTCATCGATCTCGGCTTGAGTGATCCCGATCTGTTTCGACAGACTCTGCAGCTCCTGGGATACTTGCTGGTTGAACTGGGTTTGCACCTCAGCACATTTGTCTGCCTCTGCCTTCTCCTCGTCGAATCGCGAGAGGAGCTTCTCCATAAGAGCCGTGAGGTTGGACGTCTGCGTGTCCATGGCGGCTATGAGTTGCCGTGTCTGCGCAGAAGGCTTGGATGGCGCCGTTGCTCCCACTCCGAACAAATCGAATCCTGCACAGGATTTTGGGCTGATTCACCGAAGCGAATTTGCACCTGATGCAGTGGATGTTACCGATTTGCCAAGAGATTGTGGTGCGGCGGCGCGGATCTGACAGGAAGGAAGAAAAATTTGTGGCTCTAGATACCAATTGTGACGACCAATGAACCCTAAGGAAAGGGGATCGATCGCACGGAGGGAAAAAGGGGTTAGGTGAGGAGAGCAGGAGGGAGGAAGACGAAGGAGATGGGAACAGAGTCGTCTAGTGTTTTCTCATTGCATAACCAGTCCAGTGATACACGATGGGTTAAGTACCCCACTCCAGCCACACGCGGCCCATTACATCCACGGGCTCCAGCCCACTTGCTTCTGGCCTAATTCCTCTCCTCACCTATTACATGTCCACCGATACACTTGTATTAGGTGTATCAGGTGTGACAGGTCGTCCGGCGAAGGCGGCGGACTGCGGGCGTTCTCGGCGAGATCCAATTCGCCTGCCGGATGTGTACGGACGAGGAAAGGAAGGGAAAACAAGATTCAGTAGGGTTTGACAGGGTTAGGCGCGAGGAGAAGTCCCTGGCATGCACGGGGTCGACCAGGGCGTCGGGATGACTCGAGCTCGGCTTCGGGTGCATGTGCGGCGCGGCAGCGTCAGGCTCGGGGAAGGAGATGAGCAGGGGCATGGGCGGGTCCCGCTAGTCAGCGGTTCGAGGCGGGGGGCGATGGGAGCGGTGCAAGGCTGCGCGTTGCTGGGCCGTGGTAGTGCGGGAGTTGGTGGCCCGACCCGACTGCATAGCGCGCTGTGATTTGTTTTTTTAAACAACAGCTACAAAAAATAACTAACTAAAATAAAAACACCAGAACAAATCCTAAAAATATATATAGACACACAGTAAAAACCCAGTAATATAAACTACAGGAACACTAGTTCCTACTCTAATGCAATTTTTGAAAATAAAATTTATGCAGTAGGCCACACAAACAGCAATAAAACACTAAAATAAAATGATTTGGAGTTCAGAAAAAATCCAAGAACACATCAAGTGAACTCCAAATAATATTCCTGACATTGTGAACATTTTATTTTACAGGGGAGAAGTCATGTTATCTCCACTCCAATAAATTGCCTTTAGTTGCATAATGAAAAGAACATTTCAGGAAAACAAATAATGCAAATAAAATATGAGATGCATATGAATGATCTACTAACATCCTAATTTAGGAAAATTGGGATGTTACAGTATTGCTTTGTTTCTTCTTCATCTTCGCGTTCTTCCTCCTCCATCGTTCGGCCTTGCTCCTTAGCTTCTCCATTGCTGGTTCCTTGGTACCCGATTTGCAAAGTGTCACTGTTTGAGGTACTAGCCATGTCTCATGTGATTCAAAAGGGAGTTGCGAGAGGAGAGATGTCACCTCAGTCTCGATAGCTCTTGCACGTGCTTATGTCATCGGTCCACTTGGCACTTGGGGAGACAAAGGTAGGTCCATGGGGATGACCATGGGATGATCCGCATCATTTGTTCTTCAAAATTGATGATTTTTTTAATGTATGTTTTTCAAAATTGATAAATTTTTTCAAATTTTGAACTTTTTTCTCAAAATCAGGTGAAGTTTTGTTTTTCAAATTTCATGAACTCTTTTGAAGATCGATTAACTTTTTTGAAAATGAATGAACTTTTTAAATTTTGTGAAGTTTTTTTCAATATCGATGAATTTTTTCGAGTTTGATAAAAAATCCAATTTGATGATTTTTCAAATTCAATGACTTGTGTTCAAATTCGATGATCTTTTTTGCAAGATCGATTTTATTTCCAATTTTTGTTTTTTTGTAAACTCGTGATTTTTTTAAATATGTGAACATTTTTTAAATCACGACCTTTTCCTTTTTTCAATTTTTTTATGATTTTGTCAAAAGTCAACCATTGACTGGTCAAGTGGTCAACTGTTGAACGAAAGTGATGAAGGTGTGCGTTCTCGAGCAATTTAGTTCTGCCTTGTGATGGGTCGGCCCATAGGAGCAGTTGCGTGGCGCCCGGTTAGGAGCTCCCCTTGGCATTCCCTAAATGGTGCCTGTTGTGCCCGTTACAGGCATGGGCGCAAACGGGCGCACACCCCGCGCCGCGCTGAGCCAGCCCATTTAACGTGTTTCTTTTCTCCCTTAATCTGCAAATAAGGGCGCTGCTAGGATCCGAACCAGCAGCCTCCCTCGTCAAGGAACGCTAATGTAACCACCTAGGCGCCCAGTGGGATCTGATTACCTTTTACTTTTTTCTTCTATTATTCTTCCTTTTCCCTTTCTCCGTTCTCCTCTTTAATTTTTTGTTTCTTTTTTTCCTTTTTTCTTCATCTTGGTCCCATGAATTGGTTCACAAATACATGAATGTTTTCTTCTAATCGATGCTTTTTTTTCAAAATCCATGATTTGTTTGAATTTTGACTAACTTTTAATAAAATTCGATGAACTTTTTTTGAATTTTGATGAACTTTTTTCAATGTCGATGAACTTTTTTTAGATTTGATGAAAGTTTTTTTTTCAATTTCAATGAACTTATTTCAAATTGACGAACTTTTTTTCCAAATTGGTGAACTTCTTCCAAAATCAACGAACCTTTTTTCAAAATTTGATGAACTTTTTTCTCAAGATTTGTGAATTATTTTCAAATGGATGAACTTTTTTCAAAATTGTGAACTTTCTCAAATTTCTGAACTTTCTTTTCCAAAATTTTATATATTTTCTTCAATTTCATGAACTTTCTCGAGTTTATAAACTTTTTTTGTTTTCGTGAACATTTTTTGGAATCTTTTGAATTCGTGAACGTTTTTTCAAATTTGATGAACTTTTTTCAAATTCAATGAACTCTTTTCAAAGTGATGAACTTTTTTCAGGTCGATGAACTTTTCCTAAATTCGATGAAACTTTTCCAAATTTGTTAACTTTTCTTCAAATGAACTTTTTTTCAAATTCATGAAACCTCTCCAGAATTTGTTGAACTTAAAAAATCAAATACCATGAACTTTTTCAAAATTTGAACTATTTTGTCATACAGGCGAACTTTTTTTATAGCAACTCTATGATTTTTCCCAGTTACACTTTTTTTCAAATGATTTATACGTCCAAAATACATGTTAACGTTTTGTACTAAAACGATTGTTAAATAGCACTGTTTTCGAATTGTAATCAGCAAAGTATTCTTGGTCCGTTGGTTGTTACATCAAGTGTTCATTTGTCGCACCTGAGTTTGAACCCCTGGTATCCCATATTTTTAGCTAAATATTTTCCTCTTCGCATCTGTTTTTTCTGCAGCTTGTTGGGACGACTCGCTAAGTGTCACGCGTGGGCGCCAGCAGTGCTTAGCGGCGCTAAAAGCGCCTTATAGGTGGCCAAATCCTATTTGGCGCCTATTGCGCCCGATATAGCTAATTCCACAAACGGGCGCACACCCCCCTCCCTTCCTTTGCTACTAATGGGCCGGCCCATCTCCATGTTCGTTGTATTCTTGTACAACGCAAAAAAGGGCGCCCGAAAAAGAATCGAACCTGCGACCTCCCGATTCGTGAGACGCTGCAACAACAGCCGCGCCACCTAGCTTGTCATGATAATTTACATCTATTTTATCCTTTCTTCATTCATCTTTCCTTTTTCATTTCCTTTTTCCCTTTTTCCAAATTTTCTTTTTTCAAACTCGAGAAATTTTCTTTCTTCACGTTTTTTTTCTCGAAAATGGATGATCTTCTTATTTACAAATTCAATTAACTTTTTCCATAATCGATGAACTTTCTTTACATTCGACGAACTTTTTTTCAACTTCGATGAACTTTTTTCCAACCTCATGAACTTTTTCCCAATTTTGATGAACTTTTTCAAATTCGGCAAACTTTTTTTCAAATTCGGTGAACTTTTTTCAAATCTGATGAGCTTTTTTCAACTTCAACGATTTTTTTTTCAATTTTGTGTTAAAAATTTGATTTACTTTTTTAGAATTGATGAACTTTTTCAAATTCGTGAACTATTTTTCCAATCTGATGAACTTTTTGTTCGAATCCGATGAACTTTTTTCAAATTCGATGACCTTTTTTCGAATTCGATGAACTTTCTTCAAATACGATGAACTTTTTTCAAATGTGATGAACTTTTTTCAAACCGATGAACTTTTTTCAAAACCGCCGATTTTTTTTAAAATTCAATGAACTTTTTCTAATTTGATGATTTGTTTTTAAAATTTTCAAACTTTTTTGGAAATTCATGTACATTTTTCAATTCGCGGTTTTTTCGTTTTTTTGTGAATTTTCTTCTTCTTATTCTCAATTTAACATTTGTGGAGATTTAATATCCAACTCATGTTGAAAATCATTTATTTAATTTTTTCAATGATTCTAAGCTTATTTGTTGATTATTATTCAAACAAAAAACTAATAATTAATTAGATCAACAAAAAAACTACAGACCAAAAAAATCCTCAACTAGCCAAAACCAAACTTTACTAGTACAATGCCCATGCGTTGCTACGGGCTATAATGCATATATAAATAAATTAAATAAATAATTAGTGTTGTCTTCAATGTCGAAGCTCATTTCTCCCTCATACGTTCGGGTGTGTTCCGAAATAGACGAGTGCCCAGTAGGCTCCCTAGAATTCAACCGTCTGGATAGTCCAGGCTCCCCACATCCATCTCATATATCGGGGAGAAATATGGATGTCTGGACTATTCTCCATGTTATCTCCAACACGCAGTGAAGGAAATATGCCCTAGAGGCAATAATAAAGTTGTTATTTATATTTCCTTATATCATGATAAATGTTTATTATTCATGCTAGAATTGAATTAACCAGAAACTTAGTACATGTGTGAATACATAGACAAAACAGAGTGTCCCTAGTATGCCTCTACTTGACTAGCTCGTTAATCAAAGATGGTTATGTTTCCTGACCATAGACATGTGTTGTCATTTGATGAACGGGATCACGTCATTAGAGAATGATGTGATGGATAAGACCCGTCCGTTAGCTTAGCATAATGATCGTTGAGTTTTATTTCTATTGCTTTCATCATGACTTATACATGTTCCTCTGACTATGAGATTATGCAACTCCCGAATACCGGAGGAACACCTTGTGTGCTATTAAACGTCACAACATAACTAGGTGGTTATAAAGAAGCTCTACACGTATCTCCGATGGTGCTTGTTGAGTTGGCATAGATCGAGATTAGGATTTGTCACTCCGTGTATCGGAGAGGTATCTCTGGGCCCTCTCGGTAATGATAATCACTATAAGCCTTGCAAGCAATGTGACTAATGAGTTAGTTAAGGGATGATGCATTACGGAATGAGTAAAGAGACTTGCCGATAACGAGATTAAACTAGGTATGATGATACCAACGATCGAATCTCGGGCAAGTAATATACCGATGACAAAGAGAACAATGTATGTTGTTGTGCGGTTTGACCGATAAAGATCTTCGTAGAATATGTAGGAGCCAATATGAGCATCCAGGTTCCGCTATTGGTTATTGACCGGAGATGTGTCTCGGTCATGTCTACATAGTTCTCGAACACGTAGGGTCCGCACGCTTAACGTTCGATGACGATTTGTATTATGAGTTATGTGATTTGATGACCGAAGTTTGTTCGTAGTGCCGGATGTGATCATGGACATGACGAGGAGTCTCGAAATGGTCGAGACATAAAGATCGATATATTGGAAGGTTATATTCAGACACCGGAATGGTTCCGAAGTGTTTCGGGTATTTTCTGATGTACCGGGAGGTTACCGGAACCCCCCGGGGGGTTAATGGGCCTTCATGGGCCCTATTGGAAGAGAGGAGGCGTCGGCCAGGTGAAGGCGCACGCCCCCCCCCAAGCCCAAACCGAATTGGACTAGGGTTGGGGGGAGCCCCCCTTTCCTTCTCTCCTCCTCCTCTTTCCCCCCTTCTCCTTGTGGGAATAGGAAAGGGGGGGTCGAATCCTACTTGGACCGGGAGTCCAAGTAGGACTCCCCCCTTGGTGCGCCACACCTATGGCCGGCCTCCTCTCCTCCCCCCTTTATATACGTGGGAGGGGGAACCCCAAAGGCACACCAAAGTTTCTCTTAGCCGTGTGTGGTGCCCCCTCCACAGTTACACACCTCGGTCATATCGTCGTAGTACTTAGGCGAAGCCCTGCGCCAGTAACTTCATCATCACCCTCACCACGCCGTCGTGCTGGAGGAACTCTTCCTCGGCCTCAACTGGATCAAGAGTTCGAGGGACACCGAGCTGAATGTGTGCTGATCGCAGAGGTGTCGTACGTTCGGTACATGCATCGGTTGGATTGCGAAGACGTTCGACTACATCAACTGTGTTACTAAACGCTTCCGCTTTCGGTCTACAAGGGTACGTGGACACTCTCTCCCCGCTCATTGCTATGCTTCTACTAGATAGATCTTGCGTGATCGTAGGCAATTTTTTGAAATACTGCATTCCCAAACAGTGGCATCCGAGCCAGGTCTATGCGTAGATGTTATATGCACGAGTAGAACACAATGAATTATGGGCGATAATAGTCATACTGCTTACCAGCAATGTCTTACTTTGATTCGGCAGTATTGTTGGATGAAGCGGCCCAGACCGACATTACATGGCCGTGTTCATGAGACTGGTTCTACCGACGTGCTTCGCACACAGGTGGCTAGTGGGTGTCTCTTTCTCCAACTTTAGTTGAATCAAGTTTGACTACGCCCGGTCCTTGTTGGAGGTTAAAACAACACACTTGACGAAAAATCGTTGTGGTTTTGATGCATAGGTAAGAATGGTTTTTGCTAGAAGCCCGTAGCAACCACGTAAAACTTGCAACAACAAAGTAGAGGACGTCTAACTTGTTTTTGCAGGGCATGTTGTGATGTGATATGGTCAAGACATGATGTGATATAAGTTATTGTATGAGATGATCATGCTTTGTAAAAGTTATCGGCAACTGGCAGGAGCCTTATGGTTGTCGCTTTATTGTATGAAATGCAATCGCCATGTAATTGCTTTAATTTATCACTTTGGAGATGGAGATCAAAGGCACAAGATGATGATGGCCATATCATGTCACATATTTTGATTGCATGTGATGTTTATCTTTTATGCATCTTATTTTGCTTAACGACGGTAGCATTATGAGATGATACCTTACTAAAATTTCAAGGTATAAGTGTTCTCCCTGAGTATGCACCGTTGCGACAGTTCTTCGTGCTGAGACACCACGTGATGATCGGGTGTGATAAGCGCTACGTTCACATACAACGGGTGCAAGCCAGTTTTGCACATGCAGAATACTCGGGTTAAACTTGACGAGCCTAGCATATGCAGATATGGCCTCGGAACACTGAGACCGAAAGGTCGAACGTGAATCATATAGTAGATATGATCAACATAGTAATGTTCACCATTGAAAGCTACTCCATCTCACGTGATGATCGGACATGGTTTAGTTGATATGGATCACGTGATCATTTAGATGACTAGAGGGATGTCTATCTAAGTGGGAGTTCTTAAGTAATATGATTAATTGAACTTAAATTTATCATGAACTTAGTCTAGATAGTATTTGCATATCTATGTTGTAGATCAATTGCTCGCGTATAGCTTCCCCGTTTTATTTATGATATTTTCCTAGAGAAAACTAAGTGGAAAGTTGGTAGTAGCAATGATGCGGACTAGGTCCGTGATCTGAGGATTATCCTCGTTGCTGCACGGAAGAATTATGTCCTTGATGCACCGCTAGGTGATAGAACTATTGCAGGAGAAAATGCAGACGTTATGAACGTTTGACAAGCTCGGTATGATGACTACTTGATAGTTTAGTGCACCATGCTTTAGGGCTTAGAACCGGGACATCAAAAATGTTTTGAAACGCCATGGAGCATATGAGATGTTCCAAGAGTTGAAATTGGTATTTCAAACTTATGCCCGAGTCGAGAGGTATGAGACCTCTGACAAGTATTTTTGCCTACAAGATGGAGGAGAATAGCTCAACCAGTGAGCATGTGCTCAGAATGTCTGAGTACTACAATCGCTTGAATCAAGTGGGAGTTAATCTTCCAGATAAGATAGTGATTGACAGAGTTCTCTAGTCACTATCACCAAGTTACTGGAACTTCATGATGAACTATAATATGCAAGGGATGACGAAAATGATTCCTCGAGCTCTTCGCGATGCTGAAATCGGCGAAGGTAGAAATCAAGAAAAGCATCAAGTGTTGATGGTTGACAAGACCACTAGTTTCAAGTAAAAGGGCAAGAGAAAGAAAAGGAACTTCAAGAAGAATGACAAGCAAGTTGCCACTCGCATGAAGAAGCCCAAAGCTAGACCCAAGCCTGAAACTTAGTGCTTCTACTGCAAAGGAAATGGTCACTGGAAGCGGAACTGCCCCAAATAGTTGGCGGATAAGAAGGATGGCAAAGTGAACAAAAGTATATATGATATACATGTTATTGATGTGTACTTTACTAGTATTCATAGTAGCCCCTGGGTATTTGATACTGGTTCAGTTGCTATTATTAGTAACTTGAAACATGAGTTATAAAATGAACAGAGACTAGTTGCGGGCAAGGTGATGATGTGTGTTGGAAGTGATTCCAAGGTTGATAAGATCACCATCGCACACTCCCTTTACCTTCGGGATTAGTGTTCAACCTAAAATAAATGTTATTTGGTGTTTGCGTTGAGCATTATATGATTGGATCATGCTTATTGCAATACGGTTATTCATTTAAGTCAAATAATAATAGTTATTCTGTTTACATGAATAAAACCTTCTATGGTCATACACCCAAGGTGAATGGTTTATTGAATCTCGATTGTAGTGATACACATATTCATAATATTGAAGCCAAAAGATGCAAGGTTAATACTGATAGTGCAACTTATTTGTGGCACTGCCGTTTAGGTCATATTGGTGTAAATCACATGAAGAAACTCCATGCTGGTGGGCTTTTGGAATCACTTGATTATGAATCACTTGATGCTTGCGAACCATGCCTCATGGGAAAGATGACTAAGACTCCGTTCTCCAGAACAATGGAGCGAGCCACTGACTTATTGAAAATAATACATACCGATGTATGCGGTCCAATGAGTGTTGAGGCTCGCGGCGGGTATCGTTATTTTCTGACCTTCACAGATGATTTGAGCAGATATGGGTATATCTACTTAATGAAACACAAGTCTGAAACATTTGAAAAGTTCAAAGAATTTTAGAGTGAAGTTGAGAATCATCGTAACAAGAAAATAAAAGTTTCTACGATCTGATCGCAGAGGCGAATGTTTGAGTTACGACTTTGGCCTTCATTTGAAACAATGTGGAATAGTTTCGCAACTCACGCCACCTGGAACACCACAGCGTAATGGTGTGTCCAAACATCATAACCATACTTTATTAGATATGGTGCAATATATGATGTCTCTTACCGATTTAGCACTGTCGTTTTGGGGTTATGCATTAGAGATAGCTGCATTCGCGTTAAATAGGGCACCATCTAAAAATCCGTTGAGACGACACCGTATGAACTGTGGTTTAGGAAGAAACCTAAGTTGTCGTTTCTTAAAGTTTGGGGTTGTGATGCTTATGTGAAAAAGTTTCAGCCTGATAAGCTCAAACCCAAATTGGAGAAGTGCGTCTTCATAGGATACCCAAAAGAAACTCTTGGGTACACCTTCTATCACAGATCCGAAGGCAAGATCTTTGTTGCTAAGAGTGGATCCTTTCTAGAGAAGGAATTTCTCTCGAAAGAAGTCAGTGGGAGGAAAGTATATCTTGATGGGGTAATTGTACCTTCTCTCGAATTGGAAAGTAGCTCATCACTGAAATCAGTTCCAGTGATGCCTACACCAATTAGTGAGGAAGTTAATGATGATGATCATGAAACTTCAGATCAAGTTACTACCGAACCTCGTAGGTCAACCAGAGTACGATCTGCACCAGAGTGGTATGGTTATCCTGTTCTGGAAGTCATGTTGCTAGACCATGATGAGCCTACGAACTATGAGGAAGCGATGATGAGCCCAGATTCTGACAGATGGCTTGAGGCCATGAAATCTGAGACAGAATCCATGTATGAGAACAAAGTGTGGACTTTGGTGGACTTGCCCGATGATCGGCAAGCCATTGAGAATAAATGGATCTTCAAGAGGAAGACGGGCGTTGATAGTAGTGTTACTATCTAAAAAGCTCGACTTGTCGAAAGGGGTTTTTGACAAATTCAAGATGTTGACTATGATGAGATTTTCTCACTCATATCGATGCTTAAAGTCTGTCCGAATCATGTTAGCAATTGCCACATTTTATGAAATCTGACAAATGGATATCAAAATTGCATTCCTTAATGGATTTATTAAAGAAGAGTTGTATATGATACAACCAGAAGGTTTTGTCAATCCTAAAGGTGCTAACAAAATGTGCAAGCTCCAGCGATCCATCTATGGACTGGTGCAAGCATCTCGGAGTTGGAATATACGCTTTGATAAGTTGATCAAAGCCTATAGTTTTATACAGACTTGCGGTGAAGCCTGTATTTACAAGAAAGTGAGTGGGAGCACTACAGCCTTTCTGATAAGCATATGTGAATGACATATTGTTGATTGGAAATCATGTAGAATTTTCTGGAAAGCATAAAGGAGTGTTTGAAAGGAGTTTTTCAAGGAAAGACCTCGGTGAAGCTGCTTACATATTGGGCATCAGGATATATAGAGATGTATCAAGACGCTTGATAAGCTTTTTCAATGAGTACATACCTTGACAAGATTTTTGAAGTAGTTCAAAATGGGACAGTCAAAGAAGGAGTTCTTGCCTGTATTGCAAGGTGTAAAGTTGAGTAAGACTCAAAACACGAACACGGCAGAAAATAGAAAGAGAATGAAAGTCATTCCCTATGCCTCAGCCATAGGTTCTATAAAGTATGCTATGCTGTGTAACAAACCTATTGTGTACCTTTCCATGAGTTTGGCAAGGGGGTAGGATATTGATCCACGAGTGGATCACTCGAAAGCGGTCAAAATTATCCTTAGAAGACTAAGGAGATATTTCTCGGTTATGGAGGTGATAAAGAGTTCGTCGTAAAGAGTTACGCTGATGCAAGCTTTTACACCGATTCGGACGACTCTGAGTCTCAATCTGGATACATATTGAAAGTGGGAGCAATTAGCTAGAGTAGCTCCATGCAGAGCATCGTAGACATAGAAAATTTGCAAAATACATACGGCTCTAAATGTGGCAGACCTATTAACTAAGCTTCTCTCACAAGCAAAACATGATCACACCTTAGTACTCGTTGGGTGTTAATCACATAGCAATGTGAACTAGATTATTGACTCTAGTAAAACCCTTTGGGTATTAGTCACATGGTGACGTGAACTAATCACATGGTGATGTGAACTATTGGTGTTAAATCACATGGCGATGTGAACTAGATTATTGACTCTAGTGTAAGGGGGAGACTGAAGCAAATAGGCCCTAGAGGCAATAATAAAGTTGTTATTTATATTTCCTTGAAGGAAATATGCCCTAGAGGCAATAATAAAGTATTATATATTTCCTTATATCATGATAAATGTTTATTATTCATGCTAGAATTGTATTAACCGGAAACATAATACATGTGTGAATACATAGACAAACAGAGTGTCACTAGTATGCCTCTACTTGACTAGCTCGTTTATCAAAGATGGTTATGTTTCCTAGCCATAGACATGAGTTGTCATTTGATTAACGAGATCACCTCATTAGGAGAATGACGTGATTGACTTGACCCATTCCGTTAGCTTAGCACCCGATCGTTTAGTATGTTGCTATTGCTTTCTTCATGACTTATACATGTTCCTCTGACTATGAGATTATGCAACTCCTGTTTACCGGAGGAACACTTTGTGTGCTAGCAAACGTAACAACGTAAATGGGTGATTATAAAGGTGCTCTACAGGTGTCTCCAAAGGTACTTGTTGGGTTGGCGTATTTCGAGATTAGGATTTGTCACTCCGATTGTCGGAGAGGTATCTCTGGGCCCACTCGGTAATGCACATCACTATAAGCCTTGCAAGCATTGTGACTAATGAGTTAGTTCCGGGATGATGTATTACGGAACGAGTAAAGAGACTTGCCAGTAACGAGATTGAACTAGGTATCGAGATACCGATGATCGCATCTCGGGCAAGTAACATACCGATGACAAAGGGAACAACGTATGTTGTTACGCGGTCTGACCGATAAAGATCTTCGTAGAATATGTGGGAGCCAATATGGGCATCCAGGTCCCGCTATTGGTTATTGACCGGAGAGGTGTCTCGGTCATCTCTACATAGTTCTCGAACCCGAAGGGTCCGCACGCTTAACGTTACGATGACAGTTTTATTGAGTTTTGATGTACCGAAGGAGTTGGAAGTCCCGGATGTGATCACGGACATGACGAGGAGTCTCGAAATGGTCGATACATAAAGATTGATATATTGGATGACTATATTCGGACACCGGAAGTGTTCCGGAGAAGTTTCGGATTAAACCGAAGTGCCGGAGGGTTACCGGAACCCCCCGGGGAAGTATTGGGCCTTAGTGGGCCTTGAGGGGAGAGAGGGAAGCAGCCAGGAGGTGGCGCGCCCCCTCCCAGGAGGAGTCCTAGTTGGACTAGGAGAGGGGGGCGCAGCCCCCTTTCCCTCTCCCTCTCCCTCTCTTTCCTTTCCCCCTTCTTTTCCTAGTAGGACTAGGAAAGGGGAGTCCTACTCCTACTAGGAGGAGGACTCCCCCCCTCTCCTTGGCGCGCCCATAGGCAGCCGGCCTCCCCCTTGCTCCTTTATATACGGGGGCGGGGGGCACCTCTAGACACACTTGATATACGATATTTTAGCCGTGTGCGGTGCCCCCCTCCACCATATTACACCTCGATAATACCGTTGCGGAGCTTAGGCGAAGCCCTGCGTCGGTGGAACATCATCATCGTCACCACGCCGTCGTGCTGACAAAACTCTCCCTCAACACTCGGCTGGATCGGAGTTCGAGGGACGTCATCGAGCTGAACGTGTGTAGAACTCGGAGGTGTCGTGCGTTCGGTACTTGATCGGTCGGATCGTGAAGACGTACGACTACATCAACCGCGTTGTTATAACGCTTCCGCTGTCGGTCTACGAGGGTACGTGGACAACACTCTCCCCTCTCGTTGCTATGCATCACCATGATCTTGCGTGTGCGTAGGAAATTTTTTGAAATTACTACGTTCCCCAACAGTGGCATCCGAGCCTGGTTTTATGCGTTGATGCTATGCACGAGTAGAACACAAGTGAGTTGTGGGTGATATAAGTCATACTGCTTACCAGCATGTCATACTTTGGTTCAGCGGTATTGTGAGATGAAGCGGCCCGGACCGACATTACGGGTACGCTTACGCGAGACTGGTTTCACCGTTGCGAGCACTCGTTGCTTAAAGGTGACCGGCGGGTGTCTGTCTCTCTCACTATAGTTGAACCGAGTGTGGCTACGCCCGGTCCTTGCGAAGGTTAAAACAGCACGAACTTGACAAACTATCGTTGTGGTTTTGATGCGTAGGTAAGAACGGTTCTTGCTAAGCCCGTAGCAGCCACGTAAAACATGCAACAACAAAGTAGAGGACGTCTAACTTGTTTTTGCAGGGCATGTTGTGATGTGATATGGTCAAGACATGATGTGATATAATTTGTTGTATGAGATGATCATGTTTTGTAACCGAGTTATCGACAACTGGCAGGAGCCATATGGTTGTCGCTTTATTGTATGAGATGCAATCACCATGTAATTGTTTTACTTTATCACTAAGCGGTAGCGATAGTCGTAAAAGCAATTAGTTGGCGAGACGACAACGATACTACGATGGAGATCAAGGTGTCGCACCGGTAACGATGGTGATCATGACGGTGCTTCAGAGATGGAGATCACGAACACGGTGCTTCGGAGATGGAGATCACGAACACGGTACTTCGGAGATGGAGATCACGAACACGGTGCTTCGGAGATGGAGATCACAAGCACAAGATGATGATGGCCATATCATATCACTTATATTGATTGCATGTGATGTTAATCCTTTATGCATCTTATCTTGCTTTGATTGACGGTAGCATTATAAGATGATCTCTCACTAAAATTCCAAGATAAAAGTGTTCTCCCTGAGTATGCACCGCTGCGAAAGTTCTTCGTGCTGAGACACCACATGATGATCGGGTGTGATAGGCTCTACGTTCAAATACAACGGGTGCAAAACAGTTGCACACGCGGAATACTCAGGTTAAACTTGACGAGCCTAGCATATACAGATATGGCCTCGGAACACAGAGACCGAAAGGTCGAGCGTGAATCATATAGTAGATATGATCAACATAGTGATGTTCACCATTGAAACTACTCCATCTCACGTGATGATCGGACATGGTTTAGTTGATATGGATCACGTGATCACTTAGAGGATTAGAGGGATGTCTATCTAAGTGGGAGTTCTTAAGTAATATGATTAATTGAACTTAAATTTATCATGAACTTAGTCCTGATAGTATTTTGCAAATTATGTTATAGATCAATAGCTCGCGTTGTTGCTTCCCTGTGTTTATTTTTGATATGTTCCTAGAGAAAAATTATGTTGAAAGATGTTAGTAGAAAAGATGCGGATTGGATCCGTGATCTGAGGATTATCCTCATTGCTGCACAGGAAAATTATGTCCTTGATGCACCTCTAGGTGACAGACCTATTGCAGGAGCAGATAAAGACGTTATGAACGTTTGGCTAGCTCAATATGATGACTACTTGATAGTTTAGTGCACCATGCTTAACGGCTTAAAATCGGGACTTCAAAGACGTTTTGTACGTCATGGACCATATGAGATGTTCCAGGAGTTGAAGTTAATATTTCAAGCAAATACCCGAGTTGAGAGATATGAAATCTCCAACAAGTTCTATAGCTAAAAGATGGAGGAGAATCGCTCAACTAGTGAGCATGTGCTCAGATTGTCTGGGTACTACAATCGCTTGAATCAAGTGGGAGTTTATCTTCCAGATAAAATAGTGATTGACAGAATTCTCTAGTCACCATCACCAAGTTAGTAGAACTTCGTGATGAACTATAGTATGCAAGGGATGACGAAAGTAATTCCCGACCTCTTCGTGATGCCGAAATCGACGAAGGTAGAAATCAAGAAAAACATCAAGTGTTGATGGTTGACGAGACCACTAGTTTCAAGAAAAGGGCAAAGGGAAGAAGGGGAACTTCAAGAAGAACGGCAAGCAAGTTGCTGCTCAAGTGAAGAAGCCTAAGTCTGGTCTTAAGCCTGAGACTAAGTGCTTCTACTGCAAAGGGACTGGTCACTGGAAGCGGAACTACCCCAACTATTTGGTGGATAAGAAGGATGGCAAAGTGAACAAAGGTATATTGGATATACATGTTATTGATGTGTACTTTACTAGTGTTTATAGCAACCCCTCGGTATTTGATACTGGTTCAGTTGCTAAAGAGTAGTAACTCGAAACGGGAGTTGCAGTATAAACAGAGACTAGTAAAAGGCGAGGTGACGATGTGTGTTGGAAGTAGTTCCAAGATTGATATGATCATCATCGCACACTCCCTATACTTTTGGGATTAGTGTTGAAACTAAATAAGTGTTATTTGGTGTTTGCGTTGAGCATGAATATGATTTGATCATGTTTATTGCAATACGGTTATTCATTTAAGTTAGAGAACAATTGTTGTTATGTTTACATGAATAAAAACCTTCTATGGTCATACACACCAACGAAAATGGTTTGTTGGATCTCGATCGTAGTGATACACATATTCATAATATTGAAGCCAAAAGATGCAAAGTTAATAATGATAGTGCAACTTATTTGTGGCACTGCCATTTAGGTCATATTGGTGTAAAGCGCATGAAGAAACTCCATAATGATGGGATTTTGGAATCACTTGATACTTGCGAACCGTGCCTCATGGGCAAGATGACTAAAACGCCGTTCTCTGAAACTATGGAAAGAGCAACAGATTTGTTGGAAGTCATACATACAGATGTATGTGGTCCAATGAATATTGAGGCTCGTGGCGGATATCATTATTTTCTGACCTTCACAGATGATTTGAGCAGATATGGGTATATCTACTTGATGAAACACAAGTCTGAAACATTTGAAAAGTTCAAAGAATTTCAGAGTGAAGTGGAGAATCATCGTAACAAGAAAATAAAAGTTTCTACGATATGATCGCAGAGGTAAAATATTTGAGTTACGAGTTTGGCCTTCAATTAAAACAAAGTGAAAAAGTTTCACTACTCACGCCACCTGGAACACCACAGCATAATGGTGTGTCCGAACGTCATAACCGTACTTTATTGGATATAGTGCAATCTATGATGTCTCTTACCAATCTACCACTATCGTTTTGGGGTTATGCATTAGAGACAGCTACATTCACGTTAAATAGGGCACCATCAAAATCTGTTGAGACGACGCCTTATGAACTGTGGTTTGGCAAGAAACCAAAGTTGTCGTTTCTTAAAGTTTGGGGTTGCGATGCTTATGTGAAAAAGTTCCATCCTGATAAGCTCAAACCCAAATCGGAGAAATGTGTCTTCATAGGATACCCAAAGGAGACAGTTGGGTACACCTTCTATCACAGATCCGAAGGCAAGACATTCGTTGCTAAGAATGGATCCTTTCTAGAGAAGGAGATTTCTCTCGAAAGAAGTGAGTGGGAGGAAAGTAGAACTTGATGAGGTAACTGTACCTGCTCCCTTATTGGAAAGTAGTTCATCACAGAAATCTGTTCCTGTGACTCCTACACCAATTAGTGAGGAAGTTAATGATGATGATCATGTAAACTTCAGATCAAGTTACTACCAAACCTCGTAGGTAAACCAAAGTGAGATCCACACCAGAGTGGTATGGTAATCCTGTTCTGGAGGTCATGTTATTTGACCATGACGAACCTACGAACTATGAGGAAGCGATGATGAGCCCAGATTCCGCAAAATGGCTTGAGGCCATGAAATCTGAGATGAGATCCATATATGAGAACAAAGTATGGACTTTGATTGACTTGCCCAATGATCGGCGAGCCATTGAGATTAAATGGATCTTCAAGAGGAAGACGGACGCTGATAGTAGTGTCACTATCTACAAAGCTAGAATTGTCGCAAAAAGGTTTTCTACAAGTTCAAGATGTTGACTACGATGAGAGTTTCTCACTCGTATCTATGCTTAAGTCTGTCCGAATCATGTTAGCAATTGCCGCATTTTATGAAATCTGGCAAAGGGATAAACAAAACTGCATTCCTTAATGGATTTATTAAAGAAGAGTTGTATATGATGCAACCAGAAGGTTTTGTCAATCCTAAAGGTGCTAACAAAATATGCAAGCTCCAGCGATCCATCAATGGACTGGTGCAAGCATCTCGGAGTTGGAATATACGCTTTGATAAGTTGATCAAAGCATATAGTTGTATACAGACTTGCGGTGAAGCCTGTATTTACAAGAAAGTGAGTGGGAGCACTACAACATTTCTGATAAGTATATGTGAATGACATATTGTTAATCAGAAATAATGTAGAATTATTCTGCAAAGCATAAAGGACTGTTTGAAAGGAGTTTTTCAAAGATAGACCTCGGTGAAGCTGCTTACATATTGAGCATCAAGATCTATAGAGATAGATGAAGACGCTTGATAAGTTTTTCAATGAGTACATACCTTAACAAGATTTTGAAGTAGTTCAAAATAGAATAGTCAAAGGAAGAGTTCTTGCCTGTGTTACAAGGTGTGAAATTGAGTAAAGACTCAAAGCCCGACCACGGCAGAAAATAGAAAGAGAATGAAAGTCATTCCCTATGCCTTGGCCATAGGTTCTATAAAGTATGCCATGCTGTGTACCATATCTATTGTATACCCTACACTGATTTTGGCAAGGGAGTACAATAGTGATCTAGGAGTAGATCACTGGACAACGGTCAAAATTATCCTTAGTGGAATAAGGAAATGTTTCTCGATTATGGAAGTGACAAAAGGTTCGTCGTAAATGGTTACGTCGATGCAAGTTTTGACACTAAATCTAGATGACTCTAAGTCTCGGTCTAGATACATATTGAAAGTGGGAGCAATTAGCTAGAGTAGCTCCATGCAGAGCATTGTAGACATAGAAATTTGCAAAATCCTTACGGATCTGAATGTGATAGACCCGTTGACTAAAATTATCTCACAATCAAAACATGATCACACATTAGTACTCTTTGGGTGTTAATCACATAGCGATGTGAACTAGATTATTGACTCTAGTAAACCCTTTTGAGTGTTGGTCACATAGAGATGTGAACTATGGGTGTTAATCACATGGTGATGTGAATTATTGATGTTAAATCACATGGCGATGTGAACTAGATTATTGACTCTAGTGCAAGTGGGAGACTAAAGGAAATATGCCCTAGAGGCAATAATAAAGTATTATATATTTCCTTATATCATGATAAATGTTTATTATTCATGCTAGAATTGTATTAACCGGAAACATAATACATGTGTGAATACATAGACAAACAGAGTGTCACTAGTATGCCTCTACTTGACTAGCTCGTTAATCAAAGATGGTTATGTTTCCTAGCCATAGAAATGAGTTGTCACTTGATTAACGAGATCACCTCATTAGGAGAATGACGTGATTGACTTGACCCATTCCGTTAGCTTAGCACCCGATCGTTTAGTATGTTGCTATTGCTTTCTTCATGACTTATACATGTTCCTCTGACTATGAGATTATGCAACTCCCGTTTACCGGAGGAACACTTTGTGTGCTACCAAACGTCACAACGTAAATGGGTGATTATAAAGGTGCTCTACAGGTGTCTCCAAAGGTACTTGTTGGGTTGGCGTATTTCGAGATTAGGATTTGTCACTCCGATTGTCGGAGAGGTATCTCTGGGCCCACTCGGTAATGCACATCACTATAAGCCTTGCAAGCATTGTGACTAATGAGTTAGTTGCGGGATGATGTATTACGGAACGAGTAAAGAGACTTGCCAGTAATGAGATTGAACTAGGTATCGAGATACCGACGATCGAATCTCGGGCAAGTAACATACCGATGACAAAGGGAACAACGTATGTTGTTATGCGGTCTGACCGATAAAGACCTTCGTAGAATATGTGGGAGCCAATATGGGCATCCAGGTCCCGCTATTGGTTATTGACCGGAGAGGTGTCTCGGTCATGTCTACATAGTTCTCGAACCCGAAGGGTCCGCACGCTTAACGTCACGATGACAGTTTTATTGAGTTTTGATGTACCAAAGGAGTTGGAAGTCCCGGATGTGATCACGGACATGACGAGGAGTCTCGAAATGGTCGAGACATAAAGATTGATATATTGGACGACTATATTCGGACACCGGAAGTGTTCCGGAGAAGTTTCGGATTAAACCGGAGTGCCGGAGGGTTACCGGAACCCCCCGGGGAAGTATTGGGCCTTAGTGGGCCTTGAGGGGAGAGAGAGGGCAGCAGCCAGGAGGTGGCGCGCCCCCTCCCAGGAGGAGTCCTAGTTGGACTAGGAGAGGGGGGCGCAACCCCCTTTCCCTCTCCCTCTCCCTCTCTTTCCTTCCCCCCTTCTTTTCCTAGTAGGACTAGGAAAGGGGAGTCCTACTCCTACTAGGAGGAGGACTCCCCCCCTCTCCTTGGCGCGCCCATAGGCAGCCGGCCTCCCCCTTGCTCCTTTATATACGGGGGCAGGGGGCACCTCTAGACACACTTGATATACGATATTTTAGCCGTGTGCGGTGCCCCCCTCCACCATATTACACCTCGATAATACCGTTGCGGAGCTTAGGCGAAGCCCTGCGTCGGTGGAACATCATCATCGTCACCACGCCGTCGTGCTGACGAAACTCTCCCTCAACACTCGGCTGGATCGGAGTTCGAGGGACGTCATCGAGCTGAACGTGTGTAGAACTCGGAGGTGTGGTGCGTTCGGTACTTGATCGGTCGGATCGTGAAGACGTACGACTACATCAACCGCGTTGTTATAACGCTTCCGCTGTCGGTCTACGAGGGTACGTGGACAACACTCTCCCCTCTCGTTGCTATGCATCACCATGATCTTGCGTGTGCGTAGGAAATTTTTTGAAATTACTATGTTCCCCAACATTCCTTATATCATGATAAATGTTTATTATTCATGCTAGAATTGTATTAACCGAAACCTTAGTACATGTGTGAATAGATAGACAAAACAGAGTGTGCCTAGTATGCCTCTACCTGACTAGCTCGTTAATCAAAGATGGTTATGTTTCCTGACAATAGACATGTGTTGTCATTTGATGAACGGGATCACATCATTAGAGAATGATGTGATGTGCAAGACCCATCACTTAGCTTAGCATAATGATCGTTTAGTTTTATTGCTATTGCTTTCATCATGACTTATACATGTTCCTCTGACTATGAGATTATGCAACTCCCGAATACCGGAGGAACACCCTGTGTGCTATCAAACGTCACAACGTAACTGGGTGATTATAAAGATGCTCTACAGGTGTCTCCGATGGTGTTTGTTGAGTTGGCATAGATCGAGATTAGGATTTGTCACTCCATGTATCAGAGAGGTATCTCTGGGCCATCTCGGTAATGATCATCACTATAAGCCTGGCAAGAAATGTGACAATGAGTTAGTTACGGGATGATGCATTACGGAACGAGTAAAGAGACTTACCGATAACGAGATTGAACTAGGTATGATGATACCGACGATCGAGTCTCGGTCAAGTAACATACCGATGACAATGGGAACAACGTATGTTGTTGTGCGGTTTGACCGATAAAGATCTTCGTAGAATATGTAGGAGCCAATATGAGCATACAGGTTCCGCTATTGGTTATTGACCGGAGATGTGTCTCGGTCATGTCTACATAGTTCTCAAACCTGTAGGGTCCGCACGCTTAACGTTTGATGACGATTTGTATTATGAGTTATGTGATTTGATGACCAAAGTTTGTTCGGAGTCCCCGATGTGATCACGGACATGACAAGGAGTCTCGAAATTGTCGAGACATAAATATCGATATGTTGGAAGGTTATATTTGGACACAAGAATGGTTTCGAAGTGTTTCGGGTATTTTCCGGAGTACCGGGAGGTTACCGGAACCCCCAGGGGGGTTAATGGGCCTTCATGGGCCCTAGTGGAAGAGAGGAGGCAGCGGCCAGGTGGAGGCGCCCCCCCCCCAAGCCCAAACTGACTTGGACTAGGGTTGGGGGGTGGCCCCCCTTTCCTTCTCTACTCCTCCTCTTTCCCCCCTTCTCCTTGTGGGAATAGGAAAGGGGGGCCGAATCCAACTTTGACCGGGAGTCCAAGTAGGACTCCCCCCTTGGCGCGCCACACCTATGGCCGGCCTCTTCTCCTCCCCCCTTTATATACGTGGGAGGGGGGCACCCCAAAGGCACACCAAAGTTTCTCTTAGCCGTGTGCGGTGCCCCCCTCCACAGTTACACACCTCGGTCATATCGTCGTAGTACTTAGGCGAAGCCCTGCGCCGGTAACTTCATCATCACCGTCACCACGCCGTCGTGCTGATGGAACTCTCCCTCGGCCTCAACTGGATCGAGAATTCGAGGGATGTCACCGAGCTGAACGTGTGCTGATCGCGGAGGTGCCGTACGTTCGGTACTTGGATCGGTTGGATCGCGAAGACGTTCGACTACATTAACCGCGTTACTAAACGCTTCCGCTTTCGGTCTACGAGGGTACGTGGACACACTCTCCCCGCTTGTTTCTATGCTTCTCCTAGACAGATCTTGCGTGATCATACGGAATTTTTTTGAAATACTACGTTCCCCAACACGCAGACCCAACAGCAAAAACCCCACTCCACGGCACACCGTTCCATTTTTTTCCTACCGGACCCTCCATTTCCTACTTGATTTTTCGTCATACCGGGACATTTCTCACTTGAGCCCTCACCTTTAGAACCAGATGTTGTTCACCTCACCTTCGTCGTGCGTTGCAACATGTATGAAACTTTTATATTTACAATATAATAGAGCGGGTAGAGCTAACATATACTATTAACACAAAACAACAAATCCTATATACCTAAGAGATTGATCCCCACTATAGGTATTTATCTCAACATGCAGCCTATCCAACTCAGCAACCTGCCACATCAGCAACTCCTAACGTGCATTGCATGCAGCATCGAACGATTCTATTGTCGGCATACAGAACAGACCGAAGCACGATGTGTTGCATTACTAGCCTTCGTCAGTTTCCAGCCGTAAACCATGGGAGGAGCCTTAAACCACGACTCTCCAATTACCAACTCTCACTCGTTTCAGCCTTAACCACGGACTCAACGCTCAAATAAATAAATAAGCGATGACCCCTTCCTCCTTCAAAACATCAATCCCGATCTCTGAGTCAGAGCACTCCTTCGGCAGGACCGCCGGTCTGGCTGGCCTCCGGAGCTCTCCAGTATTCTACCAGGCTACGTTCGCCTTGCTGGTGTGTGCCCTGCATCATCAAGACAGCGGCCACGGTGCCCTGCTTGTCCCCTCCATCTCTGTCTCTGTTTCAGCTAAGGTATCTTTGGCACCGATGAGGAAGTTGGTTCCGCTCAGTTCCGTCTGAACCGGACTGGTCGTTGTGGAGATTGGAATCCGGAGCTTGCTTTATTTTCCTCTCCTCTAATCTTCTCCATGGCAACTCCCAATCTTATTTGTAGCCATCAACTATTGATTGTCCTCTCTGTCTTCATCCTCTCCGGCAAATCCCGTTCCTCTACCTCCCTGCAGAAGTAAATGATCTGTTTGGTACACTCATCTCTAAGTTGTGTGATGGGTTATTCATAGAGTTCATTGTACTATTTTCTTTAGAGAAAAAAAGAAGAAGAAATCATATGTTTTTACTTTATTATACCTTCTGCTACTGACAACCACCGTTTCTTTGCGCATACCTGATACTTATGCAACACGCATATAGTCTCCGCTTCTTTGTCGCAATCATGGCCACACATGTGTGGCTCTTTAAGAAAATTCTACTACATTCTGATTCCAGTTTTGGTGCACTCATCTGTACAAATTTCTGTAGCAATGTTGTGGTATTGTAATATTAGTACTGTCTTTTGTATGAAAATATACTACTTCAATTTCTACAAGTTATTCCTATACCAAGGGCTACTTTATTGAATGATTCCTTGATGGTGTTATTTTTATATGACCTTTTGACTATTTCAGAAGTAGTCAGTGCTAGAACTGTTCCAGCTCTTGGGCCATATTGCTATCTGCACTCAAATTCCAGGTTGTATTTTCTAACATCTTATATTTTTCAGCAACTGTAATTAACTTTTTTTTGAATCATCATGGTGGTGTGTTCATGATCTGCTAATGGTGATGTATGTGCTGGGGATACTTCAAGATTGCCTTCTTTCCAACAGATAAGGCACTACATTGCAGTTCAGGATTGATAAGAACATTGTTTCATGCTACAACTACTATCACTGGTGCGCGTAGGTCCTAAACAAACGGTTTTTTACCCCTTTCCGCGACGGCCTTCGGAACCGTCACCAAGTGAGTGTGTGCGATAGGGGGTCCTTGCCACACGACCCAGAAACCGTCGGGGATATGGAACAGTGATCCAGAGGCCTTCCAAAATGTAATCGTGTGCGATGCAGCACACACTAAATTCTTTCGGACGTGTGGTATCGGTGATTAAGCGTTTCTAATGACGTAGTTAAACCATACGGTCTGTCGTAACGAACCGTTTGGGAAACATTATGTAAGGCACACGGGCCAACATATGAACTGTGTGTGATTTGTGCCCTATCGCACACGAGTTTTCCGCGTACCGTCTGCCATGCTAGACTCCATCGCACACGTTTTCCAACAATTACCGTCTGCGATAATGTTCTATCACAAACGGTTCAGGAGCCCCTTCGCACACATACAAGTGCTGCAGACCGTTCGTGATTTGTTAGGTATCACCGATGGTTGCCGCAAGAGTGACGTGTGCTTTTCGTTTGGGATCCCACACATTTTCTAAAAAATACGACTGGGATTGTATTTTGCATTGGGCACGGTTTACTCCCAGTTCTCGTGTGCGATAACGCGATATCACAAACGGTTCCCGAGAACCTACGCACAAGTAGTAGCGCTGCGAATCGTTTGCGATCTGCTATGTATCACCGACGATTCCAATACGATTGACGTATGCTTTCCGATGTGGATCGCACACACTCATTTAGTTGAACCGTGTGCGGAGCAATTGCCAGGTTAAAACAAAAATATCCCATTTTGAATCGGCACGCAAAAAGCAAATTCGCCACAATATTCAATTGAACAAATAAACAAAAATATCCCATTTTGAATCGGCACGCAAAAAGCAAATTCGCCACAATATTCAATTGAACAAATAGTGTCCACAGGAAGAACATTCATCAAATTTCGCAACAATTGCAATTGAACATATGGTAGCTAAATTCCAATGATTTGTCCACACATATATGCATTACATAATTAATCATAGTGTACAAAATATGAAGACCTCATCAGATGGAAAATAATAGATCCATGCATTATATGTTTAGCGGCTAACTCTTACTCAATGTTCAGGAGAAACCATGCTGAAATCTTCATCATCACTAGTGGGATTGATGTAGTGATCCAGTTAGAAGTCGCTGATAAATCTCCGAACCGTTAGCAATTCACCAGCCGGGAGCGGTTCAGGGGTCCTCAGTTTTAAGATGAGCTGCAGTATTAATTAAGATAGACTTACTGGTACTAATTCGCGAGGATCGTCACAACTATCAGCAGATTTGCAGATGGAGATCATGTGTCTGCAAACATAGTATCCACAAAGGTTGGTCCCTGCTTCTTGCCGAGGACACTGAATTTTTTTGTACAAAATTAGTCATGTATTTGTCCTGTTAGGAACAACCTAACCGGTGTTAGATGTATTATTTTTTCTTTGGACAAAATAGAAAGAGGTTTATTTAGAAGCTTGAACATTTGACTAGCGTATGGACAGGTATTTGCAGACTGTTGGATAAATTTTTCAAAAATTATAGATTTCGGTGTGTTACCGGAGAAACGATCTCGTGCTGCAGAGGTAGTTTCCACTTGAACAGGTTCCCTGTTTCAGTTTCCCACAATGCGACCACACTGCAAATGATGATGAATTTTGACAACATCAATTATTGAACAAGATATGAATGCAAATTAATTTCAACATCATAGAATTCAAACCTATCCAAGAATTGCTGAAGATGCATCAGATCCTGAGCGTTTGTTGACTCTCTGAGAGAATCGATGTAGTAAACTGTGTTCTTGTTTGGAACAATGAATACCACTATCCAGTGATTGCTACATATTAAGAAAGCCATGAAATTACGAATGATGTCGAAATCTGAAAGACAATCAGTGTATGCATGGTTGTTTACTTGACTTACCTTTCATGATATGGCCAGAGAAATGATTCTGCATGGGACGTGTTTTTGAAGATACGGACGACCGTGTTAACCCCAGTCCCGTCGGTCCTTTTCATGTAATGATGTGCCATTTGCTAATGCAGGATCTATGAAATACACACTCTCACTTTGTCTTCTCTATGCGTTCAATCCCCTGAGAGGAATAAAATGCATTTAGTTGTTTATCATTTACAGCCTTGTATGGAGAAGTTGATCAGAGTTTGTTAAGTACTTACAAAATCACGCATCTAACAAGAGTGGCATCGAGCATGTCGAAGTTGAAGAAGAGATGTAAGTCCTCGAAACTCACAATGATGGAACCAGCATCGTGTCGGAAATGATCTCTGTTGTAGTGGACTAGCAAATGATGATGACCTTCGGACATTTGATCCATACAATATTCATGTAACTCACGGCAACTGGAGCTGCACTCATCAAAGTATTCACCAACAAGAAATGGCTGGCCATGGACGTAATTGTGTGCTTCAAGTACGTCTGCTTTTCTTTTAGCAAGCAACAATTCTACTTCTTCATCATCCATGGCATCAGAAATAATATTACTCCCCGATTCGAACAAGCTGCTGTTAATTTGGTTCTGGGCGATGAGTGCTTTATGTAAGAGGCAATCGTTCTCTTTCCTCTTCACTTTCTCGCTGCGCTTCCTCGTGGTCGTGGGTGTAGCCTTTTTGGCCACTTCCTTCTTGGTACTTGAAGCATTTCTGGCAAAACGTCTGGTTGCCTGCACGGTAGACTACCGAGCAGACGGTGAAGCTTGGACAGACTTCTTAGCAGACTATTTATCTATGCCGGACCGCTGAGCTGGCGGTGCTGAAGTGACGGACTGCTGGGTTGTAGGAGCAGAGGCATCGGACTGCTGACCATGCGTTGAAGCTATGTCAGGTTTCTGCGCAGGTGGTGCCAACTTGTCGGTGTGCTGAGGAGGCCGTGCCAACACGTTGGTTTGCTGAGCAGGAAGTGCTGACGCATTGGTATGCTGATCACGCGCCTGCGGACTGACGGACTAATGAGCAATCAGTTCTGGACCAACAAACTACTTAGCAGGCGGTTTCGAAGCATCAGACTGCTTAGCAGTCTGTTCCACCAGGTTGGTCTGCTGAGCATGTGCTGGAGCTGGGTCTCCCCCCGCTGCTTCAGCGGCCGGCAACTGAACCGGTGGTGCATCATCAGTAGTTGTAGGCCTTGCCATTGGCTGCTTTGGGGTGGCGGATGACATGGCCTGTACGCCACAAAGTCAGTCCGACTAATCACAGGTTGATGCATCAGCCCGCGAGAGCTGCTCTGGCAAGGAGAGCGTCACCGGTTGAGGGGCGACAGTGGTTGCTTTTGGTGGGGCTTCAGGAATATCATCGATGAAATCTATTTCCTTTCGTGGCCACTGGATGTGATGTAACAGTGTTTCTCCCAAGGTCCTTTGCTCATCGAAGTCTCCTAGGACATTCTTCAGGGCAAATTCATTGAATCCAGGCTTTACTTCAGTCATGTAGCACTTCACACAGCCCAGCTTCGATGGAACATTGTCCAAGAAGAGGCCATCTTCCAAGACGGGTGGGCAAACCCAGGCTGTTGCACATTTTAATGTACCTTCATAATGTGTAAGCACGCCCTTCGGTCTGTCTTTCATTCCAGATAGATCGGATATAGCATCATCACGAGCAGCTGCAGTCTCAATGTCGCTGGGGTCAGCTGATGCACAGCTACTCTTGTGCAGTGTTGTCGCACAATAAGCAGCATCATCCATGCCCGCCTCCTCTCCCATCTGCTGGCTATCTGTCAGTGTTAGAGTCTTCTGCATCATCATTGACTCCTCAACATCCTTTCGAACAGCCGGATAAATCTCCTTCTTCAACTTTTCAAACAATGCATTCTGCTTCATTTCACTCCTCGCTTTTTCATGCTGAGCCTCTATTCTTTGCCGAGTATGAAAGCCCTCATGTGCGGGACATTAACGCCTATACCCCTTGCATGGCCAGGGGGCACTTTTGTGTCCAGAGCAATTTACAAAATGTCACATGGCCCTGAGTTCCTGTAGAACCTTCTAGGGATCTTGGAAGCCTCTACCATCACTTCATACAGTTTGGCGTCACATGCGTTTTCAAGGTAATAAGTTCCGTCATCACGCCTCTTTGCACATGCCCACAAGTAGTCTCTGGCGCGTTCGCCCTTGATTTCACTAAAGGCCGGACTCCCACCCGCCGCTATTGCTTCTTTGTCCTCCTGTTCCCATATCAGTTTCATGCCGTAGTATCCCGCCACACCCATACGGTGGGGGTGTATGTTCCTCTTCTGAAGTTTCGATTGCTTGAAACTCTTCGCAGCAAACTCTGGAGTTGCCCTGACCCTTTTGAGTTCTGCCTAGTCTGCCTTTGTAATTTGGGGGTATGCGGGGATTGGGTCCTTGCCTTCACTCAAGTACTTCTTGTACAACACATGCTTGCAGTTTCTCCAAGCATCCCTAGCCTTCTTCAGTGCAGCGTGTTCCACCTGCATTCTCCACTGCTCTGGAATGTTGAAGTGATCCATGATCTCCCGGACTATCCTTCGCCGTGTTTCTGTGTCAGCCTTCCGAAACCCCGGCAGATTAATGTTGAGCCTTGCCCTGCCAACAAATCCACACACACTCCTGAACCTCATGCGTGTTTTATCTGGTTTAGTTGGAGCCCAGGATTTTAAATCAATCTCGGTTACTTCATATACACCTTTAGGATGGTGTGTGGGCTTCCTTGGAGCGTTCCTCCATGTCCTGACTGGAAGGGTAATTGCTGCAGCTCTATCCCGTTCAAGACTACTTGATCCCTCACAATCTGCTGAAGACCAAGGGTTGTCCGAATCAGATGAAGATACATGGCCTGAACGAGTGTTGTCGCTGCTACTCGGCATCTACAGAAAACACATGCGAAACTCAGGAAAGGAGGATAAGCATAAAACTAACAACTTGGTGTGAAGCTTTCTAAACATGCCATGCAATAATTTAGAAAATGTATGGCTAATTTGTTAAGTTTATGTGACTCGGGCGCCCGCGATCTGTAAATAGGCAGTAACTTATTGGAACAAATACAGGTTATATGTAGTAAGGAAGGTACATAATGAACATATATACGCTCTCCATTATTTTATAGCCAATTTGGGAACATACAGAACGAAATTGGAAGAGGGATTGCGAGGAAATATACCTCACCGCGATGGAGAGCAGTAACTAACATGCTTCTTAATGCAAACCCTGCCGGACCACAAGAGAGGCGAGGGTTACTGCATCGATATGCTCAAGGGTGGCTGGCAAGTAAACGAAGACGGCGAGGCACGGGAAGCCGCGTGTTGGGAACGGCAGTGGAGGTAGGCTTGACGCCGAAGAGCGGGCACACGGCCGGGGTGAGCACGGCGGCACCGGAGAGGGTTCTACTGTGGATCTGGGGGAGGGGGGAGCTGGCGAAGGAGATTGGGTGGACTAGTTGAGTGAAACGCGGGGGGGGGGGGGTGGGGGGTCTTGGCGGCCTAGGTGAAAAGGGAGAAAAATATCCCCGATCGCCGCGCGCACGGAAAGGCCTATGCAAACGGTTGCCTCTAAGCGCTCATGTGCACAAACAGAATAATTTCGTTTGAAATGAAGACGTACTAATTTTGAAATGAAGACGTGAGTTCATCGTTTCTCATCTAATTTTTTCGCACGTAAACCAATCACAATTTTACCACGGGTTTGATTTGCTGGCGCATTTCAGGTCTCGTGTGCTATATGTCAGACATTTTATGGCATTTACCGTGCATGTTTGCATATAAATCAATTCCTAGCCGGATTGAATTTCCTGTCGAAAGGGACGAGGATTGCCGTTCGATCTGGGAGTATCCAACGGTGAAGACGTGCGATCCGTGGGGTTTGGGTTCTGGCCAATTAGAACGCATGACTCAGATCGCACGTGCAGCGAGGGGGGCATCGGCCACGGTTTGGTAGGCACACGGCTTTCGTGTGTGAACCGTGTGCTGTTCGAAAACATTTTTTGGGAGGGGCTATTTGAAAACATGTACATATGTTGTCGAAAGGGATGAGGATCGCCGTTCGATCAAGGAGAATCCAACGGTGCAGACGTACGATCGGTGGGGTTTGGGTTCTGGCCAATCAGAATGCACGACTCAGATCGTGCGCATGGCAGAGGGGTGGGGGTGCATCGGCCACGGTTTAGTGGACACACGGCTTTCGTGAGTGAACCATGTGCTCTTTGAAAACATTTACATTACCTAACATCATATTTTTGTTTGAATAAAAAAATGAGTTCATCCTTCCGCCTCCAATTTTTTCCACGGTAAGAAATCATGAGTATAGTGGAGAGTGTCATATACTAGTATCATGAATATACAGTACATATGATACTACCTTTAATTAATTATAGCACATAGTATAATACATAGAGTATAGTATATCATATATATATATATCATATTTATTGCCATGCATGACACAAATTAGCATCGCATTTGACATGATACGGTATCTATCTACTATATGTTACTCTAACCCTCTTTATATATATTTAATTATTTGCCACATCAGCATATATACTTGCTATTTCTGAGTGCATGACATCGTCGGCTATGATACCACCACTATGGCCAGCCTTATATAGGACGATAAATCACGAGTGGACATGGTGCCACGCGAGGATGGTATCCACACCATTCATTTCTTCGTGATTCGTGTTGTATTTACACTGCCAAAATGTATATTGGTCGTATTCCATGGATAATAGATGAGTTTGGCCCACGGATCTGCACAAGTGTAGTTAAAGCCCCATTGATGACCACACTGATCCCACATTATTGATTAGAGGAGTTATTTCAGTTATTTGCAGCGTACATTAACCACAACCTGCACCATTGCATGTATTTTCTCCCCATCCCTTGTTCATTCTGCAGCTCCTCTCGCACTCATCTTGCTTCTCTTGTTTTTGCTCTTCGTTCAGGGCATGGCTAGCTAGAACTCATACATGAAGATTTAGAGTTTCTTTTCAAAAAAATGGAGATGTGGAATTGTAGCTACAACAGTTCATCTCTCTCTCTCTCTCAGCTTTGGTAGTTATGTGTCAATCATTGACTGTCTAAGAGCAATCCATATTCCTCACCCTCTCTTTCTCTCAGATGTTCTCTGTCGTGCCAACTTTTTATATCCATCAGCTCCTACAACAACAACATTTTATGTTCATGTCATAGTGTAATTCATGTCTTCATCAATGTCCTACATCGACTCTCCAGCTCCTCTCATGGGAGTTTTTTTACGATGTGTCTGAATCATAGCTCACACATCAAGTAATCCTATGTAAATAAATTTGCTCTATACCCAGCCAATCTGATGATAAGATTCAACAATGTCCTTCATACACCCACCTGCACGAAGCATATCTTAAATACATGCCCTGCACAAGCCACCCCCATTAACTCGTACTGGCTGCATAAAGACTTGTAAATGCTATGCAGGCCATCAAGTACCCAGCAGGGATTAATTCAACACATCTGACAGAGTGCCAAAACCCAACTACCAGACAAAGTGCATACGAACTTAAAGTGCCATGGCCCACTCACTGCTGCATATTCCAATGTATTATTGAGTAGCTGTGATCGTATTGGAAAATGTCCTATATTAATTAGTAATCTCAAAGCACAAGCGGGTGGCCGAGATTTCGGCATCGCGTGGCACCATGTCCCAAAAATCCGCATCGGTATCATATAGTACCATATATATAGTATCATGCATATGATACTAGTGTATGATACTACGTACGTACCTTCATAATGCATATATAGTATCATAGAGTAGTACTAGCTCCCTCTGTAAACTAATATAAGAGCGTTTAGATTACTAAATAGTGACCGAAACGCTCTTATATTAGTTTACGGAGGGAGTATATATCATAGATGACCGTATTTATGGCCATGCATGACACAAAGTAGTATAGCATTTATTATATGTATATATATGTTACGGTATCTACCTATGTTACTGCTTCTTTGCCACATCATCATATTTTCTATTCCCAGGTGCATGATACCGGCTATGATACCCCCACTATGGCCACCCTAATAAGGTTGGTCGTAATATGGGAGTATCAAGCAGTATGATGCATGCCAACTAGACTTTTTGGATGATGTGGCACACAGTTAAATGATGAAAGAGAGGGTGTGTGGTATCATATCATGATACCGTATCATATTAAATGTTGTACTACTTTGTGTCATGCATGGTAATTAATAAGGAACCTAAGATACTAACTCATGATACTATGCATGCGCGCATTACGGAGGTATTGCCAATCATATACTAGTATCATGCATATATACTCCCTCCTTTCCGGTTTATAGGCTTATCTCAAAATTTTAGTTTTTCCATTTTATAAGGCTCAATTTGGTTGTTCCCCATCACATGTCCAGATTCCAAGGTGCATTAAATCATTGCATGCAAGTATTAAGAAAAGTTGACCAATGCATGTAATTTATATATGCATGCATGTATTGCAATTAATACATTGGAAAAGATAAATTTTTGAGGAAAACAAAAGCATTAATTGGGTGTTCTTGCAAACTACAAAAGGTATTCCACCACTCACCATCTACCTTGGTTGGTGAGATTTTTGAATTAAGCCCTATAAGGCTGGCCATAGTGGGGGTAACATAAGTAGTATCATGCACTTGGGACTCGCAAACATGCCTATGTGGCAGGCAATTAAAGAAGAGAGAGATGGTTATAGTAACATAGGTAGATACCGTAACATAATAAATGTGATGGTACTATGTGTCATCCATGGCAATAAATGAGACCACCTATGATACTAATCTATGATACTATGCGCTATAGAGGTAGTAACATAGACTAGTAACATATGCATGTTACTAGTCTAAGTTACTCCCCACTATGACCAGCCTAAGGCTGGTTGTAATGGGGAGTATCATATATATATACTAGTAGTATCATGCATATATATGATAGTGTAGCTAGGATACTAGCTACTTCCGTAAGGCATAGTATCATAAGTTAACATCTTAGGTTGCCTTACTAATCACACAAAGTAGTAGTACAACATTTAATATGACACGGTATCATGATATGATACCACATCCTCTCTTGTGTGCCACATCGTCCAAAAAGTCTAGTTGGCATGCATGATACCTCTTATGATAATACCATTACAACCAAGCTAGCTAAACCGGAAAGGAGGGAGTATGAGACTAGCTAGCCACAATGGAGAGTAGTACACTGGTAACATACACATATCCCTAGACTATATATGTTACTACCTTCATAGTGGGTAGTAACATAAGTGTAGTGTCATGCAAAGCTTCATTTCTTAGGTTACAGACTCATATTGCATTGGGACATGTGATGCTATAATAACTATCTAAGTTACTGAAACTATCTCTCTCCTCATTAACTTATTGCCACATAAGCAAGTTTGCTGAGTTGGAGTCGGTGTTACTGCTGAAGTTACTCCCACTGTGGCTAGTCTGATACTAGCTAGTCGTCTATGATATACTAGCTACCTCACTAAGAGCATGGTTAATAATACAGCCAAGGGTCAGCTATAAGAAGTTGACATGTCATATACAGCCAACCTCTTAGCGGGTATGTATAATAATAAGTTTTATATACATACTAGTTTATCAATAGTTGGCCCACCTTACATCCTCACAAAGTGTCTTGGGTCTCCTGTTGCAGCTGGCTCTACTAACCAAGAGCCCGCTTCTCTTCTCTTTCCTCGAACTAATAAGCACATATATATTATTCTATTCCTTATAGCCAGACTACCCATAGTGGGAGTAACATAGGTAGTAACAGCACACATATCTAGATAAAATAGATGATGTGGCAAGCAATAAATGAAGAAATGGAGGAAAGTGGATATGTGTGATGTTGTCGGCGTTCTGGGAACGGGGGTCTCCAGACTTGCCTGCCTGCGACCCACAGCGTGGCCAAGCGGCAGGCCGTACGGCCCATCTTCGTCAACAAGACTCCCAAGACCCTCGCGGGGGTCCAATCCTCGGGAGGCGGACGATGCAAGACCTCCTCTGGAGTGGCCTAGCCAGGCAGGCTCACGAGGAGCGGAGATATCACGGCAAGGAAAACCTCACGAGGCTCTCGTGACGTGGGCCATGACGAACGGTACCAGGCGGGTGCCAGGCGGGCGCCGGTGCGCGCAACGTCCTTATTTCGTCTTTGGTGCTAAGGAGGCCAGCGCAGGCGAAGAGTACCGAGGCATCAGGCAAAGGTTGCCATATTGGTGCAATGAGACCAAGACCAGGAGGACGGCCAGGCGGAGGTCATCGTGGAGCCCAAGACGGCGTCACCCCAGGGCTTTTTGCAGGCGAAGACCGCTTTTGTCAGGATAGCTTGTACTAGCTGTCCCCCTTCAAATTTGCCCGCCGTTGTTTGGCTCCCTTCCCGCTCGATATTTGGGAAGAGGACCAGGGCCTACATAAGTAGAGCTAGCCACCACAGTAGGGGCAGGTTGAACTGATCGAATCCTCACGCCACAAGTTCACAAGCACAAGAACACCTCAACCTCAGGAGGCTGTTCTTCCCTTCTATTGTTCATCATCAGCCCAAGAGGCAATCCACCACCACCACACTGGAGTAGGGTATTACACCACAACGATGGCCCGAACCAGTATAAACCTCGTGTCTTTCTGTGTTGCGAGTTCGACGAGTTCATCCGCAAGATCTTAGCAACCGAGAGCGTAGATCGGTAGGAGGGAGAGACTTCGCGCGCACCCCATTGTTCGAACCTTAAGGGTTTGCCGAAACCCCACATCCGACATTTGGCGCGCTAGGTAGGGGTGCGCCGTAGTTTCCCTTCCATCAGTTCGTTGCTCCATCGCTCCGTCATTTCCATGGCGGACGCTCGCCGTGCTCGAGCTGAGCGTCGGGCTGCCCTCTCCGCCCGCGTGGCTCAGACGGCTCCCGTAGGCGGGCCACCTCGTCGTTCTCCGTCTCCCGCCGCCAACGCTGCCACCGGCCCGACGGGGAACTATCAACAAGCGTCCTCGCTGCATCCTTCTGTGCGGCAAGACGGCCGCACCACTACTCCATTGCTTACCCCTGCCGGTTCCTCGTCTCACGCGCACCGCGCTCCCATGGAGGCACGAGCCGCGCTCATCGCGGCGAACGAGCTCCTGCGTTACCGCCCCGTCGACGACCTCTATGAGGAGTGGCTCGACCGCGTCACCGAGCTCGTCCGCGCCGCAGGGGGCTCTCCGGCGCCGTCCCACTCTCTGCCTCCTCCTCAACCAGCCGCGGGCGACGAAGCTAATGGCATGCCTCCACCACCTCAACCCCAAGACGGTGCCTTGGCACCAAGGCGCGTGCCTCCGCGGCGTGATCCACCGCGCCCAGCGCCCGCGCGTGAAGAAAGAAGCTGCCAATAAATCCCGCGGCCGCGAGAAGCTGCGCCGGCGCTCCCCGTGCCACCTCGTCAAGACCGCGTGCCGCCTGCAGTGGCGCAGCGCGGACCTCACCAAGACCAAGCTCCACCTCAGAAGCGGGCCCCGGCGACCACGGCCGGCTGCCAGGCCATCACCCCCGAGCTGCGTAGCGTCGCCTGTCCAGGCAAGTTCAAACCAGATCTGCCTCCTCACTACGACGGCACCGCCGACCCCGCGGAGTTCCTGCAGCTCTATGAGCTGAGCATCGAAGCGGCCAACGGCGACGAAAAAGTCATGGCGAACTGGTTTCCCATGGCTCTCAAGGATTGGGCCCGCTCCTGGCTCCTGAACCTGCAGCACGGCTCGATCTCCTCCTGGGACGAGATGCGCGACCGCTTCGTCGCCAACTTCCAAGGCACTCGCGACGGCCCACCGGCCGCGGGTGATCTACGCCGCATCAAGCAACAACCAAGAGAGACCCTCCAGCAGTACATCCAGCACTTCAACAACACTCGCCTCAAGATCCCCAAGGTCACGGACGAAGCCATCATCTCCGCGTTCTCAGACGGCGTCCGTGACGTCAAGATGAAGGAAGAGCTCGCTATCCACGAGGAGCTCTGCACATCTCAGGAGCTGTTCAACCTAGCGACCAAGTGTGCGAGAGCTGAGGAGGGGCGCCTCTCTCTCCTTGAGCTGCCAGCTGCAGGAGCGGAGGAGAAGAAGGCCAAGCCCAAGGACGTGAAGCGCAAAGAGGCAGTGGTGCTCGCAGCGGAGCCCGACACCAAGCGAGGCAGAGATCAGCCCGAGTCATCCAAGAACGGCCGATCATTCTGCGCCTTCCACAACCTGAACACCCACAACACCAGCGACTGCCAAGAGCTCAGAGCCATACGGGAAGGACGCTATGGTCGACGCCCCGAGCGCAACGACCGGGGCTACGGCCGCGGAGGAGCACGTGGAGGCGGACGCTGGGACGACCATGGCCCGTGCCTGGAGTGGCGCGACCGGCCTCGTGAGGACCGCTGGCAGGACCAACCTCGCGAGGGTGCCTGGAGGGACCAGCCTCGTGAGGATCGCCCCTAGGGCAACGCCGGTCTTCCTCCGCTGCCGCCGCCAAGGAGGAACGACGACCACCACCAGGACGAAGGGGTTGGGGGCTTCCAGGAGCCGCGTGCGATCTCCAGCATCTTGGGCGGTGCCCAGGCCCCAGCCTCTCAGCGCATCTTCAAACACTTCGCTCGCGAGGTGAATGCGGTGCTCCCCAAGCTCGAGGCCACGCGCTCGCTCAGGTGGTCCCAATGTGCCATCACCTTCAACTCGGCAGACCAGCTCAAGTGCGCAACCACCACTGGAGCCCTCCCTATGTTGTGCTCCCCAGTCATCAGCAATGTGCAAGTCACCAAGACCCTCATCGACGGCGGCGCAGGGCTCAACGTCCTGTCTGTCGACACGTTCGACAACCTCCAAGTGCCATATGAGCAGCTCCAGCCAACCAAGCCTTTCTCAGGAGTGACCGACGGTTCCACCACACCGATAGGGCAGGTCCGCCAGCCTGTCACCTTCGGGGAGCGCAAGAACTATCGCACCGAGCTCATTGACTTTGACATCGCACACATCCGCCTGCCGTACAATGCCATCCTCGGGTATCCAGCCCTGGCCAAGTTCATGGCAGTCACTCATCATGGCTACAACGTTCTCAAGATGCCAGGAAGCGGAGGAATCACCACGGTCCCGTGTGTAGAGAGGGATGCGGTGTGCTCCCTTGAGCGCGCCTTTCAAGCCGCAGCAATCGACGACCCCGACAGCAGGAGTGAAGGCCCTCCGGAGGCCATCCCCAAGAAGAAGCAGCTGCGCCGAGCAGGATCTCAGGAGGGCGGCGACGCAGCTGGAGCCTCGTCAGGATCAGCGCCCGCTCCAGGGGCGCCTCCCTTTGTCGCATAGGAAGGCGCACCCGGCACCCTCCTCGGGCAGGGCTCGGGGGCTCTCTTCTGGAGGGCCACAGACCTTGCCAACCTCACGAGGGAGGCGCTTGGGCACTACTTGGAGGCGTGCTTCGCGACACGTTTCCCTCAGGAGAACACAGGGCAAGGAGTGCCCACCACCCAAGAGTTCATCACCAAGACCACCCAGGAACCGCAAGAAACAAGAGCCATGCGCGGCCACAGCCGCTCACATGGCGAAGCTCCCCATCCAGGCGAGGATGTCGGGCTGCGTGTCTGCATCGACGTCCCAGGGCTCAATAGGGCTGCATCTCAGGAGCGCTTCTGGCCATCGCGTGCGGGCCGCTGCGAGGGCCCACCACATAGCTACGTCTGCATGCCCTTCGGCTTGCCGGGCGTGGCGTCGGCCTATCAGCGCAACGTGCGGCAAGCCCTGGCGGCTCAGGAGGCCAGGTTTCGCGCCGTCCTGGAGGAGATGGAGACGGCCTTCAGGGAACCCCCTGAACCCCCAGAGCCTCCCGAGGCTCAGGGCCCCGGTGGCTCATGAGGAGCCATTCCTTCAACACGCGGCTTCAGCTGCACCAACTCCACTTTGTCTACAGAACCAGGTGACATCTTCCAAGTTCGTTTAAGCTGGGAGCGCCCCTCGGGCTACATTATTCCCAGGCCACATGGGTCCGTCCCAGTGGCATGTATCCCTCTTGCTTAAGTCTTTAGCTTACCTTGCTGGGGGCGCCCCTCGGGCTGCATCATCCCCAAGCCGCTCGGGCCAGACCCCAGTGGCGTGTATCTTCCTGCATTTATCCAAGTCGATCTGCTCTTCATGCTTAACCTACCAGCGGCTATCGCCCGCTCGATTGCCGCTTGCCGCGGGCCTGTTCTTCCCATGCAATTCGCTTGCACGTTAAAAGGGGGGCTCCTGAGCATCGCGACTCAGGAGCTCTTACTGGCTCTCCAGCCCTCACCCCTGGCCTTGACCACGGCATCGCGACCTGGCATACCAGCGGTGGCTGAGCTCGCTCGAGGGCCGGGACCTGAGGACGTAGAGTGCTTGCATCTAACTGCCTTGCAGGAACACACAGTCACCAAGACTCAAGACCAGGCGCAACCCGCCTTGAGGTAGAGCCTCGTGAGTCCCGCGCTGGCTCACGAGTGCCCAGATACACCTCGCAGCCCTATCGTGCAAGCCACATGTCAGGGCGGGGCTCTACACGCCCCGGGGGTTCCCGGAGGGGGCCCCCATCCCACGCCCAAGTGGAAGCACCATGCTTCGCGCTGGCTGTCGACACTGCCGAGGAGCGGCTATGCCCGTGCACAAGCGGAAGCACTATGCTCTGCGCTGGTGATAAACAAGTAAGGGAGACCCCATGGTCGTGCCAACCTCAGGGAGCACAGAGCTCAGCGCCCAGCCTTACCGCAATGCCTCCCCTCGGGAAAGCCGTGCATGGGGGCTGGGCACGGGGGCTGCGCTCGGGTCACGCCCAAGCGCACGCCACCTAACCAGGTCCCCGGACCTGGGCCTCGCGCGCCCCTCCCGAGGCCTCAGCGAGGGCAGGTATGGGAATTGTTTGCACGTCAAGGGGGACTCCTGAGCATCGCGACTCAGGAGCCTAACTGGTCACGTAGCCCCTCACTCCTTGGTCCGTCCTGGTCTCTGGTCGGCCCAATGGCGGTTGAGGTATGCGCGGGGCCGGGCCCTGCCGACGTAGAACATTAATCTACCCCCGCGAACTCTCCCTATATGCTGTTTGCGCGTCAAGGGGGACTCCTGAGCATTGCGACTCAGGAGCCTAACTGGTCACGTAGCCCCTCACTCCTTGGTCCGTCCTGGTCTCCGCCGGCCCAATGGCGGTTGAGGTATGCGCGGGGTCGGGCTCTGCCGACGCAGAACGCAAAGCAAATAGGAAGGAAATCGTGAATCTCGAAGCAAATATTACAAGCATATTGTCCTCACAATACCAAATAAAAGTCTAAATGCCTCCACGAGGCCTGTTACATGTCGCAGGAACGGAACGGGAAGAATGGCCGCGGGTCACCTCTAGACATCGCCGACGCCAGCGGAAGGCGCTCCCTCGTGATCGGTTTTTTCTTCACCACCAGCAGCAAGGTCAACGACGCCAGACAGAGGAGCGGAGACAAAACCGCGGAACCTCCTCAGCAAGGCCCCCACCTGATCCTGCATGGCCGTGGTAGCCGCCTCGTACTGATCTTCAGCTACAGGCTCCAGCAGCTTGTCAAGGCAAGCGTTGGGGTCGCGAAGGTGCAGGTGGCTAAAGACGCGAGTCAGCGCAGCTGATGACAGGACGCGAGCTTCTGCCTCCGCCATGGGACCGAGACCATCAACGACCTCCTCAAGCGCCTTCACCACGAGAGGAAGCAGCTGGGCAGGGCCGTCCTCTTCGGTGTCCAGAGGCTTCTCTAGGCTGTGCTCGTAAAGCGTCTTCAGCGCCTTGCGAGACCTCTTCTCGAGATCGGCAAAGGCCACGCGGTCTTCCGCCAGGACTCGCGCCTTGGCGTCAAGATCGGCCTCCCTCGTCCTCATCTTCCGCTCCAGCTCCTCCAACCAGTTGCGCTCGGCGGCCTGCTTCTTCCACAGCTCCGCCAACTCTGCATCACAATTCTTGACGGCTTCCTCCCGGGCCTTCATCTCCTCCTCCTTCGCTTGGCTGCAGCGCACCTCTTCGGCGTGCTTGTCGCGCAGGCTCCGCAGCTCGCCCTCCAGCGCTTGGCAGTGGTCACGGGCGGCCTTGGCGTCCTTTAGCGCCGCCTCACGATCGGCCGAAGCATTGGCGGCTCCTTGCTTCTCCTTCTCAGAAGCCGCAGCAGCCTGACCCAACCCCGCGCGAACTGCCAAGTTGGAGTGAAGCCACCCAGAGGCCAGCTCCAGCGCCCGGCCACCAGGCGCGGGTCCGCGCTCAGGACATCCGCCTGCAGCTGGGTCATCTCCCCAAGGGCACGCTCCAAGACGGCAGCAGGAGTAGAAGGACCAGGGAGTGGAGATGCAGCAGTGGGAGGAAGCGACATCATCACCAGGGCTTGAGAGACCGCGGGTGCCGGAGCGGCTGGGACCTCGTCAGCTGCGCCAAGTACCGGCACCTCCGGAGCCAACGGGGCCAGGGGGCTGACTCCACGCGGCGAGGCTCCTCTTGGCCTCGCGAGGACGATCGGGCCGGGGAGATGCGGGCGCTGTTGCCTCCTTTCTCTACGGGAGGCACGGCCGCTGCGTCTTCCTTCCTCTTCTTCGCCGAAGATGTCGGCCTGCTCAACCAAGGGCGAATATCAGGAAACGACGAGTACAAGCAAGGGCATTCGGGCTACCAGCGACGACCTACCCTTCGTCAGGATGAGGGGTTGCTCTCTCTCCCCTTGGAAGGCGTCGGCCTCGGCATCATCAGGAAGGGCGCGGAGAATCTCGGCCTTGCTCAGGGGGGGAAGTCTCCCCCACCTCCTCCAGGGTCTTCTCCGAGTCCTCCTCCTCTTCTCCCTCTCCGCGGGACTCACCAGAAGACACCTCCACCGGTTTCTGCGCTGTAGGAACTCCCGGAGGCGTTGGCGGCACCAGCCCGCGTGCTTCAAAGGTCGGCCTGCAGGCGACAAATTCCTCCCGGTCCCTACGTTGGAACAGGGGAACGAAAGCGCTAGGCGGATACTCCTGGTTGTCCCTGACTATGAGGCGTAGGACGGCGTCCAATTCATCGCCAGGCAGGTCCCCTGGCCTCAGGCGGGTCTTGTTCTCCTTTTCTTCAAGCTCCCAGAGGGGGCGCGCGCGCACCTGGAGTGGGACAACCCGCAGCGTCAAGAACTCCCTCAGGAGCATCGCCCCCGTTACCTTGGCCGCCCTCGCGTTGCCCGGCCTCAGGTCGGTCATCATCTGTCCCAACACCAGCGATGCCCTCTCATCGACAAGCTCCGCCTTGGGCCACCCCCCATTGGGAGGGGGCGCCGCTGTTGGCAACGCCAGACGTGGGTCGGCACGCTGGGCATCCATCATGACACATTTGGATCGGATATTGTCGGCCCTCTTCCCAGTGCTCGAGATCGAGTTGGCCTTGCCGCACGCAACGAATAGCACACCCGGAGGTGTGCTCGCCGCTGACGCGGAGGAAGAAGAAATGGCGAAGGAGCGCCATGGACGGCATAACGCCCACGTACGCCTCACAGTAGTAGGCAAAAATGGACAGGAGGAGGACAGAGTTGGGATGGAGATGCAACCCCTGCAGCCCATAGTGGTCGAGGACTTCATAAAAGAAATCAGAGAAGGGAGGAACCAACCCGACGGCGACGCTGCTCGAGAAGAAGGGGAAGAAGGTGCTCCCCTCAGGCTCTGGCTCGTCGGACGCGAGCCGGAGCTCCGTCTTCCCCCACTCATTACTCTCGCCCGCTGTCAGCAGGCGCACGGAGGCGAGGCTCTTCTCCGTGATGGTGGGTGCCTCGAGGGCCAGCTCATAGCAAGCCGGTGTTGAGGAAGTCTTGACCTTGCGCGGCGCCATGGGCGGCAGATGCAGAGCAAGGATGGAGCAGATCTGGACATGGCGGCAGCAAAGAGCGAGAAAGGGAATCTGGAGCGAGAGAAGGAACAAGCAATGAAGGAAAGAACTGCCCGCGCCAGCCTTTGTCAGGGCAAGTAGTTGCCGAGGCAGCGTGGGGAAGCAGAGACGCCCACGTCCAATCAACCGCCACGCGTCGACCGAGGCCGCAGGCTTTTGGGGCCTGCGGTGCTCCGAAGTTGACCCTTGGCTTCGTCGCGAAGCCAAGCCCGAGGGCACCTTGGGCCCGGGGGCTACTGTCGGCGTTCTGGGAACGGGGGTCCCCAGACTTGCCTGCCTGCAACCCACAGCGTGGCCAAGCGGCAGGCCGTACGGCCCATCTTCGTCAACAAGATGCCCAAGACCCTCGCGGGGGTCCAAGCCTCGCGAGGCGGACGACGCAAGACCTCCTCTGGAGTGGCCTAGCCAGGCAGGCTCACGAGAAGCGGAGATATCAAGGCAAGGCAAACCTCATGAGGCTCTCGTGACGTGGGCCATGACAAACGGTACCAGGCGGGCGCCGGTGCGCGCAGCGTCCTTATTTCCTCTTTGGTGCTTAGGAGGCCAGCGCAGGCGAAGAGTACGGAGGCATCAGGCAAAGGTTGCCATATTGGTGCAATGAGACCAAGACCAGGATGACGGCCAGGCAGAGGTCATCGTGGAGCCCAAGACGGCGTCACCCCAGGGCTTTTCGCAGGCGAAGACCACTTTTGTCAGGATAGCTTGTACTAGTTGTCCCCCTTCAAATTTGCCCGCCGTTGTTTGGCTCCCTTCCCACTTGATATTTGGGAAGAGGACCAGGGCCTATATAAGTAGAGCTAGCCACCACAGTAGGGGCAGGTTGAAGTGATCGAATCCTCATGCCACAAGTTCACAAGCATAAGAACACCTCAACCTCAGGAGGCTGTTCTTCCGTTCTACTGTTCATCATCAGCCCAAGAGGCAATCCACCACCACCACACTGGAGTAGGGTATTACACCACAACGGTGGCCCGAACCAGTATAAACCTCGTGTCTTTCTGTGTTGCGAGTTCGACGAGTTCATCCGCAAGATCTTAGCAAGCGAGAGCGTAGATCGGTAGGAGGGAGAGACTTCGCGCGCACCCCAGTGTTCGAACCTTAAGGGTTTGCCGGAACCCCACATCCAACAGATGTTACTACCTATGTTACTCCCACTGTGGGTATAGTACTCTTACTATAGTATGAGAATACCCACAATGGGAGTAACATAGGTAGTAACATCACACATATCTAGATAAAGTAGATGATGTGGCAAGCAATAAATGAAGAAAGAGAGGAAAGTAGTAACATAGCTAGTTACTGGTAGTATGAGTAAAATCACATGTACATATCAAGGCAAGATGTGTCTATAGCCTAATAAATGAAGTGTTGCATGTTACCACACATATATGTTACTCCCCACTATAGAGGTAGTAACATAGACTAGTGTAACACATGGGCATGTTACTAGTCTATGTTACTACCCATTGTGGCTAGTCTGAGTAACATCACACATCTCAAGGCAATATGAGTCTATAGCCTAATAAATGAAGTATTGCATGTTACTACACATATGTTACTTCCCACTATAGAGGTAGTAACATTAGACTAGTAACATTCTATGTTACTACCCATTGTGGCTAGCCTTATGTCACTCTATTGTGTACTTACTTGCTCTAATAATGCATAGTATCATAGAGTAGCTAGTATCATATGTAGTACTTTATTTATATTGTCATGCATGACACATAGTAGCATAACATTTATTATGATACGGTTTCATGATATGATACTTAACCCTCTCTTTGTTCATTTAATTAGTTCTATGACAGCTCATCAAAATTGCATAGTTGGCATGCATGATACTAGCTATGATACCCCCTTACTATCAGCCTAGCAAAGGTGTACAGATCATTTGTGCGTCACTTTGTGAGTTTTCATCCGTTTGTTCGAGAAGCGGGGAGAAGTTTCAAACATTTCGACCGCGAGGTGCGGCCACTGGCGTAGGCCTAGTTGGTATTTTAATTATAGAAAATTCAGATGGAGTTCGGACATCATCAAAATTGATGTGTGCCTGTGGCATGCTCTCACGACCCCGTGGAAAAATTGGTAAAGTTTGGCACAAGTTTTGATGACCGCTCCTTCCAAACTGGAGCATCTCACATGAAGGATCATGGTTTTCCAAAAGGAGACGTGTCAATTCAAACTCCTATGGCCGCTGACTTCATCGTTTGGCCTCGTAAAAATTTCCACGGTACGCAATCACCATTATACCACGGATTTGATTTTCTGGAGCATTTCAGGTATCGTTAGCTATATTTAAGACATTTTTTGAGATTAACGTGCATTTTGTGCATAAAAATAAAATTACAACCGGAACTGCATGTGTTGTCAAAAGGGATGAGGATTGCCGTTTGATCTTGGAGCATCCAACGGTGCAGACGTACGATCCATGGGGTTTGGGTTTTGGCCAATCAGAAAGCATGACTTAGATCGTGGGCGGGGTGGTGGCGGGGTTTGGTCGGCACACGGCTTTCATCAACGAACCATGTGCTATTCGCAAACCAGATTGCATATTTTTGTTCACACATACTGTAGTGAGATCGATTGAGTGTTCTACCTCTATGATATAATAATAATAATAACAAAAAACAGTTCATATTCATTGACTGAGCTGACAGCATATCAAGGTCAACATATTAACGGTTCTTACATCAACAGAAAACCGGGCATAACTCACAAATTCAGTACATGCGACAGTTCTAAATTGAACGAATTAAGTTGCAGGGTAGGCATAAAGACTAGTCTTACAGCTTAATTCCCATGTACATGTGTGAACTGGGATCATTAAGTTGACCCCGAATGAACTTGGGGTTTTTGATGATTTTAAACTTCTTCTCTATTGCACTGGTGCGTGATCCCTTGGCTGGCAACTCATCAAATTCATCGTACTCGTCCTGATCGCAACATCGTCGACACCCAGTACCCTTCTCTTCCCATGCATCGCTAAATGGCCGTTCTTATGCAAGGGTCTTCCACAAAGAAAATCTGGGTAGCATCACTGGCAAGAATGAATGGGTCCGCGTGATATGCCATTGTTGTCATGTTAACACAGGTCTTCCTGTACTCATCAATCCTTACCTGACCAAGAGGGATCCATGCGCACCTGAATAATGCCACCTTAACTTTCACATAGTCAAGCTCCCAAATCTCTTTGATGGTTCCATAGTATACCCTTTTATCAGCTTTATTTACAGTCATGCATTCTATTTGAACAGAGTTGTTCTGATATGAGGTCTTCTTATCACGTTCCTCAGTGTAGAACATGTATCCATTTATGTCATATGCTTGGTACGTCAGCACCGTAGGTGATGGCTTTTGTGCCAACCACGTAGCAATGTCATCGATGGATCCTTGTGCCAAACGATTCTTCAGCCATTCGGCGTAGTTCTTAGTGTGCTCCTTCATCTCCACCTCTGATGAAGGCACCATTGGTAAGAGTCTTTGGCGTATCTCCGCCAAGTGTTCTTCGGCATAAGCAATGAGAACTGGGTTGTTAAGCAGTACCGTCAAATGGGCTTTCTCTGCCAATTCTCCGGGTGCAGCCATTTGCATGCCAGCAAGGACTGGCTTACCTTTCAGCCTTCCCTCATGGCGAGTGTCGGGGGAAATCGACACCTATGGAATCACTGGGATCCCTTCTACGGTTGGAGAGCACGGGGTTGTGCAAAGAGCGGGTCTGACAGGAAGCACATGATCGTTTACCCAGGTTCGGGCCGCGAAGATGCGTAATACCCTAGTCCTGCTTTGGTGGATGTATTCGAGTGTTCTTGAGCTAGCTACGGGGTGCAACTTGCCCAAAAGATCTGAATCCTTCTCCTGGTCGCCTCAGGCCTCCTTTTATAGGCAAAAGGGGCTGCCATAGTGGCACACAAGAGGTGGAAAGGTGTACAGTGGATGAGTCTATCCTCCAGCACCGTCGGACAAATGCATTAATGCGCTGCCGACGTGTCCCTCTCACTTTATCGGGGACGGCAAGGAAGCACGTCCCAACTGTCGCTGCCTCGCCTGGCTTCGACACGCGTTCGAGCTGACGAGGCGTCGTGGCGCCACGTTGGCTGGCTGCTGGGCTGGTGCAGCGGTGGAGCCTTCACGAAGACCTGCATGCCACCACGCAGGTGCTTGCTGCGTCGGTCGTGGAGGCCGCTCGTCGCCACGCAGGTGCCTGCTCAGCTGGTTGAGCTGGCAGCTGCATGGGGACAGCGGTGGAGCCTTGGCAGACGCGGGCCTGGCCGCGGCCAAGTGTCTTTGGCAAGGGCCTTGCCTGGGCCCCGGCAAGGGTCTTGCCGCGGCACCGTGGTCGTCCCCGGCAAGGGTCTTGCCGGGGGTCCCGTGGATCTCCTCGGCAAGGATCTCGCCGAGGGTCGTCGTCTTCTGGTCCTCATCTGATCTTGTGTGTTCATGATCTTGACGAAGATCTGCAAGCCACCACAGAGGTGCCTCCCGAGCCTTGGTTCCAATGTAGTTGGTTGGTGGTGTTGGAACCCGCGGGCTCAAGGGTGGCTTACTCTGCTGGCATCGGGCAAGTTGCCCCGGCAAGGGTCTTGTAACACCCCGGATGTAACTTTCCATATTTGTAACTCCAACTCTTGCCATTTTCGGCTATGTGTTATGATATTCCCTCCGTGGTCGGGTTTTGTCTTTCATTTTGCATTTTGTTCATGTCATGCATCTCATATCATGTCATCATGTGCATTGCATTTGCATACGTGTTCGTCTCTTGCATCCGAGCAGTTTCCCCGTTGTCCGTTTTGCAATCCGGCACTCCCACCTCCGCCGGCGCACTCCTCTTGTTTCTTTTCGTGAGCGGGTGTTGAACGTTCTCGGAATGGACCGAGGCTTGTCAAGTGGCCTTGGTATAACACCGGTAGACCACCAGTCAAGTTTCGTTCCATTTGGAGGTCGTTTGGTACTCCAAGAGTTAACCGGGCAACCGCAAAGTCCGTTTGTGTGTTGCAGCAAAACCCCTCTCTAAACAGCCCAAAACTCCTATAAGTCTCTTCCATGCTCTAGGTCGTTCGATCACGATCGTGTGGGCGAAAACCGCACTCCGTTTGGAGTCTCCTAGCTCCCTCTACCTATATATATGCATCCCTCCCGAAATACATTCGCAGTCCAAAACCCTAACCCTCTCCCTCCGCGCGCCAGATACGTCCGCCCGGCGCCGGACGTTTCTCCACCGCCGCCCGCGTCCACTCAGCGGCTGCCACGTGGCCCCCGCCGCCGTCCACCGCCGCAGGCCCGCAGGCCCACGGGGAGCCCGCCCGGGCCGCCCCGGGCCAGATCCCGCGCCGGCGCCCGCCGCCCGTCCTCTCCAGCGCGCCCCGCTACCTTCCTCTCGTCGGCGCCGCCGCGTTCCCGCCGTCTCGCGCCGCCTCCGTTCCTCCGTCGCCGTCGTCGCCAGCCGCCGCCCCGGGCCCGCGCGCCGCCGCCCGCGACCGCGCCTCCCTCCGGCGCCCGAGCCCGCGCCCCTCTCCTCCCTCCTCCCGAGCGCCTCCCTCTCCGGCAGAAGCTCCGGCGAGCCGAGCCCGCGCCGGCCTCGATCCAATCTGGATCCAGAGAACCCGAAGGTTGACTTTTCTCCCTCTCCCGAAAATCCTAAGTCCCGTAACTTTTACAATATATGCCCATGTTCATCGCATCATAACTCTCTGCATATAGCTCCGTTTCGTGCGTGTAATATATAGGAATGTTCGTCTCGTGATGCTCTTCATTTTACTCCATTGCACCATGTTCATTTGAGTCCCTCTTGATGCCCAAATCTCTGGTGCAAGAGTGCTAGTTGCTGCTATCTGCTGTTACTTATCAGAACTTAGGGTTTTGTTATTTTTTGTTGCATTTAATCTGTGCATGTTATGGGCATGATCTCTACATGTATCTTGAAGTATGTCATGCCTTATTTCCAGGGGTGTATGCCATGTATTTTTGTGAACTCTGTGGTGACTAGCACAAGCATGCAAACTAGGCTCCGTAATGTTTCTGATTTCAGGGACTTAGTGATTTTACTGTCTGTGACTGCTGTTATTTTGTTGCTATGTATCCATGTGGCTACAGAGAGATCCATGCGTATTTTGGTGATGTTCAGTAAGGATATATTGTAGATATTGTTGTAATTGATCCATTCCTTCCCTTGTTTGCAATTATGGAGTGCCATAGCATGACTCAATCTTGCTCTACTTTTGCTATAAAATATTTCTGGCAGATTGTTTACATGTTATTCAATTTTGCCAAGGTTGTTGTAGTTGTTTCATACATGGTATTTAATTGCTCTTGCCATGGATAGCTTCATAAACTTGCCATATTGCTGTAGGTATGCTTGTTTAGTCATGCATTGCTTTGGGGTGAGTACATCAAGCTCACCAAGATGCCTTCATATTATTGTTTCTGCAATGCTCTGTTTTCTGCCAAGTCTGGAACCTGATAACGAAACTTGCTATGTTTCCACGGTTGCATCATATCTTATGGTCTTTTTTGTCATATGCATTTAGTAGAATACTGCCATGCCTTGTTTTGCCATGTTAAGTTCCTGTAGCATGTTGTTTTCTTGCTCTGAACAGTGCTACCTGATGCTGCTTCAGGCATGTCCAGTAATTTCAGTGTCTGTGAACCTGTTATCTTTTGCACGTTTGCCATGCCTGTTTGAACCTACTGTGATGTGAACTAGCCGTAGCTCAGTGTTCATCTTTTGTCAAGCATCTCCTGTAGATTACTTCCATATGCTTTGTTGCTACGTTGGAGTGCTGTAGCATTGTTACTTGTTGCATTCTAAGTGCTATCATGCTGTTAATCGCAGATTCGTGTCATTCTTGTTTTGCTTGCCATTTGCAAACCGTGCATCCGTTTCCGGTGATCTTTATATCGATTTCAACAGAAATCATCTCATCTTTCCAGTGGCATGCTTGGTTTGCCAAGGTACTGCCTTGTTCATCATTTTTCGTCCGGAGCACGCATATGCATCGCATATCCCATCTCGCATATCATTCATGTTTTGCATCATGTTGCTTGTGCATTTCCCGTGATTGATTGTGGTTCCATTGCTTCTGTTCTTGTGTTGAGTAGAGCCGGGAGACGAGTTCGTGAATGAGGAACCTGTTGAGTACGCTTACGAGGATCAAGCTTTCGACAACTCTGAGAACCTTGCAGGCAAGATGACCACCCCTCGAAATCACTTCTATCTTTGCTTTGCTAGTTGTTCGCTCTATTGCCATGCTGCGCTACCTACCACTTGCTATATCATGCCTCCCATATTGCCATGTCAGCCTCTAACCATCCTTTCCTAGCAAACTGTTGTTTGGCTAAGTTACCGCTTTTGCTCAGCCCTTCTTATAGCGTTGCTAGTTGCAGGTGAAATTGAAGTTTGTTCCATGTTGGAACCTGGATATTTTGGAATATCACAATATCTCTTATTATATTAATGCATCTATATATTTGGTAAAGGGTGGAAGGCTCGGCCTTATGCCTGGTGTTTTGTTCCACTCTTGCCGCCCTAGTTTCCGTCATACCGGGATTATGTTCCTTGAGGTTGCGTTCCTTACGCGGTTGGGTGATTTATGGGACCCCCTTGATAGTTCGCCTTGAATAAAACTCCTCCAACAAGGCCCAACCTTGGTTTTACTATTTGCCACCTAAGCCTTTTTCCCCCGGGTTTTCGCGAGCCCGAGGGTCATCTTTATTTTAACCCCCGGGCCAGTGTTCCTCTGAGTGCTGGTCCAAAAACTAGAGCACCGTGCGGGACCGTCCCTTGGCAACTTGGGTTATGTTGGTACCTGTACACTTCGCTTATCCAGTGTGCCCTGAGAACGAGATATGTGGAGCTCCTATCGGGATTTGTCGGCACATTCGGGCGGCTTTGCTGGTCTTGTTTTACCATTGTCAAAATGTCTTGTAAACTGGGATTCCGAGACTGATCGGGTCTTTCCGGGAGAAGGTTTATCCTTCGTTGACCGTGAGAGCTTATGATGGGCTAAGTTGGGACACCCCTACAGGGTATTATCTTTTGAAAGCCGTGCCCGCGGTTATGAGGCAGATGGGAATTTGTTAATGTCCGGTTGTAGAGAACTTGTCACTTGACTTAATTAAAATACATCAACCGTGTGTGTAGCCGTGATGGTCTCTTCTCGGCGGAGTCCGGGAAGTGAACGCGGTTTGAGTTATGAATGACGTAAGTAGGAGTTCAGGATCACTTCTTGGTTATTACTAGATGACGACCATTCCGTTGCTTCTCTTCTCGCTCTCTTTTGTGTATGTTAGCCACTATATATGCTTAGTGTCTACTACAGCTCCACCTCATTACACCATCCTTTCCTATAAGCTTAAATAGTCTTGATCTAGCGGGTGTGAGATTGCTGAGTCCTCGTGACTCACAGATTCTACCAAAACAGTTGCAGGTGCCGACGATGCCAGTGCAGATGATGGGATCGACCTCAAGTGGGAGTTCGATGAGGAACGTGGTTGTTACTATGTTTCTTTTCCTGATGATTAGTAGTGGAGCCCAGTTGGGACGATCGGGGATCTAGCATTTGGGGTTATCTTATTTTCATTTGGATTTGACCGTAGTCGGTCTATGTGTGTATTTTGGATGATGTATGAATTATATTTATGTTTTGTGTGAAGTGGCGATTGTAAGCCAACTCTCGTTATCCCATTCTTGTTCATTACATGGGATTGTGTGAAGATGACCCTTCTTGCGACAAAACCACAATGTTGTTATGCCTCTAAGTCGTGCCTCGACACATGGGAGTTATAGCCGCATCATGGGCGTTACAAGTCTTTCCGGGGGAGTCCACCTCGCCCTCTTGCTCTTTGGTGTTTCTTGGTCTTGGCGTTGCCTTTGGTCGCCTTGTGCTTCGGCTTCCTTCCTCTGCCCTGCTTAGTGTGGCCGTGGGCGCGGCTCCGACTGCCCGTGCACAAGTAAAGGGGTAAAAAAGGAGTGCCCCTACTTTTGTACACCGACAGGAGCCCCCGGGCCTGGGCCATACATACGCGCGACATGTTGTTGGGCCAGGCCCAGAACGGTGCGCGGGCAGGCGGGGCGGGATTTTACCGTGGTAACTTCTCGCTCGCTTGCGCTTCCCCACGACCCGCGTTGAACGCGCGATGTGGAGGGTCGTGCGTAACGTGGGGGTCATGCGTGGGGCGGTTTCCGCATGCATGCGTCACATCGTGGTAAAGAGGCAGCTCGCACCTTCCCCATAAAAAAAGAGGGAGGCGCAGAGGCGCGGCTCATTTACGGATGGACTCGGGTCGTGGTCTTCAAGGCGCCCGCGCCCCACGATCACGGGGTGGGGAACGGTTGCCTCACCCATCCCCTTGATCTTGCTCGCTCGCCACGTGTCCCCCATGCAGGTGGCAGGTGGCGGAGGTGGGAAACCGGGCCATCGCTGATTGGGGCAGCGGGTCGGTCCCGATTCCCTGCGCCCCTGATGGTTGGATTGGTTGAGTGGGGCGGCCGAGCCCTGACCCCGCTCCTTTATAAGAAGGGGGAGGGGGATGTCATCCCACATTCTACCAGCATCCATCTCCTTCCACTTCCGCTCCTTTCTTCCATCTGCCATGGCGAGAGGGGGCGCAGGCCCTTCAACGATGGCGGCGAGGGTCGCTGCTCGACAGCGTGTCCCTCCTTCCCAAGAGCCTGCGGTGGCGGAGCCGGCCACGAGAGGAAGGGGGAGGGGGCGAGGCCGAGGTCTCCGTGGCGCTCGGGGAAGAGGGGGACGAGGCGGCGCACCGGCCTTGCCCCGCCAGCGATGCCTCCCGCGATGGAGGGCCACGTCGGGGACCAGCCCCGTGAGTTCTTCATCAGGCTGCGCCGGCCACCGCATCGTCGTCTCCGTCTCCCTACCCCATTTGCTCGGGAGATGGAGCTCGATCCGCCCCAGACCCTCAGGCTGCACATGAGGGGCTGCGGGAACGGTGGTACGCGGGTCGATGTCGACTTCCCCGCTCCTCACGTCATGTACCTCCGTCGCGGATGGAAGACGTTTGCTCGCGTCCACAGCCTGACGGCGGGGCTCGTCCTCTACTTCAAGTTAATGGAGGGCGGCCTGCTCTCCGTCAAGGTCTTTGGAGATCTTGGAACTCGCCTAAAGTGCTGCGTGGAGAGCTCCTTCGACGATGAAGATTCCTCCTCAAGCGGGAGTGACGAGGAGGACAGCGACAACAACGACGAGGGCGTCGAGCGGTGGGACGCCGACCTCGACTCCGACTGACCGCGTCGCCCCTCCCTCGGCCACACGCCCTGCCGAGGGCCTTCCTCGTCAAGCTCTCCATCGGCGCGTTCCCCGTCGCCTCCTTGGGTGACTGGCGTAGGAGGGTTGGAGAAGGCGAAGAAGGCGGGCGGGGGCCGTCAAGTCGGAGTACGCGGGCATCGACGCCTTCGTCGTGTATTGTCGGCCCACTGCCTCATCTTCCAGCTCCCCACCCGGCACCGGGATGTTCTCTTGGTGCCTCCTGCCCCTCTTACCTCGCCTAGGCACTCTTTTTGCCCTCCCACTATCTTGATCCATCTTCTGGGGAGAGGGACAAGAAAAGGATTACGGGCACCTTATCTCTTTTTAGTTTGTAAGCCTGCGGGCACTTGTTAGATTTAAAATTTTGTAATCCCCTTGCTCATGTTTTTCATCCCGTATGAACTGTACCTGTATGGGGCGTTTTTAATGAAAAAGGGTGCTTGCCGAGTTCTTTGTGCGTCAGCAAGGCCCATGCCAAGGAGTGAATCCTTGTTATTTTTAAGATAAACATTGATGCCCGGCAGCAGGCCTTGCCGTCCCCTTTCTTCAGCCGACCATTCTCACGCTCTTGGCGGAGGCGGGGGCGAAGTAGAGTTAGGCCCCTCGTTTATTTCCTAGACACCGCGACTATGACCCGGTTCCGACCCCAGGGACTTGGGTACAGGAAAAAGGGGGAGCACGGTGGTCCAGGGGAAAAATGAGGTTTCATACGTCCCAGCTTCATACGGAAATGCACAACAGAGGATGAAAGACTTATCTGAATCTGCAGCCCCAGGCAGCTTTGGCTTGCCATGGTTGGATTCTTGTATCTACAGCCCCCAGCAATCTTGGTTTGCCGAGGCCGGAGCGCCGGCTCGTTCTCTTTCTTCCAAACAGCTCAGCAGAAACATCCATGTACCCTGTGAACCAAAGAGGATGGAAAGGAACAGAGAAACGCACACTCGACCTCTATGCTAGGGGTTAGTCGCCGCTAAGCACTATCAACCCTAACCGAGGGAGAGACTTAACCTAGCACGCATGCTAAAACTTAGGGCGCCAGCGCTTCATTTATTTATGCTTAGGGTCTGCGCCTGGCTTTGTACAGAGGGTTACATGCCTTGCCGGCACGGCTTGTACAAAAGGTGGTTTGCCGGGGGGGCCTGGCAACCGCGCCTTATGGGTAAAACTTGCGAATATGTTCAATGTTCCAGGAGATGCTCATTGGAATAGCATCTTCGGTCTCCAGGCGGACTGCGCCAGGCCTGGTGACTCGTATTACCCGATAAGGGCCTTCCCACTTCGGCGTCAACTTGTTGGAATTCTTGGCCGATTGAACACGCCGAAGAACAAGGTCGCCTTCCTCAAATCTTCGGGCATGAATCTTGCGGCTATGGTAGCGGCGAAAGGCTTGCTGGTAGCGCGCTGCTCTCACAGCCACCCGAAGACGATCTTCCTCAAGGAGCATTGCGTCATCTTTGTCACGACCGGTTTTTCAATAAAATAATTATTGAGAGACCAATCCCTTTTACGGACCAGTAAGGAAGAATTCCTTCTCACAGGTAGACAATATCATGGTCACAGAAGAAAAATACCAGGAGTACTGAATATAATACAAAGTTGAGCGGAAACTGCCCAACAATTTATTACATGCACGCCGATAAAACAAGACGGCAGATAGGGTGGCATAACTACTAACTCACGATAATAACGGTGGTGGAAATATCACCGCGAAGCGAGTGATATGACTCCTAAAGACTACAGCTCTTCGAGCGTCGGAGTGAGGCTCGAGGAGACTTATTGCGGGTGGCGGAAGCGTATAAAATACAAGTGACCAATGTCCGGGATCGCGCAGGACTGACTGGGACTCCTCTAGGCGTCGGACGCACTATCAAACTCTTCACCCAAGAGATCGCCTTCGTCCACATCTGGCCAAATCAACAAGCCAGGTGAGTACTATGAAAGTACTTGCAAGACAGTTCGGACATAAGATATAACAAATGTAAACATGAAGCATATGAACACGTTAACCAGTGCGTTCAGACATAGAGATAATAAATACTGGGTGCCAAACGAGTGTCTGAATGACTCTTCGAGAGGAAAATGCAAGAATGGTAATACTGGTGCCAAACGAGTGTCTGAATGACTCCTCGAGAGGAAACTGCAGAATAGTAATACTCGTGCCAAACGAGTGTCTGAATGACTCCTCGAGAGGAAACTGCAGAATAGTAATACTGGTGCCAAACGAGTGTTTGAATGACTCCTCGAGAGGAAAATGCAAGAATAATAATGCCGCAGTCGGGCGTCAAGGCGACACCACATAAAGGGCTTATAACAGAAAATAAAGGCAGTGCATGCCACAGTCGGACGTCTGACCGACATCACATAAAGGGCTTATATTTAAAGTAAGGAAACAAAAACACGCCACAGTCGGACGTCTGCGCGACGTCGCATAAAGGGCTTATATTGTAGCTCAAACATTCAGTAGCTCGAGATTATAAATTATTACAAGTACGAGACAAATATAAGATTAGTCCATCCACAGTAATAATAATTTAAACTGGGTTTACCACTTGAGTTTGTTCACCGGGGACAAGTTTTCCACGCGGATAGATATGGGTATACTGATTTCACTACGTGATCATGGATACGATGACTTGGAAGAATTTGACTCGGCAGAGTTTGTACTTAACCACAGCCAACGGATTTCAGTAGTCACGGGGACTAGTTCCGTTTACGGTGTTTTGGAAGAAACACGTCTAACCAGTACACACCCATTCAACATTCCGAAGCCAGGGATCACCCTCGGCAACGTTCAAGAAAAACCTTGAGACGGGGAGGCTACAACCTCGCGTAGCATGGGATCAAATTTCTATACGCGCGCTCTAAGGGGGTGCCCCCCCTCTCGGTCCCAACCGGAAACACCCATGCCCCCTGACCGGATGACTGGCTTTAATCCTGGGCCAAGGTACCATCATCCCGGCCCCTCTGTTTGGTGTGTACACGGAAAGAGGTTACCAACTTACTAAACCGCATCCTGGCAAATGAAACATGTGGTAGCACGGAAGGGGAAAGAACGATAACGTGACTCCGTCCACGTTAATGTCGGAAGTAGTCGGATGACGCAAGGCTGATATGCTACAACAGTACCACCTTGCTGCCCTTCATGTCACCACATGATTAGGCCATCTCTCACGAGAGATCATCGCAACTTTGGAACATACAGGTGGTTGCCTCACAAGCAACGGGGAACTCACCGATACTCATATGCCACGCACAAACTTTCACGCAAACATGCAAAACACCTATCATATCAAAGGTTCAAACATGCTTGCCTGGTTCGGAGAAGTCGAAGTCTAGCTCGGCGAAGTTCGCGGCTCCGTCACCTCTTCCGGAACCTACGGCAATAACGAAAACGGGCACTAACGTGAAAACCAACGCGTGCACAGAAACTTCTCCAAAAAAATTTCAAATAAATCCCATAAAAAACTAGACAAAATTTTAAGAAGGTCAGAAAAAGAATCACTCAAAAATTCCTTTTTATTAAAAAGGTATAAAGGTTTCTGTCCAGGGACCCATCTGTAATGAAACAGAAAAGTTCCAGGGTTTAAACTGAGAAACCAGAAAACGCTTCGGAAAGAAATGCGCTAGCTAAAGAGGGAAAGCGTATTTTGCCCGAAGGCGCCAACAGAAAACGGTTCGAGGGGGAATAGAACAGAGGCTGACATGCGGGGTCCACATGTCAGGTTTGAAAAGGCTCGCCGACGCCCGAAGACTGCGGTGGACGCCGGCGTCGAACCACGGCGAGTTAGGAGGATCGGAGGGTACCAAGAGCTTCAGCGTGTCCTTCCGCGTAGATGGGGGGTGGACTCGACCGTCGGAGAGCACCACCTCGACGGTGACACTTTCTCCGGCGGACGGCGGCTCGGGTGGTGGTGGAGAACTCCGGTGGAGGGCTGCAAACTTCGAATTGAAGCGTGGGTCAGAAGGAGGGATGCATAGTGAAGCTACTGGCAAGAGATGGGAGGCAGAGGCGCACGCACGGGAGTGAATCGAGCTGGATCCCGTGGCGGGTCGCGGCGGCCGGAGTGGAGGAAGGAGACCTCCTCGGGGCTCTTCCAGTGGTTAGGCGTGCTCTAGGTGGAGTGCAGGGATGGTGTGGGTTCGAGTTGAAGCTCGGGGCCTCTATTTATAGGCGGATCGACGGGGTGGCCGTGAACGGAGAATCTCCGGCGAGCGATTACGGCGATGCAGTGGATTTGCAGGAGGTTTGAGTGGCCAGGCAGCATCAGTGGAAGTTACTAGTGTCATTCCCCCGCTAATCTCGGCTGGTCTTGGCGTAACGGCGCCGGTCCACGGTGGGGTGGCCGCACGGGCACGTCGGCGGCAGAGAGCGCGCTCCGCGCCCTGCGGTTCACGACGAGAGTGGCAGCGTGTTTTGGGGAGTGGAAGGCCACGCGGCGAGCTCCGGTGGCTTGGGCGGCGCTGGGTGGCGCCGTCAGCGCCGCGCCTCTCTCTGGCGGCCGCAAAGCCGCCGCTGGCATCGATCACGGGGCGGCGCACCTTCTGCTGCTCGTCGCCGACGTCCGCAAGGTGCCAGGCGTTCGTGCGGAGCAGGAACAAGGAGGAGGGGACGAGGAGCAAGGTGCCAACGCGGCACTGTCGAGATCGACAACATGTTCTGAAGAAAACGATAGTAGATTACTGAACTGAATTTCTGAATCTCTGAACTTGACATTGACATAGCACTGCAGGTGTTCGACAGAATGATTAGGCAAGCAGAAAAAAAATTCTGGAGTTGGTACTTGGTGAGGTGACCACTCATTGCACCCAGGGGCTGCCTGATTTTACTTGGAATATTTGGAGAAAGATTTGAATGAATTTCACCAAATTTGACAAATCTGGTCCAAACTTGCAGCATGTGTAGTTTGAAAAATTTGAACTGAAGACCAGTGGATCTTCATGGATCTTGGTTGAGGGTTCAAAGAACTAGGAAGGGTAATTGGTTTGGGGGAAAAATCAAAACAGAAAGTGGAGTTCCTTTGTAAATCACCAATGGCTAGAATAGAAGACAGAAATTTATTTGATAAGTTTTAAATGGAAAAATAATCATACACTACTGGAATCAGCTAATTTGCCATCTGCCAGCTCTTTGCCGTCTGCTAGCTGACGGCAAAGAAGCTCTTTGCCATCAGCTACACGTAAGCGGACGGCAAAGAAAAGGCTGACGGCAAAGAAGCTCTTTGCCATCAGCCATCTCTTTGCCGTCCGCCAGCAGACGGCAAAGAATCTTTGCCGTCCGCTGGCAGACGGCAAAGAGTGTGGTGGCCCCCACCCCCCGCTCGTTTGAAAAAATCTTAACGGCCCACCTCTTTGCCGCCCGCTAGCAGACGGCAAAGAGGCAAAAAGGCGGACGGCAAAGGCTGGCTGACGGCAAAGAGGGCACTTGCCTAACGGCAGGTACCCCCCCGCCCGTTACTCACTTCATCCTCGCGCGCCCTTCTCCTCCGACCCCGCCGCCGCCCGCCGCCCCGGCTCCCCGCCGCCCCACCGCCCCGTTGCCCCCCGCCCCGGCCCCCCGCCGCCCCGGCCCACAGCCGCCCCGGCCCCCCGCCGCCTCCTCCACCGCCCCGCCCCGGCCCCCCGCCGCCCCGGCCCCCCGCCGCCCGGGCCCCCGCCGCCCCGCCTCCTCCACCGCCCCGCCCCAGCCCCCCGCCGCCCCGGCCCCCCGCCGGCCGGGCCCCCGCCGCCCCGCCTCCTCCACCGCCCCGCCCCGGCCCCCCGTCGCCGGCCCCTCCCCGACCCGTCGCCGCCCCCCATAGTGAGCCCCTCGATCCCATTTTTTTTCTTCTGTTTTTTTGTTTTTTTTCTGTTTAGATAAGGTTTTTTAGTTTAAGTTTTTTCAGTTTAGAATTAATTAGTGTAGGTTATTTAGTTAAATTAGTTTAGGTTTAATTAGTTTAAATAGTTTAGTTTTAATTAGTTTAGGTTTTTAGTTTAGGTTTAGGTTAAGTAGAAGGGGGGAGAAGAAGAAGAAGAAGAGGAGGAGGAGGAGGAGGAGGAGGAGAAGAAGAAGAAGAAGAAGAAGAAGAAGAAGAAGAAGAAGAAGAAGAAGAAGAAGAAGAAGAAGAAGAAGAAGAAGAAGAAGAAGAAGAAGAAGAAGAAGAAGAAGAAGAAGAAGAAGAAGAAGAAGAAGAAGAAGAAGAAGAAGAAGAAGAAGAAGAAGAAGAAGAGGAGGAGGAGGAGGAGGAGGAGGAGGAGGAGGAGAAAGAAGAAGTAGAAGAAGAAGAAGAAGAAGAAGAAGAAGAAGAAGAAGAAGAAGAAGAAGAAGAAGAAGAAGAAGAAGAAGAAGAAGAAGAAGAAGAAGAAGAAGAAGAAGAAGAAGAAGAAGAGGAGGAGGAGGAGGAGGAGGAGGAGAAAGAAGAAGAAGAAGAAGAAGAAGAAGAAGAAGAAGAAGAAGAAGAAGAAGAAGAAGAAGAAGAAGAAGAAGAAGAAGAAGACATGGGATGAGAAGAAGTAGAAGAATGAGAAGAAGTAGAAGTAGTAGAAGAATGAGAAGACCCCCTGACCCCCCAACCCCGACACCACACCCCGACACCACACCCCGACCCGACACCCCGACCCCGACACCGACACGGCACCCCGACCCCGACCCGGCACCCCGACCCGACACCCCGACCCCGAGACCCCGACCCCGACACGGCACCCCGAGACCGACACGACACCCCGACCCCGACACGGCACCCCGAGACCGACACGACACCCCGACCACCGACACGACACCCCCGACACCCCGACACCCCGACCCCGAGACCCCGACCCCGACCCCGACCCCGACACCCTGACCCCGAGCCTGACCCGACACCCCGACCCCGACACCGACACGGCATCCCGACCCCGACCCGGCACCCCGACCCGACACCCCGACCCCGAGACCCCGACCCCGACACGGCACCCCGAGACCGAAACGACACCCCGACCCCCGACACCTCCCGAAAAGGTGTTCTTTGGCCTTCCAGAAGCCGACGGGGTCATATATTTGTGAATTATTAGTTAGGTCATATATCTTTCGATTTTGTTATGAAAAACATCATATATAATTGTGTTGATCGGGTAGTTTTAAATGTGCAGTTGTTTCATCGCTGCGAGGTTTGGTGTTCGACGACCTCGCCGTGCGTTTGACGAGCTCTGCCCCTTCGTTCGTGGGTGAGAACAAATGGCATGTCCTCCTCCCCCATTAATTATTTGATCTATTCCGATGAAACTTGATAGCTAGATATATATGTGTCTTGAATCATCAGTATGCGTAACGAATATGTGTCTCCCGTTCGAAAGCGTCATAGTTATAAATATGCATGCATTTGCATATTTATAACCTTGATTCTTTCGAATTGTCCAACGCTATCCATGGACAACCCGAGTATGTTTAGATTGGGTTCGTTTTCCCATATGCTTTGCTCCGGATCCGACGCATAAATTTCGTCAGTGCCTCCCCTGTTGTTCTCCGGGTACACATCCTCTCTGTTTATTGCAGAGACGTCTATCAGGAGAACAGCGGGGAGGTGCTGCCGAAATTTTGCGTAGGATCCGGGGCATAGCATGGGAAAATGAACCCAATCTAAACATACTCGGGTGGGATTAGGACCTATCATTACCTATTAGAGTGTAGGTTGCATGGACGTAATAAAATTGACAAAGTAGATCAACTGATGAATACATACATGCTGAATTATATATATATATTTGTTGTGTGTCTAGTAGCTCTGAAAGTCAAGATCAACTGATGACATCATAAGGCGGACGGCAAAGACCAGAGAAATTTTGCCGTCCGTGGCGGATGGCAAAGGTCTGCCGTTAGCCACTTAACGGACTGACAGCGCAATTATTGCCGTCCACCCTCTTTGCCGTCCGCCACAGACGGCAAAGGCTCTTTGCCGTCTGCCGCCAGGAAGCAGACGGCAAAGCAGCTGTTTACCGTAGCCTTCTTTGCCGGAGCCTTTTGCCGTCCGCGGCTGACGGCAAAGGTCTTTGCCGTCCGCCTTTCGAGCCTTTGCCATCCGCCGTGGCAGACGGCAAAGTAGTTGTTTCCTGTAGTGATAGGGGTGGTTCAACTTGCTGGATTTGATGCAAATCATGATCCAAAGATGAGGGAAGGTTTAGGAGGGTGGATTTGCACTAAGGCCATGGAAAGAGAGAAAAGTTGAAAGTGGCAAGGGATTATTCCAAAAGCCATAGTGCATTTTCAAAAAGATTTTCAAAGGTCATTTTCCCCAAATGAAAAGCATTTTGTCTTGAGTCCAAATAAAAAGCAAGAACCTCCAAGACCAAAGACAGATCTTGGGTGAATCCAAATAAAACCTTTGCCATAAAGAAGAAAAAATATTTGAGAGGGAGAGTTCTTTTGAAAAAAAATTAAATCACCTCCCTCAAGTCAAATAAAATATTTTGAAAAATCCAAATAAAAATTTGGGAGTCACAACACCTACCCCCTTAGGAAAAATCTCGTCCTCGAGATTTCTGCTGATCCTCAAATAGATATGGATATTCTGCCCGAAGAAAATCTTCCCTTTCCCATGTGGCTTCATCCTCAGTGTGGTTGCTCCACTGAACTCTGAAAAACTTTGTCGTTTTCTGACGGGTCCTCCGTTCAGACTCTTCTAAAATCTTTACTGGCCTCTCTCTGTAGGTGAGGTCTGGTTGCACATCAATGTTTTCATGGGGTACCTGCTTCTCCGGGTTACTCACAGATTTTCTCAGTTGAGAGACGTGAAATACGTCATGGACGTCTGACAGTTCCTTGGGCAAGTCTAGTTGGTAGGCTACCGTGCCTCTTCGTGCCTTTACACAAAATGGTCCAATAAATCTTGGGGCTAGCTTTCCCTTAATTTTGAACCGTTGTAGACCCCTCATAGGAGATACTCGGAGGTATACGGAATCACCGGGTTCAAAGCTGACCTCACGATGCTTCTAATCATAGTAGCTCTTTTGTCGGCTCTGCGCTGTCTTCAGTCTGTCCCTGATCTGTTTAACTTTCTCCTCGGCCTCTTTAAGCATGTCTGGGCCGAAGATACGGCTGTCACCTGTTTCCGACCAATTCAGTGGGGTACGACACCTCTGTCCGTACAATGCTTCAAAGGGTGCCATTTGCAAGCTGGCTTGGTAACTGTTGTTGTAGGCAAATTCGGCATACGGCAAACTCTCTTCCCAACTAGATCCATAGGTGAGCACACAGGCTCTTAGCATATCCTCTAGGATTTGGTTTGCACGTTCTGTTTGTCCATCGGCCTGAGGGTGGTACGCTGTACTGAAAGCTAGTTGCGTGCCCAGAGCTTGTTGTAGGTGATCCCAAAATTTGGAGACAAATTGTGTGCCTCGGTCGGATATTATAGTCTTTGGGACTCCATGCAAACAGACTATACGGGAGAGATAAAGTTTGGCCAGTCTTTGCGTGGAGTAGGTAGTCTTCACGGGAATGAAATGACAACCTTGGTTAGTCGGTCTGTGATGACCCATATGGCGCCGTTTCCGCGTTATGATCGGAGTAATCCGACAATGAAGTCCATTCCTATTTCATCCCATTTCCACTCTGGTATCCTGTTTGGCTGGAGTAGCCCTGCTGGCTTTTGATGCTCGGCTTTGATGCGCTGACATGAATCGCAACAAGCAATAAATGTGGCTATATCACTTTTCATACCGTGCCACCAAAATCTTTCCTGAATGTCCTTGTACATTTTGGTTCCTCCAGGATGGATCGAGTATGGGGCGTTGTGGCTTTCGGTTAAGATTTGTTGCTTGAGTTCCTCAATGTTAGGTACGCAAAGTCTGTCTCCGTACCATAAGGTTCCTTCACTGTCTGTGATGAACTCTGAAGCCTTACCAAGGTTCATTTTCTTCTTTATACCCTCGATGCTGGGATGCCCCTGTTGAGCCTTCTTAATTTGTTCCACCAGGGTGGGTTGTATCTCCGGATTTGATACGGTGCCTTCAGAGACTAACATCATGTTAAGCCTAGCGAACTCCTGCTGAAACTCAGGCCTCAAGTTTTGCGGACCGTCAATGTCCGGGCTGGGGTTTCGACTAAGGGCATCGGCCACTACATTTGCTTTCCCTGGATGGTAGTGAATACCGACATCATAGTCCTTGACCAGTTCCAACCAGCGTCGTTGGCGTAAATTTAGCTCTGGCTGTGTGAAAATATATTTGAGGCTCTTATGGTCCGTGTATATTTCACAGCGATTCCCCAACAGAAAGTGCCTCCACTCCTTGAGTGCATGAATGACTGCTGCTAGTTCCAGGTCATGTGTTGGGTAATTTTCCTCATGTTTTCGCAGCTGCCTGGAGGCATACGCGACAACTTTGCCATCCTGCATTAGCACACACCCGAGACCTTTTCGGGACGCGTCACAATATACTTCAAAACTCTTGTGTATGTCTGGCACAGTTAAGACCGGTGCGGTTGTCAGCTTCTTCTTGAGTTCTTGGAAGCTTTTCTCGCATGCTTCCGTCCATACAAATTTCTTGTCTTTCGTGAGCAACTGTGTTATAGGTTTTGCCACAGTGGAGAATCCTTCAATAAATCTTCTGTAATATCCGGCCATTCCTAGGAAACTCCGCACATCTGTAACGTTGGCGGGTGGCTTCCAGTCAAGTATGGCTTTGACTTTTTCTGGGTCTACGGCCACGCCTTCTTGGTTCAATATATGGCCTAAGAAACCAACTTGTCTTAACCAAAATTCGCACTTGCTAAATTTGGCGTACAACTGATGTTTCCTCAATTCTCCCAAAACAATTCGGAGATGTTCAGCATGCTCTTCTGGTGTCCTTGAGTATACCAGAATATCGTCGATGAACACCACAACAAACTTGTCCATGAATTTCATGAACACCTTGTTCATGAGGTGGACGAAATATGCGGGGGCGTTTGTTAGACCAAAAGGCATCACTGTGAACTCATATAATCTGTATCTGGAAGTGAATGCTGTCTTGGGGATATCTTCTGTCCGTACCTTCAATTGGTGATATCCCGATCTCAAATCAATCTTTGAGAATACCTTGGCTTGTGCGAGCTGGTCAAACAAATCATTTATCCGCGGCATCGGATATTTGTTTTTGATGGTGACCATATTGAGGGCTCGATAGTCTATGCACAGTCTCAGTGTCCCATCTTTTTTCTTGGCGAACAATACTGGCGAACCCCAAGGTGAGGAGCTGGCTCGGATAAATCCTTTGTCCAACAATTCCTTTATCTGCTTCTTCAACTCCACTAATTCTGAGGGTGCCATTCTATAAGGCTTCTTATAGATGGGAGCGGTGCCAGGTGCTAGTTCGATGCTGAACTCTATCTCTCGGTCTGGTGGCATGCCTGATAGTTCTTCAGGGAACACATCAGGAAACTCGCATACCACTGGAACTTTTCTCAGTTCAGAAATGTCCATTTTGTTCAGTTTTGGTTGCTGTGACCGTGGTCTCTCTTGAGCTGTAACCTTTATTGTCTTGCCATGATGGTGGGTGAGAATCACGGTCCGATTGAAACAGTCAATGAATCCTTTGTTGGTGGTCAACCAGTCCATCCCTAAAATGACATCCAGTCCTTTACTCTCCAACACGATGAGATTTGCTGGGAATTGTAGTCCTTCGAACTCAATGACCACTCCTTGGCAGTAACCCTGAGCGATTTGCTTATTACCGGGGGACTTGATGATCATAGATTTTTCCAAGGGGAGTATCGGAAAACCATGTTGTAAAACAAAACTCTTCGAAACGAACGAATGGGAAGCTCCAGAATCAAACAAAACCGTGGCAGGTACTCTGTTGACAGGGAACGTACCGGGCACGATGTCTGGGGCATTCTGCGCTTCTTCCCTGGTCACATGGTTCAGGTGACCCTTCCTGTGGTTGTTGTTGGGATTAAAATTGTTGCGCTTGGGGGCTGGATTGTTTCCGCCATTGTTTGGTTTGGGGGCCGCGTTCCTTGGCTTTGGGCATTGTTTTGCATAGTGCCCTTCTTGACCACAAGCATAGCAGGTGACCCCTGGACGGTACGTGTACTCCTTGTCCCTGGCATGAAACTGTCCGACGGGCCTTGGATCAGTAGTCGTGGATCTCCTTGCTTCTGTTCGTGGAACCTCAGCCTTGCTTCGGTTGTTGCGAGCAAGAGTCGTCTTGTCCCTCTTTCGCTTACGGATATCTTCCAGACTACGGCGCTCATTCTCTAAGGTAATGGCCTTGTCCACCAGAGTTTTAAAGTCCGGAAAGGTGTGTACAATCAGTTGGCATCTTAGTGCTGGTGCCAGGCCGTCCAGGAATTTTTCCATCTTTTTGTTTTCTGTCATGTGCTCGTCGTAGGCATAACGAGACAGCTGGGTAAACTGACCATTGTATTCCGTGACTGACATGCCTCTCTGCTTCAGGTCATCAAACTCTCTCTTCTTGATTTTTATGATGCTCCTGGGGATGTGCGCCCCACGGAAGCCTTCCTTGAACTCTTCCCAGGTGATGTTGTGTTCACTGGGATGCATGTGTAGGAAGTTTTCCCACCATGCTGCAGCTGCTCCAGTAAGGTAGTGTGGTGCATAAAGCACCTTCTCATGATCTGAACACTGAGCAATAATCAGTTTCCTTTCAATGTCACGAAGCCAATCATCGGCTTCCAGTGGCCTATCGGTGTGAGCAAAAGTTGAGGGGCGAGTCTTTTGTAACTCAGATAACTTGGAATGTGGTTGATAGTGTTCGCGGTGGTTTCCCATATTGATGACATGATTCATCATCTCTTGGTGTTGTTGCTGGCTTTGCTCGAAGAGACGGCATACTTGAGACAGGGCTGCTTCGCTGTCTTGCTGACTGGACTGACCCTGAGTGAAATTGTTGCTAGTCTGTGTCCCATAAACCTCTTCTGGCTGATTGGGCATGGAGCGAGTCCACGGACGAGACATTTTTCCAGTCTGGGGTATTATTTTGCAAAACCCATGAGAAAAACTGTGCAGCACAAGGAAAACTTTGCAAAGGCAACAGTTTAAAAGACCTCAAGGTTTTCAAGGAAAACATAAGCGGTTTTGCATGGAGAAAAGACTGCTTAACACAAATCTTACACGCGAAATACAAACACATGATACAGCACTCAGGATGTGCGTACACATTCCTGACATGTTATTTATACTAGCGTACTCCTCCGGAAGGCAGCAAACACACCAATACAAACTAGCGTACAGAGGAAACACATCATACAAGCAGACATAACGCGCGGCTACTCGGTGCTCTCAGTCGGAGATGGTGAAGATTTCCTTCCCTTTGCCGATGGCAAGACTCAGCGGTCCAGGAGAATCAACCTCCACCTCCTCTCTAGCTGGCTCCTGGCGCGTAACGCTGCGCTGCGGTGACGGTGCGGGAGCGACGGGTGGCAGAGCGGGTGCGGCGGGCGGTGCGGCTCTGACTGGAGTAGGAGCGATGACTCGGTCGAACTCCTCAGTGGTAGGCAGACGGCGAGCAGTGGCCAAAACAGCCGGTGCATACGAGGCTGAAGACGAGACGAATGTCAGAGGCGGTGCCGTGTGGAGAAGCTCCTTCCTGCTGGCAGGACCGCCCCGGACTAAGTCCATGCGGGCAGCCATAAGATCGTCTACGAGGTTGTCGAACGACTCCTCCAGAGCCTTGAGATACTCCACAACCATCTCAATGGCTTCATCTCGCTCTCCCCGATGGCAGGCGAATGCATAGTGACTGGTGTATGGCACATGGCATGGGAGGTAGCAGTAGCGACGAGTCTTCATCGTAGGAAGGATGTCCCGAAGACGAGCTATCGCCTCACGGGCAGCCATCTGCATGGCATGCCTCTCTGTAGGCATGGCCCTTCCCACAAAACGGAAGTGGCAAGCTGCAGAGCGTCCTCCCTTGAATTGCACCACAGCTTGGTGCATAGACACGTCGTCGCTGAGCTTGTGCTGATAGAGTGTGAACTCCGGGCGAGTTGCTGGCCCGAGCGCGAGCTTGGTGATGGAGACGAGGAGCTTGACAAACCCCTCGGGCACGTTCGTGAACACTCGATTCTCACAGCTGCTGCCAGCCATCTACAAAAGTAGGCAAAAATTCTGAGTAGTCATGTCATAAATTTATGATGACCAACAGAAAATAGCTACAATTGCAAAATGCTGAAAAAGCACAAAAGACGCTAATAACCGATTAGCGATCGCACCTAGTGGCTTCCTACAGTCAGCCTGGCTCTGGTACCAAGCTTGTCACGACCGGTTTTTCAATAAAATAATTATTGAGAGACCAATCCCTTTTACGGACCAGTAAGGAAGAATTCCTTCTCACTGGTAGACAATATCATGGTCACAGAAGAAAACTACCAGGAGTACTGAATATAATACAAAGTTGAGCGGAAACTGCCCAACAATTTATTACATGCACGCCGATCAAACAAGAAGGCGGATAGGGTGGCATAACTACTAACTCACGATAATAACGGTGGTGGAAATATCACCGCGAAGCGAGTGATACGACTCCTGAAGACTACAGCTCTTCGAGCGTCGGAGTGAGGCTCGAGGAGACTTATTGCGGGTGGCGGAAGCGTATAAAATACAAGTGACCAATGTCCGGGATCGCGCAGGACTGACTGGGACTCCTCTAGGCGTCGGACGCACTATCAAACTCTTCACCCAAGAGATCGCCTTCGTCCACATCTGGCCAAATCAACAAGCCAGGTGAGTACTATGAAAGTACTCGCAAGACAGTTCGGACATAAGATATAACAAATGTAAACATGAAGCATATGAACACGTTAACCAGTGCGTTCAGACATAGAGATAATAAATACTGGGTGCCAAACGAGTGTCTGAATGACTCCTCGAGAGGAAAATGCAAGAATGGTAATACTGGTGCCAAACGAGTGTCTGAATGACTCCTCGAGAGGAAACTGCAGAATAGTAATACTCGTGCCAAACGAGTGTCTGAATGACTCCTCGAGAGGAAACTGCAGAATAGTAATACTGGTGCCAAACGAGTGTCTGAATGACTCCTCGAGAGGAAAATGCAAGAATAATAATGCCGCAGTCGGGCGTCAAGGCGACACCACATAAAGGGCTTATAACAGAAAATAAAGGCAGTGCATGCCACAGTCGGACGTCTGAGCGACATCACATAAAGGGCTTATATTTAAAGTAAGGAAACAAAAACACGCCACAGTCGGACGTCTGCGCGACGTCGCATAAAGGGCTTATATTGTAGCTCAAACATTCAGTAGCTCGAGATTATAAATTATTACAAGTACGAGACAAATATAAGATTAGTCCATCCACAGTAATAATAATTTAAACTGGGTTTACCACTTGAGTTTGTTCACCGGGGACAAGTTTTCCACGCGGATAGATATGGGTATACTGATTTCACTACGTGATCATGGATACGATGACTTGGAAGAATTTGACTCTGCAGAGTTTGTACTTAACCACAGCCAACGGATTTCAGTAGTCACGGGGACTAGTTCCGTTTACGGTGTTTTGGAAGAAACACGTCTAACCAGTACACACCCATTCAACATTCCGAAGCCAGGGATCACCCTCGGCAACGTTCAAGAAAAACCTTGAGACGGGGAGGCTACAACCTCGCGTAGCATGGGATCAAATTTCTATACGCGCGCTCTAAGGGGGTGCCCCCCCCTCTCGGTCCCAACCGGAAACACCCATGCCCCCTGACCGGATGACTGGCTTTAATCCTGGGCCAAGGTACCATCATCCCGGCCCCTCTGTTTGGTGTGTACACGGAAAGAGGTTACCAACTTACTAAACCGCATCCTGGCAAATGAAACATGTGGTAGCACGGAAGGGGAAAGAACGATAACGTGACTCCGTGCACGTTAACGTCGGAAGTAGTCGGATGACGCAAGGCTGGTATGCTACAACAGTACCACCTTGCTGCCCTTCATGTCACCACATGATTAGGCCATCTCTCACCAGAGATCATCGCAACTTTGGAACATACAGGTGGTTGCCTCACAAGCAACGGGGAACTCACCGATACTCATATGCCACGCACAAACTTTCACGCAAACATGCAAAACACCTATCATATCAAAGGTTCAAACATGCTTGCCTGGTTCGGAGAAGTCGAAGTCTAGCTCGGCGAAGTTCGCGGCTCCGTCACCTCTTCCGAAACCTACGGCAATAACGAAAACGGGCACTAACGTGAAAACCAACGCGTGCACAGAAACTTCTCCAAAAAATTTCCAAATAAATCCCATAAAAAACTAGACAAAATTTTAAGAAGGTCAGAAAAAGAATCACTAAAAAATTCCTTTTTATTAAAAAGTTATAAAGGTTTCTGTCCTGGGACCCATCTGTAATGAAACAGAAAAGTTCCAGGGTTTAAACTGAGAAACCAGAAAACGCTTCGGAAAGAAATGCGCTAGCTAAAGAGGGAAAGCGTATTTTGCCCGAAGGCGCCAACAGAAAACGGTTCGAGGGGGAATAGAACAGAGGCTGACATGCGGGCTCCACATGTCAGGTTTGAAAAGGCTCGCCGGCGCCCGAAGACTGCGGTGGACGCCGGCGTCGAACCACGGCGAGTTAGGAGGATCGGAGGGTACCAAGAGCTTCAGCGTGTCCTTCCGCGTCGGTGGGGGGTGGACTCGACCGTCGGAGAGCACCACGTCGACGGCGACACTTTCTCCGGCGGACGGCGGCTCGGGTGGTGGTGGAGAACTCTGGTGGAGGGCTGCAAACTTCGAATTGAAGCGCGGGTCGGAAGGAGGGATGCATAGTGAAGCTACTGGCAAGAGATGGGAGGCAGAGGCGCACGCACGGGAGCGAATCGAGCTGGAACCCGTGGCGGGTCGCGGCGGCCGGAGTCGAGGAAGGAGACCTCCTCGGGGCTCTTCCAGTGGTTAGGCGTGCTCTAGGTGGAGTGCAGGGATGGTGTGGGTTCAAGTTGAAGCTCGGGGCCTCTATTTATAGGCGGATCGACGGGGTGGCCGTGAACGGAGAATCTCCGGCGAGCGATTACGGCGATGCAGTGGATTTGCAGGAGGTTTGAGTGGCCAGTCAGCATCAGTGGAAGTTACTGGTGTCATTCCCCCGCTAATCTCGGCTGGTCTTGGCGTAACGGCGCCGGTCCACGGTGGGGTGGCCGCACGGGCACGTCGGCGGCAGAGAGCATGCTCCGCGCCCTGCGGTTCACGACGAGAGTGGCAGCATGTTTTGGGGAGTGGAAGGCCACGCGGCGAGCTCGGGTGGCTTGGGCGGCGCTGGGTGGCGCCGTCAGCGCCGCGCCTCTCTCTGGCGGCCGCAAAGCCGCCGCTGGCGTCGGTCACGGGGCGGCGCACCTTCTGCTGCTCGTCGCCGACGTCCGCAAGGTGCCAGGCGTTCGTGCGGAGCAGGAACAAGGAGGAGGGGACGAGGATCAAGGTGCCAACGCGGCACTGTCGAGATCGACAACATGTTCTGAAGAAAACGACAGTAGATTACTGAACTGAATTTCTGAATCTCTGAACTTGACATTGACATAGCACTGCAGGTGTTCGACAGAATGATTAGGCAAGCAGAAAAAAATTTCTGGAGCTGGTACTTGGTGAGGTGACCACTCAATGCACCCAGGGGCTGCCTGATTTTACTTGGAATATTTGGAGAAAGATTTGAATGAATTTCACCAAATTTGACAAATCTGGTCCAAACTTGCAGCAAGTGTAGTTTGAAAAATTTGAACTGAAGACCAGTGGATCTTCATGGATCTTGGTTGAGGGTTCAAAGAACTAGGAAGGGGAATTGGTTTGGGGGCAAAAATCAAAACAGAAAGTGGAGTTCCTTTGTAAATCACCAATGGCTAGAATAGAAGACAGAAATTTATTTGATAAGTTTTAAATGGAAAAATAATCATAGGGGAGGTTCAACTTGCTGGATTTGATGCAAATCATGATCCAAAGATGAGGGAAGGTTTAGGAGGGTGGATTTGCACTAAGGCCATGGCAAGAGAGAAAAGTTGAAAGTGGCAAGGGATTATTCCAAAAGTCATAGTGCATTTTCAAAAAGATTTTCAAAGGTCATTTTCCCCAAATGAAAAGCATTTTGTCTTGAGTCCAAATAAAAAGCAAGAACCTCCAAGACCAAAGACAGATCTTGGGTGAATCCAAATAAAACCTTTGCCATAAAGAAGAAAAAATATTTGAGAGGGAGAGTTCTTTTGAAAAAAAAAATTTAAATCACCTCCCTCAAGTCAAATAAAATCTTTTGAAAAATCCAAATAAAAATTTGGGTGTCACAATCTTGCCGTCATTGCTCTTGCTCAAGCTCGTCATAAGCGAGCACTCGAGGTGACCCATATGTGAGTTCCGTGGGGAGAACTGCCTCTGCCCCGTATACCAGGGCAAAGGGTGTCTGGCCGGTGGCTCGATTTGGCATTGTTCTCATCGACCAAAGAACCCCCGGCAACTCATCAATCCAGTGCTGCCGAGGTCCTGGATGTACTGCATGAAGGTGTGGCTTGTGAACTGCGTGCCGTTGTCAGTGATGACTCTGTTTGGCACACCAAAACGGCGGACTAGCCCCTTGAAGAACTTGACGGCTGACTGTGCTGTAACCTTTCTCACTGCCTCCACCTCCGGCCACTTTGTAAACTTGTAAATCGCAACGTACAAGTACTCAAAGCCCCCGACAGCGCGGGGGAAAGGGCCCAGTATGTCGAGCCCCCAGACCGAAAATGGCCAGGAGAGAGGAATTGTTTGAAGGACTTGAGCTGGTTGATGAAGCTTCTTCGAATGGAACTGACACGCTTCAGACTTGGTCACTAGTGCCATTGCATCCTGGAGGGCAGTGGGCCAGAAGAAACCTTGCCGGAACGCCTTGCCGGCAAGGGCCCTCGACCCTATGTGGGAGCCACATATGCCTTTGTGTATCTCTGCCAACAGCTCTAGTCCTTCCTCCCGGGGGATGCACTTCAATTTCACACCGTTCGGCCTTTTCCTGTACAGGACGTCATCGACGAACTGATACATAGCAGACCGACGGGCTACTTTCTCCGCTTCTTCCTGCTCCTCAGCAAGCTCCCCTGTTTGGAGGAATCAGACAGTATGTTGTGCCCATGCCGGAGCCTGGGGCTCGACGGCAAGGGCTAAAGGCATTTCTTCTGCCATGGGAGCGGTCGTCTCTATGGCCAGGGCTTGACGCCCTGCCGGAGTCAGTTGCCCCTTGGCAGGCTCAGTTCCCACGGCAACATCCTTGCCGGCGGCCCCAGGGGGCTCGGCGGGAAAGTACTTGCCGGGGCCTGATTTCCTTTGCTTGTTCTGCTCTGTTGATGGTTCAATGGATGGTTGAGTTAACCGAAGCACAAAAGTACCTGGTTCCACAGGTAGCTTGAATGCAGCGCGCTTTGACAGGTAATCGGCGATGTCGTTCTCCACTCGGGGAACGTGCTCTGCTTGTATACCGTCGAAGCACTCTTCCAGCTACCTCACCTCATCTACATAGGCCTCCATCAATGGGCTCTGATAATATTTGTTAACTTGCCTGACGACAAGCTATGAATCACCCCTGACGATGAGCTTCTTAATCCCGAGGTCTGCCGCGATCCTGAGACCGGCAAGCAACCCCTTGTATTCAGCGGTGTTATTTGTGGACATCTCCCTGGGAAAGTACATCTGGATTACATACTTGAGGTGCTCTCCGGTGGGTGCGACTAGCAGCACACCAGCACCGGCGCCTTGCAGCGAGAAAGCCCTGTCAAAGTACATGATCCAGTTGCGACTTGCTTCCTTGCCGGGGAGAGTGGTCTCCTGGATCTCTTCGTCGGGCGTTGAGGTCCATTCTGCAATGAACTCCGCCAGGACTCTGCTCTGGATTGTCGAAGTACTTTCAAACTTCAAACGAAAGCTCGACAGTTCCAAGGCCCACTCCATGATCCTCCCGGTTGTGTCTGGGTATGCAGTATCCGTTGCAACGGGAGGCGGGTAACGACGGTGATTTCGTGTGCTTGGAAATAATGACGCAGCTTCCTCGAGGCCATAAGGAGGCCGAAGAGAAATTTCTGCACACCAGAGTACCTCGACCTAGCCCCCTGCAAGAGGGAGCTGACAAAGTAAACCGGGTGCTGCATCTTCTTCTTCTTCTGCACCACTTCATCTGACTGCGCGGGCCTTGTCCTGATGCCGTCAGACTCTGCCGGCGGCCTTGCCTTACCGACGCCAGGCCCTGCCGGGGGAATCTCTGGCTCGCCATCCGCCGGTGCTGCCGTTGCCACTGCCTCTTCGTCGACCTCCCTCTGTGCCACTAGCGCGGCGCTGACCACTTGATTCGTCGCCACCAGATACAGCAGCAACGGCTCTTGTGGTTTAGGCACAACTAGTACTGGTGTAGAGGACAGGTATTTTCTTAGATCCTGCAATGCCACTTTGGCCTCCGGGGTCCACTCCATTGGGCCTGCCTTTTTCAAGATTTTGAAAAAGGGAAGGGCACGCTCAGCAGACTTGGAGATGAATTGGCTCATGGCGGCAATGTAGCCGGTGAGCCGACGCACATCCTTGATCCGCTTGGGCGCCTCAATCTGCTCGATAGCCTTGATTTTGTCTGGTTTCGCCTCGATCCCACGCTGTGACACAAAGAATCCGAGAAGTTTGCCGGACGGAACTCCGAAGACACACTTCTCAGGGTTCAACTTGAGGTTTATCTTGCGCAAATTTGCAAACGTCTCCTCCAGATCTTGTACAAGTGTTGCCCTGTACTTGGTCTTGACCACTATGTCATCCATATATGCTTCCATATTTCTATGTAGCTGGGGCTCAAAACCAATTTGGACCGCTCTTGCAAACGTTGAGCCAACACTCTTCAACCCGAAAGGCATTCGTAAAAAGCAATACGTACCACATGGGGTGATAAATGCTATCTTTTCTTCGTCTTCCCTTGTCATGAAGATCTGGTAGTATCCTTATTGATATCTGTGTAGGCAATACACAGCCTCCACTTCCCATTTTCCTTGCGCACCACCACCGGATTGGCCAACCACGTCGGATGGAGTACTCCTCTCACCAAGCCTGCTTCTTCCCACTTCCTGATCTCCTCTGTGATGAACTCTTGCCGTTCCAAAGCTTGCTTCCTGACCTTCTGCTTGACGGGTCGTGCATGGGGGCAGACAGCAAGATGGTGCTCAATCACTTCCCTGGGAACTCCGGGGATGTCGGATGCTTGCCATGCAAACACATCGACATTCGCCCGCAGGAAAGTGATGAGCGCGCTTTCCTATTTGCTGTCGAGGGTGGAGCTTATGGTGAAAGCCCCTCCCATGCCATCCTCCTTGACGGACACCTTCTTGGTCTCTGGTGGTGCAGCTCTGGATTTCTTGCTCTTGCCACTGGAGCTCTCTGGCACATCCTCGACGGTAGCACAACACTCCGAAGAGGTGCGCTTGCTGGAGTGGGTGTGAGAGGTCTTGCTGGTCTTCTTCTTCCCTCCCGGGGTTTCAGCAGCAAGAGCAAGTGCCTTGGCGGCAGCTGCTGCAACTGCTTCTCGATAGAGTAGGTCGGCACAGATCAGCAGATCCTTCTTGTCGCAGGGGACGGTGATGATGGTCATCGGCCCAGGAATCTTTAGCGTGTTGTAGGCGTAATGCGCCGCCGCCATGAACTTGGCTAGTGTCGGGCGGCCGAGGATCCCATTGTAGGGCAAAGGGATCTCGGCTACATTGAAGACAATCCTTTCCGTCCTGTAGTTCAACTCGCCTCCAAACGTCACAGGAAACGTGACCTTCCCCTTTGTCTGGCTCCTTCCCGGGTTGACCCCTTGAAACGTGCCCGTCTCCTCGAGGTCTCTATCAAGAATTTTCAGCCTTTTGATCACAACGGGTGAGATTAAGTTCAGACCGGCCCCGCCGTCAACCAGCATCTTGTTCACCTTGAGGTTGCGTATCGTTGGTGAAACCAACAATGGCAAACACCCGACCGCAGTTGTGCGGTCAGGGTGATCCTCGGCGTCAAAGATGATGGGCGTGCTGGACCACTTCAGCGGCTTCTGAGCGTCGAACGATGGCTCCGCTGCTGTGATCTCACGTGCCCACTGCTTGAGCTGGCAGTGAGAAGTATGCAGCGAGGCGCCACCATCGACGCACATGGCCTCCGTAGCCTTCTGAAACTCATGCTCACCGGACTCGTCGTTCTCGTCATGATCGTCGTCTTCCTGCTTCTTGTCGCGGCCCCGAGCGGGCCTCTCTTGCTGGTTATCCTTGCTGCAGCAACCTCCTTGGCCGCCACGCTTCTTGTCGGATCCTTCGGCACCATCCTGACCCTTCTCTTTGTCCCGCCTCTCGTACTCGGCTTTTTGCTTTTCAGCAAGCAGCTCGACTTGTCGGCAGTTCTGGAGGTCATGGCCCTTGGTGAGGTGGATCTTGCTGTATTGCTTGTCGGAGCCTCCTGGCTTATCGACAGCCGCCAAGGCCCGACAAGTGGCGCACCCGGCAATCTCCTTGTCGGGGTCATCTGCCTTGGCCTTCTTGGTAGTGCCGGTGTTGTCGGATCCCTCGATAGCAAGCACGGCCTTGCCCTTGCGTTTCCTGTTGCGACGCTGACCCTTCTTCGTCGGGGCTGCGGTGTCTTCGTCGGTAGAGACGGTTTCCGCGCCGGCATCCTCGCCGGGGTACTTCCTCCCCTCTTCGGCCTGAGCGCATCTATCGGCCAGAACGTAAAGTTCTGCCACATCCTTGACCTTGTTCATTGCCAGCTCTTCACGCATCTTGCGGTTACGCACATTCTGATGGAATGCGTTGATCACGGACGCGGGATGAACGTCTGGGATGTTGTATTGTACTCGGCTGAACCTCTGTATGTACTTGCGCAGGTTTTCACCTTCCTTCTGGGGAATGATATGCAAATCACTCGCCTGGCCATGAGCTTGGTGGCCTCCAGTGAAGGCACCAACGAACTCATGACACAGATTCGACCAAGAAGAAATGGAATCCGCCGGCAAGTGCATCAACCAGGAGATGACATTGTGTTTCAGGGCCAACGGGAAGTAATTGGCAAGCACCTCGTCATCACGAGCTCCAGCGGCTTGCATCGCGGTGGTGTAGATAATGAGGAACTCTGACGGATGGGTCTTGCGTTGTACTTCTGGCCGACGTCGGGCTTGAACGTGCGGTGGGACGGCCACTAGAACTGCCGCAGCTCACGGGTAAAGACTGGGCAACCCACCTCGTAAGGTAGGCCATCGGAGCCTCCCGGTGCTGGGTGGTCCATAGCGGGCCCCGCCCGCTTATCCGACTGAGCGTGTGTCGCGCCGGTGTTCCATGGTGGTTCGAGCGTCTTCATGGGCTCGCTCCCGAAGAACTTGGTGCTGGTCGCGGTGGGTCCGTGGGTCAGACGAAGCTATGGAAATGTTACCACAAGCGTCATCACGACGGGTCGACACCCGCAGTGGCTGGCGTTGTCGGATGTGGGGTTCCGGCAAAACCCTTAAGGTTCGAACTCTGGGGTGCACGCGAAGTTCTTTCCCTCCTACCGATCTACGCCCTAGCTCACTAAGATCTCGCGGACGAACTCGACGAACTCACAACACGGAAAGACACGAGATTTATACTGGTTCGGGCCACCGTTGTGGTGTAATACCCTACTCCAGTGTGTGGTGGTGTATTGCCTCTTGGGCTGATGAAGAATAGTACAAGGGGAAGAACAGCCTCCTGAGGTTGAGGTGTTCTTGTGCTCTGTGGACTTGTGGATGAGAACTCGATCCGTCCCCCCCCTCTGTGGTTGCTAGCTCTACTTATATAAGCCCTGGTCCTCTCCCCAAATATTGAGCGGGAAGGGAGCCGACAACGGCGGGCAAATTTGAAAGTGGACAGCTAGTACAAGCTATCCTGACAAAAGCGGTCTTCGCCTGCAAAAGGCTCTGGTGGTGACGCCGTCTTCGGCTCCATGGTGACCTCCGTCTTGCCGTCCTGCTGGTCTTGGTCTCGTTGCACCGATATGGAAACCTTTGCCTGATGCCTCGGTACTCCGCACCTGCGCCTGCCTCCTTAGCACCAAAGAGGAAACAAGGACGTTGCGCGCGCTGGCCCCCGCCTGGTGCCGGTCCTCATGGCTCACGTCACGAGAGCCTCGTGAGGTTTGCCCCGCCTTGATATCTCCGCTCCTCGCGAGGTAGCCTAGTGAGGTCGCTCCCGAGGAGGTCTCGCGCCGTCCGCCTCGCGAGGCTTGGCCCCCTCGTGAGGGTCTTGAATGCATTGTTGATGAAGATGGGCCGTACAGGCCCGCTAGCATAGCCACGCCGTGGGCCGCAGGCAGGCAAGTCTGGGGACCCCATTACTAGAACGCCGACAGTAGCCCCCGGGCCCAAGGTGCACTCGAGCTTGGCTTCGCGGCGAAGCCAAGGGTCAAGTACGGAGCGCCGCGGGCCCCCAAAGCCTGCGGCCTCTGCCGACGTGTGGCGGTTGATTGGGCGTGGGCGTCTCCACTTCCCCACGTCGCCTCGGCAACTGCACGACTTGACTAGTCCCTGCGACATGCAAGGAAAACCATCATTACCTGTGATCGTGGGGGCCGCCGGTTGGCCTTCTTCCGCTATAAATTGGAAGGGGGCGGAGCCCCCGTCGCCCATCTCTTCCTTGCTCGCTTGCTTCTTCCTCCTCGCTCCATTCCTAACAGCGCCACCAATGGCGCCATGAAGGAAGTTCTCTGCCGCCGAGAAGGGGAAGGCCCCTCGCGAGGGACCCGGCTCCCCGGCCCCCAAGCGCGGACGCGGCCGTCCACGCAAGCATGTTGCGACCCCCGCCGCGGCCCACCGTCATGGCGGCGCCGCGGCACGCGGAGGGGGTCGTCCCAGCCATGGCGGCCTAGTTGACGAAGGGAGGTGTGCCATGGTGGCGCGGCCTCCCCGTCCACGCTTCCATTCGGCGGAAGTGTCGCCGGAGTTCGTCGTCTGGTCGGAGAACCCGGCCAGCAACTGGCTCCAGCTTCCGCGTTTTTTCGTCGATGAACTGCCGGCCTCTGGTCCAGGCGGGCTCTGGTTGCAGGCGGATGGTTGCTACAGTAAGGCCTCTTGGGTTGCTGTCGAGACTTCCGCCGCGGGCAACATAGCCCTGGCCTGCGGCTGGTAGACGTTCTCCTGCGCGCGCGGCCTGGGTAGGCGGTGCACCCTCCACTTCAAGTACGATGGTGGATCGACCCTCTATGTGAGGGTGTTTGGGGAAGATGGTCGCCGCGCCGGGTGCTGCCCCGAGGTGAACGACCGTGAGGAGGTGCTCGGCCTTGGTGACGGTCGTGACGAGGATGAGGGCGAGCCTGCCCTCGGCGGCGACCGTGTCTCGTCCAGATACGGCGGCTCTTCCTCCGGCGACAACTCCAGCAGTGGTGGCTATGACCAGCCGGCGTGCCGCCACGCCCGCTTTGAGGGCGGCAACGGGTCATCTCGTCGCCGCGCCTCCGTGAAGCACGAGGAAGGGTCTGGCTAGGCTCGCTGTGTCGCTAAGGGCCTGCCTCCGCGGGTTGTTTTGCTCTTTTTTCTACATAAAAAATGAAACCAGTATGGGCCCAGAGGGGCGTGTATCGAACTGTGGTTCCTTGGTTATTGCACTGTGCATGTTGTTCCTGTGCCATGTTGTTATTTTGCTCAAAGATAACTTAACCTGGTGCATTCGGGACGCCCTCTTCCTTACGAGGCGTTTGTTCCTCGTGTCCATCTTGGCCTGGTGGTCTGTATTTGCTCGGGAACTGCAAAAATTCATTAGGAGGTGCGCTAGAAGATTTGCCGTCCACCCAAGCCTTGACCTGGCGCTTTGCATCGCGGTACCCGGGGGGGCACGGACTAGGAGAGATGCGCCAGTTTTTGGGCTCGAACGAGGGTGGCTCGCGAGAAGGCAGAGAGGAGAAAAATTCTCGCGAGGGCACCTGCCTAGCCCCCTCGCGAGGTATGCGAGAGAGAGAACATGAGCGAACCAGAGCCGGAAAATGCGGTAAGAGGCGAGGGAATCAAATCAGCAAGGAACACCAAAAGCAAACTTCGATTAAGGAAAAGCGAGCCAACTACGGAAAGCAAATGAAAAGCCGCGTCCGGCACCTAGTCCAGTCTTCAAGTCTTCTCACCAGCGTGGAGCTAAGTGCCGCCACTAGGCGTGGGCGGGAGCCCCAGGGCCTGAGGCCGGTGCTCCTGAGACTCCGGGGCGTGTACAGCCCCACTCATTATTACGTGAGAGTGTCACGGGCGGTGATTCTTCACAGGCACTGGGCCTTCTTCACAGGCTCTGGGCCTTTCTTCACAGGCTCTGGGCCTTGCTTCATGGGTAGAACATCCAGAGGTGCTGGATGTTCCAGGCATTCTGGATAGGTATCCCGTCCTGCGTCTCCAGGTGCGCGGCACCAGGCCTGGAGACATGGACGACCCTGAACGGGCCCTCCCACATGGGTGAAAGCTTGTGCAGCCCTTCCCTGGAGAGGACCCGCCTCAGGACGAGGTTGCCTACCTCGAGTGTCCTGGAGCGGATGCTGCGGCAGTGGTATCGCCGCAGCGCTTGCTGGTACCTTGCCGCCCTGAGTGCGGCTTCGCGACGTCGTTCCTCCCCCAGCACGAGGTCCATCCCCCACGTGGCGTCCTGCTGCGTTTCATCGAACGCCAGGACCCGTGCGGAGCGATGCTTGACCTCGTGAGGGAGGACCGTTTCAGCTCCGTAGACAAGGAAGAATGGGGTCTCGCCCGTTGGCTTGGTGGCGGTGGTGCGGATGGACCACAGCACGGACTGGAGCTCGTCGTACCAGCCCCTGCCACAGGCCTCGAGCTTCTTCTTGAAGGTCCTGTTTTTGAGGCCCCTCAGGACCTCCGCGTTGGCGCGTTCGGCCTGACCATTGCTCCTAGGGTGCGCCATCGAAGTGTAGCAAATCTGCGTTCCAAGGTTAGCACAGTAGGTTTTGAAGAGGTTACTACTAAACTGCGAGCCGTTATCTGTGATGATGCAGTTGGGGACCCCGAAGCGGCTCACGAGGCCCTTGATGAACTTGACAGCAGAGCCGGCTGGGATGGTGCGGACGGCTTCCACTTCCGCCCACTTGGTGAACTTGTCGATGGCGACGTAGAGGTAACGGTAGCCCCCAGGCGCTCGAGGGAACGGGCCCAGGATGTCCAGCCCCCAGACCGCAAACGGCCACGTGAGTGGAATGGTTTGGAGGCTCTGAGCCGGCTGATGAATTTTCTTGGCGTGGAACTGGCAGGCTTCGCAGGACTTCACCAGCTCAGCTGCGTCGTTGAGCGCAGTGGGCCAATAGAACCCACTGCGGAATACTTTGCCGACGAGGGTCCGTGACGACGAGTGGTGCCCGCAGTCACCATCGTGTATGTCAGTTAGCAGCTCCTTCCCTTGGTCCCTGGAAATGCAGCGCAAAGAAACGTCATTTGGCCGCTTCCTGTACAGCTCGCCATCCTGGATGCAGTACGCCGTGGCTTGCCGAACCAGACGCTCTGCATCCTCCTCCTTTTCTGGCAGCGCCCCTTGCATCAGATACTCCTTGAATTCCTTGGTCCAGCATCCCTCCTGAGGTTCAAGCGCCAAGAGCAAGCGAGCTCCTGAGGTCGAGCCACATGTTGGGGCTCCTGAGACAGGAGGCTGTGGAAGCTCCTCCCGAGGCTGGGCTGTGCTTGAAAGTGGTGGTGTCGCCGATGGCTTGAAGAGCTGTTCCTCAAAGACACCAGGCTCTTGTGGCTGTCGCTTGGATGCTCTCATGGAGATGTCATCGGCTTCCTTGTTGGTGCCCCGGGGTACGTGCTGCAGCTCCAAGCCCGCGAATTGCTTCTCCATCTTGCGCACCTCCGCGAGGTATGCCTCCATATGCTCGTCCTTTGGCTCGTATACCTTGTTGGAGAAGTTGACGAGGAGCTGCGAGTCGCCTCTATCGGTAAGGCGCTTCACCCCCAGAGCTGTCGCGGCCTTCAGGCCAGCTATGAGGCCTTCGTATTTTGCGATGTTGTTGGAGACCTTCTCGCCATGCTGAAAGCAGAGTTGCACGGCGTAATAGAGCTTGTCCGGAGTGGGCGAGATTAGTACTGCTCCAGCCCCTGCGCCTTGGTGCACGAAGGCGCCATCGAAGTACATGACCCACCCGTCTGGTGCCTCGCTTCCTAGCGAGGTGGATCGGTCTTCGCCTTCTTCAAGTGTTGGGGCATCCGTCCATTCTGCCACAAAATCAGCGAGCGCGGCCCCTTGACGACCTTTTTAGTGCTAAACTCCAACTGGAATGCTTGCAGCTCGATATTCCACTCGGTGACCCTTCCAGCTGAGTTGGGGCTCCTGAGCACCCTCTCCAATGGGTAGGCCAAGACGACCTTGATGGGGTGGCCCTGGAAGTAGTGCCGCAGCTTGCGCGAGGCCACCAAGAGCGCGAGCAGGAGCTTCTGAGGCATGGGGTATCGTGCCCTTGCGTCCCGCAACACCGTGCTGACAAAATACACCGGGTGCTCGACAAGGGCTGGCGCGTTGGTGAGGCTCGGGTCTTGCGGAGATTGGGGCGTCTCCTGAGGTGGAGGGGCTCCTGAGGCCTGACTGCTTTCGGGAATCTCGGCGACGTTGTCTTGCCGAGCTTGGTCTTCTGGTGCGGAGGCTTTTGCGGCGCCTTCCTGACCCTGCATTACTTCAACTATAGCTTGGCGCGGCATGCCCTTGGCTTGGTGCTCCTCCCGAACCGCCACCAGTGCTGTGCTGGCGGAGTATAGGGTGGCGGCAAGGTAGAGCACTAAGGACTCGAGAGGTCGTGGTGCCACCATCACAGGAGGGCTGGTCAGGTATTTCTTGAGGTCTTGGAAGGCTCGGTCGGCCTCTGGTGTCCACTCGAACGGGCCCTTCTTCTTCATGAGCTTGAAGAAGGGTAACGCGCGCTCTCCCAGCTTGGAGATGAAACGCCCCAACGCGGTCACTCGTCCCGCCAGCTTCTGCATCTCTCTGAGGGTCCGCGGCGGGCTCATGTCCTCGATGGCCTTGATCTCCTCCGGGTTCACCTCGATCCCTCTGTGGGATACAAGGAATCCCGGCAGCTTGCCGGAAGGGACACCGAACACACACTTCTCCGGGTTAAGCCGCAAGTTCACCTGGCGCAGGCTCTCGAAGGTCTCATCCAAGTCTTGAATCAGGGTTCTCGCCTCCCGAGACTTCACCACTATGTCGTCGACATAGGCCTCTATGTTTCTCCCGAGTAGCCGCCCCAAGGCGATGTGCATTAGCCGCTGAAAGGTCGCGCCCGCATTGCGCAACACGAAGGGCATGCAGGTGTAGCAGTACACCCCACACGGGGTCAGGAAGGCTGTCTTCTCTACGTCTTCCACCGCCATCTTGATCTGGTGATACCCTGAGAATGCGTCCAGGAAGCACAGCAGGTCGCACTCGGCGGTGGAGTCGACGATCTGATCGATGCGCGGGAGCGGGAAAGGATCTTGGGGGCAGGCCTTATTAAGGTTGGTGAAATCGACGCACATCCGTTCCTTCCCGCCTTTCTTCGGCACTACAACGGGGTTTGCCAGCCATGTGGGATACCAAACCTCCTGAATGGCACCCGCCGCCTCCAGCTTGCGGGTCTCCTAGACGATGAAGGCTTGCTTCTCCGTAGATTGCCACCTCGCTCTTTGCTTGACAGGGCGGATGTTGAGGCACACCCTTAAGTGATGTAGAATCACCTCTCTTGGAACCCCTACCAGCTGATTGGGCTCCCATGTGAATATGTCCTTGTTTGCGCGCAAGAACCTCACCAGCGCCTCTTCTTGGACGGAATCGAGGCCGGCACCTATGGTAAAGGTGGCTCCTGAAGGTCCGTCCTCATTGACTGGCACCTGCTTGGTTTCCGCCTTGTCTTGGGTGAACAGCTGCTTCTTCTTGGTAGGCGTGGCCTCCTTGGCTTCGGGGGTGCCGGCGCCGGCAGGCTGCGCCGCCGCGGCGGTCTTGAAGGCAAGCTTGAGTGTCGTTACGGCCTCCTTGTTGTCCCCCTTGATGGTGAGGATGCCCTTGCTCCCAGGCATCTTCATGAGGTTGTAGGCCGGGTCAGTCACCGCCATGAACTGGGCGAGAGCTGGGTACCCGAGGATGGCGTTGTACGGGAGGCTGATGCGGGCGATGTCGAAGTCGACCAGCTCAGTGTGGTAGTTATTGCGCGTGCCGAAGGTGACTGGGAGACGGATCTGTCCCAGAGAGTGGGCAGCACCACCACCAACTCCTGAGAAGGGCTTGCTGAGACTGACCCGCTCGAGCGGCACGTGGAGAAGGCTGAAGGCCTCCACGGAGAGCAAGCTGAGGCCGGCACCGCCGTCGATGAGGGTCTTGGTAACAGCCACGATGCATGGTGGGCGTGCAGAGCATTGGGAGCATGCCCGAGCCGACGGTGGAGTCGGGATGGTCTTCTGAGCTGAAGGTAAGGTCGGCCTCTGCTACAGCCCAACCTGGCGGAGAGGTGAGGTCGGCCTCTGCTACAGCCCAACCTGGCGGAGCCCCCGGGCGCTTGGAAGCGGCCCCAATCTAACGGAGGAACGGCTTGACGTGGCGATCTGAAGGCGGTGCTTGAGAGCCGCCCAGCAGGGCTGCGACTGCGTGGTGCGCCGGCACCGCGTAGCGAGCAGTGAAGAGGTCGCGGAGTTCCCCCCAGGACGCCACCGTGGATCCAGGGAGGTTGAGCAGTCAGGCGCGTAGCTCGCCGGCGAGGGCCATGGGGAACCAGTTGGCCATGACCTTGTCGTCGCCCCCGGCCTCGAGGACGGCCTCCTCGTACGCCAGTAGGAACGGCGACGGGTCCGCCGCGCCGTCGTAGCGCGCCGGCATCTCCGGCCTGAACTTGGGTGGCCATCGCACCCGTCGCAGGGTGGGGGCCAGGGCTCGGAGCCCCCTGGCCCCGTCGTCAACACCGGCCGCAGGAGCGGATGGCGGGGCACCCGCCATGGGGGCGAAGTGCGGCGGCGCGGGGCGTAAGCCGGTGGAGAGAAGCTACGGCGCACCCCTACCTGGCGCGCCAAATGTCGGATGTGGGGTTCCGGCAAAACCCTTAAGGTTCGAACTCTGGGGTGCGCGTGAAGTTCTTTCCCTCCTACCGATCTACGCCCTAGCTCGCTAAGATCTCGCGGACGAACTCGACGAACTCACAACACGGAAAGACACGATATTTATACTGGTTCGGGCGACCGTTGTGGTGTAATACCCTACTCCAGTGTGTGGTGGTGGATTGCCTCTTGGGCTGATGAAGAACAGTACAAGGGGAAGAATAGCCTCCTGAGGTTGAGGTGTTCTTGTGCTCTGTGGACTTGTGGATGAGAACTCGATCCGTCCCCCCCTCTGTGGTTGCTAGCTCTACTTATATAAGCCCTGGTCCTCTCCCCAAATATTGAGCGGGAAGGGAGCCAACAACGGTGTGCAAATTTGAAAGGGGACAGCTAGTACAAGCTATCCTGATAAAAGCGGTCTTCGCCTGCAAAAGGCTCTGGTGGTGACGCCGTCTTGGGCTCCATGGTGACCTCCGTCTTGCCGTCCTGCTGGTCTTGGTCTCGTTGCACCGATATGGAAACCTTTGCCTGATGCCTCGGTACTCCGCGCCTGCGCCAGCCTCCTTAGCACCAAAGAGGAAACAAGGACACTGCGCGCGCTGGCGCCCGCCTGGCGCCCGCCTGGTGCCGGTCGTCATGGCTCACATCGCGAGAGCCTCGTGAGGTTTGCCCCGCCTTGATATCTCCACTCCTCGCGAGGTAGCCTAGTGAGGTCACTCCTGAGGAGGTCTCGCGCCGTCCGCCTCGCGAGGCTTGGCCCCCTCGCGAGGGTCTTGAATGCCTTGTTGATGAAGATGGGTCGTACAGGCCCGCTAGCATAGCCACGCCATGGTCCGCAGGCAGGCAAGTCTGGGGACCCCCGTTCCCAGAACACCGACAGGCGTGGAGGAGGAGAGTGCACCGTGGCCGCAGGACCTCCGGCCCCTCCACCGCTGGCGTGCGGTGGTTCGACGGAGCGCCAGCCTGAGGGCCCCGCTGGCCGTGGCTCATCTTTGTTGGCGACGCCGACGAGGTTCCGGATAGTGGCTCTCCACTCGTCGAGCTTTTCCGCAGCAGGAGGGAAGTCGAGGAGCAGCTGCGCGCGCGCCAAAGCTTCTGCTGGCGTGGGTGGAGGCAAAAGCTGCGTGGAACATGGCGCGCTCCGACTTCTAACCACGTTAGAAGGAGCTCTGTCACAGCCCGGCGGTTGTGTGCCATTTTCGCCAGCACTTCGGCGGGCATGCTGGCCTCCTTCGTCCCGCAAATGATGCACAAGACTCTTCCCACGGCGGCGCCCGGGGTCACCTGTGTGGTGACGCTGCTCGTCGCGCACATCCTGGGAAGAGTGCGCTATGGGCACCCGCGTGGGTGTCTTGGAGGTCGCCACGGCGCCCTCGGAGGGCCCCGCGCCACCTGCGGGGGGCCCAGCTCCGTCTCTGGATTTGGCGGCGTGCGGCCCGTTGTCTTGCACACGAACGACGCCGCTCGCCAGGCTCTGACTGCCAGAGCGATGTTGGTGCTCGCGGGTCGCACCTCGGGTTCTGACCGTGACCGGCCCGCTGCTCGCCCGCATCGGTACGGGCCGTCCGGCTCCCGACGAACCGATCACCGTGACTGTCGGTATCAAAACTGGCAGATCTTGGGTAGGGGGTCCCGAACTGTGCGTCTAGGATCGATGGTAACAGGAGACGGGGGACACGATGTTTACGCAGGTTCAGGCCCTCTCTATGGAGGTAATACCCTACTTCCTGCTTGATTGATCTTGATGATTATGAGTGTTACAAGAGTTGATCTACCACGAGATCGTAATGGCTAAACCCTAGAAGTCTAGCCTATGTGAATATGGTAATGAATGTCCCCTATCCGGACTATGCTCTCCGGTTTATATAGACACCGGAGAGATCTAGGGTTACATGGGGTCGGTTACATAAGAAGGAATTTTCACAGTTGGTCGCCTAGCTTGCCTTCCACGCCAGGGAAGGTCCAATCCGGACAAGGGTATAGTCTTCGGCCTTCGTATTTTCACAGCCCATCAGTCCGGCCCAATGAATAACAGGCCGGACGCCCGAGGACCCCTTAGTCCAGGACTCCCTCAGTAGCCCCCGAACCTGGCTTCAATGACGAGGAGTCCGGCGCGCAGATTGTCTTCGGCATTGCAAGGCGGGTTCCCTCCTTCCGAACTCTGGAATAGTCTTCGGATGTAGTAGGTATATCCGGACCTGTGTATATAATTGCAGAAAATACAATATTCCACGAGTCTAATTTGTTGATATCTGTTTATGACATCGCATCACGCCTGCCCGGTTACTATTTCCAACCGTTGGCTGGCATGTCGCCCCACGTCTCGGGACGCGGTTTTACTGGCACGTCTTGCCAAGGGAGAGATCGTGTTCCCTTATTCACGGGATTTTCATTAATGCAGGCGTGGGTAACCCAACCGTCCCCTGGGTACAACTCTCTGGAGATAGGTAAGTTTCGAGACCCAGGTGGATACGCTTAGTATTTGGGGTCTTTATATAGGGTCCCAGACTTGTCTTCTTCCTTTGCGCTTGCTCCTTCCTCAACCCTAACCACCCCAAGTTCCAACCCTCGGGTTCCCATCGCCACCAGCCCTAATCATGTCCGGATCCAGCCGTCAAGGCTGGTGGGTGGCCTCTTCTGTCACAGAGGAGGATATTGCAAAGCTCCGCGCAGCGAGGTATCTCACCCCAGAAATCCTCCATCGACTTCCTGCACAGGGGCAGGTCCTTCCTACCCCCAAATCCGGTGAGAGGGTAGTGTTTGTGTCCCACTTCCTCCATGGGTTAGGGTTCGCGCTTAACCCCTTCGTCTGGGGGCTCATGTTCTACAATGGGCTAGACTTTCACAATCTGGCCCCGGACTCTATTCTCCTCATCTCGACATTCATCGTCACGTGTGAGGCCTTCCTCCAGACTCCTCTGCACTTTGGTTTGTGGCTAAAGACCTTTGACGTGAGGCCGTAGGTGACAGAGGGGGAGCAGGCAGAGTGCGGCAGCGTCACAATAGGCAAGCTTGCCAGCGCGGTTTGGTTTGAAGGATCTTTCGCCGAGTCTTTCGACCTATGGCAGTAGGGGTGGTTCTATATCAACGAGCCGCGGGGCTCCAAGTGGGCGGCTATGCCTGCGTTCCGACCCGGCCCTCCAATTCAGCTTGCTTCATGGATCAATAAGGGATTGGACTGGGGATCCGTTAATGAAGTGCAGGCTCTGCAAGGTCGCATCTGAAGCCTTACCGAGAAGGGCATCGGTCTTGTGAACGTCGTTCAAGTAATGCTAGTCTGCCAGACCCTGCCATGTCAGCAGCGGCCTCTCCGTATGTGGGAGTTTAATCCAGAAGGGCGGCATCTTCAGCACTTCTTCGGCACCACGCACGAAGGAATGTGGAAATTATATTTCGGGGAACGAGAGCAATGGCCGGACACTACCGAAGATGTCGGCCTTGACTGCAATCATCCGGACACTGCGGTAAGTACTCAAACTCTGAACACCTTCCATTCAAGCGTCTCTTGACAAGATACTGAACAATCCGTCCTCATACAGGAATGGATAAAGAAAGCGGTGTTAATTTGGTGTCCGGCGCCCCTTCCTGAAGACTCTGCGACCGCCCTGCTGACAAGAATGCTGATTCCCACACCGTACCAGGTGTCTGCAGAGGGGGGCGAGAGCAGGGAGGCCGAAGGTGATACCCGCCCTGAGGACGAATTAGACGCTGTGTTCGGGCAAAACGAAACTCTTTTGCCCGAGGGCAAAGGTGCGGAGGAAGCCCTCCATGGCAAAAAGAGGGATGCTTCCGAAGATCGGGAGGGGAAGCCTTCCAAGAGAGGAAAAATGCTATCGTCGGGCAGTTTGGGCCGAGCGAGCGATGCTGCCGTAAGGTTTTATGGCGAGGACGAACCTCTGGCCAAACCGTAAGTGAAGCTGGGGTACTTTAAACGTACCTCATTCTTTTCCCCTTAGTGAAGTAATCATCCGACATATACACATCCACGCAGGTTAACACTTGGTGTTTCTCAATCGTCCTCCTCCTCGGGAGACCTTCTTCCGGAGATGATGGAGAGTGACACGCCATCTCCGGCCTCTTCACCCAACAGGGGAGATGATACCGAGGTATCATCCCGAAGGGCTCCTCCCAATCGTCAAGCAGTGCAGGAAACAAAGAAGGCGTTACCCGAAGGTGGTGCCTCTGTCACTCAGGGTTCGGGAATCAAGAATGACAGCCCCGTACTGTCCGGTTTACAGCCGGAGACGATTCTGGGGGCGAATAAGCGGATTCCTTCAAAGGAATGCCATACTCCGGAGGCTGTTTCCGAAGACCCCGGAGCGCCGGAAATGCTGACGGACATGCTGCGGCGAGCATCCATTTCAGAGAAGCACCGTGCCTTGATGGTTACGGTGGTCGAAAAGGTTCTATCCGCGAAAGGTGGATGGAACGAGGCCTTCTTGAGCCTTCTAAGAGGTTTTTGAGGTTTGTGATGTAGTTTTTCCAATTGAATAATATTGACAGAAAGCACCTGTTGTATATGCAGTAGCCCCTGAGACTTGGATTGCCTTCCGAAGGAAGCGATCGGAGGATCAAAAAGATATGCTCCGTTACTAACCTTGATTTAACTTGGGATACAGGCTGCCTCCCCTTCTGCGGCTACCCGAACTACGAAAGTGGCCGAACTGCAGCGAAAGCTGGATATTGCAGAAGATGACATTGCATTGATCAACAGGCGTCTTGACGACTCGCAAGGTATATATTTCGAGCATTCTTACACCCATGTGCTTGTAATGTAGGCCTGACGCCGAAAAGGGTTTTATATGAAATGTGCATGATTGCAGATGGTGCTGCCGCCGTTGAAGCTCTTCGGGCGGAGCTAGCCCGGGGCAAGGAGCAGGCCCGGTGTAGTGATTCGGCTGCCGAGAAGGCATCGGCTGATCTAAGAGCCGAACAAGCAGCTCGGCGCCAAACTGAGGAGAAAATATTCGCACTGGCACTTGAATTGAGGAATACTGCCAGCCGCTGTGAATTCCTTGAGAAGGAGAATAAAGCCAAAATGGCTGAACTTGATAAGGCCGTACGAGAGGCGAGTGAAGCTCGGTCTGAATCTAGGGCAGCTCGTGAAGAGATTCGGCAGGCTAAGGAGATAGCGTCCGGTAAGCCCTTTTTGCTTCAGACTAAGTTTGGCGATCCGGACTATGCTCAGCTAAACCAGGTCTGGAGTTCTCCGGCTGAATTTTTGGACTTGCCGAAGAGTTCTTCCGATGCGGCGCAATTTTACCAAGTGCAAGAGGGGTATGCAACGAAGAAGCTTTTCTGTTCACAATTTGGTGCATCAAAGCGCCCTCTGTTGCTGAATGAACAGATGTCTCAATGGACCGAGCTTCATAGGATATCCGGCGACGCCATGAAGAACGTCATAATCTGGTTGTGGCCGAATGAGCCTGTTCCCGAGAGCTACTTTGGCCTGGTGCAGCGTCTTGTTGATGCGGTACCGCGTATCGATGCTGTGAAGCGGTCAGCGTGCATTGAGGGTGCACGGATTGCCTTTGCCCGAGTCAAGACGTTCTGGGGGAAGATGAAGGCCGTCGATGTTGCGGCGAAGAGTCCGCCCAAGGGCAAGGACCGTAATGAGCCGGAGCATTATTTTGAAGACGTCCTGGAAGCCGCCCGCCAGATAGAGGGTCAATGCTCGAAGAACATAATGTTTGAGTGAGGTGTATTAGAATTGTAAAAGACAATTTTATAATTGATCTATTTTTTATATTTTTGCTCGAAAGCTTGAATTCCTCCTGTGCGGCCGTTTTAATATAATCTAAAAGTTTTCCAGTCGTCGGCTTCAGCCCCCTCGAAGGAAGTACGGGGGTGTGCGGAAAAGCATTTAATCACTCTTTATCCAATGTCTTGGTCCGTAAAGGAGGTGATAATGCAGCGAACCAGGCAATCGGACTATAGGGCGTTAACACTTTCATTTAGACATAGGATTTTTATGGTGGGACTACGACATAGCCCCTAGTATGTATGCGGCGTATAGTGCCTTACATATTTGATCTAAAAAAGATCCCTCGTGTGACACGAAGAATCGCTAAGGATTCCAAGAAGTCCTCAAGTGGTTGACCAGCTCTCGCCGCATCATGACAGTCAGTTTTTGGCTTTCTCTACTGAGGCGCTAATCCGGTTTAGACCAGGGCACAATCGCAGTAGTTCTCCCTTTACTACCCAAGCCGATGGAGCGGAACGTGGGATAGAAAGCACAGGAGTCGGGCAACCCAACTATTGACCCAAGACAATGATTTGGAGCTAATGCGTATAAGGCCAAACTTGCGACGCCGAAGTACGCTATAAAGCTGTTCGGACTTTTACTGGCAACTCGTTCATTCCCATACCGAGCCCCTGGCAGGGTATGCCGAGGTGCATCTGTGAAGCAGCCGTTGAGGCCGTACTCGTTGTTGAAAGAGTATGAAAGATTAGTTCAGATGAGGTTTACTGGGAGCGGAGCAATATGCCAATGATAAATTTATGTGTATATAAAAAGAGAAGCCACAAACCCGACTATTTAACATGCTCGGGGTCGGGGACAGAGGAAAAAGGGCATAGTACAGGCTCGGAATAAAGAGTGCGGTCTACAAAAAGTTACTTTGGACCTCCTGTCGCACGTCTGCGCCGCCCGTCCTCGGGAGGGGAGTCCTTAACGGAGGTAGCCCCTTAGGTGAGTGTACGGATCCGAACTCCGACAGAGTCCGTTGTAGATGCTATCCTGTTGGTCACCTGTTCTCAAGAGATGATACAGAAAAATAGGGAAAACGGATAAAAACGTTACGGGAATGCTTGCAGGGTTGTCCGTATTGTGCTTCCGCCGATGCCCATGGTATCTTGAGTGCGTAGTGATGTACGCGTGGTGTAAATCTCGCCGGTATAGTAGGTGGGTGGCGGAAGCCGAACTGCTATTTCCGTTCCGGGAGTGGTCGAACTTCGGAGGGAAACTGTTTCTGGCCCCTGGTGTTCGGCTAGCGAGCTGCTCCGTCATCTTTATCGCCTGGTGGCCTCCTCCCCTTGCTATCGGCGTTAAGCTTGCCTGCCTGCTTGAGGACCCAACAGTTTCTGTTGGTATGGTTAGCTGGCTTATCAGGATGACCGTGAATCTGACAAGGCGGGTCCACTATTCTATCAAGGGTGGATGATCCATCCTGGTTTGCCTTTAGTGGCTTCTTCCGTTGACCAGGTTTTGGATTGTGAAATCCGGCGTTGACCGTTGTGTCGCGTAATCTTTCAGTATTATTGCAACTGTTGTGTTCGGTTCGTCGTGGCTTACCGTTGCCGTCTCGAATTTCGAAAGTGCCCGGGTCGTCGACGTTGTTGCTTTTACGAGCGAGCCAGTTGTCTTCTCCTGCAAAAAAAGTGAGTCATTAGAGCGGTAAGGGCTGTCATGGATTTGGGTCCTTCCTGGCCGAGGTGACGTGCTAGCCATTCATCCCGGACGCTATGTTTGAAGGCCACGAGGGCTTCTGCGTCCGGACAGTCCACAATTTGGTTCTTTTTGACTAAGAACCTAGTCCAGAGCTCCCTGGCTGACTCGCCGGGCTTCTGGACAATATGACTTAAGTCATCGGCATCTAGTGGCCGGACATATGTTCCTTGGAAGTTGTCTCGAAAGGCGTCTTCCAAATCTTCCCAACTACAAATAGAATTTTCTGGCAAACTGTTTAGCCAGTACCGAGCTGGCCCTTTAAGCTTGAGAGGTATGTATTTAATGGCATGAAGGTCGTCTCCGCGAGCCATGTGAATATGGAGGAGTTAATCCTCAATCCATACCGCGGGATCTGTTGTTCCGTCGTATGATTCGATGTTAATGGGTTTAAACCCGTCCGGAAATTCATGCTCCATTACCTCGTCAGTGAAGCAGAGAGGGTGTGCGGCTCCTCTATGTTGAGCCACACTATGAAGCACCTCCGGCGAACTCCATTTACGGAGTTCGGACCGAGCGTGGTCGGCTCTGTTGTGTCCGAATAGGTAACCATCATCACCGGTCGGGGCATGTCCCCGCGATCTGTGTATTGACTTCGTGTGTCCTGTTCTACCCTCCAGGTCCTGTTGGGTGTCGCGAGTGTTCCCCCGAGCTGTTTTGTTCTTGTTTTGACGGCCGGATGGGTTGGTATGGTGCTCTGCTTGGGCTGCTGCTTTATCCGGACCGAACTGTGGTCGGCCTACAGCATTATTCGATGGTGGTGTGGGCTCCAACGCCCTGCCATCGTATTGAGGGAGACACCTGCTCTTGGGGTGGCTCTTGTCTGGGCCGCTAAGGCTGTATTCTTCTGTGGCCAAGACCTCGGTCCATCTATCATTGAGCAAATATTGGCTCGCTTGAAGCTGCGCTGCTTCTTTCTTAGGCTGCTTGCAATGGCTATGAGCTGGCGTTTAAAGCGCTCCTGCTCGAGAGGTTCTTAAGGCATGATAAAATTCTCATTGCCGAGGATCTCCTCTTCCTCGGAGAGTGGGAGATAATTGCTATCCTCTGAGTCTCCATATGTGGCCTGTTCATCAGGGTTGTCTTGCCCGCCTTCCTGTTCCTCCTGTTCGGATCCTACCTCAACTGGGTCTTCATCGTCGGGAGTGTTATCTTCTCCAGTGCTAGTATTATTTTATCTTGAGCGTCGTGACTTGGAGCAGCGCAGGGCGCGCCGGTGTTCGGACTGTGTACCAGGAGGTTTATCCTCAACTGGGTCCTCCCTGTCATCGTCGAAAGCGTTGTTGGGTGTGTCTATCATACACACATAGTACCATGAAGTGGCCATCCCGCGTCTAGCGGGTATTGAGTTATGGCCTTGCCCCTCATCGTCGTCCATACCGTCGATGTCTTCGGGGCCAAGGTCAAGTGTGTTGGTTGGGTCTTCGACAGTGGCTATGAAGTGGGTGGCGGGTGGGAAGCGGAACTCTCCATCATCAGTCGCAAGTTCGAACCGAACATAGTTCGGTGGCGAGTCGCCCGCCAGAGATAGGTTTTTTAGCGAGTTTAGTACATCACCCATGGGCGAGTGTTGGAAGACGTCTGCGGCGCTGAACTTGAAGATCGATAACCGATCGAGTTCGGTATCTGCAGACTCGCAGGGTTCGGAACCTGTCGCCGGGGACGAGTCTGGGGTTCCGTTGATGCGGATATCATATGCAGTAGAATCTGTGTGTGGCTCCAACACCGCGGAATCGGTAGCCCCCGTGATGGGGTTGAGCTTCCCATCTTAGGACGACTCGATCTGCTCCGGATCTAGGGCCAGGGTTGCTATAGGAGCTATCTCCTGGATGCGGCCCAATGACAGGTTTAAGCCATGTCCATCGGGGCGATAGGGAGTGAATGTCGCGGTCTCGAATCCGTCGAAGATCAAGTCTCCACGAATGTCCGCAACATAGTTCAAGCTTCCGAATCTGACCTGATGGCCAGGGGCGTAGCTGTCGATCTGCTCCAGATGGCCAAGCGAGTTGGCCCGTAGTACGAAGCCACCGAATACGAAGATTTGTCCGGGGAGAAAGGTTTCTCCCTGGACAACGTCGTCATCAACGATTGAAGGGGCCATCAAACCTTTTGTCGCGGCACAGTGGAACTCTCAATGAAAGCACCAATGTCGGTGTCAAAACCGGCGGATCTCGGGTAGCGGGTCCCAAACTGTGCGTCTAGGATCGATGGTAACAGGAGACGGGGGACACGATGTTTACCCAGGTTCGGGCCCTCTCTATGGAGGTAATACCCTACTTCCTGCTTGATTGATCTTGATGAATATGAGTGTTACAAGAGTTGATCTACCATGATCGTAATGGCTAAACCCTAGAACTCTAGCCTATGTGAATATGGTAATGAATGTCCCCTATCCGGACTATGCTCTCCGGTTTATATAGACACCAGAGAGATCTAGGGTTACATGGGGTCGGTTACATAAGAAGGAATCTTCACAGTTGTTCGCCTAGCTTGCCTTCCATGCCAGGGAAGGTCCAATCCGGACACGGTACAGTCTTTGGCCTTCGTATCTTCACAGCCCATCAGTCTGGCCCAATGAATAACAGGCCGGACGCCCGAGGACCCCTTAGTCCAGGACTCCCTCAGTGACCGCCTTCTTCTTGGGAGCCATGACGATGAAGAACTGCTAGGCTAACTGCTAGACCGGATTTTCACAATTGCGCCCCCTACCTGGCACGCCAAAGATGTCGGGGGATATCGACACCCATGGAATCACTGGGATCCCTTCTACGGTTGGTGGGCACGGGGTTGTGCAAAGAGCGGGTCTGAGAGGAAGCACACGGATCGTTTACCCAGGTTCGGGCCGCGAAGATGCGTAATACCCTAGTCCTGCTTTGGTGGATGTATTCGAGTGTTCTTGTGTTCTTGAGCCAGCTACGGGGTGCAACTTGCCCAAAAGATCCGAATCCTTCTCCTGGTCGCCTCGGGCCTCCTTTTATAGGCAAAAGGGGCTGCCACAGTGGCACACAGGAGGTGGAAAGGTGTATAGTGGATGAGTCTATCCTCAGGCACCGTCGGACAAACGCATTTAATGCGCTGCTGACGTGTCCATCTTGCTTTATCGGGGACGGCAAGGAAGCATGTCCCAACTATCGCCGCCTCGCCTGGCTTCGACACGCGTTTGAGCTGACAAGGCGTCGTGGCACCACGTTGGCTGGCTGCTGGGCTGGTGCGGCGGTGGAGCCTTCACGAAGACCTGCATGCCAACACGCAAGTGCTTGCTGCGTCGGTCGTGGAGGCCGCTCATCGCCACGCAGGTGACTTCTCAGCTAGTTGAGCTGGCAGCTGCATGGGGACGGCGGTGGAGCCTTGGCAGACGCGGGCCTGGCCGCGGCCCCGTAAGTGTCTTTGGCAAGGGCCTTGCCGGGGCCCCGACAAGGGTCTTGCCGCGGCACCATGGTCTTCCCCGGCAAGGGTCTTGCCGGGGGTCTCGTGGATCTCCTCGGCAAGGACCTCACTGAGGGTCGTCGTCTTTTGGTCCTCATCTGATCTTGTGTGTTCATGATCTTGATGAAGATCTGCATGCCACCACAGAGGTGCCTCCCAAGCCTTGGTTCCAATGTAGTTGGTTGGTGGTGTTGGAACCCACGGGCTCAA